>NC_081531.1:10161938-10908229 GCF_030273125.1 Centropristis striata
ATGACTAATGACTAACGTTACTTATTTATGTTTATGACTATGGGATTTTAACACATACATATCTAGAATTAACCAAGACCTAAATAGATAAAGTCTTGTGCAATTCTAGACTGTGACAGTGTAGCCTGACATGTACATGGACTTTCCCCATTCCCCATTTCCTATAATAGAGTTTACATATCGTCACACTGTTAAAATAATCGCCTACTAGTCATTTTTTGTCAAAATTTGTTTTGTTTTTTTTGCCTAAATTATCTCCTCATGATGCCAGCCAGCCATGGTAAAATCGCCTCCATCCTCAGTTGATCAGATCATGTGATTTTACCCCTTTAACATCATCACTTCTTTGACTATTTGCCACATTCATAGGCATCAGATAAGAAAGAGCAAAGAAGAGCTAGAGGGAGATTGTTGAGTTATCAGTGTTTTATTGTTGCCACTAATATTGGTAACACTTTACTCTGAGATGTCTATATAAGAGTGACATGAGTGTTTCATAAACATGACATGGGCTGTGTCATGAACATTAATGACACTTTTAAGTAACATGAAATATCATTTATTTCTCTTAAGTTACATAATTTACACACAGTGTTATTACTATACCAATAGCCATCCTTTGTTACATATTTTTTGAGTGAAATGATCAATAAATGTCATATGTTACACTTTTGGTGAAGTTTTTTGTGTTTCCTGCAAAAATGAGTTAGGCGATTATTTTAACAGGGTGACGAAATATATTGTTTTTTTTATGTCAGGGAGTCATCACTTCTATAAATGACTATCCATTTATAGTTATGTGAAAGAGGGACATGTTGAGACAGGAATCCTGTTAATCCCCACCAAACGTGCCTGTTAACAGATGGAAACGTGCTTGGTAAACGTGCCAACAGCTGCTGGGACAGCAGGGTGAAGCCTTTGAGGCAAGGAGGAAGATAACACGACGAAATGACCTCCTTTAACCCTGCTCATTACATTCACTTGCAATCCATATCCACATTAGGTTTCATACAGATCATCTAAGTAAAGAAAGCATTCCTGATTTATAGCCAACCTGGACACCACGACAAAATAGGTTATATGACAAGCAGGATTGCTGAAAGGAGTTATCTGGGAGCCAGGTAGCCATGACCTAAATACTGAAACAGTGATGTTTGAGCCCCAGACGGACTATATGTGGTTTGATCCTCATTTAGACAACCTTTAGAGTCTAGGGTAACTAAATAGGTTTGAAAACTGTATCCATGTTAATTGGGCTTGCTTCAGTCTGGATGGTTTCACTGAAAAAATGCCCACAAGGTAAAATGATAGGGAAGCTTTTGTAGAGGGTTGGCACGTTTTCGCTTATTAGGATGTACAGTACAGAATGTACAGAAAGTAGATTATCAAGTCACCACAAGTCCTATGAGAATAATGTGTATGGCAGGAGTAAAGAAAACCACTCATAAGCTGTCATCACAAGTCTCACACTCGCCTAAAAGCCTCTTAACATTGTTTCCTGACTGGACACAATGTGATTTTGTCTAGGCTTGTGGACTTATTGTTATTTTGTGGCTCAAGCTGAGAAATATACAAAATAGCCACACATAGGCTACATCAGTTGAAGTTTAATATTTTTCTTGAGTAATTTTATTTTCCATGATTAATTTTATTGTAAAATTCACAGGAAAGGGCTTGATGGGGCCTGTCCTAACTATGCCTGGCATGTCGCCAACGCCCAGGTGAAACTAGAAAACAGTGATAAGTGGTTTGAGTTTTTGTGATGTTTTTGGAGTGAAGTCACCAAGCTTATTAAGCATCAGAGATTCAGGTCAGTAGTCTCCAAAGTTAGTTATAGGAACCAACACAGGAAACTGACAAAATATTAAAAAGTAAGTAATTAATTAAGCTACACACTAACTTATTAACCTATGGACTGTACAGCCTTCTTCATCTATTTATTTATTTATTTATTTATTTATTCTGACCTTGTTTTTTGTATGCCATGATGGCTTGTATTCAGTATTTATTTATCTTTTGATAGTAATACCTTTTTGTATGCTTTTAATCCATGTTCCCATGTCTGGAGCACTGTTGTCACTTTTATGTTACTGTCTGTCGATGTTGTCAATGTTGTCTGCGTGTGTGTGTAAGCAGCCAATTCTTCTTTTTAACTGCAACCAAATCTACCCTCGGGTACAAATAAAGTTACCTTAAACCTTAAAGGTTAAAATATTAACCAGTGATTTGATTATAGCTCCAGCCATTATCACAGACAACTGTGGCCCTGTAAACTAAGTTAAATCCAACAGCAAAAGCTCAGATGGGGTCTGTATCCCACTGGGATCCTATTTTTGGGTCTCAGATATGATACAGCTGTGAGAGTCCTAATATATGTATCTGGGTCACAGCATTCCCTTACCCCACCCTACCCCTGCAGCACCCTGTCATATGACACCCAACTCGTGATGCAGAACGTCAGTGCTTTCCAACACAGAGCTGGGCAACTGGCTGAACTAGTTCAACCTCCAAGGAATGTGTTTGTGCAAGTCTGCTGTACTTTGCCCTGCCCTTTGCTTGGAATAATTATGGACCGCCTCGAAGAATTCCAGGAAAAACAATCTTCCGGCGGGACATAGAGCTATAGCCAAGCACTGTGGACGCTGACATTATTATCACATGAAATAAAAGTGTCAATGGTTCAGGACAACAAACTTGATGTTGACTTTTCTTAAAGGTACACAGCTTTGAATTGAATTTACATATCCAGTGGCCTCATCAAAAAGCTTGAATGGGTCAAAGGCTGAGAAGCTTTTAATGTAAATGTGACTCTTATCAGTGATGGACTTTGACTAGTGTTTTCTCCAGCAGGGTCATTCAAGCCGGTTTGGGTGGGACGTTTAGTTCCACGTCAACAGCTTGCACAACAAACATATCGCACAGGTTTCCTCAGAACAACATTAAAGACTTTGGTAAATACATTCCCATTCATTCTCTAATTGGCATCAACAGGACTTAAGTAAGACTTACCATACTAACCATGATAAATCCAAAATATTAACATATGTGTTGATCGTGATGGTTTATTAATGTCTCTGTATCCACAGAATGGATCTGGTGAAACATGCAGGCGGCTGCCACTGTGGGGCTGTTAGATTTGAAGTCTTGAGTTCCCCAGACCTCCATGTTTTCCACTGCAAGTATGGATATTAAATCCAATATGTGTTGTCTCATAATTATAAATAATACATTATTGTAACTCAAAGAAAGCAAGCCATGTAGGCTATTATTTTAAGTATAAAATCAATCGGTTGTACATTTTTAGGAAGAAAAATTCATCCCAAACTACTGTCATGGTCATGACATTGTTGTTGCTGTATTTTAAAATAAACTTTTCATATATATTTATATCTGTTTGTAGTATTTACATGTCTATATCTGCCTCTGTCGATCTCAATGTCCTTGTTTTTATCTTATTATGGCTATTTCTGTGTAAGTACAGCCATGGAAATAATTATTAGACCACCCTTGTTTTCTACAGTTTCTTGTTCATTTTAATGCCTGGTACAAGTAAAGGTACATTTGTTTGGACAAATATAATGATAAGAAATAAAATAGCTCATAAGAGTTTAATTTAAGAACTGATATCTAGCCATTTTCCATGGTTTTCTTGATAATGATTTTGGTTATTATCAAGAAAAAACATGGTATTGTATTAAATAAATAAAATTAAAATGAATTAATGTCTTATTTATGATTATTATTATCATTTTGGTTGTTATCATTATATTTGTCCAAACAAATGTACCTTTAGTTGTACCAGGTATTAAAATGAACAAGAAATTGAAGAAAACAACTGTATTTGATGTTCAAGAGATGTCAAACATTGTTTTGTTGCTTGTACACCTCAAATCAATATAAACTAATTTATGTCTGTTTCTCCAGCTGCAGCATTTGCACAAAGAAACAAAACCATCATTTCATCGTCCCAAAAAGTCACTTCACACTCTTACAGGTAGTAAACTCAAGCAAAGCATTTGACACAGATTAAATTAAAAATCAGAAATGCATTTTTACATGAATATTTTTTTCTTCTCAGGGATCAGATAATCTCACCACCTACACGTTTAACACTCACATGGCTAAACACACCTTCTGTAAAACCTGTGGAGTTCAAAGTTTCTACACGCCACGCTCCAACCCTGATGGATATGGTATGACCGCTCACTGCTGACTCACAGTCACGTCTTTCTCATGTGTTATCAACTTACATCTGACCGTGGTGACTCCAAACTAACTGCCCCAGTCTGCTCTTTCATGCCCTATATGTATATGTATATGTATATGTACAGTCATGGAAAAAAATATTAGACCACCCTTCTTCAGTTTTTTGTTAATTTTAATGTCTAATTCATTTGTTTGGACAAATATAATGCTAACAACAAAAATAGCTCATAAGAGTTTAATTTAAGAGCTGATATCTAGAAATTTTCCATGGTTTTCTTGATAATGATTTTGGTTATTTAAAAAAAACATAAAAAATGGCTGGATATCAGTTCTTAAATTAAACTCTTAGGAGCTATTTATGTTGTTATTATTATATTTGTCCAAACAAATGTACTTTTAGTTGGACCAGGCATTAAAATGAACAAAAAATTGAAGAAAAAGGGTGGTCTAATAATTTTTTTCATGACTGTATTTGTAGAAAACAGAAATGTTATGTTCACAATAATATATAAAATGTATGGTGGCCAGGAAGTGTCAAACAAACAAAAGCCATAATACTAGCCAGCCTGTTTCATTGTCAACCGTTGTTGTTGTTGTTCACTTTTGGCTTTTGCATTGTTTGACACTTCTTGCCTCCCAGAAATGATTCACATTGGATAACAATGATCAGGAAACCACATGTGAAACTTTGAGACAATAGGCTATTTTTTTCATATGCAAATCAATCAGTTTTGCTCTGTTTTTGCTGTTTTCTCTCCAGGTGTTGCTCCGCACTGTCTGGACCCAGGTACTGTCCGCAGTGTCACAGTGGAGAAGTTTTGTGGGGAGACGTGGGAAGAAAGCATGCAAGCTCACAAGAGCATCAGAGACATGTCTAAATCTGCAGCAGACAGAGAAACAGAATAACACCACTGTCATATAAGAATCAAACCTTTTTTTAATCAAACCAGTAAAACAGAAATACTTTACACTTTTTTCTACAATCATTGACATTATGAGATTTATAAAAACCCAACTTATTCAAACCCTTGTGTTCTTATGCAGTGTAATGACAATAAAGACATTTCTGTAACAAATAGTCATAAGAAGTGTTCTTCAACATTTTTGTCAGTTTCATTTAAGGAAAGTGCTTACGACATTTTCAGGCTACTCTATCCAATAAAGTACCGAAGAAATCTTTATTCACAGTGAGCAAAACCGCTCTTAGATTTGTAAACAGCATAGTCCACTCCGACCACAGTAATCAAGCAGTCAGACAGTGGGAGACCAACAGAGGAATCAGTGCATCTGGATGAGATCAGCTTAATAGATCTTCAGGTTCTTTGGTCCCTGTGGGATCATTTGGAGAGTGTTGACGAACATGTAGCGAGAGAAGGTGATGTAGAGGTAACGAAACCACACCAGCTGAGTGCGGTGACAAAACATGGCATCCTGAAAACAAAAGAGAGTTGTTGGGGGTTTATAATGTTATTGTGAGATCAGAGTTAACCGGCAACTAAGTACATTTACTCAAGTAATCAACTTCAGTACAAAAGTGAGGCTCTTCAACTCCAATACATTTCTAAGGGAAACATTGAAATGTTCTTTTGTCTGACAGCTTTAGTTATTGTTACTTTACAAATTAAGATTTTTGCTTTCAAAAACTATGATGCATAATTGTCATGTGAAACATTTCACGGTTGCAGCTTCACAAATGTGAGGATTTACTGTTTTTAATTTTAATCATCATGTATTTGTTTTCAATCATTTAGATTATGTACAAATAGCTGGACAAAACAAAACAAAACAAAACAAAACAAAACATGGTGATCTTGTGAATTTGTGCTCTTTTTACCGCATGACTGAGTAATTTCAGAATTTTCACAAACCAATCAATTAGTCATGAAAATAATCAGCAGATCAATACATTAAGAAATTATATAACAAGCTGCAGTTTAAAAATTAATAATACAATTGTTTAAAAAAAACATATCCACAACTGTAAAAGCCTGCTTTTTACGATTATGCATGACTTTTAATAATAAACTGTTATAATATATAAAGTATAACTGTCACATGGGACACTTTTATGCATGGAGTACTTTTAATTCTAATACAGGTGCATCTCAATACATTAGAATATGATGGAAAAGTCCATTTCCAGTAGTTCAAGTCAAACAGCCCCATCCAAGTATTGAGTCATATAGATGGACATACTGTTCAGAGGCAAACATGTCCATATCAAACATACTTTTTAAAATTGGTCTTTTGTCATTTTAATTTTTTGAGACACTGGACTTTAGGTCTTCATTAAATATAAGCCATAATTATTATAATTAGAAGAAATTATATAAATTAAAACATGACATGTTTCATTCTGTGTGTAATGGACCTATATAATGTGTTATTTCCACTATTTTGAATTGAATTACTGACATAAATAAACTTTTCTAGGATATTCTAATTTATTGAGATGCACCTGTATGTAAATTAAATTATCCTGATTATACTTAAATGTTTCTACTTTTTAATACAGGACTTTTACTTCTAATAGAGTATTTTGACTGTGTGACATAAAAACTTTTTCCTGAAGTATCTAATACTTCCCTTGCCCCTGCAATTAAGAGCTATAGTAGTAAAAATCTATTTGCTACTTAGTGTAAATGTATTTATTTCTTTATATTATATTGGCTTGAATAGACATATAATTCAATCCTCAACTCCTCACCGTCTCTTCATCTCCACTCGTGCAGGTATACTGTATATAGCAGAGTTAAAAAGTGCTGACACAAGTGCCCTCTAATAGCATTCAGTGACACATCTCGCCAACAAACTGTCCATTTGGAGGCTTACTTTGGCTTGCCTGTAGCCCTGTGAGCCTATAATACAGCAGAGGCCTGAAGGCAGCAGCCAGCTGAGGGGAAGCTCCAGGAAAGAAATGTACTTCCTGAGGAGGCCAACAGTCACCAGGGAGAGCAAACAGCAGTCTAGGAGGACGAACAGACAGACAGACAGACAGTCCCAATTAGCTGTTAGTATGTTAAACATTAGCTCCAGCAGCAGACCGTTAACTAGGCCATTCTCTCAGGCTGTTCTGTTTTCGGAGGCTTTTATTGTCAAGCAACCTTTTTCTTTTTTTACACTCAGGCTGCAGAAAATTATAGAAAAAAGTACAAAACATAACGGAGCCAATAAGGTACTGAATATTTAAACTAACTCCTGTCATGCAGCAGGAGTTTATTAGGCACATGAGGCTTAGAGCTGGTGGTTAGGAGCAGGGAGCCAGGTGAAGAGGCTTATTACAGTCACGTTGGGCCTAATTCTCTGCTGCTCCCCCAAAGGCTACAGTAAGACCAGTCTAACAGGTGAGGCATAAATGCGTGGTAATAAATAAGCAGCAAGCGTGATTAATGACGCCCCTGCTGTTTTTTTTAAGATTCCTCACCGTAGGCTAAAGAGGGCAAGGCACGCTGACGTCCTAGATAAAGTGTGTTTGCTGTAGCCTCAGGACTGAGATGATAATGTCTTCCTGCCATGCAACTGTTGAGATCTCATATATGATTAACTGCTCTGACCCACTCTGCTTGTTCCATGTCATGCCTTCACTGAAACTTTAATGTGGGTATGCTCTTAATGTTTACCTAACTAGCAGAGAGTTCTGTTGAAACATGTTGCCCCTCGCTGCCCTACTTTTCCTTTCACATCCCCCCTGGGTATAATCACAAGACCTTTCAGAAGCAAAGCTGACATAAAAACACAAATTGGGATGCATTTAGATCATCCCGAGACTGTATCAAAATAAAGATAATCTTGATAATAACCAAAATCATTATCAAGAAAACCATGGAAAATGTCTAGATATCAGCTCTTAAATTAAACTCTTATGAGCTATTTTTTGTTGTTATTGTTATATTTGTCCAAACAGATGTACCTTTAGTTGGACCAGGCATTAAAATGAACAAGAAATTGAAGAAAAAGGGTGGTCTAATATTTTTTTTCCATGACTGTATGAAGTTTGGGTTGAAAAACAAACATTTTTATTGCAACTGGTGTTTCTGATATCCAACTGGCCTCCTGCTGCCACCAGCAGACCAAAATGTATAGAAGAGACATAAGAGTCATGCAACACTTTTAAACAGAAGAGGGCGCTCTACATTCACAAAAAGCCCAGGCTGAGTCAGTGTTGACAGCACTTTCCAGGCTAGGTTGAAGTTATTTCTGTCTCGTCTGATTGCTACTTAAATAAATAAATAAATAATTAATGCAAGTTTTTTGGACTCACATACTCATCGTCATCATCCTCATATCTAGTGGTAACCGCTTCCACTACAACAACAACATTAAGTTCCCTGCATACACATTTTTAGCGATAACTTATCTGAGAGTGACCAGTAAGTCCAACCTGTGATAGTTAATTTTCAAAATAAAAAAAACTCTTCTTTGTGTCACACCTACCATTAGGTACTTGTCCAGTGGAAGCGAGATGGCTGTAAGTGGAGAAAAGAACAATGTTATCTCCTGAAAATGTCACGGAGGCAAACATTGTTGATACACGATGATGGCTTGGAAACCCTTGGATTAGAGTTTTGGTTACACTGATTACAACTAAGAATGTCCCAATCAAGTTTTTGTTCACCCCCAAACCAGATCCAAGTCATTTAATACCAAGTATCTGCTCATTCTGAGTCCCGGTCTGAAACAACTGAATAGCTCTGCTTTAGAGCAAGAAAAAAACATTCCTGTTTCTAAACTGCTCCTCATGTTTTTTCCCCCATTTCATTCTTTTTTTTTTTCTTTTTTTTTTTTTTACAAAATAACAAACTCTCTTTTTGTCCTCAAGGCAGTTTCTGTCTCTTTTTCACTTGACTTGATTAACTGTGTAGATAAAACACTGGTTTATTTTGAAAATCAAGCATTAGGCTATATTCAAATTGAAGCATATTCACCACCATGAAAACATCATGGCTGAAAATAAGCATTTTCCAAATTTCCAAGACTTTGTATGTATGAACCCTGATTAATCGTTTATCAAAATAGTTGTAGATTATTTTTCTTTTGATCGACTGATTGTTTCCATTATGTGGGAACACAGTCAAGTTTCATCCAAACTTTCCATATCCAATAGCTGTTGACAAAATCCAAAACCCAACAACAAACCATTGAGATTGAGAGCAGTGTGAAACTAGTGCACGGCCCCTCTGGGCTGCAGCCTAATGGGAATCATGAGATGTGAGCCCACATCTTATCAACAGATGAGGCCCACAGATTGACAGAGGTCCATACAGGCTCAGTGAGACTAACACGGCCTCTTTTTTTAAGGCCTCTGTGCAGTAAGACGACAGCCATGTACACTTCACAGTGCAAAACAAATTTTTTTAAACCAAAAGTCTGATGCAACTTGCTTGGTCGGCCCTCTCCAAACCAGAGCTGCCCTCCCACCTCACCACTTCAGTGACAGGATTTACTGCTGCTCTCTGGGAGCGAAGCCGAGTGCCTCTGAGGACTCCATTTGGATGACCTCTCAGCTATGTAACAGACCGATTCTAAAAAACATGCTGTGTGTGTGTGTGTGTGTGTCTTTGTGGGGAAACATTTGGAAAGCTTGATGTTGATGTGAGCCTTGTGCATTTTCCTGGACAATGTTTTATTTGTAGCGTGGGCTGGTTTCTGTGTGCATGTGTAAGCCACATAATATCCCTGAAGATCTTTAAGATGAGGGATTTAAACAAACAAAAAGTTGAAGTGCCTTGGAGTTCAGTCTGTACCTGACAGCTTTATGGATGGCTTTGTGATTGGCATGGCCACTCACACCGCTTCCATCGAAGGTCAGCACCTGAAACAACAAAATGTCTCACTGCGTGGGTGTAAAGCCTGAATCTGGGTATCTAAAAGTGAATTTAAATAAACGCAGGCAAAAGGTTTTTCTTGGGTTAGTGGAAGGGTTTCTGTGTCTGACTGTGGAGCTGCTTGGCAGCTGACAACTGATATTTAAAAGCCTTTTTCTGTGTGCATGCTTGCACACCAGAGGAAGCAAATGAAAAAAAAAAGAAATCAGGTCAAAGGGAAAGAAAAAGTGCTTGACTAAAGACTTGGCATTTGCTATACTCAGGCGTATTCTACCATGACTGTGTCTTTGCAATCAAGTAGAAGTTTTAGCTCCCAACCACCGCATATTAGGAACTTTCTCTTCATTCTTGCTGGCTTGTGTATGGAAACACAAGGGAATGGCATGCTGTCAGACCAAGGGAACGAGCTATTCAGTTTAAGAGCAGAAAAAGTGAGCTACTTTTCTTGATGTGTCTCTTGTTCTGCAGCATTTTCGCTGCATACATTTGTCAGAGAAGACATTATTCTCTAGCCTACTTCTGATCTTGAGGCATTTTTTGCTGCTGAGCCTGACAGGATGGGAGGAGACGGAGTGTTTGTTTGTTGTCTTTGATAACAAAAAGCGATCAGCAACTACAGCATAGAAGAACCCAGCTGTGTGTAATCATCCACCTTAAAGAACTGTGACTTGTTTTTATCCAAAGCTGCTGCTGTTTGTCAGAGCATCTGACTATTTTTTTTTACTGTTGTTGAGATAGGCCGGATGGAAATTCTTTGATTCTAAATTAACCACATTCCCATTAGCTAATAGTGCGGAACTGCACTAGAGCAGATAACAATCTCTGTGTAAACACTGAAATTAAATCCAAACTTTCTACTGCAGCAGAGGCCATTTCCCCTCAGTTTTTAGGGAAGAGAGACGCCGGTTGACAGGATTATTACGCAGACCGCAGTGAAACTGGGATAATGAGCTCGAGAGCTGTGGTGCCAAAACATATGGTAAAAAACAGAGCAAAACAATACATGGATTTTGTATACAGAAAGGCAGGGGGATTGTGTGTTAACATCAAACAGGAAATGACAGAAAAACGACTGCTTTGAGAGGCTAGAATTCAGCACAGAGCTTACCATGTTGAAGGAGTGAGCTCTGATGTGCTTCATTATAACAGAGCAGACCAGTGAGACGCTCCATCTTGCTTTGGGATCGTCTGGAAGTCTTCTGCAGGGCAATAAAAGGGACTGGTTATGGAACAAGTAACAGTGAGGGTTTTCGACAACTCCTAATTCATCATTTTCAAACTTTCAAGGACATTCAATGCCAAATTCCCTCAAATTGAAAGACCCAACATGTGTGGGTTGAGACACAGATGAAGGCTAGTTAATATTATAACAGAGATAAACAAGAAAGCTTTACAGAAGCTCACAGACAACAATGAAATAAAGTGGCATGAATATATGAACACAAAGCGCCAAAGAGGTGGGGGGAAAAAAATCGCCACATCATAGTATCCCGATATTTTGCGTGGCAATAATATATCGATCAATGGCCGCTAAGTATCGGTATGATGGCCGGCTGATATTTTTGTTGTTTTTTGTTTTTTCGGAGGCCTTAGTGGGCTCACTTTTAGGATTATACTAGTATACTTGCATCATATGAAACTAGAAGACCTAGGGAATCTATAGGCATCACATCAGGATATCGTGTCGGGAAGTTGTCGATATAACTCTGCAAAGTTTCTCTATTTAGTCTAATTTAATTTTGTGGACACAAAATGCAGTTCAAATAATTAAAAATCCCATATATCGTAATCATCATCATAATATCGTATCGTGACTCAAGTATCGGGATTAAATCGTATCGTGGGGCCTCTGCTGATTCCCACCTCTAGTATTCATGCCCATATTTTCCTTCAAATTCACTAAGATTCAAAGATTTTAAGGACCCCTGGGAACCATGTATGGTGATATTACAACAGTGTTTTGCTGAGAAACAGAAGTGCATGGTAACCTCACTGTAACTAAAAGTCAGCTCTGCACAGCGTAAGCATGCTGGGCGCTTCTTAGGGCTGAGCAGCCCCGTTGTTATCTGAGCAGCAGATTTGTGCAGAGCAGATTTCACCCAGTGTTTGAAAAAAGGGCTGTTATGGAATGCAAACACGGGGGAGTGCTGGGAAGTCCGAGGGTGAAGGGTCGGACGGCCCCTAGCATTATGTTCATCTGAAACTACAGCCTGGAGACATCACAGCGCAGACATCAAACATCACGCTTGGCCAACTCGAGCTCTGGGCCTACTAAACATGCATAGACCCTCTTTTTGGCACAAATAATAACAGATATTTTTTCCTCAGTTAAAAACAAAAAAACATTGGTTGTTTAACGTAGCCCTTGACCTCAAGAGAAACTAGCCAAAGAAAATAATGCTTAAAAACAGACTCAGATATGAGCCAACGCAGTTCACATAGAAAAGTTACAATGGCAGTAGAGTGGATCCAGTTTGTTCAACAGTTATTATATATGCTGATCAGAAACACAAGAAAACTGCCTTGACTGCACAACAAAATCCTTAACTGTGGCAGTTCAATGATGTCATGTGTTGTTGTGCACTTGGATGCATGCCCTGTCACACCGGCTCTCTGTCGTATGTATATATAAGTGCAACAAGTGGGGGGTGGGGATGGGGGGATGTCAACAGTTGTTCCCCTCCCCTTGGTCGCTAACAATAAGCGAGGACAGTTGAGCTGGTAGAGGGAAGTGATGGATTAGGCCACAAATCTATTGGCTGCCGGTGATGTGAGGGTCAGGCTTTGGTGTGAGGGGTGGTGGGGTGGGGGTCGCCTATGTCACAGGGAGGAGGGGTGGGGTTCAGGGATAGTTTGAAACTGTCTGTCATCAAGTGAATGCACTGCTGTGACACTTTGATACCAGTGACATGACATGTTTTTTAGTAGGAGTAGGATGGCACAGTTACAGTAAGTCTTATCTAATGTTGAATGCAATTGAAGTGAATAAAATGCAAGAGGATTTAGAGACAGTGGGTGAATATTTAGTCTCTAAATATCAGAGTTCAGAGTTTTTAATGTTGCCCCTTTTCCCTCCCTGATGTATTTATTCATTTATTATTTCAGACATTTTGCCTTACAGCTTAACAACCGCAGCTAAGCACAGGCCTGCAAGGACAGGGAGGGAAAAAAAAGAAAAAGAAAAATGAACAAAAGATACAAGACACCTGACCTTTCTCAAGCAGGATGCAGCCTGAGTGTCAGCTTCACCATGGCAACAGTGCAAAATGTCCTAAAGTAACCTCCCCAGCTCCCCTTTGTAGCTTTGCATGTGGATGTCTAATTGCTTGCAGGCATCTGTATGCAGTTGTTGAACTTTGGCCCAGTAAGGGGATTCGGTGAGTGTGTGTGTGTGTGTGTGTGTGTGTGTGTGTGTGTGTGTGTTAGAGAGGGCTTGTTTAGTCTGGTCACATGGACCACAGGCCTGTGAAACTGCCAGACTTCTGTCCACACAGTCAGATTATATGTCCTGCTGGGAACGGCTGAGATGCCACTACAAACTGACAGTACGCCCACAATATCACACTGTAATAAGGCAGTTACAACTATAGTAACAACACACACACACATGTTGTTTCACCATGATTTAGAGACATTTTGTGGTTTTTCAATATTCACTCATGTTAAGGGAATAAACTGGCATGGAAATAAACATGAAAATAATGTTGTTTTGAAGAGAAACAGCCTTCTAATGTGACAAAATGACATTGTTTGTTGCTGGCTGCAGGGTTAAGCAACTGTTTAGCTATGCAGGAGCCTGTGTGTGTGTGTGTGTGTGTGTGTGTGTGTGTGTGTGTGTTGGTGACAAATGTATCTGGGATAAAAGCACAGCCAGAGGTCAGTGACAAGGCTGGAACATCTCACCACTATTTACTGTGCCCTGCCATGCGCTTATAAATTAGCTCAGGTTATTTTTACCACTGATCAATGTATATTTAAACCTTGTGTGGCGATACAGTGTTACTGCAGTAAATAAGGCTTTCCCCTCTCTTTATTTACAGAGATTACACTAATCCGATCAAAACAAAAGCTTTCAGTTTGTGATTTACATCTGAGTAAAGACTTTGTAACCAAAGTAAATCTAAAGTTTGTGATCATAAACAGAGACAACTGATGGAAGTGGAGAGAGAGAGCTGCTTCTGCTCAGTCTGATTGATAATGTAATGAAGAAGTGGAATGGATGGATTTGTGCAGTGAGCAGCTATAATCGAGTCCAGGGAGCAGACAGAGGTCAAGCCAGTGCAAGTGGAGAGGCAGCAGAGCGTGCTCAGATCGAGCCTGATCACAAAGGCCCCAACATGCACTGGGGCCCCAGATACTGTCAACACAGCTGTCCTATTCAGTGAGCATTAAAGGGAAAATCCTATTTTAAAACAGAATTCACATGTTATTCCAGTTATTCCATAGGCTAAAGTTGTGAGAGAGCAAGTCTCACCCAGATCTGTCATCACGAAACATAACCCATACACTATACTTTAGCTGTGAGGTTGAGACTTTAGCTCGCAAACAAAAGTCCAGTGGATCCATTACACTACCCTGATGAATGAGATGATAGTAGGCGACAAAGACACAGCCCATACTGCAAAAAATACATATTAACTTTAATCTAGTCTGGTACTGATTTCTAATCCAGTTGTACCAGATGTGACAAATGTGTTAATCTGACTCCACTGTGGGCTGTGTATTGTATCTGATGATACGATACATATTGTAACAGGGGTTATCATTCAATATAATGCAATACTGAGAGCAAGGCGATATATCTTGCAACTTTTACAATCTTATTTTATGAAAACTGTCAATGTCATAGTACAAAGAACAAACCACCATAAGCATAAAATCTGAGTAAAAATGTCTATAATGCATTATAAATGTATTTATAATGCACAATATATGCCCATAGCACTTTTTTAAAAATTATTTTATTATCAGCACTCATACATATTCATAATGACACACATTATATCTATTATTTTTGTAGTGTAGTGTAATTCTCATACTAGCAATACATTTTCATTTTTTCGCTATGCATTAAAGTCACTGTTATAATGTATTATAATGTGATTATTCGTTACTCTTAAGTGTTCATTGGGCACTTTTAGTGATTCATTAAATTCCTGAAGAATAGGCAGATATAATACATCACCATCTGGTTATTAGTCACTATAAGTGCCATTGTTAGCTTTAAGCCAAGTGAAAAAAAAATCATTAAATCCCTACAGAACAACCTACATAATATTATGAGGTTAGGTTAGTTTTATTAGGTTAAATGTTTTATTTACTTATACTGTTATGGCCTGTTACTGTAACAGATCACAACTAACACAACTGAATTATAGACATTTACATTTCACTAATGTAATGCTTTCCCAAAATCTCAGTCTAAACACTAGCATTTCAAATGATAGAATACCTGAAACAATTTCTTCTTTCCCTGTAGCGGTATGTAAGCATTATTAGTATGTTTATGAGATGTTATAGACATGGGCTTGCAAAAAATGCCATCAAGTGACCAACAATTATGGAGTATTATGAAAAGTAAAGTAGGTAAAATGTAGTAAAAAAGTATTATCTGTCCAATAATACAAAATAATATACATTTCCCAATCCATGAGTCCCATGTCCTCGCTTCTCTTATATTGAAGGTACAAACATGAAAATCAGACTGGCCACCAACTTCTGCACTCCATCGTTTTCTTTCTTTTTGCACATTAAAATGGCCAGTAAGAAAAACAGGGAGAGGTCAAGTGAAGGATGTCCATCTGCACATACTTGGGCAGAGAAGGTTAAGAGCAAAGCCAAAGTGTGGCTAGCCATGTACAGACACACAAAGAGAAAAACAGTTTGGAATGACCTACATTAGCAATGCTCACAGCATTGCCAAAATGTATCCCACAGTCCTTGGCAGTTGGCTTCAGCAGACATGGACAAGAGGAGGAGGAGGAGGAGTGGAAAAGGGGGGAGGGGGGGGGGGGGGGGGGGCGTGGTTGTGAGAGAGGGGCTGGGGCTCTCAAAGTGCTGATTAGGTGTGTGTTTTGGGCAAACAACAGAATACACAGAAAGGGAAAATGGGCTCTACTCCAGTTCAGCAGAAGTGCAGACAGCACAAAGATCAAAGTTCAGCTCTATTCTGTGTGCACAAGATGATAAAACTGTGAAGTCACACACACGCATACACACACACCAACAATGTTCCTGAGGGCAGACAACCTGGGCAGGCTGCCAGCTTATTACTGTGAGCTCCAGGTTAGTGCCAGAGTTCATGCAGCTCTCCTGGTGAGCAAACATGTAGAGACTGAAATGTAAGCAGCCCTTAAGTTCTTAGAAACTCACAATCATTTCAAGGTAAGCTGCAGGGCTGATGCATAGGAAAAAAATCCCCCCTTTTCACCATCACCTTTTACCAGTATTCTCTCTGTAACCTGACCTTGCCAATAGCCAGAGCCAGAAGACTGAAAGTCTTACAGCTGCATCAACAGCAAAACATAGAAGAAAACACGGGAAGAGTGAATTCCCCAAGAATTTGGCCAACTGTTCTGTTTAATGTTCTGTCTCCCAGCTCTGGTCACTGCTTTGAATGTGAAATGGGAAAGGCTGAGTGAAGTCTGTTTTAACTTGGAGGCATTTAAAGCCACACCGAAAGAACAACAGCTGGTTCTATACATCACATATGAAATCCTTTACATGCATTTGATTCTTTTACTACTCTAAGATGAATGAAAAAATTCTTATCATGCATTTGATTCTATAGTGTTCTAAAATGGATAAGAGCTAGCAAACAAAAGTCTGAAATGTTGTTGTTTCTGCAACACAGCTTTAATGTGCAACAATAGTCTTGCCAATAGGAAAACAGTTAGGGAACTGCGGCATCTGTTATTTTGTATTTGTCATCTGAGAAATATACAAAAAAGTTTGTTATTTAACTTTTATTTATCTATAAATTGGAATGGAAGTCAGAGGCTTGTTTTCATTTAATCTGAGCTCTCTGGCTATGAGGCTCCGGATGAATGAGCATTTGTATTTGGGTTGCACCAAAATATCTTAATTGGAAGTGAAATAGAAAACAATGTCATTCAATTAATGGGCAGTTACCTTTCAAAAAACAATGTTAATCAGCCCTTCAATCACCAATATCCCCTTAAGAAACACTGCTCAGGACAAACAAACATCCCAGTAGAGCCAAATCAAATGTCATAGTTTTAATTTATTTTTTTACTAAATTGTAAAACATGTAGGTAAACTAAAAGTGTTGTTAAAACGTAGTTTTGTTTTCATTATAATTGAAAAACTTACTTTACTACATATTTCAGAGATGGATATATGAATAGATATATAGTGTAGATTGATGAATGGATGTCAGTTTGGAATTTAAACGCTCGTCAGGGGCCTCTGTGTCCCACAGGGAAGACCCATCACTGCTTCTAAGCCCTTCTCATTTATTTCCCCTTTGACACAGAGGTAGTCATACATCAGGCCAGGCTAGATCGACTCTGTTGTGGTGAGAATAGATGTGTGTGATTTGTGGTCAACTCTCTATTTGCTCTGATAGACACTGGGTGGAGGGGAGGGGCTTATTGGCTCTAATAGGCAGACATGCTGAGACTTGACTCCTGAGCTGCTACAAACAATTAGCTTCAGTTTTAAATCACATATTTAAATATATACATACACATATACATATATACACATATACATATACAATATATACACACATATATATATGCATATATATAATTACCATATATTGATAGTCAGTAGTGGAGATGTACAGAACATTTTTAACATACAAATTTGAATACTGACCACTACAAATTCCTACAAGCCAACACAAACTCAGTGTTTCCCACATTAAAGGCACAAAAAGAAATGTTGTAATTTGTGTGTTCGGTGCAGACGGTGCTTACTCATGGTCTACTATGGTGACTCTGGAGTCTGGTATCCCCAACACAGCACAGCTGTTGAGAAGTTCTTGTTTTCGCTGAGCTCCTTGTTTGTAGTAGTTTCCTGTAACATATTTGGAAAATTAGGTTATAGCTTTACTGTAATGAAAGGAAAATCTATATGGGTCTAAATTCTGCAGAGGTGCAATCTGAAAAATTTTCAATGATCTTTAAATATAATATGCTCTTTAGCTAATTATGAATGGTCCTCTAACATAGAAAAACATCGCTGTTTCTGTTTCATAATTTTTGTTAGTGCGACAGTGCCTTTCATTTTTAAAGATTACAACTGTACTTAAATTATATTATGTAGATCATAATTAATCATACAATGAACTTGCCTTTAGTTTTCCCAAGACACAGATTTCGTTTTTAAAATGATGGACACCAATATTGTTAAACATTTCCTATAAAGGCTAGTTGCTGTTGAAAACCATGTAACTACAATTTGTATGATTTTCAGATTTTTGTGCAGCTGTTTCTTTAATTTCCATAGTTTACCTAAAAGTCAACAACTGTTTGCCTTATGAAATCATTTCACAAGCTGCTGGAGAAAGAAAATAAAGAAAATACTTAACTCTAACAGTAGCTGTTAGAAAATTACAGGTGACAACGTCCTGAATCCTGATTCTAAGCTGTTATATAGAAATGGTTGTGATATAGAAATTGTTTTCAGCTGTGGTATGATAGTAACAGTTTTCCCTTAAAAATAGCAGCTCATATATCAGGATGTCAGTTATTTACGTTAGTAAGACACAAACCAAGGTTCATACACTTTTTCAGTGGTCAAATTAAAGCACTTTTCAAGGACTTTCATGGTCCATTTTCAAGCTTTTCCAGGACCTTACAACGGTTGCATGTTTTAGATGAGCACTTACATGCTAAAAAGGGTAATTTCACTCAACCATACCAACAGCGATGGTATTACGCTTTTAACAACCAAAAGTACAGTTCGCTAATCTCAATATTCAATATAGTATTTTTTTCATTGAACATGTGATTATCTATAGTCAGATTGCACGAGAAATAGAGTAAGAATTTCAAGCAATTTCAAGCACTTTTTCCAAAATCCAAGCACTTTTCAAACCTTGAAAATACAACATTAAAATGTAAGCATTTTCAAGGATTTCAAGCATCCGTATGAAACCTGACAAACGCTCCTATAGATTAACTTAAATAACCTTAACTTTATGCATTACTCACCATTCTGTCAAAACAGTAGTAAAAATGCAATAGCTAAAAACCACGTGATTATAAGTTATTACTCTATAACTTTATATCGACGTATTAACGTTATTTGTGCAAACAATAGTGTACTGTCACCATACCTTTAGACAAACACAGCAAATGAACGGTGGCATTTAATTCAACGAGGCGTATAATCGTCGGCGCGAAGAACATACATTCATCATCCGGGTGCGCAGTTACAAGCAGAGCTCTGATATCAGCGCCGTTTGGTTCTCTGTCTGTCAAATCGTTCATTACATGTCTCAACGACTTCAATAAAGTTCGCCGATGTCGACAATAAATGCATTTTATCCAAACCAGATAGGATAAAACTATGAGGACAACCAGATAAACACTCATTATTATGACCGTTACGGTAAACAATCCGTGTAAAGACAAAAGTCTAACATGCAAGTGGTTCCATGGGTGGAAAAACATATATTCAGTCTGTCTGATATATCTAACGTCACTCAGTCTTTTAAGAATGCAATAAGTATCTTAACTTATTCAAATAAAGCAATCTGTGCTCACTTTTAGGCCCACAAAAGTGTGGTTTACTCACTTGGAAGTCACAGTAGCTTTCTCAGTTTAATTTTTAGTTTAAATCAGCTAATTAGGACAATAATTAACTGAATATAATACAGAATAATTCTCTGACGTATTAAAATAAGCGGGGCCCGAAAAATGTGGAAGAAAGTTGGATATATCAAACGAAATGTGTGTTTTTGGAAACTGAAAATGACAAACACCAGGAACGTTACAGTGTTTGAGGGGAAGCTTTATCTGTCACACCGCATTGTCCTTACAGGTACATATACATAAAATGTTAAGTATTTATCAAAAGGGCGCCACAGCAGTCTGATTACTTCTAAATATACATATTATATGCTTTAATTGTGCATACACTTTTACAGATGAATGCCAGTACCCTGTGGATTTAACCGAGTAGGGACAATTTATTTTACCCTTTCAGGACATCGACCGACAAATGCGGCGCAGCCTTCAGTGTGCCCAGTCGTCCACAGCTCACAACCCGCGGATTTACAATCAACAATTGACACATATTTCTGCCCAGGGATACCTTTCATTCCCATCGGTATATTTTCTAAATATGAGGTGAGTCCAAATCGCGAATACACAGCAAAGCAACACGTTTAATGAGCACGCAATTTAAGCGCCCCGGTCTACGATGAAAATCTGCCTTGCAAGATGGCGACGTGGTTGAGAATTCAAAGGTGAAATACAGGCTAAGTTAGCTAGCTAGCGACAACAACAACATCTTAAACATTGTGGTAGTACACTCAAGTGCTAAAGTAGCATATACTTTTAAGCTAACGTTTATTATTGGTGATGTTTTTGGTGCATTTCCGGAAAAGCTCTGTTGTAGAAAGAGACCCATCCCCCAAGATAAGCTACAAATCCAATTGCGTTTATATGACAGTATGTTGTTAAAAGACAACAATACGTCACCCTGTTAGAATAATCGCCCAACTAGTTTTTTCAAGTTTTGCAGGAAACACAAAAAACTTCAACAAAAGTGTAACATATGACATTAATTGATCATTTCACTCAAAAAGGATGTAACAAAGGATGGCTATTGGCATAGAAATAACACTGTGTGTAAATTATGTAACTTAAGAGAAATAAATTACTTAGGCAATTTTTTGAACATGCCTTTGCGACTTAAGATATGGCAACACTTTATTTTAAAGGTGTCTACATAAGAGTCACACAAGCCTGCCAGAAACATGACATGACAAGTATCATGAGCATTAATGTTACTTCAAAGTGTCATTAATGTTCATGACACATCCCATGTCACTCTTATGTAGACACCTTCAAAATAAAGTGTCACCATATCTTGCTTAAGTCACAAAGGCATGTTCAAAAAATTGCCTAAGTCGCATGTTATTTTGACATAGGCCATTATCTTAAAGGGGTAAAATTACATGATCTGATCAACTGAGGATGTAGGAGATTTTACAAAAGGTGGCCGGCGTCATGAGGAGATGATTTAGGGAAAAAAAACAATTTGGACAAAAAATGACTTGGGTGATTATTTCAACAGTGTGATGATATGACAGTATGTTGTTAAAAGACAACAATAACAACACAGGGCAGCAGTATTTCTCACTGCCAGGCCGAGTGTGAGGCCATTAAGTTCATTGTGGCTGCTGGGTTTGCATGGAAATAACTAGACATAGCAAATACTTTCTAAAATTAACTGTGCTAAGAACTTCACCGTGAAATAGCGAAAGCTAACCGTAAGTATTTTTTATATCCTGACAATGCATACCTACACTTTTTAAAATTTCCTAAACCACTGCGGAAAATGCAATTTAAAAAGGTTAAATTTGAGATGACATAGGTAGGGGAACGCCCAAGATCAAATGTAATGTAGCCACATGTGCATCAATGTAATGTACAATAGATGAGGCAGGGGTACATTTATTCAATTGTCTTTTTAAAAGGTCCATTAACTGATTCATGGACCTTTTTATGCAAGTTATTACAAAGCAGGGGTTTAAAAATAAAAACAATTCATGGATAGTAAGGTCACTAGCCAGGACAGTGACAGCTGATTCCAAAGGTAAGAATATTAATATGATGCTTTTTAATCAGTTATGTTGTCTTATACAAGCATTCAGGGTCTTGTTTAACAGGGAGGATGCTTTGATAGGCTTGAACTCAGGAGGACTTGACATATGACCAAATCCTCCTTAACAGTACCAGTGCAACAATTTTGTTTCCTGTTTCAATATTTTTCAGCCATACTGGTAAATATGTTGACATCACCTCAAAGCACAACACGCGTCCTATTTTCTAAGCATTTTATTTCATTCAGTGAATGTTATCAATTCCACTGCATTGATCAGTTGTTCTTTTGGTACATTCACTTAAATCAGGAAAAAGACAACCATGTAGGAGTAAATAAATCCGGTAAAGTAAAAATAGATATTAAAAGTAAAACATAAAACTTAGTGCAGCTTAGTGCTGCTCGATGCTTTTTCTCTTATTGTTGTTTCAATTGCTCCTCACATTCAGACACGTATGTCTGCCTTTCAAATCTAACTATTTGCTTTGAGGGATTTGGCACTTCCTTAGTTTGGCTCAAAGCCAAATCATGAGACAGCAAATTAGACTAGCTATATACATCTAAGAACCAGATGCATGATCTGTCTGGTGTTGGCTTTGTGTGGAAAACATGGGACATAACAACCTATGCTACTTTTTTATGGTTTCCAAATGTAAAGCACAAAGTTCTGTCATTTTAAATTGAAAATAGTCAATATAACAACGTCGCCATCCATATTGACTGCGACTGGTTATTATTTTTTTTACAAGCCACAATGTCAAGTCACTGAGTGTATTTTTAGTATCATTTCTGAAGTTGTGAAAGTGGATCTCGAATTATGGGACTCATCAAACTATGTGGCCTGCGGATTGAAATAAAATAACAGCTTCCCACCCTGGTTATGGTGGCGATGGTTGTAGCTTTTCCATCCCTGAAGTTAGAATCATAATGTCTTGGCATGGTGGCCGTGCTGTAAATCTTGCAGACCTAGAATAAAAACACTAGAGCCAGCAGAACACAGATTTGTATGTTTGATTCCTCTGAAAAAGACACAAATAATTAATGATGCAGGAACTTGTGTTTTGTCAGTTTTAAAAACACTTTATATTAGGGCTACTTAAGGCTGAGTGATATGACCAACATCTTTTATCCCCATATACTGATAACGATATACCACAAAACAACATGTGTTCTGGTAATTCAGTTATAGTCTACATGAAAAAACCACATGCTAAAGCCTGTTTTGTTTACTCCATGCTGGCAAAACAGCACCTCTTTGGTTCTCTCCAGCTTCACTCCAAAGTGCGAGGATCAGAATGTAAAGTTTCGTCCAAACTATGTTAATATTGCCGTAATGCAGATGGATTGTATGATGTACGATAGGCATTTTTAATTTAATTTTGATGAGGTATACGGTATATCATCTAATTGCCCAACCCTAGTGCCAATGCCTCCTCTTTCTATCATGTTCTTCGTGTACTGCTGAAGTGATCATGGCCATCATGACTGCGCAGATAAAAACTATTGATAATTTCCATTCAACCATCCATAAACTGCCCTTGCAGTGCGAAACGTTGGGATGCTAGACAGCTAGCTAACAATATGTCCTACTCCAAATAAACAGCCAGGTTTGACTTCTCTGGTGCATATTAATTGCAGAAACATACTACTATGAGAACACAACAATCCATCCTATGGTTAGAGACACCTGCACCATTTTTTCTACCACAGCTGCACAGCAGAAGTTAATTAAAATCAAATTTTTTCTGCCTAAAAATATTTTAACTATGAAATGACACACCCTGCCACTGCCTTCAATGAACAACAGATTGTTCAAATGAGAGATGAAATTGCCAACTAATACTTATATTAGTCACTTTTAGGCCTGTCATGATAATTACTTTATCGACTTATCGTTTGATATATAAAAATAGATATGATAGTTTTTTTCTGGACTCAATATATTTGCTTTTTGTGGGGGTTTTGTGCTGTGTTTAAAGTAATGCTGCAAATGTTTGACAGGCAGTACGAATTGCCAAAAAAAAAAATAAATTCCCAAGAAGCCATTCCAGCTGTTTATATGTTATTTTAATAATATAATACATAATGATTATCTCATTGTAATATTTTGTCAACGGAGCCTAAAAAGTATATTTTATACGTTTGGGTTGTAGTTGTATGTTATATATGTTTTATCCATATTATTAAACCTACTTTACATGCATTTTTTTTGCTCTACCACATAGTTGATTTCATCATTCAAGGACATATCTTTTTATTAAATTTGGATTGTTTTTTAGTTCACTCAATTTTGTTAATAATGTAACTAAAGCTGTATCTTTAAAATGCTAGTGGTTGATGATCGTTCGACATGATTGAACATTGATAATGTAGCAACAGCTCCACATATATTTAAACAGCTTATAAAGAACAAAACAATCCAGGCAGATAACAAATTCAACAGTCAAATCCAATTTACTCAGTTAACCATCTTCGAGGAACAGGCCCATTTTCCTTCCACCCACAGAAATACAGTTTTGGTGTTTTCCAGAGCTGCAGCGGCACAGCCCAATGTTTTCAATGTACCAGTTGTTCCAACATCTTACTTGCACTTTTGGTTTAAAAGCCTTGACTTAGATTACCGCCCATGCAAGGTGAAGTAAGCTAAGAGTGGTGTATTTTGGATTTTATTCTAACCTTATTACACTGGCAAACCGGGGTGATCTCAGCAGGGCAGCGAGTTAGGCCTGTACTCGTCTGCATGGAAACAGAAGTATTTGGGGAAAGTGATACTGGACTCCACTGGCTTTCTCAAATCAAATCAAATCAGTTTTTAGATCAACATACTATCATTAAGATTTGTGCCGCGCCCTCTTTGTTGTGTCTGTCTAGTGCATACTAACTCAATAGCAGGCTCTCTGCCCAATAGACCTCACATGATGGCTCATCTCCAGTTCTGCTCCAGTCTCTGTCTGATGCAACAGCAGCACCAGGCCTCTCAAACTGCTGTATTTTTTGACAGCACTATAAGTTTTGTCAATCTAACATGGTAGCATTTCATCTTAGCTAGCCTTTTTTTCTTAGATTGTTCCTCACGCAGAAAGATATTTAATGGCTGAAATACTTTTGGTTGATTTTGTATTTAGTCTGGTTTGCTTTCACAGTGCATAAATGTAAGCGGAACCCAAAAAAGAAGATGATTCTGATTCAGCAGGGCTGGAAATTTAAAATCTGTGGTGATCTTCCAGTCATGTTAGCGTTTTGGTTCATTTCCTGTAATTGGGTCGGATAACATTCGAACCACACTAGGGTTCGTCTCGCTAAGTGGTCTCGGACCGGTTACTTGGTCCGCACCAGAGTACGATTGTAGTGTTTACAAGTGACCAAACGAACTTTAACTACACCAGAGTTCTATTAAAACAGACTAAACTTTGGGTTGTGAAAGTGCCCTAAAGAGGCTTTTATATATTAGTCTTGTTTAAAATTTGACTTTCCAAAAATAAATTGTATGTTTCTGTCTTGGTGCAGGTGGTTCGTGTCTCCAACCATGGTCTAGCTAAAACCTCTGGAGCAGCAGCAGCCCGCTAGCACTGAGCCAGGATGTCCAGTAGCTCGGGCTACCCCCCCAGCCAGGGGAGCTTCAGCAGCGAGCAGGGCCGCTACCCATCACATTCTGTCCAGTACACCTTCACTGGCGCACGCCACCAACAGGTAAAAACCTCTTTCTGCATGGTTGTGTTTGAGCTAACAGTCGTGTTAACGTGTCAAGCAAAAATTGGCGGTTTTCCTTGACCTGAAGTGCAAACCATGAAGACTTCAGTGGGCGTGTCATATTTTACAAGCTGGAAAGAGAGGAAGCTTTTTTACATGTAATGGACTTCTACGTCTTGTTGTTGTTGTTTTTATTTAAAACAAATATCTGTAATAACAGAACAAACCTTGTGGTTAACCAGTGTGATCTGCCGTCTTGCTACTATTGTTTACTTCTGCTGTGCATTGTGCAACACCCTTTTTCCGTTTGAAAAACAGAACAATTCTGGTAGAAAAGGAGTCCGGTAGTGGCGGCTCCACCTTGCTCACTAGTTTCAGTTTGGCTGTTAAGGTCTCGTTTACCAAAATCCTGCTGCAGCAGCAACTTCATTGTCCCGACATTCACAACCTGCTTGTGAAATGTAGCTGATTTTTTATGACTTACTTTCTGTAATGGCATTAATATTAGTTTTATTAGTGGTACAATATTTCGTATTGATTCTGTTTAACATTTCATGAAGAAAAACATGCACATTTTTTATATTATTACAACTAAACTAAAACAATGGTTTGCCATCACATTAAAATGTAGTTAAGATGACCAAAATTGCCATTATCATGGTCTCAAAACTGAACAAATACTTCAAAGAATCAAATACAAATACTTATTATTATGCAACTCTATAAAGTTTGTATAGTATTTATTTGCAGCTCACTTTCCAGTTGCATGTTCATTTGGCTGTTGGGAATCTTGGATCGTGTTTGTTTACCATTTTGGATGACATACTTCTTAGAAGCTTAATTTCACAGAAAACTGTCAATGGTCCATTTCTGGGCATTTGGATTGTTTGCTTAAATCTGGGACAAAACTGGAGTTATGAAATGTTTCCTGTAACTGCATTTGCTTGTTCAGGTTTGTTTGGTCACATTGTGCTGATAACCTTTATGTGTTCTTTACCCCATAGCTTTTTGATAAAAGTCTTGGAGTATTAAAAAGGTTTTAATCGATTTTCTTGACATCAACAAAATTAATTTGTGAGGCCAGCTAGGAGCAGTGCTGCTCGTTTCAGTAACTTCATTGTGCTCTGACTGATGAGATGTTTGAAAGAGGGACAAAGTCTGGCCCCTCTTCCGGCCCAGCCCTTGTTCCACAGTGTACTATTACATGCACATGGGCTTCTCCTCCCATGCTGGTAAACGTGTGGACACTGTTATTTTAACAGAGGGGCTTAAACACTGTTAATTATTCCAATATTTAGCAATTAAACTTCCAAATGTGGACATTGTGTCAGCAGTTGTTGAGCGTTAAAATAGAGTTCATTTAAGAACTTTTTCTTTATTATAGTACAGCAGAGAGCTTACAGGAAATGAGGAGGGTGAAGGGGGGTAACATGCAACAAAGGTCCCGGCTGGACTTTAACTGGGGACGTTGCAATTAAATTCTGAGTGCCGTAAACCCCGAGGCCACCAGGATGCACCTCAGACAGCTTTCAACAGGGTTCGTTCAAAGTCTTGATGCTTGAATATTCTCGTTAAAAAACTGCTTGATTTTCAACATAATCTGGGGTTACATCTACACAGTCTCTCACATGAACATAAAATCTTTTTTAGATTTGAAATAAAACAATGCCGTCACCAAATTGGTTAGTTGTTTCGTGGTGGACCCCAACCCTAACGGAGAAAGTAAAAGACTGGCCATAACCACTAAACTTTTTTAATGGAAATATTTAAATGCATAAGTTCTTCAAGGATATTCTGTTTATTTTGTTCACTTGTTCCTTTTTGTTGTTTGAACAGATCCAGATATTGCTGTACTTGCTGTTATATGTAAACATGTAAACATAGCTTAATGACTCCTTTGGCTATAAATTAATTCTTTAAACTTATTTTTTTGTTATTGCAGTTATACAGCCAAAAAATTAAAGTGCTGTACACCTCGATAAAAAAACAGACTGCAACAGACTCAGTACGTTTGCATATATTAGCAAAAAACTAATTTTTCCAGTTTGAGCGTTAGACATCTTGTCTTTGTACTATATTCAAAGTTTTTGCAGTGCTTTGCATTTTGTTTTTCTTTTTGTTTTTCACAGCATCCAATTTTTTTGGAGTCTGGAAGTTTTTGGTTTAGGTACCTTTCAAAGTGCTTGGATCTTAATCTTAAAATTCTGTTTTAACAGCATCTCAAAACATAATCAGTGTAGCTACACATTGTGTAAATTGAGAAAAAACAGACTTGACGCCAAACATGATGGTTCTGTCGTGTGTCTATCGTGAATGAAGCATCCAGTGTAGACAGCTGTATTGATTAAAACTGAAGTGAATCTGTTTCCCGATGTAGACAGGACTTTGCCTCGCTGTAAGCATGATCTGTGAAGTGCTTTATTATAGTTGTGGCTCTGCAAGAACACATGAGTCTTTATTTTCTTTGCTTTACACCCAGAGCCCCTCCATTTTTATACTGTTGTGACCTTGATCAAATTGCTTTATAAATGTGTTGTTGTTTGTGCCTCTCGCCTTTAGGATTTCACCGTCCCAGACTACCGGACTCACATGCAAGATCCACAAGGTCGAAGAAGACCGTCTTTACTGTCTGAATTCCACCCTGGAACTGAACGGTAAGGCTTCACTGTAAATTCTTTATTTTCGTTATTTTTCATTTACACACTCACTCAGGGATGCCATGGATGTTCCCAGATTCTAGTTTGGGAAACGTACATCTAGACAACCAGGTGTCTGTACATTACTTGTTTACGTTTGTCCCTCAGGCCTCCAGAGAGACGCCATGGTTACGAACAGCAGTTTCACTCCATCTCAGCCCAGTCTGAGCATGATGCCTTGGAGGCTAAACGGCCTCGCATGGAGACTGTTTCTGAGTCCCACATCACCCGCACGGCTCCCTCCGCCGGGGGTATCGTCCTGCCCTTAACTCACACAGTACAGGACAGCCTAAGAGCCACTGTGGAGGTCAAAAAGGTGAGGCCTGTTCCTCTTCAGCTACTTTTACAAACCAAGAAGTCCCGTTTGGTGTCTGTTGTGTTGTCGTCCTTACAGAGACTCTGTTAATCCTTTGAACTACACTACAGTACGCCATGGCACTTGTGAACTTTTCGAAAGCCCTCTTCTCATAATGAGAAAATCCTTTTCACTTCTCTCTCCCAATAATAGTATGTACAGGTGCATCTCAGTAAATTATAAATAAATAAATTATCATAGAAAAGTTTATTTATGTCAGTAATTCAGTTCAAAAAGTGGAAATAAAACATTGTATAGATCCATTACACGTGGAATGAAACATTTATTTACATGTCTTAATTTATTTAATTTCTTCTAATTATAATGATTATGGTTTACATTTAATGAAGACCTAAAATTCAGTGTCTCAAAAAAATTTAATATTACAAAAGAACAATTTTTAAAAGTATGTTTAATATGGAAATGTTGGCCTCTGAAAAGTTTGTCCATCTATATGACTCAATACTTGGTTGAGGCTATTTGACTTGAACTACTGGAAATGGACTTTTCCCTGATTTTCTAATTTTTTGAGATGCATGTGTAATAGTCTTTATGTGTTTGTTTAGTTTTAGAAATACAGTCTCCATTAAAAGGAAGGACCTTTTGCGAATCAAAAGTTTGAATTTTGCAGAAGTTGACTACAGGATTGGATAGAATCGTTCAGTTTTGTACAGATCTTTGGCTCAAAAACACATTTTTTTATTTGCCAGGAGTCTCAGTTTACTGTCAAAGTGGAGTCCCCGTCCACAGGAGGTCCATCACTACACATGGGTGATGATCAGGACGGTTCTCCTTCCAAACTATCCAAGGAGGAGCTGATCCAGAGTATGGACCGTGTGGACCGGGAGATTGCTAAAGTGGAGCAGCAGATTTTCAAGCTGAAGAAAAAGCAGGTTGGTTACCTAACCACAGCTTTTGTCTCTGAACATGCATCAGAAACAATGAATGTTGTGTTACAAAACCTGGCACAAGTAATGATTTCACTTGCTGCTTTGATTAAGCATTAACCCACAAGAGACTGAAATGACAATGAGAAGTTGTCAAACCTGAATTTACAGTAGAAATTAACTTCCTTTGGCATCAATTTGAATGTTTGGCTGTGATTTCTGGTGTTCATTTAGCAGCTGCTACAAGTTATCAATCCAGATAGAAATATTGCTAAAGGCGACCTATTAAGCTTTTGCCACAATGTTGGATGTTCATATTAAATATTTCAGTACATTTTTAAGTAGTCCCTGTAAGCACAAACCTCTGATTTCCTACTGTACTGTACTCCATTCTACCCTTGGCTCTACATGCACTGCTACATGAAGCTACATGCTAACTACAGGCAAACCTGTAATCTTGGTTGCAGAAGTAGCTTATTTCTTCCCAGTTTCGGATCACATTCCTGCTGAAACATGTTGGCTTTTGTGGCCACAGCGGCCTTACAGTCATGTTCCGACTAAAATGATGGTGGTATAGAGACAAGAACAGGAAGCATTGACCTATCAGACTGGGCTGTTTTTTGGAGGGTGGCTTGAAGAGACAGATGCTACAATGGAGTGTTTCAGACAGAGGGTGATCTATCGGCAGTATGTGAAAAATAATGTTTTTGGAACATTAAAGCACAAAAACATGTTGCAGTAGAGACCGAAAATACAAGTATGAACCTCAGCAATATAGGTCCCGTTGAAGAGAATAAAGGGACATCAGCATTCAGCAACTAAATAATTCAGTTTACATGTGTAGGGCTGTTAGGATAATTACTATATCAACTTATGGTGTGATATGTAAAATGGTCATGATTTTTCTGGACCCGATATGCTGTCGTTTATATGCGTGTTTGTTTACATAAGCAATCAACCAGTCGTGCTGCTTCTTTCCCTCTCCTGTCAGTCAGCTTGCTCTCTGTGCCAGCTGAAGCGCAGTGAGTGTGTTACTTGAAGTTACGTTTCCCGACAGGTGCACAATTCCAGACAGTTTGGTGGAATAAATGAAATTGGTGCCAAAGCCATAGACCTGTCACGATAACACATTTTTTAGGACGATATATTTTCCCAGAAACTATCACGATAAACGATGGTATCGTTGTATCGACGTGCTTTTAGTTTTATAACGATATTAGAGCGTAATAACTACATCCTTTTTGACCCCAATTCATTTTTTAATATCGAGAATATTTAACATTGGAATTGAAAGGTGGAAAAGAAATCTTAAAATATCCTAGATAAATAAAACATAAATAAATAAATTGCAGCCAAAACAAATAAAATAGACTCTCAGGCTCTGTTATCAAAACATTGCAATGGGATCAACATTATGTATTATATTATTTTATTATTTAAATAACATATAAACAGCTGGAGTGGCTGCTTGGGAAATATTTTTTTTGGCAATTCGTACTGCCTGTCAAACATTTGCTGCATTACTTTAAACACAACACAAAAAACACAAAAAGTTGCGCATGTAAACAACAATATATCAAGTCCAGAAAAAAAATCATGTCCATTTTTATATATTGAACAATAAGTCGATATAGTAATTATCGTGACAGGCATAGGTGTGGGAACATTTCGGATTTCAGCCGTATGAGCAAGGAGAACCCAGTAACGTCTACCTGTCGGTATGAGAACGGTGGCAACGCGAACCTGCAGTACAAAAAACCTGAAAGTGCTTTTAAAACATGAAAATCCCACCCAGTTTACTCTGCCAGGAACAAAATGGACATGGAGAGCCCCCCGCTGCATTTACTGTCGCCAGAATCACCCGCTAGCTCTTTCTTGCCTGTCAACACCTATGGTCCACACACTCCTCACATGCACACATGCACACATACACACACACACACACACACACACACACACACACAGACTGCCCTGTCTCTTAAAGGAGCCACGCCACTCTAAAAGTGGAGGCGTTGTCGTTGTTTTTTGTGTTGTGTTTAAAGTAATGCTGGAAATGTTTCACTGGCAGTACTATTTGCTGAAAAAAAATCCTTAATTCCCAAGCAGCAATTCCAGCTGTTTTTATGTTATTTATAGTATAAAATAATAAAATTCATAATATTTATCTCAGTGCTTTTTTTGGGTGACGGAGCCTGAGATTATTATTTCTTATCCACAATTCGATTCCAATGTTTAATATTCTTGAGATTTAATAAATTAAATTTAATAATTGCTTTTGAAAAGGATTTACTTGGATTATTATGCTCTAATATCATTATATCAGTGGCTTAAAATGGTCCTAAAACGACATCAACAATACTATCGTTTATTGTGATAGTTTCTGGGAAATATATCGTCCTTAAAGATTTGTTATTGTGACAGGTCCATACATGTGATGCATTCTCGGTGAGGAGTTTTAATCAGCATGCAGAGCTTTAGGTTGCACTTTGTCTGCAGACAGTTTTCCTTCTTGGATTTAAATCTTAGTTTGTGGCTGTTTTTCTCACATCCTTTTTGGTATTTTGTCTCATTAGATAGGAATGTAAGGTGAGCTTTGCTGGGAGAGAGGACATGTCAGTTTTCCAATCTGAGATTTTCAGGGATTTATTTGTTTATTCGAGGTAATTCAGGAACTCCTAATCTTGTCTTTTTAACCTGGTAGTTGACATAACCTTTTACTTGTAAACATTGACCTATCAAACACTCACCAGTTCAAACCTTGAGTCCATTAAAAATAGAGGGTGTACTTGAACAAGCATGTAGAGAGTAATCTGATAGTGCCTGCATGGGCATTAGATATCAGAAGTTCTCATCTGATGAACACCGTGTACATGCATCTGTTTCCCACCAGTTTTTCCTTCATGAAAACAAATAGATTCGAGGCCATACAAAATGTTCCATTGGGATGTGACTAGAATAAGGGAGGCCTTCTATTTTTCCTGTGTATTTTGTGTGTTTTGTTTTGTGTGCTGTTGGTCAAAAAATGTTTTGTGTTGGTGTTGTCTCTTAGCAACAACTGGAGGAGGAAGCAGCAAAGCCAGTGGAGCCAGAAAAGCCAGTGACCCCTCCCCCAGTGGAGCACAAGCATCGCAGCATAGTCCAGATCATCTACGACGAGAACAGGGTTAGTCATCTGCTGCAAACACTGAGACACACTGACAACAAGCATTAGTTCTCCTTGTTCATTTTGTTTGTGTTCAAAACAATTATCCTTCTATCCATCACCTCTGTGCATCCCCAAAGCGGGTAAAAGCTACTAAAACTACGTGTCCTCACAGCAGGGGGGAGCATGGCGGCCGCGGCCAACAAGTGGCCGTCTCCTCCCTCACCCTAAGCCATTTTATACTAAGTTAATGACCTAACACATGTTTTTAAGTGTGTCTATGTTCAGGTCTCACTACTTGTTGCTTTTAACTGAATCTCTGTGGTTTGGAGTTTAGTTTCAGTCATATGCCCTTGGTTGAACTTTCAAGTATCAGCCTTATTTACTATTCTAACACAACACAGATATGGCTGGCTTTTATTGTAGAGCGTGCAAGAGTTAACGGATTGCCTCTGTTATTCCTCAATATAAAGTATATACAAAAGATCCAGAATGAACTTTTAGGTCTATCTTCCAATCGCTGAAATTTGAAAACACAGTGTTACTATAACAGGTTCCGAAATATGTGACGGCTACATTGAGCTCCGCTCCTGTGAAAGACCATTGAGCTCCTCAGAAAGTGTCATTTAAGAAATTGAGGGTCGCTCTAAAATATCATGATTTTTGTTGCCACTGTTTTTTTTCCTCTGTATAAATCTATATTATCTGTGTATTTCAAACCTGATGTTAAGGCCTACTTCAGCAACCTGCTAATCGTAGCCGACCTCCTTTTATTTTATTCACCAACATAGATTTTTGTTTGCATTATATAAGTGGCAGATGTTAATTTTGGACATTTAAGATATGGCTTAAATGTTTGTTGGTTACGACTAATCTCTGCGCTGGTATCCCCGCCCCTGTTGACATACAGCCTTTGCCAAAGCAATACTTTAATTTTTAGAAATAATATTAAATAGTTGTAATATGTTATATATAGTCATAGAAAAAATATTAGACCACCTTTATTTTCTTCAATTTCTTGTTCATTTAAAGGTATAATTTTCCATATTTTTCTTGATAATAACCAAAATCATGATCAAGAAAACCAGTGAAAATTAAACTCTTATGAGCTATTTTTGTTGTTATCATTATATTTGTCCAAACAAATGTACCTTTAGTTGTTCCAGACATTAAAATGAACAAGAAATTGAAGGAAAGGCGCGGTCTAATATTTTTTTCCATGACTATATGTAATATGTTGTGGTTTATGTATTATTGATGTTTTGCAATAGTGTTAGAAAGTAACCATGTTTTCACTGCAATTTATTTTTTTGTCAGATCCTGCCTAATTTATTTTTGTTTAACTTTTATAAAATAATTAAGAATCCATTCAACTTGAAGTCAAGTGCAGACTCAGAGGCAGGCCTCATTATCTGTATTTCAGCTGAACAAAAGGGCCATAAGTGAGTGAGTGTGTGTGTTTGTGGAGGTCACTGTAGTTCATAACTGTCAGACATTGTTGTGGTAGAAGAGCTGAGACACGCCTTCCTTCTCAGTCATCCATTAACCCTTTAGGCTGTAAAGCTGCTCCAGCTCTGTTCACAGCATTTCGTCTGGCAGCTGTGATTGTTTGCCTCAGCTTGTAGCTTTTGGCTTACAAAAAGGAAAAAAATCCTGAGTTATTCAGTATCTTTCTGATGATCTTGAATACGTTTTCAGTGATGATGATCATAACCAACCCTATTAATTCCGCTACAGCGGGAATGTCCTTTTAACTAATTTATTTACTTATCTAACATGTGTCGCTCCTTTTACGGCAAAAGTAGCTGCTTGCTTTCAATTGTCTTAAATGCAGAACTTATGCCCCTAATTATTTATGCATCTAAAAATCGTCAAAAGAGGAACTATTTTTTCTCTACACAGGTCCTCAGGTTATTATAAGAGCTTATTTTGAGTTCATGTTTTTCCTGAATCTTTGCTCCTTTCTATTTTATGTGTGACAGATGACAACCATGATCAGTAGCTTAATTGAAAAATATAAATTTCTGGAAAAACATGTAAAATGTTTTTAACAAATGCATGGCCATGTTTAGCTGCTATATTAATTGAGGCTCTTATTTATGCTCCAGCCACAGAAAATGTCTCACAAATTTTGTATTTATGAGTTTAACTCGCATATACTGTTGATTGTTAAGAAGATTTTCCAGGCGAACCGTTTTGTTTTTGAATATGCTCAGAGACCGTTTAATTAAGAAATCATCTGTTTTTCTTTTTTTCCTCTAGAAAAAAGCTGAAGAGGCCCATAAAATACTGGAAGGTCTTGGCCCTAAGGTCGAGCTGGTATGTTATTTATCGGGTTAATAATATTTTTTTGTCCTTGAGCTTTGAGGAAGAGGTTGTGCTTAGCTCAGTAGCAAGTTAGATATTACTGCTTGCCTTATAGCTAATGATTAATCCACTACCTGTCCCTGCTTTTTCCCTGATTAGCCCCTCTACAATCAGCCATCAGACACAAAGGTGTACCATGACAACATCAAGACGTGAGTATCTACTTTGTTCTTTAGATTTATGACATATGTCGGTCTCGAAAAGGGCAAGAACATTGAAGCAGATGGGACGCTTACCTGGTTAGGGGCCGTCCCAGTGAGGCAGTAATGCTGACCTCAGCAAGATAAACCCATCTGATAATTCTGTCTAATCTCATTGATGACTCAACCGACTGTGTTGCCCTACTGACACCAAGGAGAGTGATCTAGAAAGGAAGTGAAAGAGTGTACTTGTCTGCTACAGGTGTGTTTGAAGTAGGGTTGAGTCTGGGGTTGAAGGCCAGGCCGTCTAGGATAAAACCCTTATCAGTGTGTACCATGAGAGTGGCCCATCTGGCTCAGTCTGTTATCAGGACAGAGACCACCTCTGTGTGAATCTGCTGCACAGGCCACACTCTCAGGGTCAGCTCTCTCACTATTCTCTCCCCGCAGCCACCATCATGTGTAAACAGAAGAGTTCCCAGTATTTTGTACCTGCAAAGAAACAATGACGTCCATGATGTTTTTTGTTAGGAGGTTTTGAAAATAAATCAAGCTCTAACCCTCAAACAATATTCTAATTTAACAAAATAACAAAAAATAATTATCTGCTGAAATAACTTTTAGCTTTTGTAGGGCAAAACATTTTTTATTGGTTTGTTATGCAACCTTTTATGCTTTTTGGTAAATTTCACAATCATTTGTGTTCCTGTGCAAGTCAAAATCGTCAAGGGACAAATAAAGTGATCTTGATAATGAACTTGGACGTATAATTTCACTGACCAAGTGTTGTTCTCTTTCAGCAACCAAGTCATGAGGAAGAAGCTGATATTGTTTTTTAAGAGGAGGAACCATGCTCGTAAACAAAGGGTAAGTGTCCCTGCTGTTTGGAAAGCATTGTGGAACTTTCTGGGTATTTGTATCAGTGCTCTGGATGCAACATTAGAGGCGCCACCCGTTCCCCTGGTCAGCAGTCGCATCATACCTGACCGTCTGCACTCAGCTGACCCAGGGAAATAATGTCAGGATTGTTAAAGCTTTGATAATTAGCATGGTGCTTGTTTTCTACTGAATAGTGACACACTTTGAGTACTTTTCTGTAATTCAACCATCATGCAGTTTATCTGGTTTGAACATTTGCATTGCTGTGTGAGTCTCACGCACAGTTTTGGTATCACATATGAGCAATTTAACAGCATAGTTTTACCCTGTATCATCATGTCATCTTAAAACTTAGTTCAGGAAACAAGTCTGTAGTTCTTGAATGTTCATGTTGTCAGACAGATAACTGAACATTTCGTGCTAATTCCTAAAAATAGAAACTCTTGGAATGACTATGTGTCCGTGTAGTGTGACATATAGAAACCGTGGGCAGCAATGAAAACAGTAAACACATATAAGAGTCTACAGCCAGCTCTGTGAGGCTGTGAAATACAAATGACACATTGATGTATTTACAGTACAAGAACTGCCTGGTTTTCCCCTTGGTGGGTTATCAAGCAGGGGGGCCTTTTACCTCTGTGTTTTACTGATAAGCCCCCAATACTTCCAGAAGGTTCAGTAGAGATTTCAGACACCCCAGGCTCAACCCCTAGATTATACTGCTTACAGGTGCATCTCAATAAAGTAGAATATAATGTAAAAGTCCATTTCCAGTAGTTCAAGTCAAATAGCCCCAACCAAGTATTGAGTCATAAAGATGGACATACTGTTCAGAGGCCAACATTTCCATATTAAACATACTTTTTAAAATTGGCATTTTGTAATATTAAATTTTTTTTCAGACACTGAATTTTAGGTCTTCATTTAATTGTAAGCCATAATCATTATAATTAGAAGAAATTAAATAAATTGACATGAAATGTTTAATTCTGTGTGTAATGGATCTATATAATGTGTTATTTCCACTTTTTGAATTGAATTACTGACATAAATAAACTTTTCTATGATATTCTCATTTATTGAGATGCCCCAGGTGAAGTCCTTTCTTTTCATCCAGAGCCACTGACCTCCCTTTGTTGAGCTCTGGAGAGGTCTTTCACTGCTTGCCAGTGGGCCTTGCCTTGTACTCCCAACTCCTGGAGTGGCCTTGATGTTGACGTGGCTGTTCAGTGACTTTACAGCCTGTGCTTAGTGTATCTGAGTCTGCGCTAGTTGGCGTCCTCCACTGCATCCTCAATGGAAGCTTGATGATATAAATAAGATGGAGTGAGACCGACCAAAGGACAGGGTTGTTAGAAAAGGATTGCATTGTGGCCAAGAAGTGCTTTTTTATGTGGTATAATAATAAAAAAAATAGTCACATCAACGAACCGATAAATATACTTGCCAAACATCTGCCTCGCTGTCCTATCATAAAATATTTCCAAATCACCCTATGTTGAAACACTTGGCTCTTTTTTTTGTTTTGAAATGGCTCGGTGAGTCCCACCTTTCACCGCCTGTTCCCCTCTCAGGGTCGGGAAGACCTTTTGGACTCTGAACAATGGCAGAGTGCACATGGCCTCATGTCAAGAGGAAGGTGAATTGTTTGTCCCTCACTGCAGTGAGTGGAAACGAGGTTGTATTGTCCTCCCAATACAGGAATCTTTCCATATCTTCACATCACACAGTTTAACTCTTGTACCTACTTTGATTTTTTTAGTTCAGTAAAAGTTATTAATATAGCAATAGTTACTCAGCACATTTTTTCTCTTTTTTTTCTCTACAGTTGTTCTTAACCAGACACATTATAAATGAATCTACACGTACAGTACATGTTTGTGCTTATTGAAAATTAAGATTCTGTTACTGTAAATTGGGATGAGCTTTTGAAAACTATTAGTAAACAGAGTAATTGCATCAGAACAAACAGTGCCTTGGTTAGGACACTGTATGAGGCAATGTGAAAGACACAAACCCACAACACAGCCAGCTCCTAACCAGCACGTAGTCACTCAACTCTTCTGCTCCCACTTCAGGGTTTTGCAGCTTGTGTTTGTCGTGTTTTTATTTGTTCTCTTTAAGAGATCAGCTGCAACACTAAGTTCACTTACGTGTATTTAAAATATTTAATATGCACTGATACGTGTTCACCTTTAGGAAGTAGAGACGTAATGTGGTCTTTGTTGCTAGGTAGCCCAATGGTTAGATTTTAATAATGGTTTCTGGTTTTGCATCTCCTGTTCCTCTTCTGCTCAGTGACCTGGTAACACATTACATCATCTGTACCTCCAACAAGCTCTGTCCATTGCTTCATCAGATACCTGAGAGTTTCTTCACCAATGTACAAGTTGCATGTAAACAGTGCTCATTTGGGATAAGCTGTACATTTTCAGGACAATGTGCATGAGAGGTTATTCTAGAAATAGCTTTTATTTCAAGTAGGGTTAGAAAATTCAGGTCATTTTACTTAATTTTTGAAAAGTTTGGGGTCAGGGTAACATTTAAGTCAACGTTTTTGTTTTTCAATTAAAGAAATTGAATGTTCAATAAAATCATTAAAACTCGTTAAAGTTCTACTTACAAATAAATCTGTTGAAATGTCATGTTTTGGATTTTGAATATTTCCAAAACTCTCCAGCTCAACTTCCCATTGAAAGTTTCTGGAAATTTACCGTAAATTTTCCACCCCTTTTGCAACCCTAATTTCAAGAAACTTTTATTGAGGAAATATTAAATCAACACAAGATCTCAATACCCTTTATATCTGTATTAGTCAGTCATTTAACAACACAATGTAGATTTTATTTGGGACTATAAAAATATCAGCTCTCTCATGATATCCAACGTGGATCTCGTGTCTCGTTGCATTGGCAAGAAGTACATTTTGCCCTCACTGTAGAGGTGGACGCCCACTCCTGACATTGCATTTTCCCTGGTGTGTACACAGGAACAGAAGATCTGCCAGCGATACGACCAGCTGATGGAAGCGTGGGAGAAGAAGGTGGAGCGGATGGAGAACAACCCAAGACGCAAAGCCAAGGAGAGCAGAACCCGGGAGTACTATGAAAGGCAATTCCCTGAGATCCGTAAGCAGAGAGAGCAGCAGGAGCGCTTCCAGAGGTAATAGAGTTTACCTGTCAATGGTCAATGTTGTGACATAATACCAGTGTTGGGGTACAATAAACATTTTACTATGTTATGTTTCCTAATGTGGAATATTAGCTTTTGCATGTATTTAATACAGCAGCTGCCTTTGCTGCACAGTAAACACATTAAGATAAAACGAGTGAAGGATCTCCTGAATGTAGAGATGTTGTCCATCATGGCGAGACTACAGTCATGGAAAAAATTATTAGACCACCCTCGTTTTCGTCAGTTTGTTTATTTTAATGCCTGGCACAACTAAACGTACATTTGTTTGGACAAATATAATGATAACAACAAAAAAAACTCATAAGAGTTTAAGAGCTGATATCTTGACATTTTCCATGGTTTTCCTGATAATCATTTTGGTTATTATCAAGAAAACAATGGACTCTTATTAGCTAATTTGTTATCATTATATTTGTCCAAACAAATGTACCTTTAGTTGAATTAGACATTAAAATGAACACAGAATTGAAGAAAAAGGGTTTTTCCATGACTTTATGTGAAATCATATCTTTTGATTCATTGATGTTGACAAGAATGTAGCCACACCAAGAAATTAAAATTGCTAAATTAGATTTTTAAGATGTTTGCTCCGCTATCACCTAAATGGAGGACACTAGGTGGTGTGTGTGGTGGCCTACTTTTGGCAGAGCCGGTCTGTCTGGGTGCCTCTGGGAAGGGTGGGAGACAGGGTCAGGGTCCGGCGTCTGGATGTTCCTGGCGCTGATGCGCTTGTGTTTTCATTCGAATCTCCAAGTAAAGAGTTTGCATGTCAGCACTGTTTATTCGGACTGCTAGACCGTGAAGGAGGGAGCAAGTAATAACTGTTCACTGACTCTTTTATTCATTAATAATGGGTACAATGATTCTGTTCGTTAGCTGAGCTCTGAAAGTTCCAAAAACGTCTCCTGTCACTTATGTTAAAGGGATAGTTTACTTTTTTTAAGTGGGGTTGTATGAGGTATTTATCCATAGTCGGTGTATTGCCTACAGTAGATGGTGGTCTGGATGAGCAAGCAGGAGTACAGAGCAATTAGAGGTGGGGAAAATAATCCATGCAGCATAGTATCAATATTTTGTGTGGAAATATAATTTTGATTTATGGTCGCCAAGTCTCGATATTTAGCGTTCTGACTTTTAGGAATATACTGGAGATATCGAATGAAAATATAAGACCTAAGGAATCTATAGGCACCGTGTGCGTCAGGATATTGTGTCGGGAAGTTGTTGAAACAATGCTGCAAAGTTCGGCTTTTTTATGTTTCATTCAAAAAAAATTCAGAGCATTGAAGCTTAAAGTTGACTCTCATTGTGGAGAAATAATAAGACTGAAGTGAGATGATTAGACTGAGAATTTTCTCTTATTTGACAAAACAATTCTTGATTGAATTGAATTTTGTCGACACAAATGCCATTAAACTTTTAAATCGCAATATATTGTATCGCAAAACTCACCATATCGCACAATGTTTAAATTTGGCAAAAATATCGTATTGTGACTCAAGTATCGGGATAAAATCGTATCATGGGGCAGATACGCTGATTCACACCTCTCAGAGCAATGTACTGTTGTGGACGGGGGCAAGATGTCTTTTAGCCACCTAAATTAAACAGCCCAAGAAAATCAATATTATGTGTTTAAGTGTACACTATTAAGAATATTTTTCCAGCTTTGCCTTGCTGCCAGACAGCCCTTTCCAACAGGGAATGGAAGCTGCTATATCCATATATGCTGTCTTCAAAGCCACCCAGACTTTTTTTTGACAAAAGCGGCAACATTACCTTGCAGACCACAGGAGTTGCTTAAATTAATAGATGGAGGTAGTGGTAGACCAGCCACTCCCATGCTTTGACAGGTAAAATGGCTGTTTTCAAAGGCGTCTGGTGGCTTCGAAGTGGATAGATAACGACTCCAGTTCCCCTCCATGTAATCTTAAACAGGGCTGTCTGACGGCAAAGTAAAGAGGTGAAAATACATTAAATATAGCAAACACTGATATAGATTTCTTCTGGTGGCTAAAATACATTTTGCTGCTGCCCATTTCTATCCTTTCAAGAATTTGACTGGTTCTGGATGGGAAAAGAAACAACTGTGAATAAGTCATGGATGCTTTGAGATGTTATTTCCTGTGAAAAGAATGGAACGATTGTCTTTGCACAGCATGCACATTTAACATGACATTTAATAAAGTTGTAACATTTGTAACACACAGTGTCGGTGTTATCTGCAGGGTCGGACAAAGAGGAACGGGCCTTTCTGCAACAATTGCAAGAAGCGAGCATGAGATTTCTGAAATCATAGATGGCCTTTCTGAGCAGGAGGTGGGTATTATTTGGAGATTCTTTTAAATATATTACAGTGTTGATGTGAAACCACAAACCAACAGTCATGGACAAAATTATTAGACCACCCTTTTTCTTCAATTTCTTGTTCATTTTAATTACTGGTACAACTAAGGGTGCATTTGTTAGGACAAATATAATGATAACAACAACAATGGCTCATAAGAGTTTAATTCAAGAGCTGATATCTAGACATTTTCCACGTTTTTCTTGATAATAACCAAAATCATTATGAAGAAAACCATGTTAAATGTGTAGATATCAGTTCTTAAATTAAACTCTTATGGGCTGTTTTTGTTGTTATCATTATATTTGTCCTAACAAATGTACCTTTAGTTGTACCAGTAATTAAATGAACAAGAAATTTAAGAAAACCAGGGTGGCCTAATAATTTTTTCCATGACTGTAGATCACAACAGCCTAAATGAAAGTGGCACGTTTTTCCTCTGCATTGTTTAGCTTACTACATAATCTTGAATACATTTAATTGACATAATCCACTATGTCAGGGAGCAGATTTCCATAAATCAAAAGATGGTTTGCTGAACAAGGGAGGCTGTTCTCTGTTGGAGTAACTGTGGCCACTTTCCCTGCCCATGTCCCACAGAACAACGAGAAACAGATGAGACAACTGTCAGTCATCCCTCCTATGATGTACGACTCTGAGCAGAGGCGAGTGAAGTTTATCAACATGAACGGCTTGATGGATGACCCAATGAAGGTGTACAAAGCCCGCCAGTTCATGAATGTTTGGACCGAACACGAAAAGGAGATCTTTAAGGAGAAGTGAGTAGTTTTTGTTTTGATGTTTGGGTTTATCCTGTTTGGATGCAGATATGGTTGTTCGCCACCTTGGTATTGCACTGATATATTTCTGGCTTAGCACATGAATAAAGACTGACATCTCCTTCCAGGTTTGTCCAACACCCCAAGAACTTTGGCCTGATTGCCTCTTATCTGGAAAGAAAGGTAAACCAATGCTTGTATTTCACATGTACTAATTTCTGGAAGATTAAGCAGAATATTGTTGATAGTTTTTAGCCTCCCATCAAAGACAAACTCTCCCAAAGTCAGAAACACAATGCGTATTGGCGTTCAATAATTTTGTAGTTAGGTTGTATGGGCTTTAATTAAGTTTTTAGCAGTGGTTATTAAGTAAAATCCTTTTTTCCAATTGTGTTTTAGATAGCGAAGTGTTTTTCTTTTGTTTAAAATGAACTGCACTCTCTGGGTCCATAGAATCCTTCAGCCATTATTCGTACACACATCAACTCCAAAATTAACATCTAAATATTGAGGAACGTTGCCAAAACTTAGACAATAAACAAGTTAATGCTTGAATATGTTGCCTCCACTTTCAAAGTCATGTGTCCAATAACATGTCATGTCTTGTTTCAGTGTGTTGCTGACTGTGTCCTTTATTACTACTTGACCAAGAAGAACCAAAACTACAAGACGTTGGTGAGGCGAAATTATGGAAAACGGAGAGGAAGGAACCAGGTAAACCTGAGACTTTTATATATCTATTTGCGGTTTGTTCCTGTTGTGGTTGTCTTCAGAGCATTGAAGACAAAGACATTTAAGTTAATTTCAAGTGTAAATCAAGAAGAGCAATACTACTAGCTGTGTGATAAACAGATTGGTTCTGACCAAACTTTATAGAGAAACGAGGTGCCACAGAATCAACTGTCAGATGGGTGTGATGGTTTCACGTGATGAATTGCAGCGTTGGCTTTGTCTGCCTTTTGCCACACCTGTTTCATGACTCCTCGTCAGACTGACGGCACATTTAGTGTATGACAGATACGTGTCCATTGCTGGAACTGTTCAAGGGGCAGAGTGAGAGAAACAGGAAATGGAGTTTGCACTACAGATACATCAGCATTATCTGTAACAGATACAATTTGCATGATAGTATAATAATAATAGTATAATAACCTGCCAACTGGATTATCTATAACGTTGACGATCAATTAATCGATTCATTGCTGCATGCATACATGGGCAAAATAAAAGATATATATATATATATATATATAGAGTACTATGCAAAAGCCTGTTTTGATAACGGACGCTTTTAATTTGAAAGGATGTAAAGAGACTCCCTGTCAATCGTAAAACTAACTCACGTGAGGTGATAGTGTAAAGATAACGTCAAGCAGTTCAGTGTTTTATGTTTTAGCCCCGAAGAGGCATGAGGTTAGTTTTCACAATAATCTGCATATTTTTGTGTGTTTTGTGTTTAAATACGTTTTGGATAAAAACCCAGTAATTCATGCTAGCAAGGTTTGATACAGTAAGCTAGTTTTGCTCCAATTAATACTCTTGTATTTCTGTGTGTTTTATTATTGTTGTTGCAACTTTCAGCTTGCAAACTGTAGCTTTATCCAACTTAATTCTCAGCTCATTGTCTTATTGACGTATGGAAGCAGAACTGAACGCTCGGCCGTGTTTCAGTTCAGTTCAGTGAGTACTGATACACGGTCATAGATAAAATTAAAATAAAAAAATACACAGATCAATTAAAAATTCCACGTGATCAACCAAATTCATAACGACGATTATTCAATCATCGATTCAGTATTCCCATCCTTAATGCATACGTCACCAAATGCAGTCAAACATAAATTAAATAGAACATTTAATTGCCTAAAAAGGAGTTTGCACATTCTTGAAAATGTGAAAAAGCCTTTCACTCCCAGTAAATAATTAGTTGATGATTTTGAGTCTGCTGAAAGCTGAACCGAGTCTTTGAATTTACAGTTTGAGACTAGATGCCTTGAAATGGCCACACGGTGTAAAGAAGAAACTAAAAAAAAAACTAAGCTTAAGATTTTTTCCATCTAAAAAAAATAATTGCTCAGTGAGGCTTTAAAGGAAGAGTGGCTCCAGTTTGTCTTTATGTTCGATACTGTGACAACTACATCTTAATGGAGCCACACGCAGCGGGCGTCATGTGAAAAAAAATCAACAGATGAATCATTAATGAAAGTAATCTTTAGTTGCAGCTCTGTTTCAAGTCCATTAAAAATGCACACAATTATGATATACTGACTTTAGCTCCTATAGAGCTCCATGTAATCAGTCAAAATCACAACACAGATAGCTGCAGTGTTGCTGGGCAAACAACTACTCTCACCTCATCTCTATTCTCATGGAGATAGCTTCTGTCCACGCAGATACAAGAACAATCTAGTAGAATTGTATCTGATTCCTGAAGTTCTAAGAGTCATTCAGTCTTTGGGAATGATTTATCTGTAATGCCAATAAAACTCTTGTGGCACTTGTGAGATAGCTGCTGTTTTAAATCATTGGTATCATTTTATATTTGGAATTCATTCAGATAGTCATAATGTAGTTGACTCTTGGTAAATTGAAGATACAGACTGGCTACATAACTTACAAGTGAGTGAGCACACCAATTACAGCACACTGCCTGCTGCTAAAGCTAACGTTTACTCAAGTGACACTTCCAGTGATTTTAGCGGGCAATGTTTGACTCCAAAGCTGAATATTCATTACAAATCCAGTTTTCTTTAGTGACAAAGAAGCTCTCCAGGGTTTTGTTGGCTTTCAAATACTCTCCAGGTAGAATGTAATGCAGGAAAAAAATCAACACTATATTTCTGTAATATAATATATAATGTAGAAGAAGCACAACTCTTTAAAACATGACCATCTATTTGATCCTATTGCTGCATGTAGCTCCATAAAGATTTATTTGTCACGGGATCAAAAATGAAGCTGTCTTTTCCTTTAAAGCCTCAGTATGAAATTACTCTCAGATCTGGAATGTGAACATTATGTTCTGATGATAGTTGTATAGGGTATATCATTTTTGTCTTGCGTCAGAATCCTGTAGAATAGGATGCACAATCCCGCAACCCTGTGTTGGCTGACATTAAATATTGATTTCACTCATTCTGATGGATTTCTTTCTCCTTGCTGGGCTTTTCTATATCCACTCCACCGATGCCACAGGCCTTGTACAGGACATTCTGTATCTGTGTTGAGTACATCTGCTGTGTAAGACAGTGGATTGGTTGTGTCTTTACATGGGAGGAGGTGGAGGGCGCGGGAGTTCATGAATACATCTTCAACACAAAGATGGCTGCTTTACTGAGTGACTGGTACGTGGGTGACTCACCTCGGCTGTAATTGGCATTTTAAGTTCTGTTCCTATGGACCTAACAGCAGTTGAGAGAGGAATTTTTCTTTGCTTCTTCTAGAAGTAAGTGTGGACTGCAGCTTGTTAGCTCCTGATTGCTGACTGAATAAATGCTATGTCTGTGTGTTTGGAGAACACTGTGGTTTCTTATGGTGGATCATTACTGTCTTTCTGTGCTCAGGGTGTTGCAACATACATACACAGCCACGTTAACAGTAAAAAAAAAAAGTTGACTTTGTTGTTATTATCATTGATGAAAAGTTTTAAAAGCAGTGTGGGCCACCACTGGAACACTGAAGTCATGTGAGCTGACCGACTTCAGACTTCAACGAGTCAAAATCTTATTATATATATCTCCATTGCATACATTATCAGTAAAGCCTGGACTTCACTGTCAGTTTTTCTGCAGTTTTTTTCATTCTAAGCTGCAGTTTTGTGTTGCCTGTTTACACAGATAAGAGCTGCCCGTGCTGCATTGGCTGTGTTCGACCAATCAATGCACATTTACATCTCAGTCACAGTACTCTTACCTCACTCACGGTTCCTCAAGTGCTGGGAGAGAACTTACTCTGAAATAAGAGCTAAAAATGTCCCTCAAAACAGCTTTCTAAGAACTACAATCATTCCTAGTTCTTGCAGGGAAAACACAATTAAATATGGATTTCTTAGAACTATGAAAAAGTTCCTCTGGCTGGAAAAGGCCTGTTGTTTCATAGTCATTAAATGTGGTTCCTACAATATTGTTTTTGCATGGATGTTGTAAGATTTGAATCCATAACAACTTTTTTATGGGTTATCATTTTTATATAAAAGTGAGTATAAGATGGTTGTCATCATCATCTTGCTTAAATGGCTCCAGTGTTTTTTCCCAGACCATTTTGTGGTCTCTGAGAATGTAATGAATGCTGTTTTTTCTCTTCGCCTTAATGCACGTCAGGATGTAGTGGATTTCCGAGCTACTGGTGTGACTTAACAAACGCAGTTAGAGTGAGTAGAGTGAGTCATTAGAGAGGGAAGGAAGAGGACAGAGTGAGCAAAAGCAAGAGCAGAGGAATGTAGGGCGAGTGAGTGAAACTGAGTGAAAAAAAAAAAACCCTGAGCGAGACAGAGTCAGCGTTGGCAGCTTATCCGCTGAGTGTGTGCTGTTGGTTTTTTTTTTTTTCGTTTTCCATTTCCTCTTTCTTCTGTTCCTCTAAGAGAGAGAGAGAAAGTCACCCCTCTGAAATAGCTGAGTTGGTACAGCCCAGCCATCTGACAGGCCCAAAAACTCACTGTGCTGCTGTGAGTGCCAATCAAAGAGGAGTGCTCGGCAGGGATTACCTTGAGTGACCCTGCATAGATTAGTGCGTGCATGTGAGATGGACAATTCTTTGGGCGGCTTAAGCGGCCTGATGACACGCTTTCCCGGAATATGTGCGGCGGTGCCGTGGCCCGGCAGCCCTTCTAAGGAGCTCTGCTATGGTGCTGTCCTGCCCCTCTACTGCTACCGTTACCACCGCTATGGAAGTACTGGAGGGTAAACTCACATTTGCAAAACCAGTTAGCTGTGGCTCACAGCAGAGCAAAGGGGGTTTTATGACCAGCAAATGAGCTTGCAGGTATGTCACCAGCCTTAAACCCACAGTATTTGCTTTTTAGTTGCTGCCACTCTCAGTTTGTTTTCCGTGTTCTGTGTCTGTGTCGTGTTTCCTTTTGCTCTGTTGCTTGGGCTGCTCGCTTCTTAGCCTACATATTTACTTGAGGCTCGTAGGCAGTCAAACTCTGCTATTTTAGGGAGGTTTTTCTAGGACACGTGCAGACATGGTTTTAATTTAACTGTCATGTCAAGACTATGTGAAATGCTTGTATACATATGTATTCATGCTCTGGGGTAGAGAGCGGTCAGGAAAAAATGTAGGAATTAGTTTTTAATGTCATATTTTGTGCTGCAGAGCGTATTAGGCGTTGGACACGCTGGCAGCTTTATAACATTCCTCAAGTGAATGTGCCTCAAACGTGGAAGTCTACTCTATGTTTCTCCTGTCAGTTGAGTCTTAATAACTGCACTGCTGATCTAAATTAATATTCTGGTAAACAGGCCTGATAAACAAACAAAAACAGTGAACTAATAGCACAGCCTTAAGCTACACCCCCCACCATGTCTGCTATCACTTTCTTTGCTATCTTCAACAGTAGAAGTATCACCTTGACTACCTGGTCATGTCTGAGGGCCTTCTAGCTCGTATTGCTCTGACAAAAACACAGCATCAGTAGGCCTGTCACGATGACTATATCATCTTATCGTTCAATATATAAAAATGGACATGATAGTTTTTTACTTGACTCAATGTATTGTGGTTTTCATGCGAGACTTTTTGTGCTTTTTTGTGTTGTGTTTAAAGCAATGCTGCAAATGTTTGACAGGCAGTATGAATTGTCGAAAAAAGAAAGAAAAAAATTCCCAAGCAGCCATTCCGGCTGTTTATATGTTATTTTAATAATAAAATAATATAATACGTAATGATTATCTCATTGCAAGCCTGAAAGTCTATTTTATTTGTTTTAGTTGTAGTTTATTTATTTGTTTTATTTATTTAGGATATTTTTTTTCCACATTTCAATTTCAATATTTAATATTCTGGAGATTAATTTTTTTTCATTTTTGCGGGAAAAAAAGTACTTATTAGTCTCTAATTTTGTTATAAAACCAAAACAACATCGATACAACAATACTATCGTTTTTCGTGATAGTTTCTGGGAAAATATATCGTCCTAAAAAATGTGTTATCATGACAGGCCTAATCATCAGTGTATGTATGTATGTATATATATATATATATATATATACACATGTGTGTGTGTGTGTGTATATATATGTATATACATATATATATGTCAGCTAGCAGTTTCATTCATAGTTTTCCACAGTAAAGGAACTTTTCAACAATTGTCTCAGTGTGCAGCTTTGCTAGTATTAATGGACTGTGTGTACATACAGGTTAGTTTAGAATGAGCTGTAGTTCAGTGTGGCGTTTTATGATCTTGTATTATTGATATTGATTATTTATTATGGTACAATAAGTATCTGCTTCAGAAGAGGTGCAGTCACTCAGTGATTGTGTTACAGATAACTGAATGATGTAGCTTCCACATTTATTTCAGTGACTTCCCAGGGCTTCACGATAAAAACATATTTTGTTAGAGTTTGTTGAGCAGTTCACACAAAATAAAGCTGCAGTAAGGCTGCGTTTGGACAATATTTGGCAGTGTGGCAAAAGCAAGTTTTTCCATTCTTTTGGGTTGGGGTAGTGTGTTTGGGCTGCGGTTGTTGGTGCCGAAAAAAACGCATAGGCCTCTGCCAGAAAAGTTTAAACAGGCTCAACTTTTGGAGTATTGCAGCCCAAACTGCCTGATCTCATGTGAACGCAGCCTAACGTTATAGTTGTCTTGGAACAGGATGATCTTTAATGATAGTTTAGAGACGTGGCTTTTATCAGTTATTGGAATTATGTTACAAATTGATTGCTTTATGAATTGGACACATTCATATACTATAAAACAGACCTCACATATCTAGACCAAATAACCAATAAATGAAAAAATAAATAAAAATCAGCCATGTTAGAAGAACTAAATACGAATGTGAAACAAAGAGTCTGCAAAGAAGGCCCAGGCAGGAATTACAGTTTCAGTTGCTATGCTGTAGAAATCTAGTTCCTTAAATTTGATCAAATGTACAAAAAAACAAAAACAAACATGCACTACAGGTCATATTTTGTTGTTTACCCTGCTAACAACACATTCATCAGAAGAGCAAAAGTCAGGAGTATGTGTTAAATCATGTGTTGCGGTGTTGTAAAATATTAGAATTCAAGAGAAACTGAATATCAGCGTTTATAAAGAAAAGTATGAGTAATGTACAGTTTTCAGTGCAATATTTTACTAGTGTTACTCAGTTTAGCTGGTGGTGTTTTTATAAATTAAAAAAAAGTGGTAAAATATTTTCTCTATGAATATGTTACTGAAATTATATTTATGTTCTGGTAGGCAAAGCTTATAGAAAAGAGTAGAAAATATCTTCATTTGGAAAAACAATGTAGCCATATGTTTTGAATATTAATGTTTTTATTATGGTCAGTATATATAGCATCAGACATACATAGTGGGTAAATATGTATTAGTCTTTGCACATTTCTGTTGTGTCAGATGATGATTTGCAATATCTGTATGAATTGCCATGATAGAGGTGATGCAAAGCGATAATTTAGTAGATTTTTAATTTCCTGTTACTGCAGTGAAATAGCTCCAAGCAAGAGTGAGAGATTCCTCTGGTGGCCTAAGTTCTGTGGTAGGAAAGGGAAGATTGACTTGTGGCTCTGTCATTTCCTAAATCAAACAGCACTTGTGAATCAGCAAAAGAGGGGAGAAATTAAAACTCTCAAAATATTCAAGCCAGGTCAGGAAAGAGCTTCATTTAAAAACACTGAAGAACCACAGAACCACAGGGCCTCATTGACTTTTGGAGAACATCTGTGTAGAGGCTCTTTACGCAGTGTGGGAGAAGAGGCAGGAATGCCACGGCTCTCTGACCACCTCCAAAGCAAACACGAGCGCTCCCTGACCCAACCAGAGCAGCATCTCAGTGAAGGACATGTATGGGGGAGAATAACCGTTCTGAAACACACTGGTCTGCTCTGCAGAAAAAGTCTCAAGTGCCAAAAAACATGCTTTGCAGGCTACTGCAGGCAGGAAATGAGTCAAGAGTTTAAGTTTGACCTGGTCCTCTCTGCATACATCAACCTGCAATCTGAGCTCTGAATCTGCAGGGCTTTCCTGAAATAATTTACCAGTGCAGCTGCATCATCATACCTTACTGTAGAACCATCACACCGCTTGTTACTCTTATGCTATTTTAGCATGCAATATTCTAAATATGGGTTAATACACTTCTAAAAATACTGTAGATAGCACTATTATAACTAGAAATCATGGCGAGACCCCTGATCTGCATCAAATTATAAATGAAAAAGTAGTTTGTAAATATCAATCTTAACAGCTAAAAAGCTAACACCGATAACACCAACCATAGTTCAAATCTTTCTAGTTTTGTCCACAGTTGATTTATTCCTCTGAACCCCGAACAGGCTCAGGGTGGGTTTTTTTTTTTTGCTCCTTTCACATTTTTCTCACCGTGGCGTTGTTTTTCACTGCAATATTAAAGTCCTGCACCTCTGTGGAAACAGAACAGTTATAGCAAGATGTATCGAGATATGGACCAAAAATCATATCCCCATATATTTAGCCTGAATAATGATATACGATATATATTTCCCGATATTTTTCAAGTCAAATATGACATGTCACAAGTAGTTTTATTGAAACTGTTTATTTAAGTGAACATAAATACTGTATAACAACAGGAGTAGCTTTTCTTTTTTTTTAATCAAAGCTCCATAAAGTGCACATTTAAACATTTAAATAAAAAAATATCTTAAATAAAAATAGCCTATGAAATGAAATGGGTCAATCTTTTTCTGAAATTAATATATTTATCTGAGAAAAGAATAACGAACATTACAAAAGAACTAAATATGACAAGCCCTAGTAAGGGCAGCATTTATATACGAAGAAAGAAACAAAATTGAACTATATTGATATATGCGATATGGTCTAATTCCATATCACATTAAAAATATATAGATATATTTTTTTATATCGATTTATCGCCCAGCCCTATCGAGAACTCAATATGTTTTTCGTGTAGGATAACAAAGTTCTTTGATAATTAATAAAAAAAAAGAAAAAAAAAAGCAACTTATATGTACAACATTTAACAAGTGCCCAAGTGTTACCAATATTTAAAAAAAAGGGGGCTCCACACGCTGTACATATGTAAGGTTAAATTTTAACAACCTCTACTCAGAACCTCTTCTCCCCGCTTTGTGTAAACGGCCTGAAGTTCAGTCGAGGACTCATTGAATTTTTGTCACGTGACTGTTGGCTTGCATGCATGCCAGAATTTAATGTTTTTTCAGGATGTGGTTAGTGCAAACACTTTTTTTCTTTTTGGCGGAATTTCAAATGAGACATGTAGAATGTATTTATTTTGATGAAATATCAATGTTTTAAGATTAGATTTGGTCATCTTTCATGACAGAAGTGTTTGTCACACTTGATACATTAAAGGACATTTGAAAAGTTGCCTATATTGTTTGTTTTTACAGTTTCTTTTTTTAAGAAAACATGCCTTTCAAACCTGCTGGTGGGTTGTGTGGTTCAGAGGGTTAACGGACATGAAAGCGGTCTGTGTCCTGAACAGTAAATGCAGGGTTAACCTGAGATAGCATCACATGCAGTTTTCATTCCAGTACTGTAGATTTAATTTTGCTAGTCATGCAGCTCTACTCCTAGAAGGCAAATCCCTCTGATTATTAGCTGTCTTTGGTTAGAGCTGGCTAGGACAGCCACTAATTCAAACTGCTGTTGCTTACTGCCTTTTTTTGTGGAGTTGTCAAACATTGCTTCATCACTTGCCCGTATGGTATAGCAGACAGAACCACGTTGTTGTTAAATAGACACGCGGCCACAATGCTGTTTTTTTTGTACCCCTGTCTTCTCTCACTGCCTCAGTCCATATCTTTTGCCTTTACCATTGAGCGAAGCACATTCCTTGGCCCCATCTGGTACCAGCATGGGATGTTTGGCTTGGCATAGCCAGACTTGTTCCAGCACAGCGCTTTCATGGAACAGGCAGGAGGAAGCTTTCTGTGGTTACCGCGCCAGCAGTGATGATAAAGAATGTTTCTCTGTCCTCAATCAATCCGTCTGACCTGTTTTTAAAAAATCACTTTTGAATGATGCTTTCACTCCACTCTTGGTTGATGTATTTATCTGAACTCGAACTCAAAATACTAAGACTAAATACTCTTTTCAACATGAAACTGAAACCATTTTAACTGTTGCAGTCGTTAATAACAGTCATAATAAATGTCACAATGATAAGTGTGTCAAGGCAGGCGAGTTGGCCACACTCCAGATTTATTTATTTTGTAATTAAAGCAGACAGATCAGTGAGCTTTCTCTACAAAGTGGTTTGTCTGTGACACATGTGTTCCTGCAGATGCTGAACAATGTGAAGATCATCAAAGTGCCACAGCCATAGACCAATGTGCACAGAATGTACGACTTAAGATTTTCATCTCGTAATTTAAGTCTTTGGAAATGTTTGTATTATGTTATTTTTGAGGCAATTGTGCAGCTTGAAAGCATTAAGTCTTTAAGCATTTATTAAGCATTTCAGCCATTTACCTCACATGGTCCATTTCCTGTCAAACTGAACATTTAAGTAGACTATTCAGGCCCATCTTCAGTTGTACAATTTTAGATGGTCCTCCGGGCTCACAGGGTCAATGCAGGATCTGCTTTTTTTTTTTTGAAGATAACTATTGCTTGATATCATGCATGAAAACTGGACCAGGAAGTGTGTAAAACTGACCGGAGTGGTTTCACAAAGCACAGGTTATAAAGCTTTCATACAGTATGTGTATATTTTGTATCGTAGTGAGGTGGTATCAAACAAATATGAATGCTTATTATTTAGTCCTAGCAACCTGAACCACTTTTATTATTCGACACATTGACCTTTTTTTTGTTTTGTTTTGTCTCCAGCAAATAACACGTCCCTCACAAGAAGACAAGTCACAAGACGACAAAAACGAAGAGGACAAATCTGAGAAATCTGAGAAAAAAGAGGACGAGGAAAAGAAGGACGAGGAAGAGAAAGATGAAAAGGAGGATCCCAGGTGCGTTGTGAACATTTGTCCTGGTGTTATTGTTAGTAAAGATGAATCAGTGTCAGGTTCGTACACTGATCATTTTAGGCAAGGTTTATTGAAAGGTCAATTTATTCCAATTATATTTCAGTGCTTTCGGTAAATTATGGCTGTCACTATATCCCGCTTGATTTCTTTTTCTTTCGTGAGCTCTTATTTAATAGACATGATGGTGTTTGAAAGCTAAATTGTTCACATTCACCCTTGATAACCCAGCAACCCTGTGCAGTTACAGTTGTGTCTGTTGTTTGTGTGTTAGAAAAATAATGTTCACATACACAACTGTAGCCTGTGTTGTTTATAAAGCAATCTTTCCTGGACCTAACCTGTTGACATTGAACAGGAATGAGCGCAAGAGTGAAGAATTCACAAAGCACATGAGGTTACTTTTATTGTATCTTGCCATTTAATTTGTCTTATTGAGTCGCCACAGAAAGCAAATCCTGTTAATGTTGCATAAAATAATTAAAGCCGTGGTGGGGAGTTTTCGGAAAAGGAAAAAATATGATTACAAAAAAACACAACCCTCCTCCTGCAGCTCTCCCTTCTTTGCTCTAAGTCCCTCCCACCAGATGTGCTCAGGCATATAACTTAATTTTTATTCTCTTGTAGACTTACTTTTAAAAAAAGTTTTTTGCTTACTTTGCAGTGTTGGCAGCTGTCGCCAATACAGAAAAATCACTTTTTTCATTAGATTTTCTGTCATTGAATCAGGCTTTCACCGGCTGAAGGGATGTGCATATACCTTTACTGAAAACGGTCAGAAGTAGGTGCAGAAGTGTCGCTAAGTGAACACATGTTGCTGCAGCACATGCATACTGTACTGCTACAGAGCTAACTGTTAGCCTGTTAGCACTGACTGCCCTGCCTCTTAAAGGAGCCACGTCTCTCTTACAGTGGACGCATTGTAACGCTGACCTTTTTTTGCTATTTCAGTAATACTGCAAATGTTTGACAGGCATTAGGAATTTCCAATAAAATCTCAGAAACAGCTGTTTATATATTATATACAATATATAATAATATAATAATAATTTCAGTACAATTTATTTTAACAGAGCCTGGATTCTATTTTATTTGTTTTGATTGTAGTTTATTTATTTATGTTTTATTTATCTAGGATGTTTTAATATTTATTTTCCACATTTCAATTTCAATGCTTAATATTCTTGAGATTTAAAAATTCATTGCATTTCATTTCATTCATTCATTGTGGAAAAGGATGTACTCAATAATACTATCGTTTATCGTGATAGTTTCTGGGAAAATATATTGTCCTAAACTTGAATTACAACGTGCTGAAATAATTTTTGCCTATGAAGCCAAGAAAAAAAACTGCCTACCCCAGCTTTAATAAACATCCGAGGCGGTGCAGTGATGGGAAACTTGCAAACCCCCAGGCCCTCGATGGAGTGATTCATGTTCATGGCATGGGGGAGACTTGGAAGGGGATAGCAGTGTCTGTTTTGGCGCTTGACTAACAGACAAGACAACTTGCTAACAAGTCTTTCTGGCTCGAGTGTAGACAAATTCTAATACGCTTTTCTTGTGTGTTCAGTCACAGAGTAGAAGAGCAGATCACAAAACGGGGCTGTTATTGCTGAGTCAAAAGGGAATAGATATTTGCTGTACCAACAGTCTCTGAAGCTGTGTTTTCTCCCTCCAAAACCACAGGGACATTGGCAAGGACAAAGACAAGTGTGACGGTGGGGAGGACGAGGACGGAAAGGAGCAAAACACGCCGCGTGGCAGGAAGACTGCCAACAGCCAGGGCCGCCGTAAGGGAAGGGTCACCACACGCTCCATGGCCAATGAGGCTGCATCTGTGGCGGCTGAGGAGGCACCTCCCCCTGCCCCGGAGCCTGCCTTGCCAGATCCTCCGCAGCTCCCCAAGTCTGATCCAATGCAGAAGTCCATGAAGGAGCCTGCAAAACCCCAGACTCCAGTAGCTTCCATGGATGCTAATAAAGGTGAATACGCTTGGGGATGCTCTTTGAGCACAGTTACACAGTTACTGACACAGAGTCAAGGTAAAAGGTGTTCACAGAAAATAAATATTAAAGCTTCCTATGGTCGCTGGAAATCACTTGAAAACACTTGCATGTGGTGTTTCCAAGGTTTGAAAAGTGCTAGAATTTTTGAATAAAGCCCTTAAGTCTGCTTGGAATTTAATATGTAAGTTACCTTCATAAGTCCACTCACAAACAGGTGATGCATTTCATTTTTTTATTTTGATTCTTCCAGAATAATCTGATCCTTTTGTGCATTTGATCCTTTTTGTTGTTTGAACAGATATAGATTTTGCTGTATACTTGCTGTTCTATGCAAACATGAAAACTGTTTGATGAATGATTTAAAGGCTATCTTTTTGATGTAGGCTGAGAGAGAGATGCAATTTTTTTAAGCTTGGATACCTGAAAAGTCTTTACTTTTTACTTTTAAAAAGCTGTATGAACCCTGATTTAATGAGTTAATGAAACGTGCCAAAAAGCATGCAGTTATTTATGCAATTAACCTTTTAAATTACTTAAGTGACCACAGTGTCCATTCTCTGGCATCCTATGTAGCGTTTTAAATAGCATAGTAGGCTGAAAGATATTTTTATTTTTCTCTTATGAATAAACAAGCACTGTCACTGCACTGGTGTAAGGGACACCGTTCATACTGTTCGCTTATTCTGTTATAAGCTGGGACAATTGAAGTAAACACTAAAGATACATCTTAAACATCTTAAACAGATACGTCAGAATATAGTTCTGCTGGCGCTCTCCCTCTGAAAATGTGCAGATTCATAATAAGCTGTTTATATCCTAAAAGTGTAAAAGTAGACAGTTGGTTTCAGGCACTCATTGCCAGGTGTCAGACAGACTCTGTCCTGCTCTGCACTCCACTCAAAAAGCTGTATGTCATCTGCCCATCACCATGGCGATGTGCAGCTCTGGTAGAGCGGTTGTCATGGTGCTCAGTCACGCACTTGTACTCTTCCACCCTTTTCGAAGTCTGTCACTAGCTCCCATTTTCAGGTATCCAGGTCCCTGTGTGTTAAGCTTATGGTGGCGTTAATCTGAATCATTAATTCACTGTTTTGTAAGCGTTGCTCCTCCGCCACCTGCTCCCTCTGCTGTCTGTTGAGCTCTTACCTCTCAACAGTCTGAGTTATGCAAGGTCTGCCCTATAATGTGATTAACTAACTGTCTGCAGTGTGTCCTTCCATCCTCTCAACCCACTGACCTTTCTGGCCCTGTTCTGGGCGTATCATGGTTTATGCAGGACTGAGTCAACTGTAATCTGCCTTAGTGACTGCATTGTGGATTTTGTGTGTGTCTGTTTGCTTGCTCTGCTGTAACCCCTGAAGCTATGGAGCTTCTTAGAAGTAAGTGGGCTAGGTGCTAAAGGGTAGCTATCTGCCAGTCTTGCCCAGTTGAAATGTTGCCAGGCAATTTCAGGAAGCTGCTGATTCAGTGGAGGCCAGCTGTGGGGGGTGGGGGTGGGGGGATTGATCTTGTTTAAAGCCGTCAGGGATGTTGTGTGTGCGTGTGTGTGTATGTCATGAGGTGAGATGCTACTCTGTAAGCAGACACCCTCTCTGTTTTCATAGCCCCGAGATTAATGACCACCCGTGAGGGGCCTCGACTGTCACGGGGAGAACATGTGGGTTTTACCTCGGGAAAAGGAAGTCTAGTCCTGTAGACATTTGTTTAACTAAGTGTAACAGACCGTGTGGCCGTGGGACCTTTGGTAGGAGCCGTCTAAACAGTGAGAATTGATCATCTTCGAGGATGGTAGGGTGGTGGGGGAGGGGGCAAAGCTCTCCTGTTAATGTCAAGGGTACATCTGCTGCTATATTAGTCCAAATGTTTACACAGTCTCAGTGGGTGCCATGGAAGAGAGTGGGCTAGAGTTCACTCGGCCCCCTGCACACTAACTGTGCACTTCTGTGAATTTTGTGGGGGGTGTGGAACTGTGTAGCCAAGCCGAGGCAAGAAGGAGGAGTGTGTGTGTGTGTGCGTGTGTGTGCGTGTGTGATGCGCAGTGTCACAGTAGAAGGGGTGGGAGGGTTTTGGGCTGGCTGTTCTATCTGTCTATTTGTCTCCATCCAAGGCCATTTCCCGAAGAGGGAGGCAGGGCTCTCAACTCCTCCACTGTCTGGCGCTACATCAGCTGACCAAAGCCCTCCCCTTGTGGATTAGAGAGAGGAGGAGGGCTTGCTCTGGACTGTGAGGAAGGGGAGAGAAAGAGAGATAGAGAGGAGAGAGAGAGAATGTGAGAGCAGGAGAGAGAGCTAGAGCAAGAGTGTAAGTGAGGGAGCAGGTCTCGGCAGCCCCTGAATGTAAACAGATTATTAGATTAGTGGCCATGAGAAGTAGACGGCTGAAGGGAGGACTGTCACTCTCTCTCCGGTCGTCTCCCTCCCTCCGTCTCTCTCTCCCTCTCTTTCTCTTTATGTCAGTGCTGATGGGGCCGTGTCTCTTTTCTTTGTGATTTAGCTGGTGCTGGTGAAACCGGAGAAACTTCTCGCTGGACCGAGGAGGAGATGGAGGTCGCCAAAAAAGGTAGCGTTTCAATTTATTTCTCTCTCGCGTTATCTCGCTGCCCTTTCTCTGCGTTGATGTGGCTCCTCTGTCAGTTAAGATCTTGTTTCTCCCCCTCCCCTGTCCTTCTCTTTTCCTCTTGTGATTATCTGATGTTGCCTCGCCCTGCCTGTTTCTTACACGCACACAGCACGGTTTGTTCGCACAAATGGAAACTTGTGCTGGTGCTTTATTGTAAGCTGTCAGAGACCCATGAAGGGTGTCAGGGATCTTTTTTTTTTTCTTTTAGCTGTACCGCTCCACTGGCTTCTCAGAGGTGATCTATTAAGGCCATCCGTGAAGCAACAGAGCGTGACAGTTGCGGCTTCCACCAAAGATCACTATCAATTATTCATAATCAAAAACTTTGTCGGCCCCTCTATAAGCCTGTCGCAGTTATTACATAATCTCCTTATTGCGATTTTGTGATATAACCTGACTGTAGTATTTGAAGATTATACAAAATGGCAATGAATTTTTTTTTACACAAATGTGGCAACAAATAGAAGGTAAATTAGTTGCATTTCTGTCAACTTGGATGTACTATAAAGTGTCTGCCTGAGCACACAAGGTTTCAATGTGAGGAAATGCATAGAAAGGAAAACTTGGCTATTGATTTTATTGCTGGTGGGAAAGTTCTTTTGTTTCATATTTGTTGCTTTCCGAAGCAAGATAACAGAAACCGATAATGTTTCTTTTCATTTATAGCAGAAAGTCTGCATTACAGATGCAGCAGTTTGTTTGACAGCCCTGGGAAAGTTATGTTGGTTGTTGCTTCCATCCAGCTTTTCTAATTAGATGATTCACATAAAAATGTTTGGATGAAAATGTGCTATGCAAGGGTGCAGTTGAGCAAGAGAGAGAGAGACAGAGGGAGAGTTAGAGTTGATGCGCAGTTGTTGGCGATCAGAGCTGAGAAAAAATTAGCAGTAAAGTTGTCAAGTGGTAGTTAATGTACAGTTTAGATTTCAGTTTGTTGTGATTAAATGCTGCAGCTCAGTTCCTGTGTCTTGCCTCCCAAGTGCTGGGTAAAGTGATAAGACTTAGCTAAGAAGGGAACATCAACTTTGAGCCTGGGGAAAAAAAACAAAGTTTCCTCTGTACCTCCCGACCAGGGCAGGAAGCCGACACAGACACTATATTACCATATTGCATTATTAACTTTGAAAATAAAATTAAGCCTCCTACATTTATTAATGGTCTTGTATCACTTTTCTGTAGATAGGCCAACAAAAACAAGCTATTTAGGATAATTCGCAATTCTGTTTAAATGACATTGTTTGTGCAAAGTTTATGAAGATTAACTGACGCTACTGCTAACAGATAAAGGCAAATCTTTAATCGTAATTATTAATGACGTAAATAAAAATGTGTGACAGACCTAATACTTTTAAAGTTACTTCAGTTTCGTAAGTTCTTCAAAGTGTTTGTTGCCGACTGGTCTCAGGCTGCAGCGCTGCAGTCATTAGTCTGGTTATAAGCCATTCAGCTGTGCCCCCTGTCCTCCTTTTCTCTCGGCTTTGTTGGTATAGGCTGTTACGTAGGGTTCCCTGAGTGCCAAGACCCATAGACTGGGGGAGTAAATGAAGGGATTAATGTGGATTAATTAAGACTCTCTTTGAGTTTTGCAACCCTCTTAAGAAAAATACATTGCTGCTGTGATCTCCTCAGGCATTCAGACCTGTATGCTCGATATGTCTGTGGATTAAAAGAGACCTGCGTGACCTCTTCTAGTCATATGATAGAGCACGTTCAGAAATCACCATGTCGCCACGTATGGCTGGTCATGCAAGCGCAGTGAACACAGTTCCCCTCAAAGTCATTGTTGTAACCTGTTGATCTGCATAAGCCTCTGCGTTAAAAGCAGCCTGACACTTCTTAAGCCTGGTAGTCAAATGAGACGTTCTCACAGAAGGATAAGGAACTTTGCTCCATGAGGAAACAGAAAAGAACAGTTTGTTTGTTGAAGTCTGTGTAGTTTCTAAAATGTAATCTCGTTGAACTGTTATGAACAAGTCGTTTTTGATTGATTTGCTCATTCAGCTAATCATAAATATAATGTATCAGTGTCCATCTTGCCTTGCAAGCAGATGTGATCAACCCGGATGTTGTCACGTTGAGCTTAAACATTATACTCTAATACTGGTATTTTTAAGATGGCTAGTCATTGTGATCACCCTGCTGTGTCTGCACGCACTCAGTGAAGTTGGAGATATTAGGGCTTCAGACGAAGACTTGCTGCAAGTACGGTATTACAAAACTTTGGACAAAGTAATTACAATGTCCTACACTATAATTCATAAAATACAAACGTGCCACAAATGGTTACCTCAAAGAACCATTCCAGCACCTTAAAAAGGTCCTGTATTGTGAAAAATGCGATTTGTGTGTGAAAGTGTCAATCCACAAGGAAATGCACACAGCCTGTATTCAGAAACTGTCTCTAAACGAGCCGTCAGGACTTCTGTCAGGCTGGCATGTCACAGCTACATTATATATAGGTAGAAAGTGCTGCTACAGTGCTATTTCAGTCATTCTCCAGCTGTGGTGATGATGCAAAAACGCCAAGAGTGCTGATGTGGAAGACCTGGAAACACTGACCAATCAGAGCAGACTAGGCAGTTTTGACAGGGGGGCTTAAAGAGACAGCTGCTTAAATGGAGCGTTTCAGACAGAAGGTAAATACAGTTATATTCAGACTGTATATGGAATTATAAGTTATTCCTTATAACCTTTACAATACACAGTCATGGAAAACAATATTAGACCACCCTTGTTTTCTTCATTGCATTTCTTCATTTTAATGCCTGGTACAACTAAAGGTACATTTGTTTTGGCAAATATAATATCAACAAAAATAGCTCATAAGAGTTTAATTTAAGAGCTGATATCTAGACATTTTCCATGGTTTTCTTGATAATGATTTTGGATATTATCACGAAAACCATGGAAAATGTCTAGACATCAGCTCTTAAATTAAACTCTTATGAGCTATTTTTGTTGATATTATTATATTTGCCAGAACAAATGTACCTTTAGTTGTACCAGGCATTAAAATGAACAAGAAATTGAAGAAAACAATGGTCCAGTATTTCTTTTCATGACTGTATTTCTTCTTCAATGTGTGTAGTCATTTCCATATTCCCCTTTTTAATTTTTGGAGGATCCTGCAGACAGCGATAATTATGTGCTCGAGGAAGTGGTCAAAAAAGAGGCTACATGGAGATCAGATTTGTTTTTCCTAGTATATTTTAGTATGTGCTATTTTCAGTTGTCTACTGTATGTACTGTATGTCACATGATACACCATATCTTCCCTTCTGACGTTCTAGACTGTATGCAAGTTTAAGTTACTCTAAATAAGATGAGTCACTCTGAACAGTCCCAATGCCCCCGTTCCCTCGTTTAGCCAGAGCACTAATGGGGCTTTGTGTTTAGCTCTGTGGTGATTTGTCAAGCTGCCAGTATCCCTCATCTCAGTAGGGCTGGGAGGGAGGGAGGGGGTCAGAGGGGTCAATGGATTTAGAGAAGAGAAGACCTAATGTCAAAGGTAAATGGCAGTCTTCCAGTTCACTGCAGCTCGACAGTCGTTTTAAAGTTCAGTGAGACTGTCAAAGCTGATTGTGTGCACTGCTCATGTGTTAATCAGGACGAGGAAGAGCAACTGCAAACCATAGCAACAGGAGTGTCATGTTGCAGTAATACCAAAGGTTCACCCTTGATAAAGCAGCAGCTTTTCACATTAAAGAAGGACTGTTAAGAACGCATTGACGTCATCCTCTTGAATCCTAGTTATGGCACTGATGCACATAATTGGAAACATGAGAAGTATAAAATGACCATGTCAAATCAAGTTTAACGGCTTGGCTATACCAGGCTGCTGCTCCTTTTGATACTGTCAGTTGAATCCAATATAAGCATTGTGCATACAATTATTGTATTCAGACTAAAATAGTACTAGCTCATATTGTGACAGATGACAAGTGGTTAATTTTTAATAATTTGTGTTGTTTCAAGCATTTAAATGTTGCAAATGCTGAATTGTCTCTCCTCTTCCTTCACCAGGGCTAGTTGAGCATGGGCGAAACTGGCCTGCCATTGCCAAAATGGTGGGTACCAAAAGCGAGGCACAGTGCAAGAATTTCTATTTCAACTACAAGAGACGTCACAACCTGGACAACCTGCTCCAGCAGCATAAGCAGGTAAGCCTTTGCTATGTCTTTTTTTTTGTTCATGGTTTGAGAACATATTGTTGTCATCGTAATGGATGAATGAATGCAAAATGCTGCTCTCTTTATTTCCCAGGACACACGGCGGGCTCGTGCTGATAGGTCTCAAGGTGAAGGTCTAGCCACAGCGTCACCTGATGATGACGATGATGATGACAATGCAGATGACAGTGAAGGTCAGAGAGATGGATGATAAAAAGCATGCGTTCATCATTAAACACACACACACGTACCCAAACATAAAAAATAAAAAAATCATTTTCCCGGGACAACCCTGGTGAAGGATGTACTGCAGGCTGATAGGTGTTGTATCCAACTTTGTTCTTGCCTCATGCCTGATATGAAGTGTTAAGTAAAAAGTGTATTGAGAGAAAGAACGCAGTGAAAAGTACAGTGCAAAGCTGGGAAACCTGATCCGAAATACCCTCTGAACTGTCATGTAAGGATTTCATTTGAGTTGATGGCAGTGTGCTTGCTCTCAAACCGTCTGTGGTTTTAATGAGACAGAAAAAAAGGATCAAATGAAAAAAAAGCAAGGGGGGAGAGGTGGAGATAAAAGATATGAACTAATTCTGAGTACATGGGCGCCTGTTGCATAACAATTCTTGGCTTTGAAGACTCAACAAAGCCTGCTCTTTGAACACAAAGTGCCGGTCCACTTGTTTGATCCAGCAAGCCTGTCTGTCTACCCGCCTCCCTCCTCTCCAGAGGTCCTTATCTTTGCTGGCGTTACATGGGGAAGGAAGCCCACTGTGAAAAAAGATCGCGTGCGACATACAGAAATAGATTATTACGAAGGTTGCCTAATTACTGAGTAGTGCTGTTTATAGTGTTGTTTTCTTAACAGCCAATTGATTCAAGATGATGCTCAGCAGTCAGCAGACTTGTCTGTAATTTCAAACAGCCTCCAGTTCACTAGATAGGAGTGGCGACAGCGGGAGGTCACAAGGTTTTCTGTCATGTTTATTTGACTTTGTCTTCGTCTCATGGAAACCCAAACTGTGCTTTAGAGGTCCCGTTCTATACATCAGACAGAAGAGCACATAAAGCAGGAGGAGGCGTCAGCATAGCTCTGATTACCAACGTTTGTCATTTGGATGTTTATTTATAGTTCTTCTCTGATTTTGGTTTGATACATATAATGCATCTGCAAATAGTTTTTGCATAGACGTACCATCTGGACTACTATCACTATGGCAACAACTGCAGTGGTAGACAATATGAAAACCAACAGAGGCAGGCAGATTTTTAAAACACACACTTTCTATCATAAGGATGCATGATTTTCTGATATGAATTCATCTTTTTATCATTTGAATAAGTGCAGTTTGTTCAGGAGCTTATTTCTGTTTCTGCGGTATTTTGGCATTAAAGATGCTTAATCTAAATCTAATCTAAAAAAAAGTACAAAAGGAACATATCATTATCATTTGATTATTTTGAGAGTTTGTTTTCTTGTATCGTTAAGACCTTGGATTTAGAATAAGCAAAATTTAATCATATGAAGTCAGATCATTAAATGAAACAAAAGACACTTGTAGATTAGATACAATATGATATGGCAATTACGTGTGTGCCAAAACAAAACGTGACAATGGATATGGAGGAATAAAGTGGAGATAAATGAATTGTATTGTATGGTTAGTAGGGGTGGGTGATATAGGCAAAAAAAAAATCGGGATTATTTTTTTTTAATTTTCTGATAACCTGACGATATCCTTTAAAATGGGATTTCTTTATGTAAAAAAAGCTGTTTAAATTCTTCTTGCTTACCAAGACTTATCTATGTATGGACACAATGTTTCAGAACAACAGCTCTTGTTTATTTTCTTTTAACTCAAGCATTCAAAAGACTCCCTGTTAAACTTCAGTGTAGAGACATTAAATAGTTAAACATTCAGGTTCTCTCTCCTGAAGTAAACAGTGCAGCATACAAAAATTAGCAAATAAGTGGCACATTATCATTTCTTAATTTTGTTAACAAAGTGGCTTTCATGCATCTCTCCTCTACCGTCTATGCGCCTTTAGCTTGTTTTCTTTTTGAGATATTATAAAAACTTGATAATGTAAAATTGCATATCCTCAAAACAATATATATATATATATATATATATATATATATATATATATATATATATATATATCGCCCACCTCTAATGGTTAGGGCTGTTTCCATTTTTCGTGTCTTGGGCTAATTGTTGGATAATTAATTTTCCACTATCATGATAAACTCTTCCAAGTAAGACTTCAGTAGTAAGACTGCTATGAGAGGCCTTTATTTATTTTCATAGTAATTTTTATGGTGGTTTGCCCTTTATTCCTAAAAGGCATTCAAATTGGCTGAAAAGTCTTGTGAGTTTCGCGCAATGTTTGAAGAGTACTATCCTCCTCTCCTGCTTCCTCAGGCGGTGACAACAGCTCTGATACAGAGAGTGCTCCCTCTCCCTCTCAGTCTGGCGACTCCAAGAGGGCAGACAGCAGTGCGGGAGATGCTCATTGCTCTGAGCAGGACAAAGGTCAGCCCAGTAACGGAAAGGCCCTGGAGCCCTTGTATGGAGGACTCTGTGTCAAGGAAGAGAAGAGCCCAGAGAGTGAGACTGGATCTCAGGAGGACAAGACCAGGATGCAGTACGCAGGCTCAGTGCATCCAAAAACTGAACCTCAGGATGTGGACATGAAGAGCGGAGAGGTTCAGGTCAAGATGGAGCCTGAGATCAAGGAGAGAGGAGAAAAGGGAGATCACGGCGAGAGGCACAGGGAGCTCCACTCAGATAATGACTCCAGCGCCACCTGCAGTGCTGACGAGGATGGGGAAGCAGAGCCTGAAAGACAGAGGTGTGTTTTCATGTTCTTCACCTTCTCTGTTTTATGCGTGTATAAGAACAGGACATGTTTATTTGAGTTTGACACATATATGTTTTTCTTTGTGCCTCTGCAGAATATTCTCCATGGAAAAGCCTTCAATGCTCAACCCTTCAGGCTCTGTCCTGGTGTCCTCACCCAAACAAACCCAACTCAACATCCAGCAGATGCAGGAGCGGGCAGCTGCTATCCCACCTATGGTTAGTCACAGCTTCAGGTTTATACATTTTAGACTGGCACACACACAGTGAGCAAGTTAAAGATCTAACAAGGATTGGTATTAGTGTAAGACCTTTACATACAGTCATGGAAAAATTATTAGACCATTGTTTTCTTCAATTTCTTGTTCATTTTAATGCCTGGTACAACTAAAGGTACATTGGTTTGGACAAATATAACAATAACAACAAAGATAGCTCAAAAGAGTTCAATTTAAGAGCTGATATCTAGACATTTTCCATGGTATAACTTGATAATAACCAAAATCATTATCAGGAAAGCCATGGAAAATGTCTAGATATCAGCTCTTAAATTGAACTCTTTTGAGCTATCTTTGTTGTTATTATATTTGTTCAAACAAATGTACCTTTAGTTGTACCAGGCATTAAAATGAAAAAGAAATTCAAGAAAACAAGGGTGGGCTAATGATATTTTTCCCATGACTGTACAGTGCTTAACAAATTTTAATTACCGGGATCCTACTGACCCAGAGTATGATCTGTGAAAAATGTCCCAAGTGTGTTAAGGCCTTCAGATGTAAAGAGTCTTTCTTTGAAGTTTACCAAATGTGTCTTACATCCTTCGAAACCAAAATATACTGTACAAGGAAATCAATTCAGTGCTTCAGTTCTCAGACAAATGAGTAATTCCAGCTTATCTTGACCTTTTCCCTCCCTCACTTATCTAGGTGCCTGGTCATTTTGGCCCTGGTGGTGTGCCCATCAGTGGCTTTGCCATGTTGCAGCACCAGATCAAAGCAGTGCACGACTCAGCGCACCAAGAAGAGAAGCAGAGGCAGGATCAGGGAGTCCTAGAGCGCAGACCGCCCTTCAACACCCGCAGTCCCACTGTAATAGACAGAGATGGTAAGAGAACAAAAACTACCCTCATTCTGTCCTCATCCCTCCTCCTTCCTGTTCATCGCTCCATCAGCCTTGTTCCCTGCCGCTGCTAGCAGTGGACTATTTTTAGCTAATGCATTTTATAGGCCCCATTCATTCTTGTTCAGTTTATAAAAAGGGAATGTTTGAGGGCTATCTGGACTGTCATAATGTGGTTCAGTCTGGGTCAAGACAAAAGGTTGGATAACCCTGTTTAACATTTGGTACAAACTGTGAGCTGAAATATGTGACGATGCCCCTCTTAAATAGCCTTTGGGTGAAGAAGGGGACTTTGGTGATTTTTTTTCCTAAGTTTTATGACGTGAGCATGTCAGAGTAGGACACTTGCTGCCTTTGGGCAGTCAGACATAGTTCAGCCTCTTATTTTGGGAAAGGAGAGTGGTAAAGTCACTTGGCAGACTACATTACGGCTTGATTTTTGCAAAGCTTTTAGCACCTTTTAGTCAGAGTGCTGTGAAGAGCAAGGCAGTTGTCAGCAAGCTGCTGAGCTTTGACACCAGGATATTAATTACGTAGGTTTCAGCTGGTGTGTGTCCAGGTGGCGGTGTTAGTTGTACCGGGCCGTCCATTCCAGGTCAGCTCAATGCTCTCCAGCATTGAGTTCTTGTTTTAATAGTGGTTCTCTTCCCTTTGTCCCCATGCCTGTGTACTGCAGGTAAGCCCTTAACCTACATGCCTTATGACATGAAGCTGGCTCTGGACCAGGAGGCCCTCTCTGGTCGGCCAGGCTCTCCCTACAGACTCTCCCCCAGGGAGCTGAGCAGGGCCTCACCCCAGCCTGACCCCAACGCCCCCAATGTCTCCCGCTACAGTGTGCCACCAGGTAAAAGCACACATGTTCACCTCCTCCTTCCCTTCCTTTTTGCCTCCTCCCTTCCCTTGCTGACACAAACTAGCCTTGAGTCTTTTGTGTTAGACAGTGGAGGCACTTCTTTGACTCTGCTGGTATAGTTTAGGATGAAATGCGGTATACTTTATGTTTGGGCCACGCTTATATTTTAGTTTGACATGTATTAATATCTATATTTTAAACTCTTAAGGCTGTTCTGATTGCTGTGCTACATTTTTTGATCAGTTGCTTCATCGTATTTATTTTGTTTTGAAGTTTATGATGTAACAGGTGTGGAGCTTTAAATCCTGTCATACGTTTGCCATTGGCAGTGTTTTAGAGCACTTGTGGGGTTGAATTTCCTCTTGCCCAGAGGCTTATGTACCCGCCATACAGTCTATGGTACCCACATTGGGGTTATACAATGTACTGTATGTACTTATTGAATGTTTTTTAACCGACGTGAGAATTATGTTTTAAAAAGCTACGCTAAAGTTTCTGTCGGGGAATATTAAATCAGGAAAAACGGTTATTTAAAAGTTCTAAATGCTTTTGTAGTATTTAATTCAGACAGTGTGTTGTTTTCTATTTAGTTTGTTTTTGCTTTGTTGATGAAGAACAGTTTTTATGTTGGGTAGCATTATGGATATGTTCTTTTGAGGCCACCCAGACAGGTATCCCTGTGTGAGGGGAAATCCACTGTGCACATAGCATATACATCAATGCACGAGTCATATATTTTTGGTCCATCCACTAGTGCATAGAGAAAACACTCCCAACCTCTTTTGGAATCGGGGTGGTAAAATGAGAAGTGAAGAATGGCATGCATATGTGTAGAACAGGGACGATGACATTGTTATCATTCAATCATAAACAATAGTAATGAAATACATTTCTCTGCAGCTGTCATGTTATATCTCACCACAGCTCATTAAGGCGCACACATGGCTAGAAATACCTTTGCCTGTTTTATACAAATAACATTTTTATTGTTGATGAATGAATGATACTCACACTATTAGGCCCAGACCCAAATATTTGACTGTTCAGATTTGTTTGTTGGGTAGTTTCTGAATATTGATTTTCTGATACTCAGATATACGCTAAAGTTTTTCTTTCTGTTCGTAATATTGTAAAGAAGTGTCATTAAACCAAAGAAAACATGTTGCAGCGCAGTGTTTTCAGAGCAGTGTGAGGGTCTTTGCTGTCAGTTTCTCTCTTTAATCTCTGTGAATCACAGAAGGAAAGGTGCAGTGACGTCTCAGCAGCTTGCTAACTTGTTCCTCTTGCTACCAATATTAGCTGCTCTGTTTCAGCAGTGTTAGGCTAAAAAAACATGCATGTAGGCTAAAATTCAACCTTGTTGTTCTGTTAGGATTAAATGGAGTAGGTGCTTCGCTTGGTCTCCTTCCATGCCCCCAGAGCCCACTCAAATAATATTTCTATATTTACATCTGTTTGACATTATTGCAGGAGTGCACTGATTAAACATCACTGTGTGTTTATTGCAGTTTTGTATTGTACATGAGTTAAATTTCTCAGAGACATCTTGATGCATGTGTGACATGCTTCCTCCCCTGGCCTATCACACTCATTAAGCTCCGCATAAACAAAATGTTTTTGATTGCTGTTGTGACACTGATTAAAATTAAATTGAGAAATTCAAAATAGATTGAAAGATTGAATGAATGTAGGACATTTTTCTGGTATTTGCAAGAATTTGACAGTCATACTAGAGCAAAGTTTATCACTCTCAAAGAGGGTTTGTTTACTATATTTACAATTTTGTTTCAAGCACTGCAGCAAAAGCTTGCCTCTGCTTGAAGAAGGCAAAAGGATGCAGGGCGCCACATGTTTGGAAAACATTTCATGTGAAAATGACTTCAGCTGTTGTTGATGTGAATGACATTTTTCTAAAGTTGAACTAAAATGGCTTTTCCTTGCTTGTTATTTGGGGCAAACATACTTCTCATGCCCTGACAAATTAGGTTGTCCCTGATGGTGATTTGCAGCATGAATGTTAATGTTTGACACACCGTCTCCCTGCAAGCAGGATTTATAAATTCGTCATAGAGCTGCTTGTTTTCTCGTCTGTCCCCGTATGAGCCACCGTGACGTCCATGCCGGCTGCAGGAGCTCTCACACAGCCATTTGCATTTTTGATTTTGTAGAGTGCAGAGCATGAGGCGAGCTCCCTGCATGGAGGTTATTCCGGGTCTTGGGTGTTGATCATGAGCCATTTGTCTACTCAGCTTTCAGAGGAGACGGAAAAGCAGACATCAGGCAATGGGCCAGGGTTACCTCGAGTTGAGGACAGGCTATTAAGTGAGGTCTTCAGTGCTCACTTCAACACTCACTGGAATCCGTCAGAATTAAACTGAATATTTGATCATGCAGTCTTTGATGGGAAATGGAGCTTAATGGAACCCTTGTGTTGGCTGTGTTGAAGCTGTGATGTCTGGCAGCAAGACATTATATAGGTTACTGTATGAGCTGATTTTAGTTTGCATTAAATAAAGTTTCTGATGCTTAAATGTTGGCCAGTGAGCACTATCATTACATATATAATACAGTGTTTCCCACAGACCAGATAGCAATTTGTGGTGCTCCACGGACACCGGCAAAGTCCTAAATTCTTTAAATATATCACTTTTTTGACATTTCAAACATTTTGAGGCGAGAAAGTAGCCACTTAGATCCCCAGTGCGTCGTTAATTTGTCTAAATACCAGCTGGTTTACACTTTTGTTCGGACGAATTCGGTGCTACTCAAGCTAGCCATCGTGAGCAACACACTTCCGGTTACATTTACAAAAATAAAACGCCCGTTCCCGTTACGATAGAATTTGTGCTTTTACTTCGAAAACAGGAAGCGAACCTACCCTCGATGTAGCTAGCTTGAAGCAGCCGCTTTGACTGCTCTCGTCCCGTTAACGGCATTTGAAGAGAGAGTCTTGCCAGCTCAGAGATCGGCCCGGTTCATTGTAAAACATTTATTTATTGATGTGAATGCGGTGTCTTCTGTGCGTAGGCCAACGTTACGGACGTTACAGTTTTTTCAATGTCCTACAGAGGGGAAAAAAAATAACAGAATCATTTTGTGGCGGTCGGTCTCCATTATGTGGGGGTGCGCCACAGAATGGTCTATGTGTGGGAAACACTGTAATATATATATTATTTTTTCATGTTCCCACCAGTTCTCCACCCTGCCCCCAACCAGCTGGTCCAAAGTATGCAAGATGGAGTCCGGGTGACGTTCAGCAGACCCAGCCGACCTCCCAACATTCCCTCTCCTCCTCCACTCATTCCAACCACCAAGCCCACGGACAAGCCCTCCTTCATCCAAGGAGGCTCCATCTCCCAGGTAAGACCCCAAGGGGACTGCTCTACTGTTGGACCCTCCTCTTAGTTTACCACATCACTGATATTCTCACCATATCTGTCACAGTCCCTAAAGATTCCCTGTGGAGTTTTTGACCTCTTGTAGCTCTGTGCAGCTGTTTCTATAAATGGGTTGCTGTTTTGTTTATCTCGTGCATGCACATGAGGAGACAATGCACATTCCTGTGGATTTTCAGTTTCACACGATTGCAATGATCAGGTGAAGACATGCAACAATGCGCCAGCAAAGACGAGGAAGAAGAACACAGCTGGCAAGCAAACATCAGTACAAACAATGCAAGATGTACTTTAAATACTTTAATGTAACTCAAACATTTTCTGAGAAAGAAAAATGCATTCAGCACATCTACCTTAATATTATTTACCGATTCATCAAAGTGTTTGTTTGTGTAAAGTTATAGCATTCTAATAAAAAGAAATGCTGCATCTTTTAAATTATTCTCTCCCAAATAAATGATCCAAGTATTATTTTCTAGACTTTTTTTCAGTCTCATAGAATTTAAAAAAACTTTGAATGCCTGTAATAATTTACTCATCCATTTTTAAATTGCCACAAAGAATAACTATTTATGAAATTAAAGAACATTTGTTGGGAATGAAGGAACAGTAAATGTATACCTTTTCCTGTGTCTTTGGTAGCTCAGCCCAACAGAAATAGAATAATTAGAATATGATTTCTTGGTAACCATCAGCACAGATAGCAAGCAACTAGGTCAGTATAAAAGCTAATATTGATCAGGCCTTTTGTTTAGCTGTCATCAACTGTAACACATAAAAAACTGTCAACCACACTTGACAAACTCTTGTTTTCATGGACATTTTTTGTTCCTGCTTTTCCAGGGAACCCCTGGCACATACCTGTCCCATGCCGTCTATGGGCCAGAGGCGACTAAGAGCAGCGGGGGCTCCATCTCTCTGGGTCGGCCTCGGCAGCAGGATCCTAACAAGCCTGGTAGGAGGACAGACTGACACATTACTAAGAGAAGCCTCATGTGCACCTTTAGACAGACATTAAGTCCCACCTAGTTTAATGATTGCTGTATTTTGCAGGTTTTATGTCTTGACATCAACACATTTTGCCAAAGCATGCTTTTATTGTTGTCAGTGTTCAAACATATTAAAAATAGACGAGTCACTAATGTCACACATAAAATCTCCTGCGATAGCAATCACAATAACCTTTTATTCTAAATTCACATGGACATTGTCAACTAGGGTTGTATCCACTTTTAGTGAGATGGCGTCTTCAGTCACTGAACCTGAACTGCATCTGAAACTGAAATCTTGATACTTTGCACTTCTCCTCAGTCACACCAGAGTCTCTTCTCCACTCTTAAGTAGAGCAACTAACAGAGGCGAACTAAATCTATCATGAAGGAAACTTATTACAGATTAATTAATACATACATAGTGTAAAATATGTTACGTTTCAAATACTGACTCACTTTTAAGCTCACTATTAATATCTTCACGTGGGCCTGTGTGGACAAGGTTCATATTGTCCACACTGGTGTTTAGTCCAATTCCCACTGCTGCTGAAAGGTTACTGTTTTTGCTGCGTTATTATGGAGCACTGCAGTGTGTTTAATGCAATGCATCAAAATCATTATTGTTACTTATCATTGACATATTCCAGACTGGAAAAACTAACAACAAACTGGCATTTAAAGGGGTAAAATTCAGAAAATTAATGAATATTTGGTTTTTATAATTTAACTCAGTGAAAATATAACATAATATATAGTTACATTTCACTTTTGAGGCAGATTTTGTCCTCTAAGGACACCAGAGCAACTTTTTAAAACCACTTAAACTCATATGCCTACAATAGTGAAACTCCACTAGATGACACTCGGCATGCATGACTTAACACTCGTTTTTATCCTCTGTAACTCTTCAGGAGCTGCAGTTCCATCCATACAGGATGGCAGAGGCAACCAAGTGAAGATGGGCGACGGTCAGGCTGTGAGAGGATCAATCACTCAGGTAACAAATGGATGAAGTGATTTTTTTTTCCCTTTTTTTTTAATGGTAAATGAATAGCAGAACCTCTTAAGGGATAAATTGTTTTTTTCATAGGTCATTTGCTTTTTATGATGCATTATATCTTTGCTCTTTTCAACAAAACAGGGCACACCAGCCCTGCCCCAGTCCAGTATTGCCGCAGACCTCCTGAAGAGCACAATCACAAAGCTGGCCACAGAGGACCTGAGCAGCTCAGACAAGGCGCGGGGAGAACAGCTGTCTAAGGGTCAGGTCATCTATGAAGGCAAGATTGGTCACATCCTCTCCTATGAAGGTGAGTGCTTTGATTATTGATAACAAAAGGTTTGTTGAGTATTCCTTTAGCCAGCACACAAACTCGATTGTGTGTTTTTGTGTCCCAAAGCTATCAAGAACCCTCGAGAAAACACCCGCAGCCCCAGAACAGGCCATGAGCTCAAGCGCTCTTACGACATGATGGAGGGGCCGATGGGCAGGGGACACCCTGGCAGGGAAGGAGCTCCATTTGAGGGTATTACTTTTGCATTATTGAATACAAACTACAGGTGCATCTCAATAAATTAGAATATGATGGAAAAGTCAATTTCAAGTAGTTCAAGTCAAATAGCCCCAACAAAGTATTGAGTGCATAAAGATGATATACTTTTCAAAGGCCAACATTTCCATATTAAACATACTTTTTAAAATTGGTCTTTTGTAAGCAATTTTTTTGAGACACTGAATTTTTAGGTCTTTATTAAATGTAAGCCATAATCATTATAATTAGAAGAAATTAAATAAATTAAGATATCAAATGTTTCATTCTCTGTGTAATGGATCTATATGATGTGTTATTTCCACTTTTTAAATTGAATTAATTGAATTATTCAGGAGAGTGACTGTGCTTGTTTGTTTCTCAGGACTGATGAGCAGAGCCTTGCCCAGAGAAGGTGTACATGGAGATTCTCAGGAAAGACCAATGATGACAGGATCTATCATGCAAGGTAGCTAATTTTAAAGCTTGCCATTATCCCACAAATCACTAACTACATTGTAGCATAAAATGATGAGAAAAATACTTTTTCAAATATTTCCAGGAACACCTAGAACCGCTGCGGAGACTTATGAAGATGCCATGAAATATGGAAAACAGATAAAGCGAGAGAGCCCACCGATCCGCTCCTTCGAAGGAGGTATTGGCAAGGGCAAGCCCTACGAGGGAGGCAATACTATCAAAGAAATGGGACGCTCCATTCACGAAATCCCCAGACAAGATCAGTCCGGCCTGGACATCTGCAAGACCCCTGAGCTGGACAGGAGGGTTATGGAGGGATCCATGTCCCAGGTAAGACCAGACCATCATTTTTTTTGTTAAACAGTATTTATTTCTGCAATTCTTTCAATTAATTTAATGAACCAAATCAGTAGCTTGGCACAATCTATTCTTCTTCTTCTTATTATTATTATATATATTTTTACCATAAACCTTGTGACTCTCCAAGCACCACACGATAATTCTACTCCTCAAATAATTGTCACTAGCACTTATTGATGCACTAATAGCTCTTATTGCACTATACCTTGATTGTTTGCTTTCATTCTTCCTGTAAGTCGCTTTGGATAAAAGCGTCTGCTAAATGACTAAATGTAAATGTAAATGAAAATGACTCACTGGGGACATTCTGACCTTTTTTAATTATTTTTTTTGCAATCATCTTGGCTGTGCTAATGCATATCCCTTTTTTTCTTTTCTTTTCTTTTTTTCTTCCAGATTCACCCTCTCAACCAGTCGGCTATCAAGCACAATGTCAAGCCCCTCATCACCAGTCCTGCTAAGCTTCCCCACAACATGCCCCAGCTCGAGGCCATGGAACGAGCCAAATACGAAGAGGGCAAGGCAGTCCGCCACACTGTGGTCAACTCCACCGCCTCTGTCCTGCGCTCCACACATCAGGAGGCCAACAAATCCCAGCTTAGCCCAAGCATGTATGAGGACGCCAACGCTCGCAGGACCCCAGTTAACTACAGCACCAATCCTGTGTCCAGAGGATCACCCATGTTGGGACGTACACCAGAAGGTAATGTATATTCTCCAACCATTTTATTTGCAAACTATGTAACCTCAGCTTCTCAAAAAAATTGTAAAATTGTTGGGAAAGAGCAGAAACAACTAAGGAATTTATAAAATAAGGAAGGGTCTTTGCTTTGCATTTTACATCACTGGTGCCAAGCCTGTTGTATTCTGACTGCATTTGATTGTGATAGAGCATCTTTCTTATCAATAACTAACCAACCATCAAACTATTCTTCATATTTAATAATATTAAGGAGGGCTAATGTTAGCCAGCTCTCTCCACAATGTTTCTGTCAGGAGATGGTGCAAGTCGCCAGATTTTATATGCTTTTAAAAAAACTGGACATTTATCACTTGTTACAAGAAAAACAAATGTGCAGTTTTATATATACAGTCATGGAAAAATAATATTAGACCACCCTTGTTTTCTCTAATATCTTGTTTATTGGTACAACAACTAAAGGTAAATTTGTTTGGACAAATATAATGATAACAAAAATAGCTGATACGGGTTTAATTTAAGAGCTGATATCTAGCCATTTTCCATGGTTTTCTTGATAATGATTTGAAGTGTATATATAAAAAAACAACATGAATCCACATTACGAGTTGTGTTATTTTTAATTTAATAGAAGCATTTTTCAGTCAAAAGTGAAGCATCACAGATATGATGGGTTATATATGGTGGGACTTATATACTACACTATATTATATACTATAGTGGGCCATTCCCACCTCATTCACTTTAAGAGAACTGGCACCAATGCAAAATTATAATGCTGTCACAATAACATCTGACAATTCCTTCTTTTATAAATTAATTGGAAACAACTGATGTGTTAATGAAATGCAGGTGAAACAAACATTATTATTGTTAACCAAGCAGTAATTAATTATAAATGTGTGTTCCTCTCTTCTACAAAGGTGCAAAATCTGTTGCACATGAAAGAAAGAGTGCCATGACCCCGACACAGAGGGACAGTGTCCCGGCCAAGTCCCCGGTGTCGGGAGGTGACCCCGTAGCCTCTCACAGCCCCTTCGACCCCCACCACCGGCCTGTCGGACCCGGGGAAGTGTACCGACCCCACCTGCCTCCACATCTGGACCCCTCCCTGACCTTCCACAGAGTGCTGGATCCTGGTACAGTGATTAAATCCTTTTCCACTGTTTCCACCATAACTACAAACAAAACCTTGTTTCTATTTAAACTAACGAAAGCAACTCAGGCCGTCTCATTCATATGCATACTACACGGCCGGGATCTTTTTCAGCTATTGACGTCAGCAGTTGCGATCAGTATCTGTGTACCTTCTGTTCATGTGTTTTGTTTTTTCCTGTGTTTTTTTCCCCCTGTTGTCTGCTACAGCGTTCATGTTCCCCAGGCAACCATCTCCAACAGGGTACCACAACACCTACCAGCTGTACACCATGGAGAACACGCGGCAGACAATCCTCAACGATTATATCACATCCCAGCATATGCAAGGCATCCGACCTGACATGGCCCGAGGGTTGTCACCACGGGAACAGCCCGTCGCTCTCCCTTACCCAGCCGGAGCTCGAGGTACGGATCTCCACCAGCTGACCCTCTCTCACCTGCCACAACAGGCAGGGGAGAGGGTGCAGTATGCAGACCGTGTGCTTGTGAAGTAGTGGCTACCTTTTCCAGACGCCCAGAAGCAAATGACCTGGTTAAATTTAGCTGATTTGCTCTTAATATTAGGGCTGCAACTGATTCGGCTACTACTCAATTTATCAATTGGGTGCGGTCATGCAAATCTCCATTTGCTGAGTGGTTGCTTCTTACAAGTTGACCACTATTCCACTCCCTTTGCAGCCCTGTTGCTTAATGATCAATCTGTATTTGTGAGCACTAACAGATGATGGTGATGGGTTACAGCTAAATGTATACGGTGTTCATTCATTCAGAAATTGATGGATCAGTTCTTGTTGTTCACCGTTGGCCCTTTGCTTCTGTCTGTAAAAGGGATTATTGATCTAGCCCAGATGCCTCCAACTATCCTGTTGCCTCACCCTGGGGGAACAGGTACTCCCACTTTGGAACGCATCGCCTACCTCCCTGGAGCTCAGCCCCCTTTCCCTCCTAGGGCTTTCAACCCAACCTCCATATCGCCAGGTGAGGACCCCTCCCTTCCCCATGCCTACACGTGTTCCCTTATCTTCCCTGCCAAGATCACCTCTGTCAGAGTGCAGCCCTGCACTGGCCTGGGGGGTCAGAGGTCAGTTCTACTTGTCCAGTGATGGAGCAAGTTGAGTCTGACTGCAAGCAAACCAGGAGGTGTCTGACTGTTGTGATTTTCTTTTTTTACCTGAAGAAACTGTCAATAGATAATTTTAGGGGCACAGAAATGTGAAATAAATTGTTTTTTTTTGTTTGTTTTTAAAACGTGTTTATTGTTTTTTCACAAAAAGTAAACAAACATTCATACATTCACAGCAGGGTAAACATTCATACATTCAGCCCTGTAATTTATACTCCAAATAAAGTTATTTTACCAACCATATTCATACTTAACTGACAAAAATAAACAGATATTGGCTTAATTAAACAAAATTCCCCCACCCATCCTAATACAATCACTGTCTAACCAATTCTCAGTATGTCAGCTGAGTACAAGTGGATTATCAAGGAAAAAGGATAGCTACAGGCAAAAAAAGGGACTTTTTGTAACCCTCTGCAATATGATACAATTACTTCTAACTTGTTAGTTAAACAAAACGAAACAAAACAAAAAACAGAACAAAAAAAAAAAAAAAATACATTTAAAAAAAAAGAGAGTGATTTGGTCTTTGGATGTCAGACATATCATGTTGGTGATGTTTACGAAGCAAAGGCACTTGGCACGTGAAATAAATAGTTTGCACCCTACTCCTCTTTGAATGGCCGTATTAGGTTTTATGACAGCAGTTCAATTGTATTATCTAAAATCAACACTCTGGTAGTATGTAGGCTAGAAACCACTGTAGTTATGCTGCCTTTATATGGATTCAGGCAGACGGTAGACAGCACAACGGATATCATTTTAGTGGACGAGGGCAGGACTGTAAAGTTAGGTGAGGCCGGCAGTGAATATTGAAAATGGTATTTGTAGATGGCGTTGCCCTCTAAAGTTAAAATATTTTAACTGTTTCTGTACAACTGAATGTTGCATACCTTCCTAACACTGGTACAAAAACACAATTTTGGTGCTGCAACACCTGTAATTATATGATAAGAGCCTGAAATCTTACCAATACTTAGCTTGTTAAATCACAAGCTACGTTACCAGAATAATAATTACATAAAAAAAAATAGACCAGAAATATTAATATTAAATACACAATACAACACCACCATAACAACATATCATCATGAATGTTGGTTTTGCCGTCCTGCCATTCAGTAATTTGTTTTAAAATTTGCCAAGAGCTCAGTCACTGTGACATGTGATCTAATAATGTTTCACTCCAATGAAGATCATCTTAAAACATACACAGTGCCTTCACAATTGAGACTTTTAAGTGGAAATGCAACTAAAGCAGCAGCACTGTAACGAACTCTGGGTGATATGATAATATTCCTATCTGAGGCTGAATATTATTGTGTATCACGATTGTTATGATGGATTCAGAACTTGTCTGCAATGCCATTTAGTTCAGATTTCTGAAGACCGCCTGACCCATCCTCCTGAGGTCCTGTAAATAGCCTGTGTATAAATCCTGTGTGTGATGTCTGTCATTGTTGTCCTCAGGCCACCAAGCCCACCTGGCCGCTGCAGCTGCTGCCAGTGCTGAGAGGGAACGAGAGAGGGAGCGCGACCGGGAGCAGCAGGAGAAAGAGAGAGAAAAGGAAAGGGAAAGGGAGCAGCGAGACAGGGAGCGGGAGCGGGAAATGCGAGAACGAGAGCGGGAGCGAGAGAGAACCAATGAATACATCAGAGGAGGTGAGTTGTTTTATTGCTGTTTAAAAGTTGTTGAAAAATCTCAGCTCGATCATTGTCGGATGATGAGTTGACAGAAATTACTCCTGTGCACTTTTATGAAACCCACTGTTAAAATGTTTAAGTTTTGTGTTTTTCAGGTGTTCAGGAGCAGCCGGGGCGGCCAGGGAGTCGGAGTTATTTGCACTCCCCCTCGCCCTCGCTCAGGACACAGGAGGTAGTTGTTCAGCAGCGGCCGAGCATCTTCCAGGGAAAGAGTGTCATCACCTCTCTGATGTAAGTCTCAACCTGTTCTAACTCTGAGTTTACATGAGCTCACTTACAATCTTTGTATATGTCTGCTCATGTACGCATGAGGGTTATTCCTCAATTTATATGTATGTTTAAATTTTGGGCAGCAGTATTTGTGTGTGTCAGATACTCCTAAGCCTGTCACGATAACACATTTAGGATGATATATTTTCCCAGAAACTGTCACGATAAACGTTAGTATCGTTGTATCGATTGTTGTTCTAGTTTTATAACGATATTAGAGCATAATAAGTACATCCTTTTTCACAGTTCATTTTTAAATCTCGGGAATATTAAACATTGGAATTGAAATGTGGAAAAGAAATATTAAAATGTTCTAGATATAATTATAGATATCCTCGAGAATCTGATCGAAATCCTCCATCCTTGGATACAAGATACTGAACCCCAAAAGGCCCACCAATGCTGCGTTCATCAGTGTGTGAATAAATTCCCAATAGTGGCAGGTGGCACGGTTTAGGGTAGCCTCGGCCACCAGTATGAATGTGTGCGTGAATGAGTGCAGTCTGTAGTGTAAAGCGCTTTGGATAAAAGCTCTATATAAGTGCAGTCCATTTACCCTTTACCATTTAGATACATAAAACATAAATAAATAAACTACAACCAAAACAAATAAAATAGACTTTCAGGCTCTGTTAACAAAACATTGCAATGTGATAATCATGATGTATTATATTATTTTATTATTAAAATAACACATAAACAGCTGGAATGGCTGCTTGGGAGATATGGTTTTTTTTTGACAATTTGTGCTGCCTGTTAAACATTTGCAGCATTACTTAAAACACAACACGAAAAAGCACAAAAAGTCAATATATTGAGTCCAGAAAAAAACTATCGTGTCCATTTTTATATTTCGAACGATAAGTCGATATACTAATTATCGTGACAGGCCTAAAACTCCTCCTTTTAAAGTATCGACAGCAGTGCTTCAGATGCATTAGTTGGACAAACCACATCCTTTTAACTGGACTCGTCCATCAGGAAATACGGTTGATGCCTTCATCTCTTTATTTCCTCTTCAGGCCTCATTCAGCAGCAGCGACAGCAGCAGCACAGAGCAACTCTCGCTACAGTGCAGCTGATGCTCTGGCTGCTCTGGTGGACGCTGCAGCCTCCGCCCCGCTGATGGACGTGGCCAAGGGGAAGGAGAGTAAACACGAGCGGGAGGATGAAATGGCTGCAGCTCGGCGAGCAGCCAGCCTGTCGGAGCAGCAACAGCAGGAGGCAGATAGGCGCTCCATGCAGTCACCGTATGGAGCGATGTCCCTGCCAGGGGGAAAGCCCCATCCAGCTTACTCTGAGGGCCCTGGAGCCGGGGGTAAGGATAAGGGCCCACAAAGCTCAAAGTCCCGCATCGAAGAGGAACTTCGTACTCGTGGAAAGACAACTATCACAGCCGCTAACTTCATTGATGTCATCATCACGCGGCAGATCGCCCCGGACAAAGACTCACGAGAGCGAGGCTCTCAGAGCTCCGACTCATCGAGCAGCTGTAAGTGTGATAGCGAGCCAGTTCTGGTGCATTTGAAGTCTGATGTGGTGTGCTGCGCAGCTCTACAATGAAATAAGATTTTACCCTTTTTTAATAGTAAAAAAAAGTTGGCACACTTAAAATCCTAGTGTGATCTTAGAGGAGAACATAACCAGACCTTAATCATTTGTACTTTTCTCAGCATGAATTCCTAACTCTTTGTCCATACTTTTTCTGCAGTGTCATCCAATCGATATGATAACACCGGTGGAGGAGCCATTGAGGTGATAAGCCCTGCTAGTTCCCCAGTCCAACCCCAACAGGAAAAACCAGAGGAACAACAACAACAACAACAACAACAACAACAACAACAACAACAGGCAGCAGGTACGAACACACAAACTTGATTCAAGTGTAAGATATTTTGGAGGAAGAAGTATACTGGATAATGTTTCAATCTATTTAAAGATTGTATTGTAAGTATGTTGTGCTTCAGATCAAAGAGCTATATCAGATGTGGATGTGAAGTCTAAATTGAGCTGCTTGGCACTTGGCGTAAACATCCTATAACTTAAATGACTTAACCCATTGACCTCGTCATTGAGACTTCGGGACACCAGTCTCGTTACGACTCCACTCCAGTTATTCCTGTCGCCTGCAAACAGATGTAGACCACTTGCTATTGGCATATATACTGTCATGGAAAAAATTATTAGATCACCCTTGTTTTCTTCTTGCTTTCTTGTTCATTTTAATGCCTGGTACAAGTAAAGGTACATTTGTTTGGACAAATATAATGATAACAACAAAAATAGCTCATAAGAGTTTAATTTAAGAGCTGATATCTAAACATTTAACATGGTTCTCTTGATAATGAGTTTGGTTATTATTAAGAAAACCATGGAAAATGGCATTAAAATGAACAAGAAATTGAAGAAAACAATGGTCTAATAATTTTTTCCATGACTGTATTAATAAGCTCCTCCCTGTCACCCTGACTTTCTCTCAAAATAACAAAACAACTTTCTGTCTCTTTTCGACTTTCACCAGCAGGTATGCGGAGCTACGACATGAGTCGTTACCGGCAACCAGCGGAGCCACCGCAACCCCAGCAGACTCACCGGGTCATGACCTTAGCAGACCACATTTCGGTAAGAAATCTAAAAAAGTAATGCTGAAAATACCAGATATACCATGTACATCAACCCATCCTAACTAACTAATCTGTTCTTATGGTCCCTTCCTTCCTGTCATGCAGCATATCATAACCCAGGACTTTGCCAGGAATCAGGATCCTGCTCCTGTCTCCTCCTCAGCTTCGGCCACATTCCAGAGCGTGGTGCCAACCGTGTCCTCTTCTGGGCGAGCCAAGATGGCCAGCCGCTACAGTCCTGAGAATCAGATCCAGGCCCCACACCACCAGAGACCCTCCAACAGAGTTTCTCCAGAGAATGCCCCTGACAAGCCCAGAGCTAGGTACATGAGCCAAGCAGTTAACCTTAAAATAATCAGTGAGTCTATTTTAAAACTCATCCTCTGTCTAACATTTGTGTCCCTCTGCTCCCTGTCTAGGCCTGGTAAATCTCCAGAGCGAGGGGGCCGGCAGATGGAGAACTACGAACCCATCTCTCCACCACAGAGCTACCAAAGCATGGACAAACAGGACGCTGTCGGGGGTCCACCCCAGAGGCGAGAAGAAAACACAGAGATCAGGTACAGGATCCCCACAGGTCGGAGCGTCCGATGTTTGAAGCGGTTTGCAGAACAACCAATACATCTTTTAATTGCTTAAAGCTGGGAAGGATTTTTTTTAAGTGGCACTGATCAAATGATTCACAATATATTCTTCTGGACCTCCTCCTAGGCTTTGTTTTTAGGCCACAGAAAATCTAGCCTGCGACAGAAAACTTGGCTGATCAAGGGTCTTCTTTAAATTTAAAGAGGATTAAGAATTAGTTTTGATATCTATATTAAACAGTAAAAAGTGTGCAACTTTTAAATTTTGAGATATACATGACTTGTCAGCAGTAATGAGTATTAGTAAACGCTCATAACACTCTTCCTTGTGTCCATATCCAAGTAAACCACGGAGACCAGCTGGTAAACTTGAAATGATTACTCGAAAAAATACAGAAACGTAAAATGTTGTCATGAAATTGAATACAAATTGCGTCCTATACCTAAAATGTGGAGTGGAGAGAGAGGTCAGAAAACAATATGGCTCCACTCCCCGCTTGTCCTGACTGACCACAAATTCACATTACCTACAAAACACTTGGAAGAGTGGCACATTAATGGTGCAGTCTTCACAAAACGAAAATACATCTGTCCACAAATATTGTAAATACCAAAACATGTACATATTGTAAATATTCTTATCCTTAATCCTAATGAACTTCAATCATTCTTTTCAACAACAAAAACTGCATTTAGCTTCATACAGTAATAATGCTTTGAATATTAAATAAGCTCTATTTAAACACTTGATCTAAACAAAACAGAGTTTTTTGTCATCTGTTATTTGATGCCTGACTGTATTGGACTGTTAATCAATTTCTTGTATGGATGCCAACAGGCAGAACGTTCCTCCCTGCTGGCAGTCGTTTAATATCCCAGTGGGGGTCAAAGTGCCTTGTGCCAAGAGCCTGTGGCCCCAGTTACTACTTACTCTTTGCTGACTGACTCTTTACCATTTCTGGTTCAAGGAGCGACTCGCGGTCCCCGGGGAGTGTCAGCTACTTGCCCTCTTTCTTCACCAAGCTGGAGAACACCTCGCCAATGGTGAAATCCAAGAAGCAGGAGATCTTTCGTAAGTTGAACTCCAACTCTGGTGTTGGTGATTCTGATGTTGGTAAGTGGGTCTTCTCTTATCCTCTTCCTTCAAACTGTCATGCATGCATCAGATGATGGACTCTGTTAATGTGTGTGCATGCAAAACATTTGGGCATCATTAATTCATTCCTTCTCATTTTTCAAGCTCAGTAAGCATGTGATAAAATTGGAACATCTTGACCTCCTTTATCATGTCTTACTCTATTTTGTGTCAGATGTTTTTTTCAAAAGCTAAAATTTGTCTTGCAGGAAACGCCCAACCTGGCACAGAGATTTTCAACTTGCCTGCTGTTACCAGCTCCAGTAAGTAGCAGTGAAACTGCCTCAGGCACTTCACAGTTCAATCCACTTGATGTCTCCTTTCTCAAAGTTGTTGTTTTTGTTGTTGTGATTTTTAGGCAGCATCAACCCCAGGAATCACTCATTTAGTGACCCAGCCAGTAACCTGGGACTGGAGGACATCATCCGCAAAGCCTTGATGGGAAACTTGGAGGAGAGACCAGACGAGCACCAGGGAGGACTCAACAACACGACCGGCACAGGCAGTGATGCCCGCCAGGAGTCCAACCCGTCCCCAAGTATGGGTAGGCACCAATTCCATTCCCAAATTACACATGTTCAGAATAATAAGAACAATTAAAGCTGCGAGCAGCAATGAACGGACCCGAGCAGAGTGGAGCTGTCGAGGGAGCCAGCCACACCGATCGTCGGCCGCATCCCAAAAGAACCTTCGACAAACAGGCATTCTCATGTTTTATACCAAAACGCCATTTCTTGCCACCTTGCCACACCCACATAGAGTGACGACCTGCAAATCTTTTAATAACTTTTGTTCCCATAGGCTCGGGCCCTAATAAACTTAATTTATAAAGTGGTCTTCAAAACAAACTGCTTTTTATGGTTGAACCAGGATTAAAAAATGTCAAGGCTTAGGCAAATAAAATCAGGCAAATACGGTAATACAGTAATTAAATGGAACACCAACCCCCAACAACTTATTACCAAACAATGGTAAACAACAACAATAAATAAAGTTAAAGCATCTTATGAGTTCTATGTTACTGATAAACATATTCCTGTTTGAATCTACAGGGAAGCAGAAGCAGGGCAAAGCCAACAGCCGTAAATCCAAGTCACCTAACCTGGGTCAGGCCTACGCTGGAGGGGAGCGTCCCTCTTCAGTGTCCTCCGTCCACTCCGAGGGAGATTATCACAGACAGGCCCAAGCCCAGGCCCAGTGGACCTGGGACGACCGACCTTCATCCACAGGTGAGCCGTCCAGTCTCTGCTGTCTTTGACTACAAAACGCCTGGTAAAATCAGACAAATGCCACTACACAGGGCTTGTGGAAAGTTTTTAAAATTTTATCTACACAACCATTCAATCAAAAATAATTTCATATGGAAATTACATCATTTTTGGTTCTTGGGTCCTGGCTTCTCACACCAGATGTGGAGCAGACCTAACCAAAAATACAGTAGTAAGTTAATATGAAAATATAGATATAAATATAAGATAAATAAATATAAATATGGTTAGTTAATATGAACAGCTGGTGAAATTAACAGTGTGTCAATATACAGTCATGGAAAAAATATGAGACCACCCTTGTTTTCTTCAATTTATTGTGCATTTTAATGCCTGGTACAACTAAAGGTAAATTTGTTTGGACAAATATAATAATACAATAAAAATAATACAAAAATAGCTTATAAGAGTTTAATTTAAGAGCTGATATCTAGACATTTTCCATGGTTTTCTTGATAATGATTTTGGTTATTACCAAGGAAAATGTCTAGATATCAGCTCTTAAATTAAACTCCTATGAGCTATTTTTGTTGTTATCATTATATTTCTCCAAACATTAAAATGTACAAGAAATTGAAGAAAATTTGAAATTGAAAAATATTTTTTTCTGTGACTGTACAGTATTTGCTGTAGGTTTAACTGAATTTTTTAAGAGTCTGGACATTTTTGGTTTCGGTACGTTGAAAGTGCTTGAAACAGTTTTGAATTTGCCGTACGAACCTCGAGTATATCTACATTCTGGTTTTTAATGCGTCTTCTCCGTCTCTGTCCAGGATCAATGCAGTTCCCGTACAACCCGCTGACCATGCGCATCCTGAGCAACACGCCTCCCACCTCCATAGCTTCCCCCTCCATACAGAGCCAGCAGCAGCAGCAGCAGCAGCAGCAGCAGCAGCAGCAACAACAACAACAACAGCAGCAGCAGCAGCAACAGCAACAGCCGCCTCCAGCTGGAGCCCCGGTGGCCCAGCAGCAGCGCGTGTGGCAATCTCTGCTGTCAGAGCAATACGAGACCCTGTCTGACAGCGACGACTGAACTCTGCTCGCTACAGCCCCAAAAACCCAAAGAGAGGCCTGCGCTAAAGGCTTGTCTTTTCACCCCCATCTCCCGGAACTATCCTCGCTCACTGGCGAGTGTGACAAATAGATTGGGTGGTGTCCTTTTTATTTTTGGTGCTTTGGCGCCCCCTGGCTGTTAGCTGAGAGTACAAGCGGCAGCCTGTGACAGGCAGGGCTCTCCAGAACGAGACTGGCTTTGGTCTGGAAGCACTCACCCAGCCTGTTGAGGAAAATAAACAAAACTCGACAGAGGGGAGGACGTGAGCTATAGTAAAGATGAAGAACTTAATATGTAAAAAGAAACAACATAAAAGACTATTTCTGAATTCTTATTTTGATTTCTGTAAAGATATACCTTGTCTTTAAGAAAATCATTGTATGTAAATAGAGTAACCTTTTGCAGTGTTTTTCTTAACTTGATTATTTCTTATTTTAATGTCGCTTTTAAATTGATCCACTTTAAATGGGAAGAGTAGGGGTGAAATCTTTAGTATCACAGTCGGTCTCTCCCAGTCCACCCCCACCCCACGTGACCTGACACCCACTCTTAATATTTTTATTACCATAGTGACGCTGAGAGAGACCGGACCTTTGGTTTGTACTTGACCATGAGTGGAGCACAGAGCTTGTGCCACCCCTGCGCGCCATCCACCAAGCACCACCAGAGCCTGAACATCGTGGACATTTCGAGGATGAAACAAAAACACAGACTAACATTTCAAAACCCGCGATGATATTTGATGCCTGTCTTTGCATCGCAGTGGAGATGATGCTTGGATAAGTAACTATCAGATGGTAGAGGTAACTTCTCAGACAACGTTCTAGACAAAGAAATGTCTTCAAAACAAGTTGAGAACACTGGTGTCACAGCAGAAAGGTGAAAAGTCTGATATAAGCTTAATTTTTGCCAGAAAAGATATCCTTATGACTACTCCTGGACCCCGTCTGAATAATGAAAGTGAGCCAATGTTTTTTTTTCTTCAATAGAGCTGACCATGGTGTGTCACATGTAGCTGTCTCTCTCTGCAGTTTCCAACCTGTCCAGAATGATCTGCTCTGCAATGTTGTCATGGTAAAAAATAGTTTGTCAGGTTTTGCCATGCCTTGTGACTTGAGAAAGAAGGCAGCTTTAACTAATTTTCTCAGAGATATACGTTGGTGTTTGATGTTTGTATTTGTTTCTGTAGTCCCTCTTCTTTTTTCTTTTTTTTTTTGATACTGTCCTGACAAGAATCTGAACTCTGTAAATTGTCTTTCCATTACACAAAAGACAAAACTAACCAAACATAAAGAATGGTCTGCACCATTGTTGCACTTTTTTGCTTTGTAGCTTTTGACAAAAAAAAAAAAAGCATACTACCTGCTGTGTAACTTATTCAACCTCCAGCACAGGAGTATACTAAGATGTGCTTTAACTTTTTCCCACCACTCAGAAATCTGGATGTTTTGACTTCCTGTCTTTTCTTGTAGCTGGTACATGAGTTTGTAGTGTGACACTTGCATCACAGTTACAGTTTTAAGTGTTATGGTACCGTTAAATGTTTAGGAGTGTGCCGTCATGGTGATTCAAAAACCGTGACCACTTAATCTCTGCTTTCATTGTGTCAATCAACAGGCATAAAGCTTTGAATATTAATTATTATAGGTCAACTTCATAAATGGCAGTAACGTTCCTTTGCAAGTATGTGAAAAATACACCATATTTTGGCTTTTTAGCTTTCACTTTGCTCAGTTAACAAATTCATTCTGCTCTAAACTTGATATTTCCTTTTCTTCCTTTCATTTTGATTTTGAATCATTTGTCGCTAGCACATGTTCAGATTTTTATTTTCTGTCATTTTCAACATCTTTGTTATTCATCCTGTTTTAGATGGGATGTTATGTGTTTACAAAAGGCAATGACAAAAAAAGTTTACAAACTTGAATCTTAACGAAATCCGACATGAAGCCGAAAAAGAATTGGAGCATCTTTTCAGCTCTCTATCAAACACACAGTGGTGACTTTTTTTGTCTTTTTGAAATTGAGACTTGAAAACCCGTGTATCCTATGATGTTGAAATGCAATGTTTGTATCGCACAATGTCTCTTAGTAGGCTATTACAAGAGTTCAGACCAATCAAATAAAGTGGATCAGTTCTCCACCACTGAAACATGTGTAGGCTCTTAATAGATGTGCCAAATATTTAATTGACTGCTAACATTTTCCTCCTTGTAGACTGTGCCCTGGTCATATGTCATCAACTGAGGTGTAACAAAACTCTACAGGTCCATTTTCATTGGATTTGTGTAATATAAAATGACAATATTCTGATTTCAGCAACTGAGATGTGTGGTTTACAAAAAAAAAAAAAAGACAAATATATACAGTCATGGAAAAAATTATTAGACCACCCTTGTTTTCTTCAGTTTCTTGTTCATTTTAATGCCTGGTACAACTAAAGGTACAATTGTTTGGACAAGTATAATGAGCACCACACGATAATTCTACTCAAAGAATTGTCACTAGCACTTATTGATGCACTAATACCTCTTATTGCACTATTAGGCCATAAGGTGAACCAGGAAAAAGTGGCTAGAAAGTGATTTTCGTTCCCACGTCTGGGCACTACTCTTTTTTTGCATTTTTGCATAGACAATGCCATTGTGGACATTAGGTTAAAAGTTCTCCTCAAAATATCCTGCAGTTTTTTTTTAAGAGCCATAAATGTATAAAAATAGGAATTACAAAAAAACGAAAATCTTATGCAGCTGTTTTTTCTTGTAAATTTATTTACATTCATTCTGGAAACAGAATCTCTCTCACAAATTGACATTAATACATATACCTAACATTTGAGACAAGTATTTTAGCATTAGTATACTTTCATTTGAATTTAAACCATGAAATGTACAAAATAAATGAAAAAAATGCTTCAAAATAAGTGAATAGCAACCTGTACAATTGAACATACACATGGTACATTTTGCTAAACAATGACGTTTTATACATTAAAAATTTCAGTAGATACTGTGTTATAAGAGGAAGTAAAAAATAAAACCGAATAAAGAACACTTTGGCCCAAAATGGCTGACATCAACCAAAATATCAAATAATGCCAAAAAATGGATAATACAACAAAAACTGCATTACAGTTCAGAATCTGTACACAATATTGTATAAAACAATATTTACCTGAACAAAACAATGTGTTGATGTCACAGCAGGTCTTGAGTATTTTTTAAATACATTTTTGTATTATTTTGTCTTAACTTTGCACATTGTTAAAGCCATATCTCAAGAATTCTTTGATACATTTTCCTCAAATTTGGCACAAACTCAAACTATGATAATTATAATTGTTTTAAGGTCAAGTGCACTGTAACCTCACATTTTATTTTAATTGTTTAAGTATTTAACTTAAGTAACAAAAAAAATAGTAAAACACTTTTTCTCAAATTTGGCAAAAACTCAAATTTTTATTAGAGAACTAACTGATTAAGTGTGACTTTGAGTATTCTGAACGAGGGAGACATTGTTCATCTCTTAGCTATCACTATCATCAGAGCCATCTTTCCATGTGCTTATATCCTCTGTTTCCATGGAAATATTGGCACAATTTTGGCACCGACACAAATCAGTACAGGACAGTCTTGCAGACATACAGGAACATCTTCCTGTCTCACATTTGCTCTGCTTGCAGCTGCAGTGGACTACCTTTAACACACTCTCAGGGGCAGGATTTGTAGTCATCCATGTAACTTTTAACTCCCCATCCTCAATGTGCCATCCATTGCCATTGGGTGAAGGGGCAGACATTTTACCTTTGAGAGAATGTCTCATTATTGCAGCCTGGTAGTTTGCCCTTTCGCAGTGTTGGTGCAGGGCGTCACTTGTAGGGGGTATTGAGAGTTCATATAGAGTATATACCTTGATTGTTTGCTTTTACTCTTCCTGTAAGTCGCTTTGGATAAAAGCGTCTGCTAAATGACTAAATGTAAATGTAAATAATAACAACAAAAATAGCCACTTAGACACTGACTTCCATAGTGCAAATAATGCACCACAATAGGCCTTTTTTCTCTCAGCAGATATTTGAGTGCTCTCCTATTAGGTGTACCAGTGCCAGGCTGCTGGTACAGAAAACGTTTTGACATCTCAAGAGTCACCAACAACATTAAACATGGCATTTTCACTAATGCCATTTCCTAAATATGAAAAATGGAAAGTAAAAAGACAGTAGACAGTAAAACTAGTGCTTTTTAGCACAACATAAGTATATTAATATAACAGAACTCAAACCAGGGATAGCTTGGCACTATATCAGCTGTATGGTGACGCATTGATAGCATTTTCTTTAATTGGCACAAACGTGTCTGAAGGTATGCCACAGTGCCTCTCTGGATGCAGGAATTTGGAAATTATGGAAATTATCTCAACCTCGGCCCTTTGTCATACTTAAAACTTGGGGGTAACCCAGCAAATACAGTCATGGAAAATATTATTAGACCACCCGTTTTCTTCAATTTCTTGATCATTTTGATGCCTGGTACAACTAAAGGTAAATTTGTTTGGACAAATATAATGATAGCAACAAAAATTGCTGATATCTGGCAGTTTTCCATGGTTTTCTTGATAATAACCGAAATCATTTTCAAGAAAACCATGGAAAATAGCTAGATTTAGTCTAGATATCAGCTCTTAAATTAAACTCCTATCGGCTATTTTTGTTATCATTATATTTGTCCAAACAAATGTACTTTTAGTTGTACCAGGCATTAAAATGAACAAGAAATTGAAGAATAAGGGTGGTCTAATATTTTTTTCCATGACTGTGCGACCAACAGCGTCACGCTCGAGTTAGGTCTTTTATTTTGGAGGGAAAATAAATGTACCAGCCGGAAGTCTAATTTGGTTGCACGTCATTGGCTACTGGAGTCGTTGACTTCCGGCAACAAAACGGTCTGAAAATGCGCTCATTTCTACCAGCAGTGGCCGAGCAGCTTTTCCAAGATATTCAAAAAACCTACCAGGAAACTTCCCAAAGTAAGACGAGGATGGTGGATGTAGATAAACGTGTCAGTTTACACCTGGGCAGTTTTAATGGAAATGTCGCTGTAGCATTACCAGCTAATGTATATAGCACAATGTGGCTAACTTGCACTACTTTCTGAGCAACGTTAACGTTAACTTAACCTTTGTTACGAAGAAAAAATGAACTTTTGCTGTAGTTACTATGCCTTACAGTAACGTTAGTGTATCATTTGGTTAATTTTGACTTAATGTTGTTCCATCATTTTTACAACCATGTAGTTTAATGTTTGGGCTGTAGGAGGCGCTGCTGTAACACACTTCTACCTCTAGACCTTATTTATATACAGTCTATGCTCTAGACCAGGCATATTTAACTTTACCCCCAGTTCTGGAGTCAACAAAAGCGCCGAAGCATGACTTCTTCATGACATCCAGATATATACCAAATAAAACTGGAGACAAGATCAAATATATTTAGTATAAAATGATAGAACTAGATGCAACCCTCTTACATGTCATATTTGCAACCTTTGTTCACATTTGCAACATTTAAAATTCTTTAATGAGCATGATATTGTTTTGAAAGTAAAGGTTCAAAATAACATTTTATGTTGGACTCAAGGAATAAAAAAGACACAAAATTACCAAAAAAGACACAAAATGACTAAAAAAGGCACAAAATAGCCAAAAAAAGACACAAAATAGCTAAAAAAAGACACAAAATGACCAAAAAAAGACAAAATGACCAAAATTGTTACGTTAAACACACAAGACACTGATAAAATCATAAAATCAGAGTCACACTAGAATAAAAACCAGAGTTGGATGACAGGATCACACACAATCACAAGATCACATTTATGTTCTTTGTTGTTGTTTTTTTTTGGTTCAAAATGTTGATCCAGTAAGTAAAAATATAATAATAATATAATAAAAAATAAATTATTATTAGGTCATGTAGGTGAGGTTGTGCTGAAAAAAATATCAACATGGCATTTAAACATGTTTTAAGCGGTTTATATATGCAGGATGAAAAGGATTTAAAAAATGGACGAAATAGCCCCAGACTCCATAGAGTTGATAAACAGACATCAGCAATATTTATCAGATGTAACGAATAGACAAAAATGGTCCCTAATTCGTCTTTTTTCTTTTCTTTTCAAATTAAGTAACACAGCTTTTTAATGCATTTGTTAGCTGCAACTGCATATTAGATGGTAATGTTTTGGTTACATTTGAAAGAGTTTATACAACATTAAACACAGCTGGATGCTCTTTCATCATGAAGTCACTCTTATGTCTGAGTGGGTCATAAAGAGGTCAGGTGTAGGCCTGGGGAATTCATTCCTGGCACATTTCTTAAAATATAATAATAAGCCCTATTTTTTATGCCTATTTCTAGACGCTGTGGCACCTTATTTACATTCAAAGTACCACATTTATTTATATTGCAAATTAGAAAAAATAGGCAAGCCATATTTTAAGTATCACTGCTCTCAAGACCTTAGCATTTTCTCTAGACGCCAGACCTTGTGTTACTATGGCCTACTGCAGGCATACACATCTAAAAACATGGAGCATTTCCATAGCGGGAAAAGTACAGGTGTTATTAAATATATAAATAATAGCTCTTCCATTTAAGTGCTCACTCCTAGGGTGCTGGTATGGGCCTTTTTCACAACAGACATTTTGACAATGACTTTGAAAATGGTTCTGCTTTGTCCCAGTAAGGCAAGACCCCAAAACAGAAGGAACTAAATGGAATTCAGCCATCATAGATTTCATCATAACCTGTGCTTTGTAAAAGGCTCAGTGGGACATTCAAATGGAATTGAGCCATAATTCATACTATTAGTTGCCATGAAAAAGACCTATTGGTAGTGTGATGATCAGTAAGTGTGTGTAATGAGTAGGGCTGGGTGATATGGACCAAAAGTCATATCCCGATATATTTAGGCTGAATGTCGATATACGATATATATCCCAATATTTTTATTGCAAAGTGAGAGCAAATGTCAAAGCCAGATATGACATGTCACAAGTAGTTTTATTGAAACCGTTTATTTAAGTGAAAATAAATACTGTATAACAACAGGAGTACCTTTTAAAAAAAATCAAAGCTCCATAAAGTGCACATTTAAATAAAAAAATATCTTAAATAAAAATAGCCTCTGAAATAAAATAGGCCAATCTTTTTCTGAAATAGATATATTTATATGAGAAAAGAATAACAGACATTACAAAAGAACTAAATATGACAAACTCTAGTAAGGGCAGCATTTATATATAAAGCTGCTTGCCTGGAGCAACGATCACAGCGCAAATTTGAACTATATCAAATATACATCAAATATGCGATATGTTCTAATTCCATATCACATTAAAAATATATTAATATATTTTTATATTGATATATTGCCCAGCCCTAGGCATGAACAACATGCCCACTATGACAAGAATGTCATAATTCACATATCACTAACTCATCTTTATCACCAGGCTCTTCAATAGACGGACAACATGACAGCTCTGTAAAGTATAGTTGTCCCTAATCAGTTTTGTCTGACAGCCAGGACATAAATATGGGCATGTTATGCCACCAAAAAACCTACAAAAGGGTTTTGTGTATATTGTCCATAAAGGATTACCTCCTGCCCATCCCCTAAATCCCAATATTCCTTGGTGTGCCTCAGTGGACTTTTATTACCATTAGTCAGAGCTTGTTGTTTTCTGTCCTTCTTTTAAATGACCAAACGAAAGAGCACAGAAACTTCAGGAAGAGCTGGTTTAATATGTATGCTAAAGTCACGCCTAGGGACATAACAATACTGCGGGTTTAAATAGACTGCACAGAGCCACCTCAGCAGTTATTTTTTATTGACCCTTATTATTTGAAACAGTCATTAGACTGGAACATCAGCTTCCCTTTCTCCCCACCAGACTGTTGCTGTATCACCAGGGGAAGATAGAAAAGATACAAAAAGCTGCATTACTACAGTGTAAAAACTTAAAAGTAACTAGTAATTGTGCACACCAGATACATGTGAAGTAAAATGGAATGAAATGTGTAGTGCTTTCTATTAAAATGCATGTAGAATACATGCACCATAAAGAGAAAACACCAAGCACTGAAAATGTCTGGGCATAGCTCTCCAATGGCTCATAAACATTTTGTTCAGCTTGACTTTTGAGTAAAGTCAAGCTGAACAAGTATACACTATCATACTACAAGTTCTCTCTGTGTATCTAAATATACCAATTCTGTCAACATACTTAATTTTCCTCTCTTTTTGCAGTTCCCGATGACCTGCTTATTGCGTAAGTATGAGTCTAATGATTCCCCTGATTACCCATTAACCTCCATCTTATATACACAGTCGCCTATAAATTTGGAATAATTTTGTTTTCAGACACAATCCTCTGTTAATTGTGGTTTCATTTTCATTATGGTATGTTTGGAAGAGATTGACTAATACAGTTTTAAGAAGACATACACTTTATCTGTCAAGAATAAATCACATTGTCCCAATCATTGCATGGAAAGAGATAAAAAAAAATACTTCATTCCAACTTTATGGGCTGTGTATATTCATCACTACGTTTGCTACCAGTAGTCGTTGTTTTCTCCTGTCTGAGTCACAATCAAAGTAAAAACGGCAGCACGTGGCTGAACCTGAGCGGCTTTGAAATGCAAAAACAACACTGATGAAGACGAGGAGGCATTTTTATGTCTGGATTTGCCAAAGTGACGAAGCACTGAGACACAATGTCATGATCCTGCTTTGTGTCTTTACTGAGACATTTCCTGGCACGGTGGTTGAGTTGAGAGTGAAAGGCTGATTACCGTCTGGGTGAACACAGCCACATCCTGTGTAATGTTTTGTCTTCATCAAACTCTGTGGTAGTTCAGAAGCAGACAGCACTCTGTTTTTATATTTACCTCCACCAAGGGGGTATGTTTTACGACTTGGTTTGTCAGCAGAATTACAGAAAAACTCCTGCGGCGATTTTCATGACTTGGTGGAAGGATTTAGTATTGTTCAAGGAAGTGTCCTTCCTGTTACCTCCTGGATCCGATCATCTCTGCCTCATGGGGAACATTTAGAAACAAGAAGATCAATTTAGAAACTATAACACACTGAGTGATTGAAGATTCTTCCATTAGAGAGTTTTGTCTGATCAAAAGCATCACAGGATCAGTTTACTGCATGAACATCAATATGATAATAATAATCTTGCATGATACAGCCCAGTCTTACAAGATTGTTACAGGTGATCATAATGTGGAGAATTAATTATATAATTTTCAGTAATTTACTTTTCTGAATCAGGATGTGATTTTTCAATATATTTCAATCATGATGCATCTAAGAATCAAACTTTGTACCCACCCATAATTGTTATATAGGCCTATAGTCGTGGAAAAAAAATATTAGACCACCCTTTTTCTTCATATTCTTGTTCATTTTAATGCCTGGTACAACTAAAGGTAGATTTGTTTGGACAAATTTAATGATAACAACAAAAATAGTTTAATTTAAGAGCTGATATCTAGACATTTTCAATGGTTTTCTTGATTAAAAATCAAAATCATCAAGAAAACCATGTAAAATGGTTAGATATCAGCTCTTAAATAACACTCTTATTAGCTATTTTTGTTGTTATCATTATATTTATCCAAACAAATGTACCAGGTATTAAAACGAACAAGAAAGCAAGGAGTAAACAAGGGTGTTCTAATAATTTTTTCCATGACTGTAATTCAATCATGATGCATCTAAGAATCAAACTTTGTACCCACCCATAATCTATTGGTATTACAATATTTTGATTTTAAACCAGTCTTATTGTGGACACTTCATATTCAGGATTGCGTGAGGACAGTGGCTGTCAGAGAGGTTGATATGCTGGTTCTTCTACTAACAGTAACACCCAACATACACAGCCCACAGGCAGCTGATAAAACATGCTGATTTAATGATGAAGCTCCACCCAAACACACTGCAGGGTTCATAAATACATTTGTCTAATTTGATATTTTCTTCAAAGTTTCTGTATACAGTGCAAAATGTCTACTTAACTTATTAACTTTTACAAACCACATTTTCAAGTCTTATTTGAACATTGTTTTAACTCTAGTACAAAAGTCCAAAACATGGATGTGGACGCTCGTCTCTTAAGTTTTCCTTCTCGTGTCTTTCAGGTTGAAGTTTGTCTTCGGGCCCTGTGCGCTGCAGGCTTTGGACCTTGTTGACCAACGTTCAGTCACCTGTCTGTCGTCTCCCAGTGGACGCAAAGCTTTCCAGGTCTGTCAAGTCTTGGAAAGTTTGGAATATGCTAGAATTTGAATATACTGTAACATAATCTGGTGTTTAATCTACACAGCAGTTTGTGTAAACCAAAAATCTTTTTTTGAAATGGGATATATCATATTTGTCATATTTGAGTCTTTTCTTCTGGTGTCTTACATCAAATGTGTAGTAGACACATAGAAAAGAAAATAGAAAGTAAAATAATAATTAATATGAACAGTTGGTGTAATAAACAGTAACTAGAAAATTTCCTCTGGGGAAATTTTGAAAGGGCCACGGGGGCTACTGCCGGTGTGTGTACACTATGATGAGATTCTTCAGAGATTTAAAACTATGCCCTTTAACCTCAAAATGTGTGTGTGTGTGTGTGTAATTAAAATCACATAAAGTTACTGTGTGTGTGTGTGTGTGTGTGCGCGTGCGTGTGTTTGAAGCATGTGTGAGGAGTGTGCGTGTTTTGCGCATGTGTGTGTGTGTATCTGTAACTGTAATCACATCAAAGATCAAAGGCAATCACATCAAAGCAATCAACAGAATTAACCAACACCTGTTAATGAAAGAGTGACAGCAGCCAGAGGTGGACTGGAATTTCTGGCCTCGAACAGAAAGCATTTTTGGCAAAACCATAATACTTTTCATTGATCCAACTTCACTTTGAGCGTCCTGAGTTCTTCCTGAACGTCTACTCTACATATGTTTTTTTTAAGATAAATGAAAAAATAGCTTCGTTAGAGCGATCTAAAAAAACTATTAAATGTCAGACAGCTCAGAAATCTTCCTGCATTTTTAATATGGGAGCCAATGTGGCTGTTGGTGGGTGTTGGTGGTGCATCTGTGCATCCTACGCCCAAACTATAACTCTGACAGCTTTACCAGAGGATTGTGAGTGAGAAGACAAATTTTCCTACGTTTCTATGTATAAATTATCTCTGTAGAGTGGAATTTGCGGCCTGGAGCGCAGTTTTCAAATTTATTTTTGGACAGTTTTTTCTCTCCCTCTACACTCTGAGCGATGATATCACACACTGTGACACGAACATTCCGTGCAATACACACCCATTATAATCTCAGAATTTCTCCAAAAATGATCATGGTCATTGAACAGGGATTGATAAAAAACTATATGACCTATCGAAACGTGGATTAATACACAGATACACAAGACTTGTGTCTACTGTTTAAAGTTTAAATGGAGTCTCTAGGTGAAATTATGCCTGAGAAGTAGACGTTTAAATATCTCCAATTATTGTTCTTTTTCGCTCATTTTTTGTCGACCATCCCATTCATTTCGATGCAAAATTTTGGGCAGTTTTTCGCGACTTACGTCACGAAAAATTCGTATTCTGTCAAGAAAAGTAATAGCACACCGATCCCGATCAAACTGCACGTTTTGATATATAATTTGTCCTGCAACTCTTCAAGTTGTAGGACTAGTAGCGGGACAAAATTGCGTCCGGAAGAGGAAGAAGAAGAAATCCACAGTATAACAGTAGTGTATACAGTACTGGTCCCTACAGCTATTGCTGTATGGGACCAGTGCTCGGTGCGATTGCCCCGAGGCCCTAAATATTGATTGCTGTGGGCATGAAGGAATTCTGTAACCTTTTTTTTTTTTACATTAACATTTATTATAACAATTTAGATGTGATGATAAAGACTTTGGGGCTCTTGTTAAACCTTGAAAAAGCTTTAAAAAGTGCTTGAATTTTACTCTTCAAAAGCTGTTTAAACCCTGCAAACAGCAGCCATACTTGCATAGTTTCTATAGAGCAAATTAAGGTTTGCATTCTAACATTAAATCATTATTTAAACTATATACATTATCCCAGTGTTTTTCACTTGTAAGGGTGATGGGTGTGAGCAGGAGTATCCTCACCCCTCTTCATTGAACTAATGTTCGTCAGGACTTTCATGAACCCAAACATTTGAGATCACTGTTCAGAACCTCGATCTCCTCACCAAAACAGACATGAGTTGAAAAGCTGCGACACATTTTGGATATGGTGTTTCCAGCTGGCAGTAAATCACCTCAGTCAGTTGCTAGATCTTAATTAAATGAATCCTTTTCATCCTGTGGCACTTCCATTAGTCAAGTCCCGGCATGGCTCACACAAATACACACTACACTATCGTGAGCTAATTGAATGCCAAGCCAATCCTGGCATGTGACATTTTCTAACTGTATAATAGAGGCACTTAGAGGGACTCTCGAAGGTTGCAATAAAATGAGTTACAGATTCTCTGCTTAACTTTTTGTTAATATTTCTGTTGGTTTTATTATATTATTACAGACATATCACTGCAAAGCTTAAAGATAGTAGAGGTGGGAGAAAAAATGTATACAGCATAGTATCGCGATTTTTGTGTGGCAGGATTACATCGATTATCAATCAAATAAGTATTGATATTTAGCGTTCTGGCGGCCGTCAGTATTTTTGGTGGATTTTTTTCTTCCAGAGGCCATATCAGGCTCACTTTTAGGAATATACTGGAGATACTGGTATCATATGAAACTAAAAGATCTAAGAATAGGAAATGTGCGTCAGGATATCGTGTCGGGAAGTTGTTGAAATAATGTCGCAAAGTTTTTTTTTGATGTTTCATTCAAAAAAATTGAGAGCAGTGAAGCTTAAAGTTGAGGAAAGTTAGATAAAATGCTGCAGTTGTTGTCGTCCATACATGTTTGATATCAGTTCAGTTCAGTTTGACTGAATACTTTGTTGGTCAGTCTGTGGGTTTGACTCTCATTGTGGAGAAATAAAAAGACTGAAGTGAGATGAACAGACTGAGAATTTTCTCTTATTTACAATATACAAAACAATACTTGTTTGAATTAAATTTTGTAAACACAAAATGCAGTTAAACAATTAAATCGCAATATGTTGTATCGCAATACTCACCATATCGCAAAATGCTTAAAATCGCAATAATATTGTATTGTTACTCAAGTATCGGGATAAAATTGTTTCGTGGAGCCTCTGGGGATTCACACCTCTAAAATATAGGAACTGAGTATTTGTTATATAATGTAGTGAGTTATTGAATCGTAAACCATATTTTCAAAAGAACTTTACACATACAGAATACTACCAAATGACTCCATGCTGAGATAGAAATGTAACTCCATTAAGATTAAGATTTCCTTAATTAGTCCCACAACAGGGACATTTCAAGAGTTACAGCAGCAGTAAACAATGGTAAACAGCAGTATAAACTAGAAATATAAACAAATAAACAAGTAAAAAATATAATAAAGTAATAACAATCTACAATATAAACAAGTAGAACTATACTATGAGATACTCTGAGAGCTGACCTCGTCATCCTGTCCTCAGAGTTAAAAGTGAATAGTGACAGTAGAAACGAGGCGGCCCACTGAGGTTGTGGTCATTGTGACCCAGGTTTCCTGTAAACTCCTTCAGCCTCCTGCAAAAACACTTTTATGAAAGGAACCGTAAAATACAATGCAGCTAAATAAAGACAGAGATTCTGCTCTGTTGGGACACTTTCAACTCAGTTGTTTGTGTCTTAACTGTTTAATTTCCCTCAAGGCTGTCTGACCTTTGTGGTCCAGCAGCATTATTTGGAAATTATTAACTTAAAAAGCCCTTTTTTTCTCTCTTGTCCTCTGGTTGGGACTCTGGTTTCTTTGAGAACAAATCTGGCTTAGAATAACATATAAATAACTTTTTTTATATTTTTGTTACTGCTTTTGCTAAAAAAACAAAAATGCAGTACACACCTTTAATTTACAGTTTATAAATTTGTCAGGACAAACATCTATCTACAATCGCCAATAACCGATATATTTTTGCCCAACCCTAATTTTAATGAAAGTAATAATTTGTGTATCATTGATGACACAGTTAATGCTATTGGTGGTTTCAGCTTCTCATACATGAGGATTTGCTTCCTTTCTTCGTCATATATATAAATGATGTTAAGACCTTAGTTTGACGTCTAGGGGTCACAGGAAGCATACTTAGTAAACCCAAAAGTATGCAGAAAAATGGCTGCTGGGACTCAATGTTAAACAGTTATAATGTTTATTTACAGGGAAATGAATAAACAGAGAGAAACCAACTAAGTAACACAAGACAAGGAAGCAGTTAAATCATCAGGGTCTCCAAGGCCAAAATAACTATTCACTATCTGGAAAATAAGATTGACCTAAACCTACCAAATAAAACAGACAATGCTAAGCTCCCTAAATAAGCAAAAACAGGAGAAAAAGAGTGAACAAAAATGGCAGAGAACCCCTACCAGGCTTCCAGACACTCTAAGCAAACACTCTATATGTAGCTGTAACACAAAAACACAATTATTTAACAGAGCTGTTAAGAGCAGCTACAAGTGCTAGGGAATAGTGTCCCCTAGTAATCCCACAGTGCTTTTAAAATGATCCCATCTTCTTTTAATTTAATTTAATTTTGTTTGATTTTTGTTTCTTTTTACCTTTGTCAATTCTGTATTTTATTGCACTTTTATGTGAAGCACTTTGGTGCAGCTCAGCCGTCTGTAAATGCGATATATAAAAAAATTTGACTTTGACTGTGAGTGAACCAGGTATGCCGAGAGGGGCGTGGCAGGACCTGAAACATACAGATAGAGGAAAGCACACCTGTCCTCCAGAAAGAGGCTAAAGAAAGTCAACGGCGGTAACATATGATAATAAAAAAATATGAAAAGAAATATGTTTTGGTATTGGACTCTAAAAAGAATAAAACAAGCAGTTTAAAGACACTTTTGGCACTAGGAAATTGTGATTGGTATGGACTAAACAATCAATTTATTGATAAAATAACTGGCTGATTAATAATCAAAATGATTGTTAGTTCCAGCCCTCGTCTGTCGAGACATTTATGTCTTTTTGTGCATGATGAGGTATCTTGCAGAATAATGTTCAGTGGAAGTGACACATGCCTTATTTGTAAGACTGACTGCAGTCTGAACCCGTGGGAAGGTCACACATCTATTGCTCGGCTGTTTTTTACTCGCTGCTCTGCAACACTTCAGTTTCGACATCAGTCCCACATGCTGGTGGACACTCACACGGATGTAGACTCATGGTAAATAAAACATTAAATTAATTAAGTGATTCAACATTTTGATAAATACATTTGTTCCCTTTCTTACCCACGCCTGGAAACTGGTTCCAACAACTTGTCATTTTTATAATTCATGGTTTTGTATGAATTAAACAAACAATATAAAAGACATTAGGCAGTGTTAGTGGAGCTTGGGGGATTTTGAGAGTCTCTTTCTTGCTGTTTCCAGCTTTTATACTAAGTTAGGATAGCTGTAGTTTTATATTTTTGCTGTACAGAAATGATAGTGGTTTTTATCTTCTTATCTAAAATAAAGCGATTAAGGGAATTTCCCAAAATGTCAAAATATTCCTTTAAAGCACACAAAATGTCATTCTCTGCTGCTAGGAGTCAATCAAAATAATATCAAAACAGACTGGTGGCACTGAGGAGGAGCTGGGGATCATGGGAGTTGTTCTTTTCATCACATTGCAATCAGCTTCTCCGTGATATGATCTCTTCATGTTCATCATTCAGGAGGTTTTAACTGGGAACTGAATTATCCGGGGAGGTCTCCTCCTCTCCAAAACAAACAGACCCAGTGATACCAACACTAAATAAAGCAGTTTCACATTCTTTTGGCCGATGTTGCTCAGCGGACAACCAGAGATCCAGATATCCAACAGTCCCCCAGTTTATATTAAAAATGTGAATTAAAACTGGATGAAAAGTCAATGTATGCAAGCTTCTTGCAGACGACCACAATGTCACCAGTAGAGGTGGGGGGAAAATCAACACAGCGTAGTGTCGTGATAAGTACCGATATTTAGCGTTCTGTATTTTCGCCATTATTTTTCTGGAGGCCGTAGCGGGCTCAATTTTTAGGAATATCCTAGAGATCCTGGTATTATGTGAAACTGATCTGAGGAATCTGCGTCAGGATATTGTGTCGGGAATAATGCTGCAAAGTTAGACTATTTTTTTATGTTTCATGGTGATTTTTAAAGCGGTCATGTGACCTCTGACGTCATGCTATCTCAATGAAAACAGGCTCTCTGGGTTCCCACAAGTCTCCTCTTTACATACATGGCTGCCTCCCAATTCAGAACGCACGAAGAAAATAACACAATCCATTACTTTCTTCATTTGCAAAGACATTGAGGCCATACAACGTTGTGGAAAACGGTGGTTTTAGCTACATGCTAAAGACACTGGAACCAAGTATGTGACTCCGTCCACACGTTATTTCACGGACACAGCCGTACTGAAGCTATACAGAGCAGTGAAGCTTAAAGTTGAGAAAAATTTGATAAAATGCTGCAGTTGTTGTCGTCCATACATGTTTGATATCAGTTCAGTTCAGTTTGACTGAATACTTTGTTGGTCAGTCTGTGGGTTTGACTCTCATTGTGGAGAAATAAAAAGACTGAAGTGAGATGAACAGAGAGAATTTTCTCTTATTTGACAAAACAATTCTTGATTTAATTTAATTTTGTCGACACAAAATGCAGTTAAACAGTTAAATCGCAATATGTTGTACCGCAATACTCACCATATCGCAAAATGCTTAAAATCGCAATATTGTATCGTGAATAAAGTATCGGGATAAGATCGTATCATGGGGCCTCTGCTGATTCACACCTCTAGAAAATTAAAAGAAAAACAATAAGAGACAGAGGAGGAACAATCACAAGACATTCTCAGATACACAGAAAATAAAAGGTAAAAGGAGTAAAAAAGTGAAGAAGTAAAAGGAGTAGTAAAATAGAAAGCATTACATAAAAGCAAGTCTATAAAAGTGGGTTTTAAGAAGTGATTTAAAAGAAGTTACTGACTCTGTGCACCTTATCTCCTCGGGCAGCTCGTTCCAAAGTCGGGTGGAGAAAGCCTGCTCACATTTGGTTTTCAGTTTTGACTTTGGAGCGGTCAGAAGGACCCGAAGATCTAAGGACGCAGGTCGGCTCGTATGGAGTTAATAATTCTGTTAAATAGCTAGGAGCCAGACCTAAAAGAGCTTTAGAAGTGATCTGTAAAATCTTAAAAACGATCCTAAAATGAACAGGGATCCAGTGCAAAGAAGCAAAAATCGGGGTGATGCTATGTCGTCTGTTAAAACCGGTAAGAAGCCGAGCTGCTGCCTTCTGAACCAGATGTGAGAACATGTAACAGAACCTTTCTTTAAATAAAACAGAGTATCAGGTAACTTGGTGTTTTCAAGGGCTCTCTTTAAATGTTTCTAACTAACACAACCAAGCATTAGTGACTCTAATCTGAGAGTAAATCTGGTTAGCGTGTTGATTTGTACTTTTTCAAGCTACTATAATCCCATAATAGTTTTGTTACATCATGTGGTAACATCCATGACTTCATGGGGATTTTTTACATAGCATGTTAATAATGACATAACATCTTCTTCCTCTGTGTCATGAATCTTGTCAGAAGTGTGTTTCGTGGCATTAGCAGTAGTGAGTGTTGCTCCTGTGATCTCAGCTGGTCTGTTTTATGTTTTAACCATTAGTGATGCATTAAGTGAGTGTGTCTGTCCAAATGCCATCTCTAGCCACAAATATTTAGCTTACCTTGCTCTCCGACTCTCAATTTAAACTTGACAGTGAGTGCTTCTGTAAGCAGTTGTCAAAAACCAACCAAGCTCTTTTCCACATAAATATCTTTGAATCTTTAAGATATAATCTAAGTGTAAGAGATAAAGTCGGAGGAAAGGAAGTGCAGATGCCACTCTGATGATCATAGACTATATTTGGGCACCATGTGACAGCACTGAGAAGTATTTTAGAAGGGAGTGAAAGCATTGACGAGACTTTGAGGAGCTTGCTGTAGAAAGCAGAGCCCTCACTGCAATTAGTCTTTCACTTGTCAAGAGTCCTTACACGTTTCCTGTGCGATGAGCAGGGGAGGAGAGAGCACATTTCTCTCGGCAGGTCATAGAAACTAATCTTAACAAAGCAGAGTTTTCTCAGTTGGCTTCCTGAAAGTCATGAATCCTATGTTTGGAATTTACTATACTCTTTGAAAGTGTTGAGTTAACTGGAAGTGCAGTGATGTGCTAACTGGGCCCTTTGTCAAAGAGATGCTGAAGTACACTATAAATTAACGTTTTCTGCAATTTAATGATTTCCTGTTAATATGACGTTTCTGTGGAAACTGCATATTTGTAGAATTACACTAAAATGTATGTTTTCTGCAGTTTTATCATTTCCTGTTAATATGGCGTTTCTGTGGAACACAGTCAAGTTTCTGACGTTGTTTTGGTTATTTGGCCTCGTCTTCCCCCTAAAGTAATGAATAAGTCATGAGAGCCTGGCATTTCAGGCCTGGGATTTTTCACCTTATCTCATTCTTAACGTTTAGTGACCTTTCCAGACGCGTTGGTGTACCACAGCCTGTTGGGAAACAGAAGTAGTGATGAGTGTTTTCTCAAAAGTAATGAAACTCCAACTGTACCAGTCTTTTCTCCAACAACATATGGAGCTTGTGGTTAAGAAGAGCAGAGCTAGAACAGTTAGTTGGTGAAGTAGTTGATTAACATTTTTTATTATTATTATTATTTTGATAATTGATTAATTAATCTTTTTTTAATATATATTTTTATTTTAAAAAATAAATAAAAAATGTGACAATTTAATGTGAATAATAATAATAATAATAATAATAATAATATGTAGCATTAATAAATATGGATAAGTGAAAATGAATCACCTTAACCTATTTAACATGCTAAAATGTTTTTTTCTCCAACATGCAATATCTGTAAAATGCAAAGTACTTTCAGGAAGTCAAACAAACAAAAAAAAAATATATTAATAATAAATGCCAAATATCAGAAATGTATGTATATAATGTGTATAGAATGTATGTGTATGTCATATGTTTTACTTTCATTTGGTGCTTGTGGTTGAGAAGACCAGAGCTGGAACAGTTAGTGGGTGAATTAGTTGATTAACATTTTTTAAATTATTATTATTTTGATAATTGATTAATTAATCTTTTTTTAAATATATTTTTATAAAAAAATTATAATTTGACAATGGAATGTGAATAATAATAATAATAATAATAATATGTAGCATTAATAAATATGGATAAATGAAAATAAATCACCTTAAGCTATTTAACATGCAATATCTGTAAAATGCAAAGTACTTTCAAGAAAACAAACAAACACAAAAACATATATATTAATAATAAATGCCAATTATCAGAAATGTATGTACATCATGTGTATACAATGTTTGTATTTTATATTCTTTATTCTGTTTTCTATATCTTTGTGTCTGTATCTTGAGCTGCCGTGAATTTCCCCACTGCGGGATAAATAAAGTCTTATCTTATCTTATCTTATTGTAGATAAGCTACAGTCCAGAATAAATAAAATAGAGCAATTAATGGTTAGATCAGGGTTAGATTCAGGCAAAGATACCATTAATAACATTTAGCGGCTCAGGCTTCATCCCATTTTAGGATTTGCTCTGTTAACTGTAAATGAAATATATCTTTGTTTTTGACTATTTTCGGTCTACCAACCGATTTGAAGTCCTTTTAAATACACTAAAAAAAGACCTGTTTGGGGATCTTCACTGGACAGTACAGCGGCAGGATACAGAAGAAATAAAATTTTCCATTTTCCATGGTTTTCTTGATAATAACCAAAATCATTATCAAGAAAACCATGGAAAATGTCTAGATATCAGCTCTTAAATTAAACTCTTATGAGCTATTTTTGTTGTTATCATATATTTGTCCAAACAAATGTACCTTTAGTTGTACCAGGCATTAAAATGAACAAGAAAATGAAGAAAACAAAGGTGGTCTAATCATTTTTTTCCATAACTGTATATACAATTTATATGGTTTAATTTATAAAAAAAATAACCTAATCATTTGAAATTGATCATCATTTTTTATGTTGGCTTTAAGGAGAGGCAGCTGAAGAGCTCTCTAATTTATTTCTTCTTTTCCCCATTGTCATCAGTGTGCCAAACCGTTCTCCTGACGGGAATGTAAAACAAACCTGATGATGCATGGCAGAAGGCTTTTTATCACTTGAAGAAGTTCATCAGCACACAAGAGAAGCACTTTGATACTGTATTAGTCAGACGTCACACGGAGGGTTGTGTATCTCGGTGACTTCCCAGAGCTTTAAATTTCCCCGAAGTCTTTGTGGGGTGGAACCGAGGGCCGTCCAAAGTACTGGCCCTCTGGCTCATGGTGGCTTCCTGTGAAGTATTCCCGTGAGAGCCAGCTTTTCAGATGGGGACAGAGCCAGAGCTTTGCTTAGACTTTAACTCTCGCTGCTCCTTCTGCAGCAACTTCATGACGGATCTTGATGTATAGTGTCGGTTTTTTTTTTACGGAAACCTGAATCTCTGCCAGGTGGAGGAAGGGTACAGTTTGTGTTGTGTGCTGATGATTATCGCTGCCAGCTTTGCGGTGTGAGCCGCAGCAGAGCCACATGATGACAGCAGACAACAAAAGGAACTCAAGTGTGAGCTGGTTTTCAATAAACTTGGCTCTTTAGAAACCGTAGAGGTCCTTGGCCTGGTCTCCACAGTTGTACTGTTTTCTATCCTGATTCCTGCAGAGCATGGCGCTGTATTCATCCATACTGAGGTGCTTTAAGTCCATGTAATTGTCTCTATTGTGCCTTATTTATTATGAAGTGTCACGTCGAAGGAATGGGAGGCTTTGGTTTCTGTAGGTCACATGGAAAGGTAATTTATCGAAAGCCCTGGAGAATAATGGAGCCTGCTCTGCCATCTTGGGAGGCATTCGTTATTGTGAAGTGTCAAGCTAATCCACAGACTTAATGTCCCCATGTGTCATGTGCATGAAGACGAGACTTAAATCACTGTCTGTGGCGGGGAGTGAGCGCCAGCATCATGGACGGGAGGCTCTGTCAGCCGAGACCATTAAACACAACACACAGGGTTGTTTAAAAATGCATCGCTTCTATTTCGCCTCCTCCAAATAACTAACGTGGAGTAATGAGGCTGGTGGAAGCAACCTCACCTTCAACCCAGCCAGCGTCCTGTCACTTCTATGAAACATTAAAATGGAGAGTCCACACAAAAGCAGACTATAAGTTTGGATATGGACTATAAAGTCTGACTCTGTTTGCTTTCAGATTTCCCACCCTAATCAGTTTATCTGAAGGGATAGCTGGGAATTAGAGGAAATGCCTATATCCCAGTGAAACACCATGACTGCTTGTGTGAACAGTTTGATTTCACACATGAAGCAGCTGCAGGGCTTGTCTTCAGATGACATCATCACTAGTCTCGGCTCTCTGTTGTGCAACTTAAGGACAACAAGGTTCAAATTCACAAGTACAGAGGAATAGGAATTATGTGGAAACGTTGAAAAGGAAAATTGTTTTTTAATAAAATGTTTAACTTTTAGTCCAAGTCAGAACAGCATGATTATATGCACTGTGAGTAGGCCTGTCACGATAACACATTTTTTAGGACAATATTTCCAGAAACTATCACGATAAATGATAGTATCATTGTATCGATGTTGTTTAAGTTTTAATTTTATAACTATATTAGAGCATAACAAGTACATCCTTTTCCACAGCAATGCATTTTTAAATCTCGAGAATATTAAACATTTGATTTGAATTGTGGAAAATAAATATGAAAATATCCTAGATGAATGAAACATAAATAAATAAACTACAATCAAAACAAAATAGCTGTTACAAAATACATACATATACATTATGTATTTTTTTATTACTAAAATAACATATTAACAGCTGGAATGGCTGCTTGGGAAATATAGGTTTTTTTCGGCAATGCGTACTGCCATACTTCGTACACAACACAAAAAAGTTGGAAAAAAGTCAATGAATAACATTATTAAAGGACATTATTGAGTCCAGAAAAAAATGATCGTGTCCATTTTTATATATTGAACGACAAGTCGATAAAGTAATTATCATGACAGGCCTACCTGTGATTCTATGTTAGAAGAACTATGGCAGACCTTGATCAGGTCAGTGGTGCGTTCATGGGCTCCTTGGAGTTGGAAAGTTGTGACTTTGTTGTGCTCATGCACTTTAAAGTGTAATGTGGAAAAACATAGACGCTACAAAGAAGATGTGTTGTATTTTTCTGCTTGGAATGTTTAAACAACACGTTGACAGCTGTTTCCACTATTTGCGTGACAATGAAAATTGAAGGAAATGGATCAGGTGAGCCATGAAATTGAATCAAGAACAAATTTTTCTGATTTAAAGGCTTTGATTTGTAGCTTCCAGCATTTGCACTGTATGATTCAAAAGGACAACAAAAGTCTTCTGTAGTCTTGTGATCATCTACACACGTAATCGACACACATAACAATAAAATAAATAAATCAATATTTGCACAATCTGCACTCTACTTGACAGCACTTAAGTCCTAAATACAACAGGACTCAACTTAGTCTATGCCACTTATTCTTGTGTTGTTTCTTGATTTCATCTTTGCTTGTGTTGTATTATCTCTCCAATGTAAGTCGCTTTGGATAAAAGCTAATGCTAAATGACATTGTAGATTGTAGAAAAGTAAAGATTTGAAGACAAAAAACAATTTCTGACACATTTTAATTGGCCCCTTGGTAAAACAACAACAACAACATGAGCAAAAATCTCAATAAATTTGAATATCATAGAAAAGTTTATTTATGTCAGTAATTCAATTCAAAAAAGTGGAGATAACACATTATATAGATTCATTACAAACAGAATGAAACATTTCATGTCTTCATTTATTTAATTTCTTCCAATTATAATGATTATGGCTTACATTTAATGAAGACCTAAAATTCAGTGCCTCAAAAAAATGTAATATTACAAAAGGCCAATTTAAAAAAATATTTTTAATATTGAAATGTTGGCCTCTGAAAAGTATGTCCATCTATATGACTCAATACTTGGTTGGGGCTATTTGACTTGAACTACTGGAAATAGACTTTTCCATGATATTTTTATTTATTGAAATGCACCTGTAAATAATGCTCATGTTGTTTTTTTACTTTGTTGATCAAACTAAAGTAAAGAATGAGGAATATAACACCACATGCAGCATAAATGTCTGAAAATGTAATGGTTAAAATTAAATGCTTTTCCCTTGCACCAAGTTAAAGATAATCAGGCAGTTTTTCCATAATCCTGCTGACAAACAAACCTCATCGGAAAAAAAATCACAATAGTAAAACAAGAAAAAAACAATCGAAGGTGGGTAATGAGTCGATCAGTGTTGGATTGTGTGTGTGAGAGAAGGAAATATAAACCCAGAAACATGTTCTTGTCTTGACTATTCTGATTCTCTGAGCTCAGCCAGTCATGTCTGGACTAGTTCAAGGATGTTTGGGATCCAGGAAAGATCCTGTTTTCCTTCATGCCTTTACTGTCTCCACTGCTCCTCACAGCAGTCAGTACAAACAGCACTGTGATCATACATGATGCATGAACCAACTCACACTTGTCTCTTTGTATGAGCTTTCAAATTAGGTCAACACACACAAGCTTTTCCACACATTTGAATGTACTTTGCATTAATCTGTTGCAGGTAATTGGAGGCTCGGGACGCTTGTACACTTGTTTTGTGTCCTGTCACTTCTGTCCCTGCCTGGCGTTCGCCTACACCGTGCTCCGCAGAAACGAGGGCCCACTGGTGAGTCAGACTGGTACACACAAGTGAACTGCATATCAATACGTACAATTACCAAAGGCTTGTAGTGAAGGCTTATTCAGATTTTATTATTTTTATTTTAACTAGTGCAGTGCCCGTAGGAATATGTATTCGTATTGCGGTGCGAATTGCCATTTGGCCAAACAAATCCATGCAGCGATAGTGTTGGCTAAAGCCTCTTGCTAGTGTTACCTTAAATAACACAGAAACGCTATCTTTCCGCCCGTATTATGCTTAGCTGTCAGTTAATCATAAAAGTATACAGCAGAATATTTACACACAGAGACAGGAAAGCAGTTCCACAGCCATTGTGTCTCGTCAGTCAGGCGCGTATCCTGAAGAAAACCGTCACGTCACCCAGTCAAAGTGAGACGTTAGCACACGTTGAAATGTGTTTAACAGATGTCTTGTGGTCAGGTCATGTTCTTGTCTGGTCACTGTGGGGTGTCTCCACTCTGACTGGCTGTTTTTTGCTTGAAATATCTGCAAGCAAACAGCCTCGTCTCCTATTGTGAGTATCAGTGGAGCTTGTTTCCCCTGGAGGATGCTGCTAAAATCAGTGTGAGAACCAGAGAGCAGCAGGCTGCGGAGATTCCCCAGCACCACTGATACCATTCCCCATGAAAACAAGAAATAGGAACAGAAAATTGGCTCATTAAATTCTCCTCTTATAACTTTTATAGTTAGCTAGATGAAGCTGGAACATTTTTGTGTTGTTGCATGTGTGGATAATAGAAGATGGTGCAGGATTAATCGGGGCCTCACTTCAAATTGCACTTTTTTTAAACCAAGTGTCGGTGAGCAGTTTTGAGGCACTGAAAAGACAACATGGCTTAAACAATAGTGATTTTTATAGATTTCTTCAGGCACACCATCACATCAATAGTTTGATCCCAGAGAGCCAAAAAGTGTTTGAAAACAATTTGTCGAAGTTTCTTATTAGTGCCTACAAGGCAGACTCAGGGCTTACAAAACCCTCAAGAGTGTATAAGGGACTTCAGGGAGTTAGATCAACAAGTTGCACCTACATTAAACAAAAATAGGAAAGGGACACTAATATTCATATTACGGAGGAAAATTGGACCAAATATTGTGAATTTCAATGGAAAATAACAAGCTCAAGCTCCTGGAGAGTGTTTGGCTGAAAGAGTCTCAGCCAGGGCAGGAATTTCATGAGGGCCACGAGGTCCATGGCCTTAAAAAACATATCTGCCCTGAGGCCACGGTGGCCTTGATGCTCCACCCGAACTGCCCCAGTTGGTTTTGCGGTTTTCTAGTCTGCCTCTTTCCTGTCAACACAGCTTTGACACCTGCGACTTTTGAGAAAAAAAGCATCTTTTGATGACATCCATCATCAGTGGTGGGTTTGATTCGAGCCTGGCATGAACCTCTCAGAGGGGCTATAATGACAGTTCAACACAAATCTATCACCGGCCAAGCAAGGAGACTTCATCAAAACACTCTAATCTGTCCCGCCACAGTCTCATGTGCTGCACTAACACATATAAGCTGCTGAAAGTTTTTTTTCTTCCAAAAGCTAAATACTATCAAGCTGTCCGGGCGGTCAAGAGGTCCAAATACACTGTTGCATATACCGTTCGGTAGCCGCGAGCTAACATTAGCTAACAGTTAAAGTTGTTTTAATCACACTAAACTGTGACTTACTGTTTTGAATAACTTCCTGTCGCTAAACGCATGCAGCTTTCAAAATAAGAGTGCAGTGTGTTAACAGAATCGACCACAGAATTTACAAGAAGACTGTCAAAATAAGATGCCTTCAATAAAATATACAAGAACCTTTATTCTCCTTTAAAATAATTCTTAAAATATGCAATGATTAAGATGAGTGTATATGATGGAATAGTGGCAATAGAATGTGTGAAAGGCACCAAATTTGGGCTTTTATGGAAAAAAATTCTAGGCAGCTATTTTTCCACACTGGCTGGCTGCTCCATGTTCTAGTGGAAAGCATGTTGACAGCAATTAAAAATGACACAGTAAAGGATAACAAAGATTCTATAATACGGTATCTCCCGACTGTGAAAAATGTTCTGTGAGGTGTTTGTTCTCATTTAGCTCTCAAAGAGCACGAGATTGATGCATTTTACTTTACAAGGAGATGTTTCTTTACCTGCTTGACTGTTTGGACTGAGACTCAATCTTCCTCAGAAGCGTCATTACTAGTCCTTTAATCAATTTCAATATGAACATGGACTTAAAATCATTGTTTTATTTTATGGCCTTGGTGCCCTGGCTTTTGGCCTTGTTCCCCTTAAAAAATTGAACAACACAAAAGGTCAAGTGGCCTTGCCCCTAAAATGACGAAATTCCAGGCCTGGTCTCAGCAGATTCTTTATCACACTGTTCAGCAGTCACATCACTCAGGCTCCTCCAGCTGTTGGAGAAAGTCTGACTCCCAGGAGGCAAATCATGATCACTAGTTCTGGGCCTGTCCTAATGTAAATGCTTTCTTGTGTAAGATCTACATAGAATTGGTGACAATATTTGGTATAAACATTGCTTTTAATTGGGATGAATTTTTTGGGGGGCTTCTGCACTCTACATCCTCAAATAAAAACACAAAATACCCTTTTGGCATGTTGAGTGTAGCTGCTAAAAAAGCTAAAACAAGGAAATGGCTTAAGCCAGACAGCCCATCTATAGACGAGTGTTGTGACATCATCTACAACATTTTTGTAATGGAAAGAATCACTTTCTCTGAGGCTTCAAAAAGACAAATTTAAGGAATACTGGGAGAAGTGGAGATTGTACATCGCCCTTCTTTTGTTTAATATTATCTAACTTTTTTATTTTTTAATCTGTTTTACTACTTTCTGTTGATGGAAACACCCCCAAGTTCTGTCGTTTGTTTATAACTACATAAAAATCTGTAAATATGGATCACAATGCCGATTATCATAACGGTAATGACTATTGAAATGTAAAAAATGTAATAAAAAAAAAAAAAAGAGGGTGCATGTTACAGTTTATGGTGGCCCGGATTTGAACACAACCCAGTCAAAACAATAGACACTCAGATGTCTGACAGTTTGACCATGCAGTGTGTCCTCCCATGTTGGAGCCTCTAGACTCTAACATACTAGATAAGGCTGAAAAAGGTCCGTACTGCTCTGACAAGTAGGTCAGAGGACAGATGAAGGAGCTAACCCACCAAAAGCATACAGACGACAGAAGAAGCCAGAGAACAAACTTCTCTACCTTTGTCCTTTCAACACACTTTGGCTCATTATTTATGTGAAACACAAATCCACAGGCGTGTTAGTGTGGAGGAAATCACATTTATAATGCATGGAACAGGCTGAGGGTGAAAACAAGTCAATGATTAACATGTTAATGTTGAAAATGTGTTCAGCTGCTGGGCTTTCTGTCTTATTCGTCACATAAGAACTCCATTTGGAAAAAAATACTCACGAGTCTCTTAATCACTGCATCTTTTATTTATAGAAATGTTTATAATTTGTTGTAAATATTGGAAACTGCTCTGGCATTCTATTATTCTTGGATTAAAGTTTACTCAGTGGAAAATTTCTGGCACGTCAGAGTCAAGTGGCTCCTTTCTTGTGGTAATTGAAGAAGTATTCGGATCCTTTTCTAAGTAAAATTACTAATACTACACTGTGAAATACCCAACTTCAAATAGAAGAACTGCATTCAGAACCTTGGAAGTATGTACGTTTTATCAGTAATATGTACTTACAGTAAAATATCAAAATTAAAAGTACTCTTATTCCCTGTCACTGTTATATATAATGTTTTTGGATTATTATTACTGTGGCAATGATGTTGTATTTTACTGCTGTAGATGTTTAAGGCTGTGCTCATTTATCTAAAAAGTCAACTTTTCATGGTGTCAGAAAAACAGATCTCTTTTCAGATCATCTCTCAGTTCATCGCAAACACTAAAAGTCAACACATCAGAGATACATGGTTTTCACTGGACAGGAAGTAAAACAGTCTTTTTGGGGGAAAAAACTGTCAGACAAATTTTATTGAGTAAAAAGTACAAAATGTACCTCTGAGATGTAGTGAAATAGAGGTATAAGGTTTTATAAGGTTATCAACCAATGCTGGCCTATCATAGATATGTTGATCTCTGAAATGCACAGATAATAAAACCTTTTTTTTTCTTCTTCAGAACATATAATGCAGAACAAGATGTTTAAGGTGATTTAGAAATGGTGTCATCAGAGCTCTGGTCAAATGAAATGATGCTTTATCACCTTGGGATGGCTGAAAGTTGCAGCAACGATGTAGGAATACATCTCCAAAGATGGTGATGTAGTTGACAATGTAATGCGTTGTAAGCAGTGGTGGAAAAATTATTGAGACCCCTTAATTAAGTAAAAGTATTAATACCACACAGTGACATGACTCCACAACAAGTAAAAGTCCTGCATTCAAAACTTACTTCAGTAAAAGTACAAAAATATCAGCATCAAAATGTACTTAAAGTATCAAAAGTAAAAGTACTCGTTATGCAGAATGGACCCACTCAGATTGTTTTAATGTTGCAATATATTATTGGATTATTACACTGCAAATTATTTGTTTCTCAACAAGATTTAAAAAAAACTTGGATTTAGAAGTTTTAGATAATTTATCATGTTTTAAGAGTTAATTTCTTATTTTAAGCGTTCAACATGCTTATTTCTAGATTTAACAATCTTGAATCCAGATTGTATTGTATTGTGTAATATAAAAGCAAAGTCATATTTGTGCAGAATAGGTGCACAATCCACACAGAAAAGGTCTATTATCATTCCAAATCAAAATGTCAACATACTGCTGCCACATCGGTGGTCAGTGAATATTTCCAGGCCCTACTTTGACTTTAAATGACTGAAGCATCGTTAGGGCTACATATCTGCGTCATTAATCACATCGCTGCCCATGTTCATGTGATGACTCAGCGTCTGCTTTCTTTTCTCACAGTGCAAACACATCCTGGCCGTCTACCTGTGCCAGGCCATGGGTGTGACTCAGCAGGACAGCGTGTCCGATGAGCAGATGACCTCGCTGCTCAGCGGGACGGCAGCGCCATGACAGCCAGCAGGTGGACCAGCGCGCCCCTCAGGGACCCTCAGGGACCCTCAGGGACCCTCAGGGACCCTCTTGGATGAGATCCGATGTCACGAACTGACTCTCATGGTCGCTGCAGAGAGGAGCGCAGCCCGGGAACACGACCACGGTTTCTACTCTTACATCCGTCTCTCTGAAAGACACCAGATGTTGCTTTATTTATTTTTTCTTTTGGAGGAGTTCTTAAACTGTTTCCACGGAAACAGCTTTATTTTTAGATTCTTTTTATCTGAAGCTGCATCAATTGCTTAAGTTTGCATGCTAAAGAGACTTCATCAACATTTTAAAAAAAACACATTTCCAATGTAATATTTGTAAATATAAAGCACCGTATGAAATGTTGGGAATAAAGACTGATCAATAACAATATAAACATTGCCTTTATTAACAAAATAATTCACAATACATACAGATTGCATCATGTTAAATAGCAGTATCAGTTGAACTTTTGTTGAATGAAAGACAGAATGGCCTCTGGAAAGGTTGAACATCAGCTGGAGCACAGTGGATGTTTGTCCTGATTAGTAGTAACAACACTATGGCACACTGACAGATAGGTACTTCGGAATGAAAGGCAGGAATGTTGAACTAGATCAACTCGTTATTGTCCGTCTTACCTTTAAAATCGCAAAAAGAAGGCAATAGTTTGACATCAATCAACAGCTTGTAGAAAGCCAGACACCTACAGTACTTATTTTTACACGTCAAAGACAATAATACAACATTACAGTGCAGTTACAGTATAGATGTCTCCATTGGAATGTACTAAAACTTTGGCACACTCCTGTATTTTAGCCCTTGAAGTTAGTCAGAGGTGGGACACTGGACACTGAGGGGAGATAGTGAAGCAGTGGAGGCAAGTGCTCCTCACTTGTTAAACACCAACACGAGATGGTTCAACACCACCAATAAAGCACACCAAAACGGGAAATAATGGAAAATGTCAGTGCAATGTGTGAACATTTGTGTAGTGATGGCTCTCAGGTGACCAAATTCACCCTCATTTATTTTACATAAATGACGACACTCCAAACAAAACTCTGCTTTGCTCTGATTAAATTCACTAAGACCTTTTTTTTTGTGATTTACTAGCTCACGGCCCTGTCTTCACATTTCGAGTTTGCGTCTCGGAGAACATTTGATTAGGGTATTTTTTTTGAGGGGGGGGTCAACTGGTTTTAGTTGTCAGTCAGTCTCATGTTTGTAGGAGAGTAAGTGTTGGCTCATTAGGAGGTTGATTGGACATATTTTACCAGTTTAAACTTCATTGTTTTTCTCAACTGAGACAGCTAATCTCAGTTGAGTCAGTGAGTCAGCAGCGTGTGGAGGTCTGACTGCTCTCACAGGGCGGATGAGAGGATCCCTGCCGAGACAGTCTGAGGGGAGGGGGCTGTCAGCTGGACTCCTAAGGCAAGTGACATTCATATACACCCAACTGAATCAAAGCAATGGGGGTTTCTGTGATGTAAGCCATTAAAAACACGTGTACCAGAAGCTTGGATGATGAATAATGGAAATTGCATTGCATCAAATTTGACATTACCTTGTCGACTTGCAGCATAATATCAAAACAAAGCAGGTGCTCCGTGCTGATTACAGCTGCAACAATTATTCAGGCAATCAACTATTCTGCCGAATGAAAAAAAGTTAACTATGATTGATTTGATGATTTAATCATTCATTCATTCATTCATTCGTGCTGTTTCAGCCTGTCAAATATGAAAATGTCCTGCGGAATATCTTTGGGTTTCGGACTGACAGAACAGTTTAAAGACAACACCTTGGACTTTGGAAACTAGGATTATGATCGCAAAATTCCGGGGAATTTTCAAAGTTGGAATTGGAAGTGGGAATTAACAGGAATTTATGGGAATGAACAGAGAATTTACAAAATTGAAAGTTGGCACTTAACAGGGAACTTAATTATAGTCCGGGGAAATATATTTTAGCATAATCTGGATTTAAACAATATATCTGCAATTCCTCCATCACATGCACACAGCACACTGCTTACTGCAGAGCTGAGGCCACGCCCCCTATGTAGGCCACGCCCCCTACATGCACTGTGCATTCCTCCATCACTTGTTCAATTCATTTACATGTTGAATGGGACTTTTTTGGAGGGAGAGGAGCTCTTTTCATTTTATATTTTGAATGGCACTTTTGGGGGATTTTTGGAGGGGGGGTCCTTTTTCTTGATGTTTGAGTGGGTGGGGTATATATATGCAGCCTTAATACAGTTGCCATTTTTCTACAAAGGGTACAATTATTTTCCTACTTCCTGAGCTTTCGTCTTAAGAAATGTTAACATGGAAATTATATGGAGCTCCGCCGCAGGTGTGTTTTGCTTCTCATGTCTGGGTCTGCGTGACTAAATCAGAGAGGTCTGGCTCTTAGCCACCGGGGTCACAGAATGGTCTTATGATCCCTGTGGCTATGAGGGGTGACTCATGGGATAGGCAAAGCATTTGTGTTTTTTGTTTATGTTTGCATATCCCTTCCCCCTTTTTCTTCTAATTTAATTGTTGGTGTTTACTAACATTTATGAGAGTCTCCTGTGTCCTTCCGCCTGTGTGCACACATGTTGTTGTGAAGGATTCACTAGTGCAGCAACAAGACAACACTGGCACTTACATGTAGTTGAATTAACAGCTCAAGAACATTTCTGCTATACAAAGGTATTGTAATGATGAAAATCTGCATTTCCTTATGTACAGTCGTGGAAAAATGATTACACCACCCTTGTTTTCTTCAATTTATTGTTCATTTTAATGCCTGGTGCAACTAAAGGTACACTTGTTTGGACAAATGTAATGATAAAATCAACTCTGATGAGCTACTTTTGATAATCTTGATAATGATTTTGGTTATTATCAAGACCAACCATGGAAAATGTCTAGATATCAGCTCTTAAATTAAACTCTTATGAGCTAATTTTGTTGTTATCATAATTGTCCAAACAAATGTACATTTAATTACCAGGCATTAAAATAAACATGATAAAAATTATTAGACCACCCTTCAATTTCTTGACTGTATATTGAGCATGTGATGGTATATGAGTATGGAGTGTATGAGTTCATTTTAAAGGGCCACCAGCTAAAAATAACCACAGATAGAGACGACTACCATTGTACCTCTCTAGGTCCACAAGTACAGATCTAGCCACACAAAGTTTTTTGATCTTTACATTCTCAAATATAAGGTCTTGTAATAAATAAATTAATAAACACTTAATGCTGACAATATAAAATAGCAGGGCAAAAAAAGGAGTGTTTGGAGTTGAAACAGGGTGGATTCAGAATGATAAATAACATTATAGAATGTAGTTTGGATCCTGTTCACAGTCTTACAAATCCAGTTAGCTTCAACATGTGTTTTTTAAAATCAGAAATCCTTCACAATACAAAGGTTATGTAAGACTCGCCATTCAACATTTCACTGCTTGACCCCTGATTCATAAATAAATGTCCACATTCAAGGCGCATTTGACATCGGTTCGTTTTCACATATCCTACCCTTGTTCTGTAAACATTATAAACCTCAGTGAAAATAAAATTCAACACTGAACCAACTGAGCTGACACAGATAATACTCAGTCACGACTCTCTATAGCAGAGGGTCGATGGTCATGGTGATCTGGTCTCTGTTGCGTCTGCTTCCGTTGGAGCTGAGGTACAGCTCCTCCCTGCGGCACAGGAAGTGTTGGGCCAGGATCTTGCGGAAGGTGTTCCTGAAGTCCTGGATGCGGTAAGCGTAGATGATGGGGTTGACCGCGGAGTTGGCATGAGACAGAATGATGGCCACGTACATGATGATCTCAGGCTTCTTCAACTCGCCGTAAAACAGCGTGCGGCAGTTGAGGATGTGGACGGGCAGCCAGCAGACGGCGAACAGTCCCACGATGATGGAGAGGGATTTGGCGGCCCGGATCTCCTTCTGCAGCAGCCCGTGGTGATGGCTGTCCCCGTTGCCCACGCACTTGAGCTCGATCTGTCTCAGCTGCTTCCTGGCCACGGTGAAGATCTTCAGGTAGATGCCCAGCATGATCAGCAGCGGCGGCAGCACGCAGACAAAGAAATTAAAGTAGACCATGTAGTGCATGTCCACCACACTCTCAAAGTAGCACCCGAGCTTGCAGCTGTGTAGTAAGTCTCCTCCGCCCCTCAGCCCCTCCGTGAGGCCAGCATCTGTAGTGTTGACTGTCTCAATACTGGTGCTGTTACAGCTAGAGTGCTTCTTGTTCCAGCCAAAGAAGGGGATGAGACCGATGACAAAGGAGAGGATCCATAAAATAGCGATGATCTCTCTGGCTTTCTTTCCTGTCATCAACTCCTTGTACCTGGGGAGAACACAGCAGAGGTTAGCATCTTAATAATGTATCTATAAAGCAGAAGCATCTGTGTGTGTGTGTGTGTGTGTGTGTGTGTGTGTGTGTGTGTGTGTCTAGGGCATATCTCGCTGACCGTTAGTCAGACTGACCTAAGATTTCGTATGTGTCTTGTGCATGGCACGAAAGTGTGCATCCTCGATTTTGAAGATTTTTGAATTCATTTTTCAACTCATCATTATTTACGTAGGATGTGTTGCAGCATTGCACTGTTTCCGATCGGACGCCTTTTAGGGGAGCTCCGCCCCATTGTGTGACAGGCCTACACCTGGTCAGTAACACAGTTCACTCTGGATTTCCACCCTGACTCATCTCATCTGTAAGTCTATTTAGCCTACCTATCTTTAGGAGTTTTAAAGTGCGCTACAAGGTTCAATTTTCCAATGATATTCTAATAGTTTCCAGCGAATATCAATGTTCAATGTGTATGTGCTGGATGGTGTGCGTACCTTATGAAAAGTAAGTGTTTTATGGAGTTGCAGATGCTGTAGTGGTTTGCACAGCCACAATATATGAAACACAATAGTTATCAATAAATCTACACATTCCACAACCACACCTAATAACCCTTAGTCACATTATTCACATCCATCTGTTTGTGCTGCATGTAAACTTATTCCCTCCTATATCTGTGTCTGTATATATGTCTAACCATGTTGAATGATTGATTGATGATGATGAAAGTTTCTTAAAATAACTATTTCTGTCTCTTTATATCTCAATGTACATTCATGTATTACCCAATATACACTTTGTATATTAACACTACGCATATAGAGTATTATACCTCATTGTATATCCCACTTTCACACACAACCTCATTTGGCCATAATTGAAAAATCTACTTAATCTCCCACTATATGAATACATACTTCCTACAGGCACTGCATTCGTCTTAATAATGTTCTTAATGTGGAAGTTTTGGACACACTTCACACTCAAAATAGGCCCTAAACACAAGTACGACCCAGCTAAAATACCTGCAAATATGACTGGAAGGGCACTGTGAGAGTGCAGAACCATGCCCTGTCTCACAATATTATTAAAAGTGAAAGATATTTTGTGTATCCGCCCCGTGATTGGAATTCACTCCAAAATGCTTCTTCCTCGGCCCATGCGTCACACTTCCACCACAATTTCATGAAAATCCAGCAGGGAAGTATCTCTGTAATCCTTAGATAAAACATCCTTGTTGGAGGTAAAACATAGCAAAAATCAACACAGTTCAAACATGAATCAAACAACAGTGTATGAGCAAAACAAGATATTTTCTATAATGATTCTATGACCTGAATATTTACCCATGTACCACTCATAATGTTTACTTGTTTCATCTTTATTTAATTTTCTTGATGTATTAAATAAACCCATAAACTCCGTAAATGTAGATTGGTCCTTTTTTGTGCCCTTTGTCTGTTAGTGCAGCCTAACTGACACATTACATTATTATAATGTAGCTGCTTCTGTGCAGCAGAATGCACATCGGACTAATAATGGCTGAGCATCAGGCAGACGATACGAATTATCAAGTGATAGTGAATTGCTGTGACTTGGTGCATTCAAGTGTTGTAGGAAATATCGTCATCACATCCTTTGTGTTTGTGTTTTTTTTAACCAAACAACAAAAGGCATCAACACAAACACAAGCATCCAATCCCCCAGCCACAGCCACATCAACAAGAGTTCAGACGGGCTGAAGCCCTGCATGGAACAATGCAGTCTTCTCATTCATTTGAATTTTAATCTAGTCTGGGGGCGCAGCAGGAGTGCCAACAAACAACAATAACAATGACCGCCTCGTGGTTGTTTGCATCCGCCCACTAATCAAGTTGCACTTTACGTTCATGTCTATCCAAACTCATGTAGCCATGACAGTAGACAATGTTTCAAGTACATAAATGCTTCAAACACGTCTTCAACCCAGCAGCACAGAACATAAACAACCAGTGCAGTTTCATGGTGAACACCCAAGATTAAGAGTTATGGTGTTGATTAATGGGCAGAAAAGTTTTTTTTTTCAGAACGAAATGATGTCAAAGTGAAGCTGACCTGTATGTATGTATATATATATATATATATATACATACATACAGGTCAGCTTCACTTATATATATATATATATATATATGTATATATATATATATATATATATATATATATATAATCAATCAGCTTATCCTTAAATCACGTTGATGTTTGTGCTAAATTTGAAGCATGTTTTAAAAAAATATGTTTACTAATAGCACCATCTTAGTTGAGAACTAGTTTAGCACACTAACAGTTGCTACTCAGCACTAAAAACAAAGTACAGCTGAGGCTGACGGGAAGGCCATTAGTTTATCAGGAGATAACCAAGTTTATCCTGTGAGGAATATAAATATGTGTAAATAACGTCCAAGATATCCATTCACTAACAGTTAAGACCTTTCAGTCCGGTGGACCAACTGACAGACTGACGTTGACATCTGTAGAGTCTACACAACAAAACACAAAACCAGAGATCAGCTTCAAAGTCGAGGCAGCCTTGTTACCAGACAAAGCTAACAAATTAATTTTAACAGTGACGTTTGGGTTGTTTGGTTGTCAGCATGATTTCCTGACAAGATGCAACACTTGTTATTACGTAACAGCACTACAAATCCTAATGACTGGACACCCTCAATGTCGAAGCTTCCCCACTAGTGCATGAATGCACCACACGGACGGAGCAGTTTGTGTTCAATGTTGGTTTAAACACACAAAATCCTCATGAATTAACCTCTGATAAGTTTATCTGGACTTTTATCAAGGGGACACAACACCCCCAATTAAATAAGCAAAGCAAGACAAATAGATGAATGATGACACCTCTATGTAATTTTTATTTGCTATAGAAATACAGTAACTGCAACACTAGTACGCTTATTTTAGCACATTATCAGGTGCTTAAATACAACATTAAGTCTTATGCTTTTCTCTGACAGTATCTCACATCCTGTGACATTTGTGAAACAAGCCTAGTGTTAAAATTACACATCTTGTTTGACGTGTCAAGCTCGTTTCCATTGTGTATATGTTCAGATACTGTATACGGGCCAGACAAATAGAGCATGGAGACTTGAAAATGAAACAGCACTGATACACTTCTGTCTTTTTTTAAATTATCTTCTCTTCATGCTTTTTTGTAAATAAAGTAGTTCCTTCTCATGTTTGTTGCGATGATATGTCAAAAAAATTTCATGTCAAAGACATACATTTTTAAATGCCCCATTACTCTCAAAATGGTTTCCTTACAGTCTGTTGATACGTGTAATAGGGTGGCTTTTCCAGAAATAACAAAAAACAACCATATTTTGAGATATCCAAAATTTGAAATTTGAAAAAAAAGGTCAAACTATAGCATGTCGAAATTTTTCGGGAAAAAGGTCATAAACTTTTTAAATGCCGCAATACTCTCAAAATGGTCTTATTACATGTAGTAGGGTGGCTTTTCCAGAAATAACAAAAAAAACCCACCATATTTTGAGATATATATAAAAAAAAAAGATAAAAAATCATAATATAGTATGTCGAAAAAAGTAGCCAAAGTCAAAATATTGGTAATTCTTTTGTTTGTCCATAAATGCCTACAATGATTTAAAATAGCTTGTTGGTCATAGTATATATGATATAGTAAGACAGTTATGGCTCAGTGTGATAGGAGACTGACTAGAACACCAAAGGTTGTTGGTTCCAACCTCCTGATGGACGATACATTTTAAAGTCTACAACCACAATGAAGAAGTCAAATATGACCAAAAACAGCAGCTCTGTGTCAGAGGAGATAGCATACTGACTTGAAGTCTGGGGGTTGTTGGTTCAAATCTTATGAAGTTGGAGAAATTTAGATTTATAAAACCTACAACCTTTTGTCTTCTAGTCAGTCTTCTAGCTCACTGAGCTTTCTTCTCTGACACATGGTTATATTTGACTTTTCATTGTGGTGTTGGACTTTAAAAAATTGCTTTTCTTTATGAGGTTTGAACCAAGCACCTCCTGTCTGTTAGTCAGTGGGTTATCACACATAGCTATCTGAGGTCAACATATCAGCGTAAAATGTCCCCCCAAAAAATAAAAAACAAACAATATTTTAGTATGTCCAAAAAAGTCATAGTACAGTATGTCAAAAAATGTAAAAATATGGTCATTCTGTTGTTTGTCCAAAAATTACTAAAAACGATTTAATATAGCTTGTTGATCATAGTTATAGTATAAAACATCCAAAAATATTGTAAAAACAACAATTTTAGAATATGTCCTAAATTTTTTAAAAAAAAAGTCATACTATATGTCGAATTTTTTTGTGAAAAAATCATACATTTTTCTAATGCCCTGATAATTTCAAAATGGTCTTATTATAGTCTGTTTATATATGTAGTAGGCTGGCTTTTCCAGAAATAACAAAAAACACCATATTTTGAGATGTCCAAAATTTGAAAAAAAAAAAAAAAGTCATACTATATAGCATGTCGAAATTTTTTGTGAAAGAATTCAAAGAAATTGAAATGCTCCGATACTCTCAAAATGGGTTTATTATAGTCTGTTGATACATGTAGTAGGGTGGCTTTTCCACAAATAACAAAAAAACACCATATTTTGAGATTTACACTGGTTCAACATGTTCCCCATAAAGCCATCACCTCATAAATGTAGTTGATGATATTAAAATCATGAATGGCAGGTGCACAGAGGCTGAGTATGGAGATGTAGCGCTGACTCACACAAGTGTCGTCCTGACTGTGCCCATCAGATGAACAGCTCTTGATTCAAAATGAGCTGTTTCCTCTAAGTGATTCAGAGAGGCGGCCACATGGCAATGACTCACACACACACACACACACACACACACACACACACACACACACACACACACACACACTAGTCTAAGCTGGAGATGCCACAAATAATTGATCTCCACAGATGCCTGGTACATGACCACACCATATCTGCACTTTAAATGTGTTGTAATAATGTAATAATCATCAGTTATAAGTGACCATTTAACCATTAATTAAGTATGAAATAATCATTAGTAAATAATTAATAATTCATTTCTTATATATTAATCACTCAGGTCATTTACAGGCAAGTTATAGTCGATAAATTATTTGTGAATGATGAATAAGTTATTTTGTAACTAACACGTCACTTAATTTAAACGTTAATTATAACTTTTATGTTGTTTATGGAATTTTTTCCAGCTGTGTTCCAGTTGTTTTTCATCGTTATAGTCTGTGTGTCATCACGGCAGAATGTGGTCCGAGACAGCTACTGTAGTGTCTGTCTGTCTGTCTGTCTGTCTGTCTGTCTGTCTGTCTGTCTGTCTGTCTGTCTGTCTGTCTGTCTGTTGACACATTTTGTCACTGCGATAGAGTCACAACTGTATAAGACCCTGTCACAAAACTTTACAAGTGTGCGGTTTCGGATCACAGTGAGTTTGGAGATGGGTGTGGTCCGAGCAAGAGCTGGAATTACTAGGAATTATGCTGGTGTGATCTCATCACAAGGTTACATTTTACAAACCTAGTATCCCTGGGAAAATTTAAAACAATTCAAACGGTCCATGTAACTGAAAATTGCACTGGTTTTACCTGAGTTGGATTTAGTACTTTCATGTATGTATAATGTGTGTATTGCCTATTTTTATTTTCTGCCGTTTTTATTATATGTTGTCATGTATTGTCACTGTCATTTTAAACTATAACTGGCAACCAAGCTTGGCCAGGTCTCCCTCAAAAAAGAGATTTCAATCTCAAGGGACTTCCAGGTAAAATAAAGGTAAAATAAAAAATAAAAAGATGTATGTCTTAGTAAATACATATTAAAATGTATCCCCATATGTGCCTCAAAATAGTTATTGGTTGCTGTTCAACTCCAGTGTAATTGATGGGACAATATCCACAACCCATGCACAGTCTGTGTATAAATGTACTATATACGTTTATAAGGCTCTTTAAAGTTATAGGCCAATATCAGCCACTGTGATACTTTGTGAACCTTGGAAACTTTGTTAACAATCATGGTAAACTATAAAACAAATGGCTGAAGCTAAGTTCCTTTTTTCATAGAACTGAACAGCACTCTGTCTGTCACCTAACCAGTCTGCTGTTTCACTTCACTGTACTTACATATAATTAGCACTGCAGGTTCTCACATCCTCTAACAAAAGGCGATGAACACAACAATGAGCTATACGGGCAGAAAGGAGGCACGCTGCTGGTTTTAATGCTGCGTGTCACATAACCACAACATCCACAGTTCAATTCTAGCATGTCAGACTGTCTTTCTTTTCTTCCTCTGTTTACTGCCTGCCTCTTTGTTATCAACAGTCAAATACAATAACAGAGAGCAGCATTCAGCAGACGCTGACATGGATTATCAATGAGCCATAAATTAGCAGTGCGTAACATCAGTTGAGGATATGGTGAAGCTGTTTCAAAGGAGACAGTTATGCAAAAAGGCCTTATCAGCATTATTTGTTTATAATCTGCTAAGCATGTTAATATTTAGTAGCCTAACACATGAACAGATACAGGCTAAATTGTCGTGTGGTGGTTAGCACTCAGCTCACAGCAAGAAGGTCGCCGGTTCGACTCCTGCATCTCTTCTGTGTGGAGTTTGCAGGTTGTCGCTGCATCAGTGTTGGTCCAGCTTCCTGAACCTGCAGTTTAGGTTTAATTGGTGACTCTAGATTGTCTGTAGGTGTGACTGAGAGTGTGAATGGTTTTTGATCTCTATGAGTCTACCCGGCGACCTGTCCAGGGTGTAGCCCGCCCCGTACAATGACAGCTGGGATCGGCGTTGGCAAGCAGCTAGTCTGTTGCAGGCCACATTCTGGCCTTTGTCATGGCTCAAAAACTGACATCAGAAAGGCATCCACGGATTAATTCCACAGTCGATGTGTGATGATATCTGATCCAGTAAACTTAGACACCGTACAGAAGACTCAATCCCTGTTTTTGTTTCCTCCGGGCCATCTTTACAGTAAAGGATCTGGTGAGGGCAATTCATGGAGATATAATCTACAGGTGCATCTCAATAAATTAGAATATCATAGAAAAGTTTATTTATGTCAGTAATTAAATACAAAAAGTGGAAATAACACATCATATAGATCCATTACACACAGAATGAAACATTCCACGTCTTAATTTATTTAATTTCTTCTAATTATAATGATTATGGCTTACATTTAATGAAGACCTAAAATTCAGTGTCTCAAAAAATTGAATATTACAAAAGACCAATTTTAAAAAGTATGTTTATTATGGAAATGTTGGCCTTTGAAAAGTATGTCTATCTATATGACTCAATACTTGGTTTTGGCTATTTGACTTTAGCTACTGGAAATGGACTTCTTCATGATATTCTAAAGTATTGAGATGCATCTGTATGTGACCGACTCAATGTTGTTTCGGGGTCCTTTATGGGATTAACATATAAATAAACAGATGAAATAAAACCATCCCATAATAGGCTGCAGCAGCCCCTCTGACAGTGCAGGCAGGAAGTAGGTGTCAACAAAGTTGGTTTCAAACAATTTGTTAGTAAAATGTAAGTTGTGATGCTGTGAACACGCTTCTCAATCATTAGCCTTGTCTACATCTACGTGAGTGTGAACAGCACGGTGTTATAATATCTGATATTGCTGACAGTGAATAATTCATCAGTGGTGTGGCAGCTCCACCTCTGTCCTGCGGCCCCCTGCAGGGAGGCGAGCAGGTCGCCCCCGGGGCCATGAATAATACAGCACAATGCCCACAGAGGAAGCTTCACAGCTCACTGCGACCTCCACACCTTCTCCCTGCTCCTCTCCAGCAGGCCGCACACGGTCCACTTTTCCCAGAGGGTCCATCTCCTGCACATGGCCTCCCACCCTCTCTTTCTATTTGGAGTTGGGGAACGGGCGAGCGGCTGAATGGATTAGTTCTGGCATGACGACAGCACGCTGGCATCTATCTTTGTTTTGCTTTCTTCCCCTGCTCCATTCTCCATACATCCCCTCCTCTTCTCTCTGGCGCTGTGCTTCCGCCCGGGGCCACAGACCTCTGCCAGGCCACACACACTCTGAATGCTCACAACATCCGCTTAAATGTCCAACACTGTCCGCACAAGCTAACAGGTGCCGTTCACACTGACAACACAGGCAGATTTTATACTTTGCCTGTTTGTCTGTGCAAGCAGCGCTGTACAGCATTTGCATTGGAAATTGTATATATCTCTATAAAACAGGTCGCTTACTATTATGAAAACAAGCTGCAGCATTTCAGTTGGCAATGATGCTCTCCTTTTGTGTGTGTTAATAATCCAGGACACCACTCTTCTTTCCTTTACAGTTTTTTTTGTGTGCAAATTTTTTGCTGAGTCACTCAGATATATTAACCCTCCTGTTAGGTTGCTGGTCAAATTGACCCATTTCAAAGTTTCAAAATAGAAATAAAAAAGTTGTTTTTTCACAAAAAGAATTTTTTTTAAATGTAAAATAAAATTGAAAACAAGTAAAACCATTGGATTTTAAATGTAGGCCATTCCAATGTACATAAAAAAAAATTAACATGTATTTTTTTTTTTAAATGAAAAATTAGTGAATTATCCTCATTGAACCATGATCTGTGAGAGGTAAAGAACATCATTACACTAAATATTGATGGAAATAGTTAGTTATGGAGTTATTAATGAAATATAAACAATGTTTATTGGGAAGCGCCAGGTCAAATTGACCGAGGAACATTATCACAGGAGGGTTAATAATATAATAAAATTACTAAACTGTTGTATAGAGGTTTAGTATTTAGGTGTATTAGTTTTCAGCAGGTTGTGGAAGTGGACTAATGTTACTACAAAACATTAAATTTGTATTTTTTTTAATTAAATATGCATATATATTATTTTATATATTTCTATAATGTATTTTTTTAATTACATGCTTATCCTTTTTTCATTGAAATGATATTTGATGAAGGAAAAAATTCACTGTTAAAAGACAATTTGTCTTTACATTTCAATAAATAAATAACCGTGACTATGATTTTCGCTGTAATGGAGCAGCCCTATAAGGCAAACAAATAAACGTATTTAAACACAGATGTGTATTTGTTAAGCTTTCATGGTCCAGTTGAGATGTGGTCATGCAGGAATAGTTTTGACAGAAGAGTAAAAAGTAAATAGAGACATAATCTGTGTACGTGACATGTTCATGGGAATTTTTGCTCTCTCTGTGTGTGAAGGGGTAACTTGCTGTCAATCACTTTTTGGTTCTTGTTGACTCATTATCAAAGTAAAAGCACAAAATCTATTTTTAGAGTATGAAATACTCCACCCCTGTTGGCTTGATGGTTAGTTAGATAGGTTTAATCTTCTCAGGAAACAGCTTGTGGTCAGCTTGGTTTTACTACAATTACAACCAGTAATAGTCATGGGTTAAACCCCATACTTCAGTTTAAAACACTGTTCTGGCTCTCACAGATATACAGACACGTGGCAATCTAAAGGGCAAACCTGAGTCAATGAGTGGAGAAACATAACAAATGCAAATTTACATAAAACTGCAAATTTCCAATCTAACCATGTGAAAACTCTTTACGTCGACTGTTCAGCTAATTCAGACAGTACAAAGAAGTCAAACTCAAAGAAGTCAGATTATTAAAGGAATTGTTCAACATTTTTGGAAATGTGCTTCAGTTAGATGAAAACATTGATATCGCTCTTCGTGTCTACATGTGGTTGAGATAAATTTCTGTGTAAACCTATTGTTTTTTTGCATATACCACACATCATCAATCACACAACACTGACATACACTGCTAAACCTCAACACATTTAGATCCAGTGGTAAAGTTCCACTCAAGAGGACACATTTTCTAATATATAGAAAAATACTATTATAATTCATGCTTTGTTTAACATGGTTTTCCCACCTCTAGCCTCCGCCCACCAACCTCGGCTGCTCACGCCAGGTTGAGCAGAGAAAGTGCAGTGTGAGTCAGATATGGATCTGCTAGATAAGAGATGCACATCTTCTGTCCCTATAGGATGCATGCTGGATCTGAGAAATATATGTAGTAAAATAGAAAACGAGAAAAGAAAACACTAAAATAGCTCCTGTATGGAGGATTTATTGCAAGTAGTGACGTTTTGAGCCCACCGCTCTTTCTCAGACTTGTCAGAGAGGAGTCAGAAGTCTGAGGGAGAGCCGTCTACTCATCTGGGTCTGGATCTGACCTCAGTGATATTTCTCTTTACTAACAAGTCTGCTCTCCACTGAAGGTTTCAGGCTTGACATACCTAATATAGCTCGCCTGCCATGTGTTTAAATCTCAGATTTTTATGAAAGTGTACATAGAGTACTGTGCAAAAGTTTTAGGCAGGTGTTCATAGTTTTTTTTTTAATCAATTAACAAAATGTATAGTGAGTGAACAGAAGAAAATTCTAAATCAAATCAATATTTGGTGTGACCACCCTTTGCCTTCAAACCAGCATCAATTCTTCTAGACATTTTTTCACACCTGCCCAAGACTTTTGCACAAAACTGTACATCTCCCCCTTTATTAGAGAAATGTGGAAACACCGCTCTACTGACAAACTTTGCACAGATGCAAGTCTGCATAGTCTAGGTCAGACATTTGAGGGGACATAACAAGAACAGGACTCTCAGTGAGAAGTGCGAGGACGACACATCTCTCATCTGCATCTTAAAGCATATTTCCACCTGGACTCTGTTCCCATCATTTTGATATTGATCAAAAAATCCACCAACTGAGCCCTGCCTGTTTCCCTGACTCTTATACTACTTATACAACTTTTTGACATTTTTCATTATTTGTGAAACACTAAATGATTTACATGAAGCTGTACCACACCCACTGCACCCTCCATGTGCTCTAACAAAGACAGGAAGACTCCTAAACATGAAAATGATGATGATGATGCCCGCTTTTGCTGACCTCATCGAGCCAGCGCTGCTGGTGTGGGTGGAGAAAAACCCTTTGAGGTCTCTGATGTGCAAAAGGTTATTTGAAAGCCCCTACAGGACAGAGGGACAAAATAGCCTCTGGGTCTTTTTCTGAGAATGGCAAACCAGGAAGACGGGGGCTTGAAGAGCGTCGAGTGGGCGTGCAGCTCGGGCGACTCATGGGGTTTAAAACATCTGGCTTTGGCCTTTCACTTCCACTAAAACCATCTGTGAAAACACTTTCATCTGAGAGCCCCAAAGGCAGGCAAACTGGCCAAACTCACACACACACAGCAGCCAGCACTGTGGACATGTAACCTAAGCTGAACATGCACACTGGTCTTATTATCACGTGCGTGTTGTGAGGCAGGGCTTTGAGGGGAAACTATAAAATATCATGTTGAAAACGTTTTACAGAGGGTGTTATGAGCGCGTTGCTGGTTTAGAGGCAGTTAAAGTTTCTGTGTGAGGAGGTGGAAAGAGGTTTGGTTTCCGTCTGTGGGTCAAAATAGAAGCAGAAATCTGGATTTTTACAAGCTACTCGGTTGGTAGGGGACAAACTTTTATCCCTGACTAGTGTCAAACTGTCCTTTCTTGCCAGCGTTTGAGCCTAATGGAAATGACAGCACTACACATGCAGCCCCACGGCAGCAACAGCTCACCCAGTGCCCACAACAATCACTGCCTATAATAACAAACACAAGTGACACGTTGAAATGCCAAAAACAACAACTCCTAGAGGCAGAAAGCTCCATTCTGATAATAAAACTGGTATTGTTTAATTCAGGGAAATATCAAGCAGCCCTGTCGGCCCGTGCCTGTCCCCTCAGGCAGGCTGTGGACGCTGCACCGTGGAGCTCGGTGGCCTTTTCCACCAGGATCAATGAGGAGTGACACAGGGTGGCCAGGTATTGATCCGGTGCCTTCTCCTGCTGTGTCACATCAAACAGCTGCATGACAGATCTTTGCATCTTTTACAGCTGCAGGAGGCGTCAGATGAAAAAGAAAAGTCCTTGCCACACTGCATGTAAAGGTTTAGATCACTCAATCAAGGTTATAACAGAGTCACTTCAAAGTGTTGGCTAAGTCCGTCTCAAACAGCAGATTAAAATAATGTTTAGAGAGGTATTAACTGATTATCATTCCACGTTTAGATATTAACAGTGCTATTTATACCCGAGGCATTAAGCTCCACAGGAAACTGATTCATGAGATCACAGAGCTGATACTAATCTTCCAGGTCCTGAATTCAATTATTTTCCATAGGGGACACCGGGGGTTGTACTGGTGGACCAGTTTCACAGAGTGGCGGTTATCACACCATGTACTTTTGCCTATCTGTAGTAATAAGGGAAAATATTCAAAAGGGAGACTTTTTATACATTATAATTTGTTAAACTTATAAAAAGCTTAGAAAACTGTTATTTAATCCTAATGGAACAAGATAATATTTAATGTGTTATGTTGAAAATTATGTTTTTTTTGTCATATTGAGACTCCTGTCCCTTTAAATATATTAGTTTGTTTTTTCCTAAATTCGCTCGTTTTTACTTTTGCAGAGTTTTGGAGTTTGTTTGTTTTTTCAGATTGTTTTAATTATCATATTGACTTCACACTGTACCTTTCGGAGCATATTAATGTTATTTTCATACATGTCTTTTAATTTTTTTATGAAACTATGAACACTGCATAGGCTATATAACACTTTTTTTACTTTTTTTTTTTTTTTTTAAGTTTCAATGATGATTAAGGGCTTTTCCAACCAAAACAAGTTTGTTTAAAAAAAAAAAAGTTTTCGTACTGTAACTGCTGATAATAATAATAAAAATCATGTAAAAGCATACAAAGTGAAACCGTCATACTTTCTGAGACGGTTCCAATTCAATGGGCTCTTTTATGAAGACAGGATGAAAGAAACTCAGTACATCCTGCTTATTTACCAAAATGTGTATTAAGAATTGATTAAACAGTCAGCACACTTTCAGTTTTAGTTTCAGTCCTTAATTCACTTTGATTGATGAGGAGAAAGAAAACCACACAGTCTGAGGTGCCACTTCTTTCATTATAATCTTATCAGATGTCAACGTTCATCAACATTTTCTAGTTAATTCAATCAGTGATAATAAAAATGACTCACCTCAGAGGAATTTTGACGGCCAGATATCTATCAATGGCAATAGCAAGAAGGCTGAAGATGGAGCTTTGAGTCAGTACCAAGACAAAACATGCCAGGAAGAGACATCCATAGAAGTCCAGATATATGCCGATGCTGATGGTTATAGCAAACGGGATGGCGAGGCAACCGACCAGAATATCAGCCACAGCAAGGGACACGAGAAAATAGTTGGTGGCGTTCTTCAGAGTGGTGTTGATCGCGACAGCCCAGCACACCAGTATGTTGCCGGATATGGAGAGAAGAGCAATTACTACTTCAATCCCGATGTACAAAGGATTCATCTCAGCAAAGTGTGTTAAAGGACTAAAGGCTGCAGGCTGAACATAACAGAAGACACTGCTTCTAGTCCCAGAGGAGTAAAGAAGTCTTTCTGCTGTAATCCAGGAATATTCCACAAGTGTGAGCTGCAGCGCCAGCCATCTGTTGGAGAGAAAGGACTTCACTTTATTTTCACATTAACAAAAAGCGGCAATTAGCTGCTGTTGCATCAGAAAGTTGTCAAAAAGCTGCTGCAGTCCTCCACTCCTGCTGCAAAAGTTGGACACATAAAAAGGACAGAATGTCAGTGGAGATTGTTCACGCTCACCTTAATGAACCTGCACATCGTCTCAGGGTGTTTTCACATTAACAACGACCGATCTGTGGAGCGCTGAGGCGGCATCTGTAGATCTGCAGCGCAGGCAGTGTGTCACACAACTTCCCCTAGCAGCGGTTTTGAAGTGTAGAGGGAAAAGCAAGAAAAAAAAGAGGGGGGAGAAAAAAAATCAATTTCACAGAGAAGCCACGCCCCGAACACACACATACACGCACGGCGATGCAAGTAATGTGGTGGGCGATGGGTGGAATCCCAGGCGAGCGTCACCGGTCCGCCGTGCGTAATTACGCGCCGATTAAACAGCATCCAACGACGCCTCCACGTGCTTTCCGTTTAATGTAGATGCTGTCTTTGTTTGTATAGCACACACACACGCACGCACGCACGCACGCCAGCACTGCTCACAGATGCAGACATGCGGCTGCATCTGGTTTCAATCAGGCCGAAATCGCGGAGTTTGTGCCCCCACGCCAGGGACTCAGTGGAGGGAAAAGCAACCAAAATAACTGGATTTACTCACGTTTTACAGCACCACTAAACTATTGTTTACCTTCCGATTCTGTCTGACGCCAAAGCATGAGATGTAGTCAGAGATAAAAAGAAAAAGAAAAAAAGAGGAAAGGCCATGTTCTAAAAACCAAGAAAAGGTTTTCCTTTAACTGCATTTCATTGACCAAGTTTGAATTATCTGAAGACCTTTTCTTTTTATTTATTGTAGTCTGATATTTCCAGTAAGTGTTACTTCGTGTACCTGCTGTAGCAGCTGAAATGTGTCAAAGTAGAAAAGGTGTGATGTAAAAAGTAGGCAAACCTTTTCCACTCAGTATTCCCACATACCCAAATGTTTCACACCCCTGGCACAGAGCTGTAATGGGCACAGTGGAAAAGCAGTTTAACCTCAACTAGAGCAATAACACTTAAATACACACAGAGCTGAAACAAAAGTGTTTCTACTGAGCATCTCTGTGTCCAAACTTAATCTGAAGAAAAATTAAAAGAAAAAGCGAGTGATTGAATATAAAACTTGACAATCCTTTATTGAGCATTATCCATCCAACAGGCCTCCAAATGTGACATCTGTAAATAGAAAACTGCACACACTTCTGTCCACATTCTCACTTTTCAGGATGCAAGTCTTGTAAATAAATAAATAAACACTTTTATCTTCCAAAACACAAGGGCATCTGCAAATGGAGGCTTGTCTAAATCATACTACAGAGAAAGTATTGTGCCTCAACTCTTACATGTAAAAGTCATCCTCTGCTTCATAATTTAACATGGCATGCCAAATATGTACATGAATATTTTGCAAAGCAGCTGCAGTACCATAGAGTCTTGATGAAACAACACAGGAGGGTTAGGTACGATGGTTTGATTTAGCCAGTCCTTCATGTTGTGAACAATGCACATATAGAGATTTCATTTCATAAAAAATATGTCTAGAAAAACTATTCAGCAACTCTCTTAGTGTTAAACCAGTTTTAGTATTGCATCACAGATGGCAGCTAAGGTTTGTCTATTTCTATTATTAAGGATGCACACAGTTAAAGGTGCAGTTTGTAATGACTGGCCATATTCTCCAAAAACAGGGGACAGTATTTCCCCTTGTGCAATACATGATTCACTAAATGCAGCGATGAAAACATTACAGTTAGACACACAATAAATCTTGCAGTGTCTTCAAAATGTTTAGAGAACTTTCAATTCTGCCTTAAAGAAACTGTTGCAATAGACAGGTCCCTGAAGAGTCTGGCTTTTTTGAGATTACTCGCTCAGTGGAGACACAGAGAGCAAAGGTCCGACAGAGAAGAGTCACAGGCGGATGCTCTGCGGCTAAACTATTTGGGATGTTTTCATGTAAGTCTGGTCTTTGATATCACTGTAACGCTGCATTCTGTGCAGCCGGTTTACGCAAACTACTCTTAGCCTAGCCTGGGTCCCGACTCCCCTGCCTCACTTCTGCTTCCTCTGGCATCGCTGCCTCTGACTTTTCTCTGCCGGCTGTTGTTCTCTATGCATAGAGCAAGTGGGAAGAAGCTAAACACTTACCGTTGCAACACTGTCTTTATCTCAGAATCTCAGTTAGTGAGTGGCTCTTCATTTTTGTTTAAGTTGTAAATTAAAGATGCTAACTGCTGTACCGCTACAGTGACTCACTACCGCCTTTTCGAGGCACAAGTGATATTACAAGACAGCACAGTCTGTGGCTAGCATGCTAATATTAGTAGATATTGCTACAACACAATACATATACATCAGCACTGTCACTTCTTCACACACTGTTGATCATTTTAGTTCATTTTTCTACGATGCTTTAAACTAAAATCTGGCCAAATCTTACCAACTGCACCTTTAAAAGTTGAAAATATAAAAGTTCAACTCAAATCTGTCAGTTCAAAATACTCTCTGCTCTGCAAGGTGCGACTCCAGCGGGTTAACAATAAGCACACAGTATGAGAAGTGATTGATTCTTTGAAGCAACATAAATTTGCTCAGTTTGGTTTCACGCGTGGCTGCAAGTTGTTGGGTGAAAGGAGGCGTCAAGCTGCGCACTCAGACAGAAGCTGACACTCTCACCATGCATAGATAGTCTGTAGAAGTTGTGTCTTGGCAGAAGATTTGGCACATGTTGAAAACAACCAGACGAGAGCATTTGATTCACAAACCCAAATAATAAGCAAAAAAAAAAAGAAAAAATATATTTTCTACTAACAGCCAGTTTGAGACAAAAGTTCTGTATTTCTATCAATTATTTCAAAGTCAGTGTAGAGGGATTTAAAATAATCAAATAAGTTTTTAATCCCTCTCTCAGTTGTGCTGTCAACAACCCCGAAGCCTGAAAAGTATTTTGCACCATAACTTCATTTGTCTGTGAATCAGATGCTCACTGGACACGTGAAAGTTCATTAAAATGAACAATGTGATGTGTTTCCTGACTGCAGTCTTTGTAAATTTGGGCCTCGGTGTTCACTGCAGCATCTCCATTAAAAAAAGAGATAACAGCAGCGCCGTGACGTCCAAGTCCTCAGTCATGTCACTGGTGTCAAAGCAGGAGAAGTGTTACGGTGGCAGCGTTCGGTCTGCCTGGAAGGTAAATGTAGTGCTGACAGAAAAGTGCTGCAGTGCCTCCAACTCATCGGTCTCCAGCTCCTCGCTCCCCGTCAGTCAGGTCTCAAAGTACTTGTAGATCTGAGAGACATACTGCATGACGCTCTGCCAGTCCGGCCTGTCTGTCTTCATCAGCTCCTCCATGTCCTGTTTGGAACAGAAAGAGGGGTGAAAGAACAGCGGTTTAGGTGTAGAGTTGGAGTTATGGCATGGGAGGATTATGAGACAATGGGCCCCTGGGCACAGACATGCATGGATCTTTCCAGCAGAGGAGCCTGGGCGGAAATTCATCCTTGAGTTATGGTATTTTTATTGCAATAATTTTGGACTTTACAAGCAGCAGCCCTGTCAGGCTAATCACAGTGGAGGAGGAACTGAAATACAGTTTCATGTATTAAAAGTGTCTGATATGATCTTCTGATCAGATTTTTTTTTTTTTTTACTATATTCTGCCATTACAACACAGCAGAAGTTGTGTGTGTGAGAATTTCTCTTAGCCTGGTCTGCATTACACTCTTTAGTGCCCACACTCTTACTGACACTGATATGTTTATTTACAAGATAATGAAAAAATGACAGTAAATGTGCAGCTCAGGCTCCATGACCTGAAGGCGTGAAATGAGAACCTGGGATGCCATTCAGCCAGAACTACAATGAATTTGTTTGATCCAAAATGATGATGATGATGACTTTAAAATCATTGAATTTCATTATTTTTTTGCACCCATGTGTGATTGTGAAAGTATAACCATAAATGGTGAACAGTTTTATTATAAAGTCACTAAAAGAGTCTGCAAACCCTATGAATATGAATGGGAATGTTAGTGATGTTTTTAAAAACCACAGCACTCCCATTAATACAATCAGCTTTAACACTATGCAACAGCTGCAAGTGGTTCACATGAAACATTCTAATTTATTTTGTTACATTTGTTTTCATTTTTAAACGGTTTCTTCTTTGCATGTTTTTTACTTAAATTTTTCCTTTTTCTAATTTTGTGTTTGACATTACAGTTACATACAGTCATGAAAAAAATATTAGACCACCCGTTTTTTCTAATTTGTTGTTCATTTTAATTCCTGGTACAACTAAAGGTACATTTGTTTGGACAAATATAATGATAGCTCATAAGGGTTTAATTTAAGAGATGATATCTAGCCATTTTCATGGTTTTCTTGATAATGATTTTGCCTATTTTTGTTGTTATCAATATCTTTGTCCAAACAAATGTACCTTTAGTTGTACCAGGCATTAAAATGAACAATAAATTAGAGAGAACAAGGGTGGTCTAATATTTTTTTCCATGACTGTATATGGTACTCACTGTGAATGAAGGTGACCATTAACAGTGAGACTGTTGAAACAAATGTTTGTTAGTCACCTTTAAAGTATATCTGACTCTATTGTTGGCTGTGTAAGACTCAATGAGAGATCACATTAACAATCATTTTGGTGTCCTACATTTCATTGTTTGACTGCCTTGACCTAACCATGAGAAAGGGACATGTGGTGACCTCGCTGATGAAATTATATAATTTTGACACACGAGTCAGCTGTTTTGAGTGAGTGAGGGGCTTTTGCAGGACAAATGGATGCGATGTGCTGCTCAGTATGAAATAATGTGTTTCAGAAAATGTGCGTAAGCTGTAATTTACAGTATTATGAAACTCCTTTCTACAGAAGACTGATGAGCTATGTGAAGCTGCAGTCGGCTGCCCAGAGACAGTGATGAGTCACAGTGAACCATGTTTTCACATGACTCCGTATTGAGCCGGCCGCACAGCAGTTTCCCTAAAGCTATGAAGAAGCTCCAGTACAGTCACTTCCATGATGTCTCAACCTCCTAACGGGAGGATGATCAGCTGCTCTCTGGTCTGCGTCTGGCCCTTTTTGTTTATTCAACAGATAAAGAAGCAGATGAAAAGTTGGAAGTTACTGACATGGGAACAAGATTTCCCATATCCAGTCTTAGAACCACAAGCACGCAGTGGAGAATTATTAAGAAATATGACCTTTGGTCTCAGAGAAACATTTAAATAATTTCCTCGCTGAAGTCCAGCTGGCTCTTCCGCATTTAAAGAAAATGAACTGTTGGCCTGATTTGTGTATTTTCTAAGTCATTTAAGAGCAGCTATTTTGGTTTGACTCTCAGAGAGAAAAATATCCAACTACATTCATCTGTTTTATCGTGTTCCTCAAAACATGAAGCGGTCATCAGCAAGTGCAAAGACAGTACAAAGGAAAGACTTCATGTAGAACATGTCTCAGATACTCTGCAACAAATTCTAACTTGTATTTCAGATGAGTCAAAGTGACAACAGTATGGACAGCAATGATAAAAATAGATATGAGAACAAATACTTCATATACCCTGGCTGCAAGATTGCAGCAGATTATTAATCTAAATCCAACTGTTTATCTGTTTGCACTGGAAGTTGCGTTCCTGAGGATTTGACTTGGCCTGCTGAGCATTAAACTGTTCGTGTCCACACTCTTACTTACTTACTCTCGCACTGGCCTTTGTTTTAAATGGTCATGAAAAAAGAAAAAGGAAGGAAGTTAATGTGCAGCTGTTCTGGCTCTATGACTCGAAGGTGGTGAAATAAAGTTTTTTTATGCAATATTTGTTTTATTCCAAATTATCTCCTGATTCGAAACAATGACTTTAAAGGCATTTAATTTATTTTCCTCAATCGGCTTGTTAGTATGAGTGGTTGGGATCCTACAAAAACATGTTATTTCACACCAAAGTTTGAACCCTTTCTGGATTTTGTGGTTTTGTCTGGGCTTTTCAATAATGCACAAACTATCCCTATAATCCTCATACAGTGTCTGAAGGAGGACTCTTAACTGATATGTATAAATTAGAAGAGGCAGGTAGCAATGGTGGAAAGTAACTATGTACATTTACTCAAGTACTGGACTTAAAGTACAATTTTTAGGTACTTTTATGTACATTTTATGTAACTTTATACTTCTACTACACTACATTTTGAAGCATATATTGTACTTTTTACTCCTCTACATTAATTGACAGCTTTAGTTACTTTTCAGGTCAAGATTTAAAATGAAAAACATGATACATTTAAAATTATTACCCATTTTTATAAATTAAACCACTTAAAAGTTTATTAGGTAGTTAAAATGAGCGGAGTGGAGTCATTTCACAGTGTGGTATTAGTACTTTTACTGAAGTAAAGGATGTGAATACTTCTTCCACCACTGTCCTTTTTACTTCTTTACTTTTTTTTTTTAACTTTTTTTTAAACTTTTTTTTTTTTTTTACTTTTTAAACTTTTTTTTTCTTTAAAAAAAAAAGTCAAAAAAAAGTAAAAAAAAAAAAGTAAAAAAAAAAAAGTCAAAAAAAAAGTTTTAAAAAACAATTTGACATTTTAGGAAATACTTTGTGTTTATTTATTACTTTTGGAAGGATTTCCATGAAATGAGCTACACACATTCATGTCCCCCTCAGGATGAATTGAAAAATCTAAAATTAAGTTTTTCAAATACTGGAGCAAAACAGAGCTCCAGGAGGACTTCAGTTCGATTCAGTTCAGATCTTTATTGTTCCTCGAGGGAAAATTTGATTTACAGTAGAGGGCAAGAAGAAAAACACAAGACATGGGACATTTATCACAGTTACAGCAAACAACCAACCAAAAAATGTAAAGTAAAAGTATCAAGCCATTGAAATAGTCACAGTAAAGTGCTGCTAGTAAAGTGCTGCTGAGCAGTGAAATCAAGAGTGCAAATTAAGTGCATTTATTGCACTTGTAACAAAGAACAAAGAACAAAGGAGAATTTATACCTATTGGTTTTTACCCTGGGGGACCTGTATCTCCGCCCAGAAGGGAGAAGAACAAATTCCTCCAAGAGCAGGTGGTCAGAGCTGGCCAGGATCGACCGTGCTCTCCACAAAACTCATGGATATCTGCTAAGGAAAGCTGCTTTATGCCAATTATTTTGCTGGCTACTTTAACAACACTGAACAAAAGATTTTGTTGAGAGGTTCTCATACAAAGAAATTAAACGAAAGGTTAAAATGGACTCAATAAAAGATTTATAATATAAAGTGTCAGTGTCTTGTTCACATTAAAAGTATTGAGTCTATGCAAAAAATAAAGTCTCTGCAGGCCCTTTTGGCAGATTGCAGATGTATTAAGGTCATGGGTTAAGTTCTATTTAAGTTAAGTTAAATTTCTTCTTTCTTCATAAAGTATCCCGCAAATGCTGCGTTCAGGGCGTCCAAGGTGTTGGAAGGTGTGTTCGGGAGGTTCGCTGAGCGCTGATATTCTCTTTCTGCAGCCTGATGAAAACATCTATGGTGCATGCATTAGTGCTTACATGTGTGTGATTGTGTGTCCCTGTTTTTCACCTTATCATAGAGTCTCTAGCATGTCTGTGCGGATTAAAAAAACAAGATACAACATGTAATTTTGTAAGCCTTAGAGGTGCTTGCAGGTACCCTTTTTTTTAACAGTTGGACAAAGTCATGCTAGTTATTACCCTTTCTTCCAATTTTTATGCTAAGATAAGTAAACAGTCTCCAGGCTCTAGCTTGGTATTTAATATGTCTATGTCTCATCTAAATCTCATTAAGAATGCAGATAAATGTAATATGTTCAGACACCTCAAACAGAAGGGCAATTTACTCCATATTTGCTACTGTAAACACATTTCACTGCTTCACTAGAAATAAACAGAAAAGTGATTTTGTTTACTGCATGACAAAACACGGAGGGAATTTTCTCTCACAAAGTCTAAATATTTCTGTGGAACAGCTGCTTGTAATGCAAACCATTTCTCAGAGGGGCTGTTAATGTTTTCATAAACCAACTAAGCTAATCAAATTGTATCTAAATTATGTATTAGGTTAGTTTTTAACTTGATGCAAGTGCTGGCAAGCAGGCTCAGCACAATCAAACAGGAAATAAGTCGATAACTGATATGACACAGTTAGGCTCAAGACTGTCAGGAGGTAAAAAGCTTGTCTGAGCATCTCTGTTTCACATCCTTGATGCTTGGCAAATCAATTTACATAAAAGTTTCCAATTTATCTTATCACAGGGTCTCTCTGTGCTATCTAAGTGTGTGTTTGTGTGTGTGTGTGTGTGTGTGTGTGTGTGTGTGTGTGTGAGGTCTGTGGCAGCTCAACTCACCAGAGAGGGTTTGATCCCGATGCTCTCGGCGGCCTGGAAAGCCAGGGTCAGATTCCGGACCTGAAAAAAAACAAACTGATGGGTGCTGGGACACTGTGAGACCCCCTGCACCCCTTCATCCTGCAACACCACACACGGAGCTCACACAGCAACAAATACACATATAAACCCTCACAAACAGTAGAAACATGTGTAAGCCCCTGTTTGTTTATGTGAGCCTTTCAGAGTATTATACAATCCCCTGTGTTTATTTGATAAGTGTAAAGCTATACTGTGGGCCTATTGAACTGAATTCCTTTAGATTTAGACGTGTGTCTGTCTAGTCACTTCTCCATAGAAGGAAACTGAATAAGACATACTTTTCAGAGGCCAACATTTCCATATTAAACATACTTTTTAAAATTGGTCTTTTGTAATATTCACATTTTTTGGGAGGCTGAATTTTAGGTCTTCATTAAATGTAAGCCATAATCATTATAATGAGAAGAAATTAAATAAATTAATTGAATTGAATTACTGAGATAAATAAACTTTTCTATGACATTCTAATTTATTGAGATGCACCTGTATTGTCCTTGTATGTCAGCGCTGTTGACAGAAACGTCCTTTCAGTCTCTCTTGGCCTAAAGTTGAGCTTTCCCTGCCTTTTGAATTGAGAGTGCAGGTCTTTGAGTCGCTAATCGTGACTCTCACAAGCACTCCACTTGTCATATTAAGCCGCTCTAGACCTCAACACAGCTGGGATGATGAATTAATATATTATACATTTTTAATGATTAGTTCTGAAGCTGCAGCCTGCTACTCAAAAGAACAAATCCCCCTTTTTGACCTGAAATATAAGTCCATTGATGGCACTATTTTCTAAAAAAGCATCTATGATAAAGGGCGAAGGAGGGCAGTAATGGGATTATTGGAAGGACAGATTATACTGGTTCGGTGTTTGGGCCTCGGGGAAAGTCACTCAGCAAGAGTTATTAAAGCCAACACGGGTCTATTGAATTATTCAGAGAGATGTCTCTGTCATCAGCTGGGTGACGGCACACACACGCCTACACGACTAATTCGTCACGTAGGATGTGTCGGGCCTGGTCCGAGGTGTTTGTCTATTGTTTGAATGTCGTTGCAGGCTAATGCTCTGCAGTCCCCAGAGAGGAACCATATTGTTTGTACAGTTTGTGTATATACCACCTGCATGTCCACATTACAGAGCTGTTACCGCCGAGCTATACAGTAGCTGCTGCCTGTGCTCAGGATCACGTACAGTATGACTGCACAAGTGCAACATTTATAATTCATCATCGGGCTGTTACGTAATGCTGTGTGGACAATATGGCAGACCTATAAAATGTCTACAACTTCATAAAGGAAGTCTGTAAAACACAGCTTAATGGTGGAAAAAATGACTCCTGGCAAAATGGCTTCAGAGCATTACAGAGGATTTTACGTGCCTCTTGGCAAACATGCATTTTTCAGACCTACACTATATAACCACATCAGTTTACAGGTTCACATTTTCCACTAACAACTTATTATGGCTTTCTGTGCGAGATTTTCTGGAGACACAATTCTGCAGGTCTAAGCTGGGCCGAACATGCAGTTTGTTTACTCTATAGGACATTTACTGCAGGTTCAAATGAGTTCTCTGATACCCACGAGACCGCAAGATATTTTCGTCAACATTACTATCTTTAACAGTCTGTAATGGGCTCAGTTTTAAAGCTAGAAGGCAGTAAAGATACTGGTATTATATAAAGTGAGATGATGCTTCGAGACCAAACATGTCAGACTTACTTGTCTGGAAGGGTGTTTTATTTTCGCCTATTGTATTTTTTTTTTTTTTGTATTGTATTTATATGTGTGCATACTGGGGTCCCTAAACTCTTGGAATTGCATACATTGGTTATGACTGGAAAGCTGAGACACATGTGGATACAACAGCCCATTGTAATCATGTGTGATGATGTTAGTCCCCGTAGTAGCATTTCATTGTAGCAAGAGCGTTATTTGAAACTTGAGCTCAGTGTAGAAATTGACCAGCTGTGACCTCTAGGATAATCACAGCCTCATGAAACGTTACAACCACAAACTAGATCCCTATGGTATTCAGAGAATGTATGTATGTGTTCCTACGTTTATTGCCAAAACATCCAGTCAGTGTTGTGGTAACTTCATGGGACTCTGTGTCATGTGCACCACTGTACAGCTCAAGTGAGGGACCTCCCTGTTCTGGTACAATCTGACACAAAAACACAGAATGTGCTCGCATTTGGATGTTTTTTAAGTATGTTTGGGTCATGACCAAGTGATAACTAAATCCAAGTATGCAAGTGAGTCGGTATGCAGTATGTGTGAGAAAAGACTACATTTATGGTTGAGGTATGAGGAGAGCCTGAACGTGTGTGTCCCTTCTCTAAATACACTGATTTCTGATAAGTTTAGCGTTCTTAGGTTGCTTATTACACTTAGGTGTAATGTGCTTAGGTACACTTAGGCACTGACCTACCTGTTGAGCCTGAGACCCGTGTGAGGTTAGTACTTGAGTGTGTGTGTGTGTGTGTGTGTGTGTAGTGTCCTACCTTATCTTGACTGATGAGTTCCTGGTAAGGGATGTGAGCGGGGAGATAGGTGTGCAAGAGGGCACAGAAAGCTAAGCCGTCACTCCAACTGCTGCTGAAGTTGGTCACATCAATATTCTGCAGCGGGAGAAAAGAAGAGGAGGAAAGGGCAAAGAAGGAAAAAAAACATACAAGTTACAAACAAGTCGAAATCAATACCACAATGATAATGAGCTTAAAGTGCTCATAATTTGTGTGAGAGAGCAAATAGCTTCTTGACTACATGAACAGGCCATGAAAAAAAGCCATTAAAGTCATAGAACGACAGGAAGCAACATGAGAAATTAAAACGTAATGCTGTTATTTGCCGTTCATTCAAAGTCCATTACTGGCTGGTCGTGTTTCCTTCGGAGGATCTTCTTCTTAGATCCCACTTAAGCCCCTGATGCTCTCTCTGATCTGTCCTCTGGGTGAAGAACGTGCATTGCAGCACGTCCTGTCCGTTGTGTTTTTTGTGTGCGTGTGCGATTCACACAGCATCACCACCTCTAACACTGTGTACAGCATATTCAGGCTCTGATAAGAGTAGAGGGTTCGGAGGAAAGGCTTCCTCCGGGCCATTGTTTGGCAGTGCAGGCTCCCTGTTGGATAGATAGTTATTTCCAGTGTCTTCCTCTTTTATCTCATGAACTTTGGGAACGGGGCTCACTGCCAGGGAGACTCTCCTGAGTCATGGGTATCAGTCTGTGAGGCTTTAAGGCCTCCATATGGCCCCCATACCTATATCAATGCATACACTAAACCTGGGGAAGTTACAGTATTCTGATCCAGGACTTTCACATACAGGTGGAAAGAGCCTTCTTAAACACCGACATTGACAAAAAAAAGTATATGTCCTGTTTTTTTAGTTTTTACAAGGTTTTGTCATTGTTAAAAGTATAGAAGAGGATAAGGGCCAGGAAGGAGGATAAAATAACGAGAGGAGGAAAAATTATGCACGTCAACAAAAAAGTCAACTTTTTGAGTTTCGGCAAAGTAGACTGCAAGCTACAACCTGATTTTCCCTAATAGGTCTAATAAATGTCTTTTCCGAGTTGTGTTGGCTATTGTGATTATTGCTCATTTTATGACATTGATGAAGATCAGGTTGTAGCCTGCAGTCTGCCTAACTTTTCAGATAGATGAGCCATTTCTCTAAAAACAATGTTCCCCTGATGGCTTATTGACAGGGGAACAATGAATCTGTGAATAACTTTCCAACATTACTGAACACAAAAACTTGAATTTAATCCTTAACCTTTCAACTTTTTTCTCAGGCTGCATAATGAAAAAATGTATCTCATTATTTTTTTCTCCTACCTGGCCTCAATCCTCTGCCGTATAGCAGATATCAAAGGTGTACTTGCATTAATATTCTTATAGATCATGATTATATCATTAATTGTCTTAATAATATTGTTTATCCTCTGGGAACCATGAATGTCAGTACAAAATGTCACAGCAATCCATTCAAAAGTTGTTGAGATATTTCAGTCTGGACCAAAGTGGTGGACTGACTGAAACACCAACATTTCTATCCCTCAATGCCACTTAGGGGCATGCAGCATTTGCTGTAGATTTGCGTTGTTGTACAACAAAAAGCAGAAACAAGAAGAAGAATAAATGTGCAGCTGTTTCAACAGAATCTTTGTTTTTTTAATTGTTTTGGTATAAAGCACTGCATGGAATATCTATGGGTACATCTGTGTGTCTGTATACAAAGGATTAGCTGTAGTGAGATGCTAAAGATGGGACATGCAGCCATGTGCTTGTTTACTGTTGCTCTGAGCGTGTGTGTGGCTGTGGTCTTCAGTCCTGACCCTGAGGACCAGAGCTAATCCAAACAGGGACTGATCCATACATGTGACGCCAGGGGAATGTAATTAACTACCTGATAGGATAGAAAAACAGCACAACTCTGAGTCCTGAGGGCAAGAATTAAATCACAGCTCTAAGTCGCAGCAGTAATGAATATGCCCTAAGCTCCTGTAAACTGTTGACTGTTTACAAGATTTGTTATTTCTGTTTGCCTTTACTCTTCTGCTTTGGTGTTCTGGATGCCAGTTACCTCCGCTTAAAACTGGCTTTAGTTTCAAGGTGAGAAGCATGTCATGCCTCAACAGCAAAAGGTGGCATGTTGGTTTGTTGTTGTGGACGCTGATGGAACCTGGCAGAGTCACTGCTGGTCACTGGTAGCTAAATGTGATCGCTAAGTGAACACATGCTGCTGCAGCACATACACACTATACTGCTATAGAGCTAGCTGTGTAGCTCGTATCGTCTCCTCCCACTATCTTCCCACCTCAAGCCTCAAGACTGCACTATGAAAGGGCACGAATATCACGCCTTTGTGGGATCACTATGAGCGCCCTAAGGTGAAAAGCCGGCTCAGATCTTTACGGCAAAACAATGGGACATTTGCAGGACGGCACTATGAAAGGGGCTAATGCGTCTCTTGCAATACACATTGCATTTTTCTATCTGTTTTTAAACAAGCACAAAAGTTCGACCCAATTTGTGGTGTGGAGTGGCTGCACCATAGACTGTATATATATATATATATATATATATATATATATATATATATATATATATATATATATATATATATATATATATTATGTTATTAGTGTCACACCTGTCCAAGGCAGTTGTTTTGATGTTGGTAGATGCAGAAAAAAGGTTGATATTAGCTGTATTTAAGCAATGCATCTTGGTATGGTTCGGGCCATAGTCTTGTTAAATGTTATTAAATGTCATATTTCTTTATATTAACAGATAACTATGTTACTGTTATATCCTGCCAGTGAGCATCTATGTGCTTTTAATCTGATTTATTTATTTATATTAAAAATGCTAAATAAATTATGAATTAGAAAAGTGCAGTAATTATAGTTGTGTTGTGAGTCATCGGGGAAAGCCATAGAGCATTTGCGGTCACAATGGGATCAGAGGGAGCAGCTGCTTTATCTGAATGAATCTGAAACAGGATGCATAGTTCTGGCCTCAGGCTTTGTTCATGTTCACTATTAGTGGTCATGAAATTCAGCGTGTGTGGGATCGAGAATCACCCAATCATTAACTTATGAACATTATAAAGGAAACCAAAGAATCACAAATCACCAAAGAATTGAACATATTTTGAAAAAACTCCCACCATCATACACCTTGATGATCACTTTGATTGTACAACTTGTATTAGGAATAAACAACAAGCAACTTTTACATACACTTTCAACGATCAATATATTTACATTTTAGTCATCTAATGCTCTGATGGTATTGCAGAGTGAGTGAGAGTCTCTTCTCCATCTGTCACTGCCTGTCTATTATGTCTGGAGGGCAGACCTGTGCAGTCATGTCAGCCCACATTCCTCTCATAACTCCCCTCTTTCTCTCTTAGCTGGTCATTATTAGCACTCTGTGTGATGCATGTGCAAACACACACACTCAGAGAGAATGATAAGGGACCCCCCGACACTCCAAGACCAAGATAGACAATGACAAATAAGCTGATAAGAAAGGTTGCAGAGTGCAGTTTTTATGTTTGTGTCTAAGGAGAACACACGTCCTAATCCAGGCCGAGCAGGCAGGTATGTCCGAGTTCAGGGTGGGAGTGGGAGAGGAAAGGGGTTGGGAGGGGTGGGTGGGTGGGTGGGGGGGTTGGGATTCGTTCAGGGTAGAAAGAGAGGGAGAGGCATGAATGCTAAAACAGCAGCGGACAACAACAGCTCTCTGGGAGCCAGCTCAGAAAAGCAAACACAGCATCAAGCGACAGGAAGTGTCTCGCTCGGCACAAAAGGCAGAGCCGTCGCTTTTTAGGGCTCAGAGAAAGAGAGTATGAGAGGGCGAAGCAGGGGCTCGGACAGAGAGAGGACTGGACAGAGAAAAGTTGATATGTGTATATTTGCTTTGGTCTGCCTCCAAGTTGGAAGCAGATACGATCTATGATAGCAGCAGTAATTAAATTACAAGTGAAAATGTGCCAGGAAAGTTTCATCAGGAATCAGAATGCAGACACAGATACAGATGTTCTTATGGAGACTAGTGCTGCAGCACCAATCCTCAGCCTTTTAAAGGGGAACTACAGTCAATTAGTTAATTTCTTGTTAATTTTAATGCCTGGTACAAGTAAAGGTACATTTGTTTGGACAAATATAATGATAACAACAAAAATAGCTCATATGAGTTTAATTTAAGAGCTGATATCTAGACATTTTCCATGGTTGTCTTGATAATAATTTTGTTTATTATCAAGACAACCATGCAAAATGGCTAGATATCAGCTCTTGAATTAAACTCTCTATTTTTGTTGTTATCATTATATTTGTCCAAACAAATGTACCTTTAGTTGTACCAGGTATTTTAATGAACAAGAATTTGAAGAAAACAACGGTCTAGTAATTTGTTCCATGACTGTTTACCTCAACAAAGAATCCAATTATGTTATTTCATTGGCCTTAGAAAAAAGTTAAATCAATATGTTTTAACACAAGCAACTCTCACTCAAAGCCAGAAACCAGAAGTAAGTCTCAAACTTGTGATGTCAACAATATAAAGTCTGTAGCTGCTCCATAGACAGTGAATGGGAGATTTTGTGGACCCACAGTTTGTGTTTATGTCTATTTTTTATATTCAAAGAGCTTTATTCTATTGTAGTGTTCTCAGTTTTTAAAACTTTGAAATGTGCCCATATACTCAGAACATTCCTCCCAGGGGTTGTAATTAGAGGTTGCCACAATGTAATTAGTTCAATATGTACAAGAGTGAGGTTTTTCCAGTATTGGCAACACTTGAGGAAACCTGAAAAAAAAAAGGTTATATATAGATTCATTTTATTCCATATTTGTAAAATAAATTAGCAAATAAATACAACCTGCATTTTTTCTTTATTATGATTTATTGTATTATAAATGTGTTATCCTTTTTTTGACTTCCCCTACTTCTAACCATGCTGTTTCTATAGAGCTGCAGGACTTTTATGCTGCAGTGGACAAACAAGGCCACAGTGAATCAAATGTGACAGGAGTAGCAGGTTAAGCACATTTCCCTCTAAAGGAAAGCATGTGATCAATAATTCAAGTAATCATTTCAGGTGTACACGTGGCTATAGCTGCAGAGGACATTAAAGACCAAGGGCAGCATATCTTCTCTGCTGTAAACCATTTAGAAATGGAATTCACAGACGAGCTGGACAGGAGCCAGGCACTAAACACCACAGCGACAGCAGTTTAACGGCGAGCAGCAACACGAGTTAAGCTTGTGCTCTCTGCTGCCACATGTAAACGCTGCTGGACTGCAGTCACAGCCAGCAGATTAAAGCCACGACACTTGACACCCAGATGTCAACGTGCCATTATTGTAACACTGAGCTCTTACTCACCAATCAAGAATGTAAAAAGCACAATACAACATGCAGGGAGTGGGCGGGCAGGGAGGGATGGAGGATAACTGTCACACACACACACACACACACACACACACACACACACACAGGGCTGGGCTATATATCAATATAAAAATATATATCGATATACTTTTAAATGTGATATGAAATTATACTACATGCATATATCGATGTTTTTTTTCTTTCTTCTTTGTTTCTATATAAATGCTGCCCTTACTAGGGTTAAATGTGCAAAAAAAGGTACTCCTGTTATTATACAGTATTTATGTTCACTTAAATAAACGGTTTCAATAAAACTACTTGTGACATGTCATATTTGACTTTGACTGAACATTTGCTCTCCCTTTGTGATAAAAATATCAGGATATATATCATATATCAATATTCAGCCTAAATATATTGGGATATGACTTTTGGTCCATAACGGCCAGCCCTATACTCACACACTAACACACACACACACACACACACACACACACACAGTTTGTTAAAGAGCCATCAGTCTAAAGGGTGAGAGCAGGAGACGTCGAGCCTGAGAGAGTTATCTGACTGATGAGCTAGTCTCACTATATTTCCTGTCACAGGATCTCTCTACCTCACCTCCACTAAATGACTACAGCAACAAGACTAACGACCCAGGATAAAATGTGAGAAAGAAACAAAAATGAGTAGAGAGTAAAGAACAACAGAGGAGGAGAAGACATCAACAAAAATTACATAAGAAAGTTAGAAATGGAGGGACAAAGAGGGAGACACAGACAGAGAGAGAGGGGGGGGGGGGGGGGGGGGGGGGGGGAGAGAGAGAGAGAGAGAGAGAGAGAGAGAGAGAACGTCCTAATGTGCCATGCAATAAATCATAGTCATGAGCAATGACAGGCTGAAAGCCCAGGCAGGCGAGACCGGGGAGATAAACACAGGGCAACATTGAAGGTCACAGAGCTGGGGGAGCGTCTCTATACCATCTAATGGACTTATTCTGCACACAGGACAGGATAAAGAGTGGGGAGGGCGACAGTGGGGCAAAGAGGGCACACAGGTCGGCTGTACTGATGCTTTCTGATAGATCATACTGTCAACTGAAACTCTTCAGCTATATGATAATGACATAAGAAATAGCCAGGATTATGATTATATGAAAGAGATTGTGATTACAATACGGGTCTACTCAAAAACAAGCTCACAGAGATGGGAGTGGATCACAGAATACCTGACAGGAAGACCACAGTATGTCGGGTTGGGGAACTGTGTTTCTGGGACATTAATGAGCCGCATAGGGGCTCCACAAGGCACTGTTCTGGCTCCATTCCTGATCACACTGTACACAGGGGACTCCAAATACAACTCTGAGTCCTGCCACATCCAGAAGTACTCAGACGACACTGCTATTGTGGCGTGTATCAGGAATGGACAGTAATCTGAATATAGGGATCTGATAAAAGCTTTCAGTTACTGGAGTCACAAGAACTATCTCCTACTGAACACCTCAAAGACTAAGGAAATTATCATAGATTTCCTCAGGTTCAAGCCCCCCCTTCAGCCAGTGAATACCTGTGGGGTGGACATGGAGGTGGTGCCAAGTTATAAGTATCTGGGTGTATACCTGGATAATAAGTTGGACTGGTCCCTTCTTTTTCTTAAGGAAGCTCAGATCTCTGGACATCTGTAGTAAGATGCTGCAGATGTTTTATCAGTCTGTGGTGGTAGTGTGTTGTTTTATGCTACAGTCTGCTGGGGAGGCAGCATCAGACACAGAGATGAAGGCGGTTGGACAGACTGGTCTAAAGAGCTGGTTACACAAAACCTTTATGGACCAGAAAAACAGCAGTGAACGGCTCCTCTCTCTCTGTTGCAGGGCGGAGAGATACAAAAGATCCTTCGCTCCTCCGGCCATCAGGCTGTCTCATTCTAACGGAGTTACCAGACTAACTGAATTTCCCCTCTGGGATAAATAAAGTAATTTTGATTTGATTGATTGATTGATTTGTTTAACTCCATTGTTGCACTGTACGATCTAATGAAATGTACTCTGCTTTGTGCTACTCCTTTTAAATTATCCCTTTTTTCTTATTGTGTAACCATCTGAGGCCAGGCAACTCAGTCAACAAAGAAACCTATAGTGTCATTTAACAGACAAGCTTGGATCAGAAGCCAACAAAATGACACCATTGTAGCATTCAGAAAAAGTCTAGTCAGTCAAATGATTGTAAAATATTAGTTAATTGTATTTTTTTTCTCATTGCTGTTTCACTTACTGTCGCCAGTTGTTTCTAGTTTGTACATGTCTGTTTTATCGATAGTTTTTATGCCTATATTTGACTATTGTATTATGATTTTTATCTTTAAAAGTCTAACTAGGGACAGGGTTTGAAAATGAGCTACAGCTATAAGTCCTATATACAGGTGCATCTCAATACATTAGAATATGATGGAAAAGTCAATTTCCAGTAGTTCAAGTCAAATAGCCCTAACCAAGTATTGAGTACATATATAGATGGACATACTTTTCAGAGGCCAACATTTCCATATTAAACATACTTTTTAAATTTGGTCTTTTGTAATATTGATAATATTGAGACACTGAATTTTAGGTCTTCATTAAATGTAAGCCATAATCATTATAATTAGAAGAAATTAAATAAATTAAGACATGAAATGTTTAATTCTATGTGTAATGGATCTATATAATGTGTTATTTCCACCTTTTCAATTGAATTACTGACATAAACTTTTTCAAATTTATTGAGATGCATCTGTACATGGGCATCACTTGCACATTTATTTGGAACAATGCCGACATGTATCGTACCTGTCAAATAAAATTATAATAAAAATGTCAAAGCTGTAATGTAAGATTACTCTGAGCACATTTCTGAGCCAACTATAAACAAAGCTGTGCCACTGATTTTATTTTCACCCTTTGCCTCAAAATCTCCTTCTTATTGAATCTTTGTGTTTTTGATCACCAGTGTATTTTGTTCAAAGGTTTTATTTTGCTTAAGTGGAACGGTTTCCCCCTGCCTGTAATCCTTTTACTGCGCCTCTCTCTGTACCAGACATCAATCCTCTCATCTGACTCTAAGAATTTAAATCCGACATAACCACTTAGAACGACCACTTACCAGATGTCAGGGTGAACTGACTGTTTTTGTTACGTTTTTTTCCCCTTAAGCCCAGATATCCTCTAATATTATCAGTAGTAATCTGTTATTTTACACTGATGACCTCACCCACAGGAATATAACTTTTAATCCTACATTATTAGAACTTAGAGTAACAGTTACTCTTTGAACTCTGACCCTCTTCCCCTCCTCGATGTCTGACCTCCTTTCCACACTCGCCCGGGGGTGCATTCCTGCCTCTTCAATGGCTTTGTGGGTGTGTGTGCGTGTGTGTGTGTGAGTTTCCCAGACGTGGCCGGATGAGCTGTGCTCTGTCAGGCCCAGCTGAGCCTAATGTTCAGAGCCTTTGCTCATTGTTCCCATTTTGATCAAACAGCTTATTTATTTTTGTTTGGCTTCTATGGTTAATTGAGGAAAAAAAAAAGTTTAAAAAGTGTCCGGAGCTGTCCTAAATTAAGACATCAGAGAGCCTGATAAATATACAGTGGGAGGCTGTGTATTTATATGTTTTACAACAGACCAGACGTTCAAGAAAGCCTCTGCCTATTATACTTATGTAAAACTGGAACCACAGTAAGAAGACATTTTTGTTTTAAATACAAGGAGACGTGTGTGGAAATTTTGGATCTAAGGTGTCAAAAGTTTTAAGGTGTCAAATAGTCTTAATTAGGGTGTACTGTGTAAAGGTGACAGGATTTAAATTAAGCAAAAAATATCTATCTATACTATGCACTGAAAGAAACCACGTGAAAACACACAAACATAATTATAAAAAGAAAGAGAAATTAAATCAGAATTTAAATAATAAAGGCCAAAGTCATTATTTTGTATCCTTATGTGACAACTTGTCCTATCACCAAAAAGCACCTGATTGTTTAGCTCTGACCAGCAGCTCCATAGCTCACTCAGTTGGTCCACAGAAATCCATAAATCCCCCTGGCAACCACACTTTTTGCCTAAAGGTCAAGTACTGTATGTGTGAGAGAAGGTGTTAAAAGGGACTTAGTAATGGGAGCATCTTAATGAAAAAAAGGTGTATAACTTCCAAATGGATTCACCGACTTGCACAAGATGTTTTTGAAAGTTTTGTTATTATCTGATTAGGACACCTGCACTGTGAAACCAAACTTGTTGTTTCAACTTAAATATCTGAATGTCCATGCTGCGAAAGAGTTTCATGTCAAGACAACAAAGACAATGGAGTTAACTCAAATAAATCTTGCTATTTGACACAATATTTTAAGTTAAAATGACTATTTGCACAAATCTTTGCTGTATTGAAAAGGAAAAATTAGTTATGATAACAAACAAGCAACATTGATCAGATTCACGACCCATGGCAATGATGTTTGCAATCGTTGCATTTAGCAGAGCTTTTTTTTCATGAGTGTCGATTTGCAATGTCCCTTTCATTAATTTAATTTACCGTAGCAGAGTTACTGTTTTTGTGAGGTTGTGTGTGTGTGTGTGTGTGTGTGTGTGAATGCATAAATGCATGGATACATCAGCGTTTGCAGCGGTCACAGCTTACGCATATTTGCGCTTGCACAGCACTATTTTTTCTTTACATAAAGAAAATTTGTAATGTGGCTGCTGTCCAAGCACAATGTCCATACTAGCGGTGGAATGTAACTAAGTACATTTACTCAAGTACTGTACTTAACTACAATTTTGAGGTACTTGTAGGTTACTTGAGTATTTCCATTTATATGTAATTTTATACTTCTACTCCACTTCATTTTGAGGCAAATATTGGACTTTTTACTCCACTACAAATTTAACATAAAAAAACATGATAACTTTAAAGTGATCAGACATAAAAATCATTATCAAGAAAACCATGGAAAATGGTTAGATATCAGCTCTTAAATTAAACTCTTATGAGCTATTTTTGTTGTTATCATTATATTTGTCCAAAAATGTTGTACCAGGCATTAAAATTAACAAGAAATTGAAGAAAACAAGGGTGGTCTAATATTTTTTTCAACAATCTGAGTGGGGCCATTCTGAAAAAAAACTTGCACTTTTACTTTTGATACTTAAAGCACAGTTTGATGATGATACTTTTGTACTTTTACTTCAGTAAGTTTTGAATGCAGGACTTTGACTTGTAGTGGAGTAATTTCACAGTGTGGTATTAGTACTTTTACTTAAGTAAAGGATCTGAATACTTTTTCCACCACTAGCTCATTTTACCGATGTAAAGCCTTTGAGATGGAGAGCAGGAAAACGTGACACACACACACACACACATTGAAGTCACAAAACATCCAGTAACAGAAGTTGTCCAAACGCGGTCTTGAGTTTCAAGTCTGTGTCCAGTCCAGTCCTGACATGCACACGATCTCTTGTGAATACCAATTTCCTGTGAGGCCCCTTCAGTCTCTCCCACAGGGCAGAGTCAATCAGAGCGCGCTTAAGGTCTTCACTGATCGATCTGCACTTCTTAGAATCTGACATTTGAGGTGTAAAGGAGCCTGTCTGGCCTCACGTCTCATCATCTAAGAGTTTAACACAGGTCAAGTATTCAACTGCTCTGTGTGTCTTGAGTATGGGAGCAGCTGGTGGGTGAGCACAACACTTCTTCCCTCAGGGATTCAAGGGCTCTTCTCCATGGTGACAGCATGGTCATCCTTCCCTTGTGTGTGTGTTTATATGCATTTGCAGTGTTTGCCCTTTTCTTCCTCTAACCGTGTTATCCGTCACAGTCTGTCCAGGGACGAGATCCATATGACAGACTAACACCAAAACATCCACACATAGACACGTGGCTCGGATGGATGCATGGTTAAAGTCACGTCGCCAGGTTACTGCTGACATCATGTTTGTTTTCCTTGTCACATATATGCATTAAACATCAAAAAGAGCATGCAATTGCAGAACCACATGCTACCTGATACGACAACAACAATTAGGGTGAGATTAGGTTCATTTTAGTTTTAAAGCATCACAACTCGCACTGTGGTCTAATTCCCCTCGCTGTGATGATTACAAGCACTCATCCCTTTATTGATCACAGTAAACGGGCTTAGTGTGTCATCGGGCTTTGTGTACAGCTATAATCACGTATAGATTTACTGTTCCCTTGGCAGCTCTTTGCACCTAAACATCAAATAAACCCCCCAACATGCCTACAAGAGCTACCCGTTTTCTGTTTCACTTTAATTAGGCTGCTGTTTGACCAAAAGGTCCGCCAACAATGGGACCGTTAATAACAACAGGCACAGGGCTGACCCTCTCATGGGCTTTGTCCCCTTCTCATACAGCGGCTCCAAGCTGGCAGATGAGCATGATATAAGAGCTTGTTATGGAACTGAACAGCAATGCCTCTTCAAAGTGACCATTAATTATGTAGCCTGAAGAGGCAGAGCATATATTACAGCTGGGCGACTCTATACCAAAGGCCCAATTAGTGGGGAGTTATTACCTCTTTGACCTTAGTGCACAGCAGAGAGGAGAGGACCTGTGGATGTATTGATAAAACTAACCCTCACTAACCTTTATCACAGCAGAACATGAGCATGTTCAAGCAATCGTCGTTGTCTCTGTCCCGGAGCTATAAACTGTGTGACAGACCTCTCTGGGCATTTAGTGGCTACGAGAGGCCTCACAACACTGCCACAGCCTGACCTTTCACCAGACATATGGAGTGCAACACGTCCTCTGACAGTAACTGTTTCCCTCAGCCAGGCACGACACAGGACGGGCCTGTGGTCACATACACTCTGGCCAAGAAGAATAAAGTGGGCTGCACTTACTGCAACTGATTCACAAAAACTATGTGAAAAAACTATGTGACACACACAAACTTACTGTACATATGCATGCTTCCTAGAAAAAAGAAATCCCTGTGGAAGGTGGTGGAATTCATAAGAAGCAGAAATCCCACAAGGCTCCAAATGTACAAAAATGTTTGGGAAATCGCTCTGAAAGAAGGTTTTTTTTCTTAATCTACATCTCACATGTCCCAATATATAAGCAAATATTTAACTAAACTGCTTCTCTTGTGCTTAATGCAGAGAAACAGATGTATGGTGTCTCATTCCGTACAGTATATTTAGAAGTTCCATGGAAACTTGGTCTCATGGATGGATATGAAAACCCTGGAAGTCCCTTTAGACATATAATACATTTAATGTAAACAGGTTTGTAAAAAACAAAGCCACAAGTTTGCTGTAAACAAATATTCATTAGATATGCAAATACTATAGACAAGATAGACAGGCAATTAAGTATTGGACAGTCCTGCTACTTCTAAAAATAGACATCTTTAAGGTAGCTGCCTAATAGTCTGTGAATGAATCCAATTACAGGTCAGGGACATGGCACAAAATGCACAAACACTAAGGATCACAGCTCCGTACTGCAGGAGGGGGCTGATTATACCGCAGACTGAGAAACTCTCCGAGTAGCCAAATCTTCTTACTGCATTCCTGATACTCGCAAATAATCACACTGTGCTGCTAAGCCCTTTGTGAGAGCGGATCATAGCTTCCATACTTAAATATGAATGAGGCTCCATTAAGGGTTTCATGTCAATGGACCAAACTGTCCTGAACTGAACTGGGATTTCCATCTGGGTCACTACTGAACAAGAATCCATTCAAGTAGTCATGAAAGTAACTTAGCACATTCACTCGAGTACTATACTTAAGTACAGTAAGTTTTGAGCACTTTTGAGTATTTTTATTTTATGCTACAATACCTCTTCTACATTAATTTAACTGCGGTATTTACAAGTTACTTGGCAGCAGGCCTGGAATTTCGTCATTTTAGGGGCAAGGCCACTTGGTCTTTTGTGTTGTTAATTTTTTGAGGGCACCAAGGCCATAAAATAAAACAATGATTTTAAGTCCACGTCCATAATGATTTTAATTTAAGGACTAGTAATGATGCTTCTGAGGAAGATTGGAGTCTAAATTGAAACTGTCAAGCAGGTAAAGAAACATCTGCTTGTAAAGTAAAATGCATCAATCTTGTGTGATTGTGTGTGTCTTTGTCTGACAGGCACAGGTCTATCTGACAGGTTGATAGTATTTAGTTCGGATCGCACACACGCAGACGGTGAGACACGAAGAGATGATGCGGGGACGGGACTGATACAGACAGGTAGGCACGGCAGCTCGGTACATTCAGTGTGTTTGTAAGTGTGTGAATGCGGCTCATGTCTCTGAGCCGGACGGAGAGGTGGGTCGGGTTTTTGACTGACTGACGGGTGACAGACACTCTGCTGAGGCAACAGCCTTACAGTGCCAAATAACTTTATATTATAAGTTATGTAAAAATACTTTCAGTAGCTTGAAATGTGAAATGTGACTCTGGTAGGGCAGATTAGAGTGTTTTGATGAAGTCTCCTTGTTTGGCCGGGGATAGATTTGTGTCGAACTGTCATTATAGCCCGTCTGAGCGGTTCATGCCAGGCTCGAATCAAACCCACCACTGATGATGAATGTCATCAAAAGATGCTTTTTTTTCTCAAAAGTCGCAGGTGTCAAAGCTGTGTTGACAGGAAAGAGGCAGAATAGAAAACCGCAAAACCATCAAGGCCACCGTGGCCTCAGGGCAGATATGTTTTTTCAGGGCATGAGGTCAAATTTCTAGGGCAATTCCTGCCCTGCTTGGCAGAGTAAGATTTAAAACACACGATGAACGCATAAAAACATGATACGTTTGTAGATTAAACTATTCCCAATAAATCAAATAGCTTCAACCGCTGCAACACTATCAATAAATAATAATACAATTTATTTATTTGTTACTTTTTTCATATTAAAACTCTCTTAGCAGGAACGATGCCAGACCTTTTCAAATGTGAACCCTTTAACATAATACAACAGAAAATATTTTTCATAAGTAATACTTTTACTTTTGATAAATTTTTCGGATCATAGTTTTGTATTTAAGTAAGTAAAATTGCAAATGCAGGACTATGACTTTAATGGAGCATTTTTACGCTGCAGTATTATCTGATCTGGTTACTTCCTCCACCACTGAGTTTTGGGTGGTGCTCTTACAAAAGGCAACTTACACAACAGAGAGCCATGTTGGTCTTTCTATGAGAGTAAACTAGAACATGAATAGTGGAAATATTTTGTTCTGAATGAGCTGCATTACTTTACTTTACCATGTGTACTAAATTAATCAAGTTCTGTCTTAGTTTTCATGTGTTAGTTTCCCCTGTAACACTTTGAATGGAAGTTCTTAACGGGAACATATTAGGAATGGTACAACTAAAGGTACATTTATTTAGACAAATAAAATGATAACAACAAAAATAGCTCATAAGAGTTTAATTTAAGAACTGATATCTAGACATTTTCCATGGTTTTATGATAATGATTTTGGTTTATATCAAGAAAACCATGGAAAATGGCAAGAGATCAGATCTTACATTAAACTCTTATGAGCTGTTTTTGTTATCTTTATATATTTCCAAACAAATGTACTTTTAGTTGTACCAGGCATTAAAATGAACAAGAAATTAAAGAAAACAAGGGGGGTCTAATATTTTTTTCCATGATTGTATATATTTGCCGTTATGAAAACTTTAACTACGCAATGTATAATGCAGAAAATTTTGCTTGGCTAGAAATGGTGTTAGCTATCAATTCTTTTATTCTTCTTCTTTTTGTAGTCAGCAATTGACTGAATCTGAACAGTAATGATGTTTATTTTGCTCTTTATTTCATATCTATTTATATTTTAATTTCTCTGTTATGTGTAGAATTGGTGGAATTGGCATTTAACAATGTCAAATATTATATAATAAAGTTCTATGTTGGAGAAAGTAGCTCTCTGAGTACATATGCAGAGTGGTGAAATATCAGTGCAAAATCCACATAAAAAAAAGATTTGTTTTCATTCCAGCTCAAAAAAATTATTATATCGGCCCTAAATGAGTTAATGATGAATTCCCCTCTTTTAAAATCAGTATCGGCATCAATCTCAAAAATCCCATATCAGTCAGGCTCTAATTGATATTGTAGTAGTAGTAAAATTTCATATTTTATTTTCTCAGAATCGTCCAGCCATATTTACAAAATTCATGTCAAACAAATGAGGGGAATCTGAACGATGTGAGCCATGGCAGTCTGCACACAGGTCCAGCATCTTATCAGGCAGATCATCCGACTGTCTGTTGGTCAGCAGCAGTTTTATCTCGTCTGCCCTGATATTTCCATCACAGAGGATCTGCTGAGTGCGTTTCACCAGCCCACGCCACATGAGACCATCAAACACCCAGCCTCAGATGAAGGGAGGGTGACTCAAAGTTCACTGAGCAGCGTTGCGCTTGAGAAATAGGAACTATTGATCTGACAGCACATCCAATTATTCAGACCGTTTATCACTGCGAACACTGGCTCTATTTATAGAAGTTATCATCACCTGTGCATTGTCAAACTTAGTCAAGCCAGGCGTACTATTACATTGAGTCTAAACAGGTCAAAGTCATTTATGTTTATTACTCTAATAAATCAGAATGCTGAAAAATGCTGAAATGACTCCTTTTCCCTACTAAACTAGAGCTTGCAGGTTGGGACCAGTCTTCCTGCTGCTAAGAGTTTTAGCATTAGCTAGCTGGCATGCTGGCACACAAACATGATGATTACAAATCTTTAATCCCACTGGGTTTAATGGGCTCCTTAAACTGGGTATTAGGGGAGCAGCTAAGCCAGGTGATTGTCAGCACTTGGCTCCATGGACACAGGGAACACAGATGGGGACACAACACAATAACAATGCATAAATAAAGGGACATGCATAAAAACAAGCAGGGCTATATAAATACACACATGTATAAATCCAGTGAGTGCTTTGCATCATTGTTTCCATTACCGCTGTGCCACAGTGACTTCATATCCCCAGTGAGATGACAGGTGGTTGAATGGTGCGTCTGCAAACACAGTAATGTGCCACTACAGTCGAACACCTCAGTGATGGCTGAGAAAATATGAAATAACTACCCGAGGGCATAGACACACACTGCTGCATTGGTGCAATATAAAGGGAGGGAGCGGACGCTGTCTTCTTAGTTTTAAATGACAACCTGAAGAGTGCAAGGCTAAAATTAAAGTGCCGGACGAAGATGCAAAGAGAAGCAGGGTGTGAAAGTGAATGAGACCGCCTTGTATTTGAGAGAGGTCCCTGGCCTGTGATCCCTACCGGATAGCCTTCTGTTTTCTTCTGGCACCACTTCAGTAGAGCGTTTCTCTTAGATCCTCCGTACTCCCGCGCCAGTGCAGCCAAGGGGTCCTTTCTTTCCACACTGTCACCAGGGAAACACGAACCACAATCACAGAGAGAGAGAGAGAGACAGAGAGAGAAAGAGAGAGAGAGAAAGAGAGAGAGAGAGAGGGAGAGGGAGAGAGAGAGAGGGACGGTTACAGGGTGACATTTGGAACGGATAAGATAGTGCTTGATTACCCCATAAAACTGTTATTATCTTCACATTCATGCAAACTTCAATACATGGACATGAAGTAAGCTTCATAAATACCATAATTATACAAGTTAGTCTCATAGTATAAGAATGTGTTCAATTATGTAAGGATTTTTCCAGACGAGCATCCTGTGTAGGAAATAATTTGTCGAGTGGCCCTGATGTATGATTCTTTCCAGATTTCTCATAGAGGTGCTTCAAGAAGCTAAAAATGTCAGTCTTGACTATTTTGTAAATATTTATTATTTTTAGAGGAGGAAAAGTTAAAAACAGTAAGAAGTCCTGTTCACACTGTAGAACAGCAGAAAGCAACCATAAGAGACATGGGCTGCCTCATGACCATAAACATTGTGCATCACATTATTATAATGAGACTTTTAAGAAACAAATTAGTGGTCAAATATATCTTTATCAATTAACATATCTGCAATGGAGTTATTCAGATCCTGTTATTAAGTAAAAGTACTAAAACCAAAAAAACTGTAAAAAAACAACAACCTGCAAAACAAGTAAAGATCCTGCCTTGAAAATGTCACTAAAGTATATAAGTATAATGGAAAATGTATTAAAGTTAAACTACTAAATGCAGAAGAATATCCCCTCTAACTGTCACATTACATAATATGATATAATTAGATTATCATTACTCATGCACTAATGTTAAATCAGGGTTTTACTGTTGCAGTTGGATTAGGCAAAAAAAAACAACACAATTTTAAAACTGACACTAATCTACAGATCATTTTCTCCAGAAAATTGATTGATTGTTTGGTTTGTAAAAATTCTGAAAATAGAGAGAAATGCCTTTACAAATAAACAGAGCCCAAAGTGACAGCTTCACTATGTTTTTGTTGTCCAACCATCAGTACAAAATTAAACAATAAAAGTAATACTTTAAATTTAAAGCTGGAACCATGGAATGTTTTTACATGAAAAACCACACAGGAGATGGAATAATTTTGTTTTCAGACACAATCCTCTGTTAACTGTGGTGTCATTTTCATTGTGATATGTTTGGAAGAGATTGATTAATAGTGTTATAATAGTGTTAATAAGTATTGAGAAGATATACAAGTTATCTGTCTAGAATAAATCACATTGTCACAATCATTTCATGGAAAGAGGGAGAAAATATTTTATTCCAACTTTATGAGCGACCGTGTATTTAAACGATAAAAATAGTTTCCAATTCATTTTTCCATTTATTGAATAATTGATTATTGACTGAGGAATTATAAAACATATTTTATAAACTCTTCATATATTTGTCATGTTAAAATCTTGATCTGTAAAGTGAAAATGTGCAGTGAATGTAGTGGAGTATAAGTAGAAAGTGGTGTGAAAACCTCAAAGCTCGTACCTCAAAAATATACTTATATATATAATAAGAACAGTATTTGAGTACATGTACTTAGTTACGTTCGACCACTGCATATATGTAGCATTAATATTAACTCTACAATTTAAAACCTAATACTGTAGTCATCTGCACAGAATGTACCATGATGGAGAAAATATTAAAAAATAAAAATTATCCATTTATATAATTATTAGATTTTCCTTTCTTAGATGTAAACTTTCCTACATAGTTAAGGTTAGAGTTAACTATCTAATTTCCAAGTGTTCCCTCTCTGAAATCCAGGGTTTCCATTAGCAAATGGGAACCTTTTTTGTTTGATCTTGTATAATCAAGATCGAAAGCATCTTTGCACTGCACTGTATTTGTATTAGAGTCCAGAGCTGGCTTACTTTGGAGCAAAGCCAACTATATACAGCTCAGAGTGTCTCTCAGTTTGTATTAAGCGTGGGACGTAAAGCTTTATTTGGCCTTCCTCTTTCCTATTCTATCTCCAGACGCACCTATTTATATATACACTGTCAACTGATTGCACTGTAAAAGATGCAGAAATTACAAAAGAGGTGCAGCAGATTGGTGAAATGCCTATGTGCAGTATTATTCAGAAGGTCTGCTCCCTGGGGTGTGAGCCGGAGCGGAGGCCATGGGAAGAGCACGAGACACGGTCGTTGCTCTGAGCATGGTAAACATTTCACACGTCACAGCGGCTCTGCTGTTAAATTCATTATTTCTCTGTTTGAGGTATTGCAAGGCCACAAGCAGCAAGATCCGTTTCAAACAAACAGTGCAGGGAGCTGAGAGTGTGTGTGTTCATCAGCAGTGATAGAGCGGCTATATCATAACCCTGGAACCATACCAAACACGGTAATGTACTACTGCTCATCTCCTGCTGGACATAAAAGGCCTGCACAGGTCTGATAGATAGATACGTAGATGGATAGATGGATAGATGGATGGATAGATAGATAGATAGATAGATAGATAGATAGATAGATAGATAGATAGATAGATAGATAGATAGATAGATAGATAGATAGATAGATAGATAGATAGATAGATAGATAGATAGATAGATAGATAGATAGATAGATAGATAGATAGATAGATAGATAGATAGATAGATAGATAGATAGATAGATAGATAGATAGATAGATAGATACAGAGAGGAGCGGTCTGTAAAGGAAAAATGAAACCCTGTAATGCCAGAGGTAAGAAGATGAAGCATGTTTGTCTAACATGTGTCTCTCATCCCTTTCTGATAAGCGAACACTCCATTTACTGCGTTAAAGCCACCTGTGTCAACACTGTCTGCAATAAAAGTCGTACAACTCCAAAGTCTCTCAGCTGGGACTTAAATATTTTTACTGACTTGCAGTACAATATGTTGTTGCTAAAAGGGCCAAAAAGGTTACTAAGTAACAGTTACAGTAGGCACAGAAATTATTCAGACCACCTTAAATTTTCACTCTTTTTTCATTGCAGCCAGAGATGGGAGAAAGTTCCAGAAAGTCAACTATCACTGCAGCCCTCCACCAATCGGGGCTTTATGGCAGAGTGGCCTCTCCTCAGTGCATATGAAAGCCTGCATAGAGTTTGCCAAAAAACACAAGAACGACTCCCAGTCTATGAGAAATAAGATTCTCTGGTCTGATGAAACCAAGATTGAACTTTTTGGCCTTAATTCTAAGTGGTATGTTTGGAGAAAACCAGGCACTGCTCATCACCTGCCCAATACAATCCCAACAGTGAAGCATGGTAGTGGCAGCATCATGCTATGGGGGTGTTTTTTCCGCTGCAGGGACAGGACGACTGGTTGCATTGAAGGAAAGATGAAGGTGGCCAAGTACAGAGATATCCTGGAAGAAAACCTTTTCCAGAGTGCTCAGGACCTCAGACTGGGCCGAAGGTTCACCTTCCAACAAGACAATGACCCTAAGCACAAAGCTAAAATAACAAAGGAGTGGCTTCTGAACAACTCTGTGACTCTGTCATTCTTGAATGGCCCAGCCAGAGTCCTGACCTAAACCCAACTGAGCATCTCTGGAGAGACCTGAAAATGGCTGTCCACCAACGTTCACCATCCAACCTGACAGAACTGGAGAGGATCTGCAAGGAAGAATGGCAGAGAATCCCCAAATCCAGCTGTGAAACACTTGTTGCATCATTCCCAAGAAGACTCATGGCTGTACTAGCTCAAAAAGGTGCTTCTACTCAACACTGAGCAAAGGGTCTGAAAACTTATGACCATGTGATATTTCAGTTTTTCTTTTTTAATACATTTGCAAATGCATTCCTGTTTTTTTCTGTCAAGATGGGGTGCTGAGTGTACATTAATGAGAAAAGCAAATGGCTGCAATGAAACAGAGTGAAACATTTAAGGGGGTCTGAATACTATCCGTACCCACTGTATATTGACACCAAAACCTGTTATCAAAACAAAATCAGCCAGCCTTTTGCATCAATAACCTTTGTACGTATTTGTTAAAATAGCGATTACATATGAATATGGATACTACACAGACAGAAAAAAATCCTCCTCCTTTAACTTTAAATGTACACAGTCGCCCATAAAGTTGGAATAAAATATTTTTTTCATGAAATGATTGTGAAAATGTGATTTATTCTTGACAGGTAAAGTGAACATCTTCTCAAACTTAATTAATCAATCTCTTCCAAACATATCACAATAAAAATGAAACCACAATTAACAGAGGATTGTGTCGGAAAAGAAAATTATTCCAACTTTATTTGTTTTACCAGTGTTATCACATGTATAATTCTTTCTGAATTTATTTTTCTGTGATATATTTTTCATTGGGTTTGTAGGTTTAATTGCTAGATAAATGTCATAGGACAATGAACATTTTAATTCCCCTCTGAGGACTCTGAGACCTAACCTTAAATACAGCATGAACGACTGATAACATACGATAAACTGGATTGTATTATGTGACCGGTTTATGTTCCCCTAAAACAGAACAAAACTAAAACAAACCCAACTGTTATAATCTTAAGGGGGAACTTCTGTTTTCCAAAAATGCAGAACTGAAACAGAAACATGTAAGTCATGCCACTGCAAATGGTGGCATGTTTGCATATGTAATGAACAAACCTGGTTTCACAACCTTTAATTTGCATTTATTTCCTGTAAATAACAACCATGAAATGTTGAAAGAAAATCTTTAAACTGATGGATCTTGAAATATTTTCACTTTAACAGACAGAAAAAGAAAAATCTGTTTATTAATCAGCTGGTTTAATAAAGACAGAATATGTATTTACAGTTTTAGAACATGTACGCAGTGTTGCATGATGGGACGTTACATCTTCATTGAACGGGTAAATATTTTTAGTTTCTTAGTCTCAGACTTCTTAGAGGTCATGATTTCAACTGATGTTTACTTCTCTTAAACTAAAAGGAAACAGATGTTTTGCTGATTTCCAAAGTAAAGGAAGTTCTGAAGGATATTTGACCGGTTGCAGTGACACCTGCGCAGCTAAACAAGTGTAATTATGTCACAGTGAATCGGACAAAAACATTCAAGTTCGCCCACCTCAGCTTGCTGTTTCCTCGGTTGTAGCTGAAGGATGCTGTGCGGCTGCTGAGGGAGATGGGCGGTTTGATGACAGACTCCAGAGAAGGGCTCTTCCTCATTAGGCTGGTAGGTTTCAGGTCTTCACTGCAGCCCGACAACTTATCTGAAGGAGCGAGGGAGTCAGAAACAGAGGGATCATAATATACTTTATAAAGCACACTACACAAATGTAAAGTAGGACTGCAACAAAAGTATGGGTAGAGTGTAAATATTAAAGAGACATTAAACTTTATGTCTGATAATAAAAAGTCTTCCTTTCTTCAGGTGTGGATTTCGGAAACTCAGTATATATTTAACAATTAAGCTTTTCCTTTGACAATAAGTATGGTAATCGTCTCTTTTATCCTCAATTGTTATTTGAATGTAAAGATTTTAATTTGCTTTTGTATTTTTTTACTTGGATTTTAAATATCACTATTGCCTTTGCCTTTCTTCTCTTTATTTTATGGTTTTATTCATTTATTTGTGTGTTTATTGCTGAATAAATAATATTTTACTTAATATTTATGATCCTTCTTTAAAAGGTATTTACTTATGTACAGGTGCATCTCAATAAATTAGAATATCAAAGAAAAGTTTATTTATGTCAGTAATGCAATTCAAAAAGTGGATATAACACATTATATAGATCCATTACACACAGAATGAAACGTGACCTAAATTCAGTGCCTAATTTTTTTTTTAATATTACAAAAGACCAATTTTAAAAAGTATGTTTAATATGGAAATGTTGGCCTCTGAACAGTATGTCCATCTATATGACTCAATATTTGGTTGGGGTTATTTGACTTGAACTACTGGAAATGGACTTTTCCATCATATTCTAATGTATTGAGATACACCTGTACATTCACCTTATGTATCAAAATGGCCATTAAAAGTTAGAAGCTGAACTGCAATCCATGTATGTCTGGTACATTTTAATAAAAAAAATAATTTAAAAAGTAGTCGATTTTTCCAGGGGTCATGACTGGGAAAACACAGTCACCTTCAGTTTCCAGCCTAGAATTGAAAATGCCTAAAATACCCTCGCCTGAGGGCCTCTGTCCTGCCTCAACAAGTCTATACAGCAGCCAGCGTCTACACAATGACACACCTAGATAAGTGACAAGTTTCTGTTTTAGAAAAGGCAGGCAGTGAAATTAGATTAGGGGAGATATGTAAACTTTTCTCCTGCTGTTTTACTGTAATAGTGCAGTACATCCTATGTGATTAGTGCTTTGATGCTCAGGATATTGCATGTCTCTCAATCAAGTTGCTGGAACACCTGTTGACTATAGCTGCAGACAGTTTAAAAGCTCAGTCACCACATTTACAGTGTTTGCTCTGTGGAAATCAAACCATAAACCTACTCAGAAAAACATCATAATCAGGTGATTGCATATCTTTATTTACCTTTTGTCTTATCATTTAACATTTCAGCCTTAATCATTTTTTTTACACTGACTCATAGTAAGACTTTGGCTGGTTGTCCATTGACCTAAAAGCAGTGCGAGGCTTATCATTTGAGTATGACCGCTAAATAAATACATGCAAATTTTGACTCTGGGCTAAAATTTGTATTACATACCATGGTGATGAGAGAAGTCTCCATGGTTGATTCTTTTTTCCAACGTCTTTGATAGCGGCTTTATGTATGTGTGTCTCTACAAGGACAGGAAACAGAACAGTCAATCACCTATGTAAGATGTCTAGAAGCAACAAAAATTGATTGATTGATGAAATGCATGTGGATCAAAAAATTCAATTATTAAACGATTTGATTAATTAAAAGTCAATTTTATTTAAAGTCATGATATAATAAAAATAGAGCAAGAAAATGATAGAATGATCTGCTCATGAGCTTACTGAAGACGAGTAAGCAAGCGGTCTCAATCACTTGGTCGTGGTGCGTGGTTTTGAATTGACATTTTGGGCGGAAATAAAAAAAATTGCTTGCTGTAAACAATTAATCAGTCTGTCAGTTTGTTGTCTAGAATGATGAATGGTAGACAGTAAGTAATCACAAAGGACAGCTGATGAATTGTAGTTTCATATCAAGTTAATCAAATCAATTGATAATTTATCACTCTATTTTTCAAATGATATGCATTTCATTACAACCATCCACATTCATTTTTTTCCTTACTCCCACCCTTGAGGCCACTCTCCTTAAATAACAAAAGGCAATGTTGTGTCGTAAGGGATGAATGATAAACATACGGTGGGGAAATGATGAAACATCAAATAAATATTGCAATCTAATTTTCCAATTCACATGCATTTTCATCCCCTCAACTTTTGTCAGTTAATTTTGGTTACTTCCCTCCATTCTTAAAGAAAAAAATAATTATTTTTTAACATTTTCAGAGAAATATTGGGAGTATACCTGTATAGGGGAGACAGCAGCAGCAGGTGCAGTGCGTACAGGGATCCCACTCAGCGGACTTCTTTGCGAGGAGTGCATTTGAACCGTATGGCCTGGTCCATCTGAAACATAACAGCAATGATTATTGCACCAAAAAGAGAACAGAAAGGAAGATAGGAAGTTTTCAGTATAGCTTGAAAAAAAAGTGAAAAAAGGTGCAAAGAGGACACTATAAATTAACATTAACACTTAAATGTGTTTTATGAACAAGGATGAAAATTTGTCACAGTTGGCATTCCTTTTTTTGTCTTGTTTACATATTCTTTGATTACACTCACATTAGGTACAACTACACAGCCTTATTCAATCCAGTGCAGCTCTTCTTCCATAAAGTCTACCTTTATGATGCCTATTGTGTCATTGTTGACACTGCCACAGAGGCCAGCCCAGGTCACCCAGCCCCACACAACTGTGCATGACTTTGCTGCAGAGAAATGACAGAAATCCCTGCTGGAGATCTCACCAGCTGTTCTCCTCTATAGTTACACCGCTGTGTTGGGATTCCCTGTGTGTTTGTGTGTGTGTGTTGAGGTGCTCTGGGCTCACTCTGTCCAACATTATCAAAGGACTTAATGAGGGATTTGACAGTAGCTCCGGGCTCAGAGTCGGCATCTCCGCTGGCGTCCGTGGGTGTGGTCGGGATCACGGACATGCCGCACCAGTGACGGTTGTTATCGAAGTCGGACAGTCTCACCTCGTCACCTTGGGACCTGACAGACACAATGAACAGGGTTGCTGTGTAGAGACATGTATAGCTGGGGTGAGGAGAATCTGACGAGACACATGGATATTACACTCAAAACCCCTCTTTTTACCGTTTACTGCGAGTGTTATAAAATTTGGTGTTTGCTCAATGTATTGATGAGAACATGTGGACATAGTTTGAACCAAAAGACAGTAGACAACCAATGATCAGCTGAAGATTCAAACTTGGAACAACAATCTGAGCAGTCTAAATACTGAGACACGTTTTACCCATTGCCCCCTGTGGACCTTGAACTCCAGGTTACAGATTAAGGGATTTGGAGTGTCTTTATCAGTGATGAATGACAAGTGAGGAATTTTTGTTGTAAACATTGCATCCGACTCACCTCCAAAGACTGAAAAAGATACACAACCACAGTTGGAGTGGTGTAATTTCATTTATTCATTTGCCAGACGAACAACAGTCAAACAGACATACAATACACTTTTATGTATTCCTTCACAGGCAGGAAACTTTCCTTCTTTGCAGAATAAATTAACAGCACATTCACTGTATTGTTCATTAAATGGCTTTACTATAGACTTGAAAATTACGCATTACACATTTACCATCTAGATGGTAGTTTTGAGCATATCCAAATGTTTACATTTTGAGCACCAGTACCTTATCATCTGGTAGAACAATATGGCTTTTAATAACAATGCACAAATTGAATATATCTGTTATAAACTGGGCTTCAAAGGTATACTCTGCAGGATTTTCCGGAAACAAACAAACAAAATAATGGGCCTCATGTATGAACATTTTCATATTTCGTATCTTAACTATTTCTGATTTTATAATTTATATAGGTTTTTCAAACTCAAAATCTCTGACACGACACCTATGACGCTCCCTGCCAGCCTTCCCCCTCACTCCTGGCCTGAGAACCTCGTCCTCTTAGCTGTCCAAAGCTCCTGTGCTAGTGGTGTAAACATGAACACTCCCTTGGTGCTCTGAGCTCTTAGTAATTCATAATTAAAAAACTGCACAGGAGTTCTCCGACAGTTCTGGACCACTAAAATTGTGTTTGTGGAAAGAGAAAATTCAAAATACAAGACAATATGTTAAAGCAATTTCTCCTAAATCACTTGGATAAGCCACAAATCTGTTTGTATGAGTGGTTCTTACATGAGGCCTCCTTTTTTTCCCCATGAGTGTTTCTTGGGCGTGTCTTGGCAACACCCGTTTGGCTATTAAAATAGCACACAACGCCAAAAAAACCTATAAATATAGTGAGGAAAAATGCCAAGTGGACAAAGCTGAATCTGAGGTTTGCTTTCACTTTCGTTGGGCCAGGAAAAAGGGGTCAAATTTGAAAGTTGTGTTTACAAACAGTTTGAAACAATTCCTGCAGAGTATGCCTTTAAGTAGAACCTGAGATCCTGCAATATGTCATTATACCACGACATTATAGAATATTGTGTAAGGGTTTGGCTCACAGATTAAATAAATTAACCATGTGACAGGTGATACATCTTGCGACATCACAGAATTTGAGGATCTGATACATTAAAAATGATGCTGAAGTAAAGTCTATATCTTTTTAACATAATGTTTCAAGAATCAAAGTGTCAGAGCTTTGAGTGACCTCTGAGGTTCAGATGTGTTTAACTTGTCAATAATGTTGCTAAAAAGTGGTTAGAAATGGTAGAAAATGAGTTCAACTCCTGATCTAACAGTGGTGCTTTAAGGGAAAAATAATCCTTTCAGGAACCTGTAGCACAGTCTTCTCAGTCTTTGTGTTAAAATGGACCATCAACCTTTTGGTATGTTTCAGAAGAGTAAAAAAATGACTCTGAGGTACAACTGTTTTGTGTTTGTGGCAGTTCTAAAATCTAGTTTTGGCAGTGTTTTGGGTCTGCCAGCATGGCTGACATTAATATCGCCCTGGTTATTTTATCTGGAAGAAAGAATTAATACTCTGTAGTTTTAAAACAACAACATCAACAACACATATACAAACATTAACAGAGTAATGATACCAGTATTTCCACATTGATGTCACATCTGTGTAGAAATTGTGTGCCCCATAGTGCCATCTAATGGCTAAATATGACATTGCATTCAGTTTCATTACAGGAACAAACTTAAATATTAAACCAGATTTTTTTTTGCCAATAAATCATAAGTGTCAAGTTTTAGGACAGAAAGAGGTCAAAGTAATAATTGATAATTGATACAGGAATAGAAAGAAAAGCAAATGCAAGGTCCAGCACAAAAACCATGGGCCACCTTGGTTTTTAACCATATAAACTGGACTCAACTCTACTGCATTGCTCTTGCCTTGAAATGGAGATTTTCTGGTCTTACAAGCAGAATGATGTATATTTTAAAGTCCCCCTCCAGGCATGTTTTAAAATACTCTGCTATGATGATTTTTTTCTTTATCATGGTTTTTATTTTGGGAAAAGTAAAAATAAAAATAAAAAAAACACTTAAAAGGGACTAGAAAATCATGTACTCTTTCTCCCTCATTTTAAAAGATTTTATTCTGATAGGACAGTTGAAGATTGGAAAGGGCCGCATGTAGGAAACGAACCTGGGCCACTTCAAGAAAGAACTCAGCTTTATGTATATGGTGGACACAAATGCACCAAATCTTTCTGCTTCATTGAAACAGTCTACATGTGTCCTTCCCTACCCTCAGTGCTGCTCATGCTAGGTTGACTGGTGAAAGAGCAGTACTCATCTCAATCTGCAGACTACTACGGTATTTTCGCATCCAGTTTATGTACTCCCTGAGAAGAAACATCAGAGATACACTTATGAGTCTCGAGACCCAGACGAGGAGTTTTTTATGCATCAGTTAGCATATTTTAGCTTGTCAGCAATATATAATATCAAGTGCTACGATGTTGGTGTTTTTTGCTCTTTGTGTCAACAAGTCCACTCTGTACTGGACGGTTCAAGTTTCTTTTATGGCTTTTGTAATTGTTGCAAGCTGAATCAAGCTTGCCCAGTGTAGGTCTAAATCTGAGATTTTAGGAAAGTACAGAAACATCTCCCCCTTTAGTAGAGAAATGTTAAAACATCTATAGTCTAGGTCAGACATTTAAGGGGACATAAACATAAGCAAAATGTATTTTTGTGTAGAGGGGGACTTTAATTGTTTCAGCACTGCCAGTGACCAAGTCTTTTTCCTACTTTATCCTACTTTTTTTCATGCTTTTTGTAAAAGTTTATTACCCTCTACTGCGCCGTCTCAACTTTCTAAAAAGGCACAAATCAGCTTTGCACAGTATGAAAAGGAGAGTCTTTCGAACATATGGCATTTCTTTAACACAGGACAAGTAATTGACAAACAAAGAATACATTCACTGAGAAAGAAAATACAGAATTATTATCTAGAAGGTTCCATGTAGAGAAATGGAAGCCAGACTCTTTGCGTTCTGTATCTACACTGGTCCCTGTGGCTTCGAATGAGACTGGTTTACCACAATATATTTTGAATGAAACAGAAAGGTAATAAGTGCAACAATAACACTGTCTTCACGTGGGGGAGGGCACTTCTCTAGTGCCCTTCTACTGCCGTCTTGGTATCAAAAGTGGCTCCGGTGCTCCTTCTGAAAAGAAAAAGAAGAAGGAAGATGAACTACTGTATACTGTATTTTAATATGTACATGTGCTGTAAAACCTGAAATGTTAAATTATTTCTTAATACTGTTTAAAAAAATGAAAAACAGACCTTTGGGCACTTTTTTAAAAGTCTGTTTCATGCATACCTCATAGGATTAATAACGTCACTCATAATGTCTAGTATGACTTTATCACCCGGTGATGAAGACGCTATGCAAATGTATCTGAACATGATGCAGAGCATGAGTTTAATCCAGTCATGCCGTGCAGACCATCCTGCTATATTTCACCAAAAAAGTAGGAGGGTTATTCATTCAAAGAACAGCAGGTGGCACCAGATACATCTGCTTGATCAGTAGGTTTAAGGAACCAGGCAAAGCAAACCAAACCAGTCCTGAAGGGGGCAGTCAGCCAGCATACAGAAAGACAGACAGAGTCAGACAGGCTGAAGCAGCAACACGAAGCCAAACACAGACAGGAAGGTCAGTGAGCAGCAGCAGCAGCACACAGGGGAGGGAGAGGCAGGCTGGCTGAGAGGGCTGACAGGGCAGGGAACTCACCTGGACTTTACACAGGGAGGCTTGTCAGTGGGACATCTTTGACAGGGTCATCACAGGGAGCTGCTGGAGGTGGGGAGTGGATGCAGCGTAACAGCTAATCTTGGGGAAATTGGCTGATTTAGTCATGGTCTAAAATCAGTAATGCAATGTACTAAATTCACTGCATGAAACGTGAACAATGCGTATTTGGTTTTAAAACCAAATATTACTATTTCTTATATACTAAAACTACACTTATAAGGTTTGTGAGGTGATATAGTATGACTAAAAAGGTTTCAAGTACAATGATTTGGAGATAATTTGTTTTTCTTAAAGCAACAACTATTTTACATAAAAGTAGCTTAATAGCTTCAAAATCATTTTAATGCTACACTGAAACCTGGAAGCCTTTTCTTGCACTATGTAACTTTGGTGAGCAGGTACAAACTGCTGCTTCAGTAGCTTTACGGTACGAACACACCACCAACTATGTCACTTATTTTGGTGAAACCGGATCATATTTTGTAGAGAAAATGTTTTATAGTTTTCCCTCTGATGTCCTCCAGTTTTTCTGCCTCGACTCTTTGAGATTTAGTTTCCTGACGGACAGAACTTGTTCACTTGTTGCTAAAGTAAAGCTAACCGTCAACTGCTGCAAAATGTAGGTGTGGTCAGCTCGCTCCGTGAGCCATGCTGCCAAGAGCTCAGAGCACCGGGGAGTGTTGGCGTTTACATCTCTAACAAGAGCTTTGGCAGAGGCGACGAGACCGAACACGACGGTATGAAGGAAAATAAGAAAAGGTAAAAGGAGAGAGTGACCGAGCAAGAGGCTGCTGAACAAGAGCAAATCTCGGACTGGCTTTTAGTCGTTTAGCTTCACTAAATAAGAGGCTGCTGACCTGCTAGATGTTTGGCTGTGTTTGCAAAGTTATCAAATTAAAAAAAATCATAATCATAATATAAACATCACACATATATTCACGATAGCCGCGTATAAGTGATTTGCACTCTGAAACTGTAGGGGTATTAAATCGCAAAAAATACCAATTCTACGTACTACAATGTTCCTTTAAAAGGACAATATTAAGACTGGCCACACAGATAAACAGTAGCAATTCTAAGCAGACTTTGTAGTATAAGTATAAGACCTACAATAATAATGAAAGGGGACACTGTCAAAAACACCATGGCATTTGCACGCTCAAAAACACTTATATATACAGTATACCCACACACAAACCAATGCAGCACTCTAGAAGTACATCAATCACATTACTGCATGGCCACAGTGCAACAAGACTACATAGAATTGTAAATAGCATGATAAATTGTCTTGAAAATTTGACACTTGCTTCAGTGTTGATTGTAATACACTTAAATCAAAGCAGCATCGAGCATAGAGCAGATCTGCCACCACATATAATAACACATTCCTCTAATAATACTGTAGTTTATTGTGGAGTGTGAGGTTTGAATGTTACTATCGGGTGCAAAGTGTAGAAGAGGGAGACAGAGAGGGCAGCAGCTTAAAGGAGTAGAGTACACAGAGGGAAATACTGCAGGAGACTGATAATTTACCAACAGAGTCTGCCAAATCCCAGATACCTAATCTCTGAGACTCCAAGAATTTAATCTTATGAAATACCAAGACATGAACTTAAAAATGTCTACACTGAATGCATCCAGGTAAACACTTAATCCTGCTTTAGGAAACCTCTCAAGCAAGAGATCCTTGAGAGTTAAAATTATAATACATTACAGTTTGTATCACATATACAGTGGATGGGGATATGGCAAGACTCTGGCAGGTATCTCATATTCACATGGTGTTCAGAGAGAAAGGAGCTGCAGCCCAATGCTAAACAAGGGGAGCCGGGGCAGGGATCGGTAGAGAGGGAGGAACTGAAAAAAAAGGAGTATGGTGGAGATGGTACCTGACACCCTGCAGGGCTTCGAGGTCTGTGGAAAGCTTTGCACTGCGATCCTGCTCCTCCTGCAGCTGCCTCCTGAGTGTACGAAGCTCCTGCTGAGCCTCCACCTTGATGTCGTTGGCCACCACCACTGCCGTCTGGAGGTCTGCCTGGAACCGACGCCACTCTTCTTTTTCATCCTAAAGACACAAACATATGGATATACGCTACACTGTACAGGTGGATGGAAGTATAGACACAATCTGGCAAATGTATACAGAAACAAGATCTGTTTGTGGACCCTTTGGATTTAGTTGGACGTCAGCAATAATTGGTCAGAGGCATTTCATTTGATTATACTGAAACTATTTTACTGTATCATGTACTTGCTAAAGACACTGGCATTTATAGTTGGGGTTGGAAAAACTATATGAACTTCTACGATAAGACCCAGTGAGTTTGCCCTGTCACAATCCAAACAACAGTTTCTGCTCTTTGTAACATAGAGGCAAAAATGGTCATAAACACAACTTCAGAAAAACTCCTGAGGCTAGAAAGATTCTCCTCAAGACAAGAAACGGGGAGGCAAAACAACAGATGCTCTTTGAGTTGAAGCAGGAAAAAAGACACTGAAAAAATGAACAGTAGAGATCCCTTGCCACTGAAGCAACAGAAAAATATGCAGTCATTGTTGTAGAGGCAAAGATCAGTATATTGAAGTTTTTTTTTTTACTTTGTCTTTTAAACTAAATTTGTCTTATTTTTCAAATCTAGTAAGACTGTGGTGTGCCAGTCAACAGTCGGCCAGACACATGAAAGAAAGGAGAGGAGGTTCCAACGATCACTGAGAGAGCGCTGCATGAAATTAATATCAGAGAGGTGACGGTGAAATCTAAGAAAATGGTATCTTGTCCACTTGATAATGATTGTTATTAGGAAACTAGAATTACTGCCTCACAGTATCAAGTTGCAGTTTACATCCATGTAAGTCAAGACTAATATGTAACCATGACAGCAGACAATGCTTCAAAAATGTATGTTGCTGCAAAGAAGCTACAAATTCTGAGCCGTGGCTGCTTCAGACAAATCTTCTACCAGGCAGCACAGAGGCTCTATACAATTGCCAGTTTTAAGTTTCAATTCAGTATCGGACCAAATGTGAAATGGTCTCAATCTCCCCTTCTGTTTCCAAGCAATGGTGCTGAATAATGGCCAGAAAAGTGTTTATGCAGAACATTATGATGTCACAGTGAAGCGCTCCTTTGACCTCTAACTTCACCATTTAATTTCATCCTTTGAGACATTTGTGTGTCCCAAAATCTAATCAGTTCATCCTTGAGTCCAAATGGACTTCTGTGCCAAATTTGAAGAAATTCCCTCCAGTTCCTGAGATATTGTGTTTATGAGAAAGAGACAGAATGACAACCTGATAAAATAGTGCCTCTGGCCTCGGCTGTCACTGGCACATAGACATGAAAACAATAATCGGAGTTGATGTTTATGGAAAAAAATCCCCAAAGAATACATATCTGCTTGGCTACACAGGCCATCTTGATGCCACTGGAATACTAATCTGTGGACAGATGACTCCAAGGTCAATGATTTTGGAAACAAAAAAACAGAGTTCTCAACCCCTGTATGGTGGAGAAATGTCTGTTAAAGAAAAGCCACTGGCTATGAATAGTAACAGTTACTATTATTTTCTTTTTAAAGCAGTAAAAGCCATCAAAACCACTAAAATGTGTGACTGTGAATTCACCTCTTCTGGGTCATACTACCCTTAGAATCCCTGGCAGAAGTAGCATGTTTTATTTCTAATGCAATTTTGCTTTTAGTATATGGCTGAAGGCTGAAAGAGAGAGACAGGAAGAGAGAAGAGGTGATTGAATGTTAGAGATGTCAAACAAAGGTAGATCTCAGATGTCACAATTATGCCAAAACAGCTGAATTAGTCACCAGCACATCCCTTATTTGAACTTTTGAAACGTTCTTCTACATTATACTAAAGACAACCTGAACCATTTATTTCTGTTCACAGCTGCCTTGTGTCTTCACCCAGTGATGCCCAAACTGCTTTAATTCCTTATTTAAAAGAAAAAAGAAATCCTGGCACCACATACATTATAAAAGGAGCTTTATGGGTCTGCATATTATATCCAGACCCGTATTATATATTATATATATATTAAGCTTTCTTACCTTCATCTGTCTACTAAAGACTTTCAGTTGTCGGTCTGTTTCCCCTTTCTGCTCCTCCAGCTTTTTGACAAGATCTGCAATGACAAAGCCAAAGTTTTTGAGAAAAGCAAGTCTAGACTTAGGCTGAATGGCACTAATTGAATACAGCATTCAAACTAAACTGCTCAGTTTTCAGTGTGGTGAGGTTACAGCAGCCCATATACAGCATACAAGCTCCTATAGGAGTAGCAGTTGGAATGTATTAGATCTTTATAGAACTGTTTTTTATCCATGCATTATTATTAGTATCTCATCTCTGCCCATTGTCTGTGGAAATACAGTGTCTCCACAGCATTTGCCAGCTGTACTAATAGTGAGTCAAAGACAGATGTGTTACTATTTTCCATAATTTTGCATTTGATTTTCACTGAGATGCCAGTTCATCAGATTAGTTTTAAGATACGAGTGGCTTAAACTAATACTGTCAAAAACAGCCCTGGAATAAATCCTCTCTTCATGAAAATGGTAATGTTCATTTTCTGTAGGACATGTGTCAAGAGGTATCATTTCAACTTTATGGTCATTTTTGAGATGTTTCTAATAATCATTCATATAAATGAGGAAAGACTAAATATTAGATACCACTAAATGATTCATTTTTTCCATGTTAAATTTAAGACTGCAGGTTAAAAGACTCCACAGAGAACCGAGTAGTCAAAGAAATGAACATACTCTCCATGTCCAGGACGGCTTGGTTGGTGTGGCAGTTGACGGCCCTCTGCTGCTCCACCTGGTCCTCCAGTTCAAAAATGGTCTCCTTCAGCTCCTTCACCTGGTTCTCAGCATGGATCCCAGCTTCCTCCAGGGAAGTTACCCGGCTGCTGAGCTCCTGCTCCCTCCTCTCGGCCCGCTCCTGAACCTGTTGGCATTTTGCCTCCACCTGTGTGTGTGTGTATTTGTAAGAATATGATGGGTTTAGTACAGAAACGGGTTAAAACAAAGAGGCGGTGTTTCATGTGAGAGTAATTGCTGGCTGCCACTGTGCTGATTAGATGGAAGCACTTAAGTCACCTTTGGCTCAATAAAGAATAATTTATGATATCGTCCAGACGTATTGTGGTGCAGTGTTCTCTGTCTTTCAAAAGGTTAGATAAAAGATGTTCTCAATAAAAAAAGCTGCATCAAGACTAAGCAGCAACCTTCAGATCTGAAAAGTACCTTAAACCTGCATTCCTTCTAAAGGCCAACAGGGGGCGAGAACTGGTTGCAAAAAGTAGTCAGATTGTATAGAAGTCTATGAGAAAATGCCCCTACTTTTTACCTCGGTAAATATTTTCATCATGAGTTTATGGCCTCAGTTGCTAGTTTCATTTAGACTTACATCCTACTCCACAACTTCACCTTCTCACCCAAACAGCCTAAATGCCAAACTTGAGGCTTCAAAACAGAAGTCCACAAACCAATAGGTGACATCACGGTGGCTATATCAAGTTCTTTCAAAAACTCTATGCTCGGGATGACATTTTGGGGTTTCTAAGAGGGCTGGGTGAAGAAGACAAACAGTGTGTGTGAGGAAACCACTGACTGAAATGTAATCAAAGCAGGTTAAATTATGGTATGACAAACTGTATTAACTATTGACTATAAGTAAAAGTAACCAAAGTGAGTCTATTTGACCTTAATGCATTGCATCCCTATATGACCACTGCACATTAGTACAAATGACATGGTTCAGACTATAGATCTTTCCCCCCTAGCTTCTACATCAGCCACTTAACTAAAGCTCTAATGGTTTTCAACTGTGATAAAGGTCACACAGACATAAAAGGAAGATGTAAACATCCAACTCAGCTATGGATGGTCATGAATGGTTACAGCAGTTATGGTGGAGTCTAGGGCTGCTCAATAAAAGTGTAATCATGATTATTTTTGGTCATTATTGAGACAAAATCATAATTATTTGACATGATTATTCACTGACTTTGGATACATGATGCTGAACATGATGTATTGAACAAAAATCAATGTAAAATTAGATAAATAAAATAATGTATAATATTATATATACATTCCTATAAATACTATAAAAATATTAATAAAGATAAAAAAAATCATCTGTCATGTAACATTTTAACAACCTACTGAAAATTCCTAAACATATGTTAAACATTTGGTAAACTATATTCAACATATCAGTCATCTAAAGGGCACTACTGTAAAGGAAATGGATGCACTGGATTAATAACGAAAGACAAAACAAAAGCATCATGTTGGACCAAAAGTGATGCGATAATCCTTTTGGATCGATTGTCTTGTTTTCACAATCACTGGAAGCCAAAATCCTAATTGAAATGAAATTCAATTATTTGTCCAGCCCTACTGGAATCCATGCAGTACTGTACACACAAGAGCTTAGCTCTGTCTCAGGCCACAGTGTAAATAGTGACATGCAAGGTGACAGTGACTCATGGAAATAAGAGTTCAGTCTGGATTAGATGTGACTGACTGCATCAATGTGTTCACTGCTCCAACTATTGAATTACACTCAAGCTGAAGTCAGTGTACCATGATGATTGCTGTCATCCTGAGAAACGACACTGTAAAGCAAATCTCTGGGAGCACACTACATTAAAGCATCAGTAAATTATGTAGTTATGAATAACTGACACCATGATGTTCTTATAGATCAGGATGTCCGTGGGTAAAGTTATGGCCTCACTCTCACACCCATGTGGCAGAGAACAGCAGCGTGACTCAGAGGGCACGCACTAGTGGACCACCCCACTGTTGGCACTAGGGTCACAGTCCAACAATGACGACATCACTAAGCTGATGGTGACACGCCTCATTTTTTGAGTCAACAACCACCAACATGACCCCAAACCCACACAGCCTCTCTGGTGTTTGTGGTGTTGAAGGGGAAAACCAAAGCTCCTACTGAGAATCATATGAAAACTATTTGAGCATGATTTCATGCACTGTGGTATTGAAGAAAAGGACACAATACCAGCTGTAAAGCCTGTTCAATGTTCATGTTTGAACCATTGTGGAAAATGTGTGTCCTCATGTCCACATTAAATAAGTGGTGAGCGAGCCAAAACTGATTAAAAAAGTTATTAACGCCCATTTGACTCTCATTTTTTAATCATTAGAAATTGCTAGACTGATGATACGGCTATTACTAGACACATAACTGTGGCATTTTCAAATTCATTCTGTTTCTGAAATTGACTGCACTGCAAGCACAGAATATGAACAAAATTAAATAAGTGTTTCTAAATTAGTGAACTGTCTTGTTTTAGTTTTTCATATTTTTACAGTAAATGTGGATGGACAGATTGTTCTTAAGGGAATCCTGAACGTTTTGTTTAAACACAACACAACTAATGAGGTCATAGACATAACAAAACATTTGAGCAGTGAGTCACATATAACTCAAGTCCTGCTTCATGCAACACAATGGAAGCAATCAAGTGGAAAATGTTTGAACTCCAGAGACATTCTCTTACAACAGAGAGTTGTCCAGTTTTAAACAGATTAATCTGAATCTTTGCAGACAACATGTCTCAAGTATTGTCTCTGAGGAAACAATGTTATATTCTGTGAAAAATACTCTTTATGTATTAAATTTATGTTGTCACGATTTAACAGAATTCCAATCTGTGAGTATGACCTAGAAGATGTAAAAACTTGTGGTGATGAGTTAAAATTAAGTTGGCTTAGAAGGTGTAACAAAGAATTTCGTCATCATTTTTACTTTATATACAACCAAACAAAGCCAGTCAGTTTTGACCCGGGGGGACAAAATAAGCATTCCGATATGCACAGGATATACTGTATATATATTATTTATATGAATCAAGCAATGTTTTTTTAAGGTTCATATCACAATATGTTGATGCTTTTGCAACGTTCATGACAATAAAGGTGAATTGAATTAAACACAGTATATAACACAGACAACAAAGTTTAAATAAACCATATAAATCACAAGAGATGGTGTGACCTTGCAGCCCTCCTACCTTGGACATAGTGGATCGCATATGCTCAGTCTCAGCCTGGGCCTGCAGCAGCTCCTGTCTCAGCTCCGTCAGCTCCACCTCCAGCCTGTCTCTCTCAGCGTGGGTCGTCTTCAGCAAGTTCTGCACCTCAGTGCTGTCACTGGCACTCTGCATGGCCTTCAGCTCACCCATCTTTTGCCTCTCAATGTCCACCTGCGCTTTCAGCCTACTATTTTCCAGTCTGAGACAGTCTGCTGTCGCCCTCTGCTCCTCCGCGGCCTGCGCTGCCTGACCTCCTGCCTCCAGCTCTCTGTCCAGCTGGGCCTGCAGCCTGTCCATCTCCTCCCTGAGGCAGTCCACCTGGCCTTGGGCCTCCTGGTGTTCCTCCTCCAGAGCCCGCAGGCTGCCTGTCAGCTGCTGCTGGATGTCCACCAGCTTCTCCCGCTCAAAGCGTGAACTTTCAACCAGCTCGGTGTACCTCTGCTCCAGCTCGGCCAGCCGAGGCCCTTGGTTCCCCAGCTCCTCCTCCCTCTGGGCCTGAGCTTGGGCTTGCTCCTGAAGCCGGCCAGCAAGCGCCTCATTCTTCTGCGCCAGCACCTCCAAGCGCTCTCTCTGCTGTTGAAGCGAGGTCTGCAGGAGGCGCTTCTCCTCAGCTAGACGCTCATTCTCAGCCGTCAGCTCCTGCACCACCTGCTGCTGGTCGGCCAGCTCCTGCAGAGTGGCCTGCAGCTCCTCGGCTGTGCTGTGGTGGCTCTCCTCCATCTTGTAAATCTGTTCTGTCAGGCTCTGCACTGACACATCCTGCCCTCCTGTACTGGTTACTGTTCCTGCTGTAACTGCGTCCCCACTCACACAGCTGCTCACTGATTCTGAGCGTGATGGGATCTTCTCGAACTCTGAGGAGTCGGGTGATGGTGAGTCCTTGGTGAAATCCGAACTGGAGGAGACAGAGGTTTTGAGAGGGCTGGCTGAAGAGGGAGGACTGTCCTGTTGCTGAGTTGAGGAGTTGGAGTCTGACGGCAGGCCGTTCACCAAAGGTTTTGAGGGGGGGCTTTTATTTGAACTCGAGAGAGGAGAGGCTTCCAAGGAAAGTAGCTTTTCCTTCAGTGCCTGGTTCTCCTCCCTGAGCGCGGCCAGCTCTCTCTGAAACTTCCCGTTCTTCTCCCTCAGCTCTCCAACCAGCACAAGGGCCTCTGCCACCTGTCCCTGCTCTCGATCAGCAGCAGGCTCCTGCCAGGCGACAGAGTTGGGTGAGGGTGAAGAGGGAACACTGGAGGTTTTACCTTTACAGCGCTGCAACTCCATCCTGAGATTGCTGATCTCTAAGTCTTTGGCCTTGGATTCAGCCAGCAGCTCTTTCACCTGGCACTCCAGAAGCCCCTTTTCCTGGCCCTCTGCATCTACACGGGACTTTGTTGAACCACGCGTCTGCTTTGCCAGGGTGGAGAGGCTGGAAGTGCTGGCACTGGAAACCATCTTCTTAGTGGAAGAGCTCCGAAGCTGGTCCCTCAGAGAGATGCGGTCTCTGGTTATGGTAGAAGGGATTTCTCTAGGAGCTGGGATTCCAGACTTCTTGGCTGCTTGTGCACCTGCAACACAGACCCAAACAAAAACACATATTGAAACAGTGTTCAAGTCCCAAAATGGTCGAATCAGCATTAAACATAATCCATCACAAAGCTGTTGACAGAGCTGTCCGACTTATAACCCGTATGTGAGAAAAAGGTTTTCATTGGTTTCAGCTGTGCCGACAGTTTAGACTCTTTTATCATGAGAGGCTTTATGAATGCCAAAATATCAAAGTTTCAAATTACACCTTTAAAGTTTAAATCTTGGAACCTTTTTACAATACCTGGAAAATGTTACAAAAACAAAACAAGCATTAACAGAACATTTTTTGAAGTAAAAATGTATTAATTGTGGGGGGTATCACAGTGTAAATCGTCACATTACATACACACTTAATTTTGTGTAAAAAATGCATTTTTATCAGGGGTGCTCAAAGTTCTGATAAAAGAGTGTCAAGCCAGTATATGATTGAGGTCCACACAGAAAAAATGCAGTACACCGAAATTGCTAACTTTTCCCTAATAGCCCTAATCCCAAGTACTCATTCTGAATTTGACAGATGCTTGTTAGGGGGCGCAGTCCAACGCAGTAGCAGAGTGGTCTATTAAATGTAAGCCAATAAAAAGTAAGTAAAAGCCAGTGAAAGTAATGAAATGGACAGCGGAAGATTAAAATATATTGCATGCATTTATTGGCCCATTTGGGGGCCTGCGGGTCGAACTTTGAGTATGATTTCGATTAAGTAAATTAAATTAAGACCCACTTGGACTTCAGTTGTGGTGCCAGTGTTGATAAAACACATAATCGAGTTTAAAGGCAGGAAATTCTGAAGTTTGAACGATAAAACTTTTCTCAGTAGAATTAGCATATAGCAGGCTTGACACTGAAGGTTAATGGAATCCACATAGCGACATGCTGGGATCATGGATTTGTTAACATCATGTAATGGCACTAATTAAATGGACAGTGTGTCACATTCACATGCTTGTATTATTCAGCAGTTTCATGTTGCTGGTCACTGTACCCTATTCACATATTGTTCTCTGTTTGGACAACAGAGCATCTGCCTGGCACTGTCTGTCTGTGGTCATTCATCGCTGCAGCAGAGCTTAGCTGTGGCATTTCAAAAGGCATCAGCGTGGGTCGCTGGCGCAAGCCTTTTCCAGACCCCTCTCAAATATGAAGAGTATTTACTGATGCCCCGGCGCGAGCAGGGTGCCGCCTGAAAACGTTTTATTGTTTATTTTCTGATCATCAGCAAACAGCGATGCAGACACAAGGGGGCTGCTTGTTTCAAAGGATGACAAAGGTCCCTGTGCACGTGGAGCATTCAGGCACAAAGCAGCTTAAGCAGTGCACGGACAAAGACAGCCCTGTGTCTCTCACGTCCATACATCATAATCAAACCCACAGAGCAGAGACAAGACAGACAGCCTGTGTGCTGCGATAGACAGCACATTACCCTGAGTAACACGTGCACACATTTACAGCACACACACACACACACACACACACACACACACACACACACACACACACACACAAAGAAAATCCACAAACAAATGGCCTAGTTTGGAATGGAAATCCTATACCCCTGTGGGTTCTTTAAGTACTCTGCCATTGATAGGCACTTTGCACAGACTATCCCCTTATTGAATAAACTAGCAACTGTGGCAGGAGCTGCCAACACTGGCACAATTTCTGGGGTACAAAGCCGTTTAACATTCCCATAGTGTGCAGCTGCTGAAAGAAGTGAGGCAGGCTTGCTAATGATAACCTAAATGTGTTGAATAAACAACCAGGTTCAGATTCTAAATAAACCCAGATATAAAAATACAGAGTGGCAGAATGTCAGTCAGCTCCTCAGCTCTGTTGCTGGCAATCCTGACATTACAGTTTTTCAAAGGCTGTAGCTCAGTTTTAAAGCTCGATATCAGTATCACAGGAAAGGAAGTAGGAAAAACTAAGGAATCCATTGGTACCATGTTGTGATATCTAGTCAGCAAGAGGGCTGAATAACAAAAGATTTGGAGAGGAAAAAATGACACCCTTATTCAAAGGGTTCCTTTGACCTCTGACCTCAACTGGATGAAATCATATGGGTACCCACAAGTCCCCATTTACAGACATGCCCACTTTATGAAAATCCCATGCAGTTTTTGCCAAAAAACATTTTTCTCATGCAGTACAAATGCTATGTATTTTGCCTATTGTATGTGAATATTTCTGCATACTGGGGTACCTAAACAGTCTTGGAATTGCATTAATTGTATATATCTGGAAAGTTGAGACTCTTGTAGATACAGTGAGGTCAATATTATTCATGTGTGATGATGTTAGTCCCCATATTTGCCATTTCATTGATCATTGCTGGATAAAATGACTTGTTAAGACATCTATCAACATAATAAATTCTTGATCATGGTAAAAAAAAAAAAAACGTTAAATCTAGCACCAAATCTGTGTAAGAATGGTAAAAAATAACTGCAGCAATCTATGAGACATAGTTGATTTATTGGGAATGGCCTTCATTTAAACAGATCATAAGGTTCAAAGCCCTTATAAGCTCTGAAATTTGAATATTATCAATTAATTACTTTATTAATCCCACAATGGGGAAATTCAACTTCTGCATTTAACCCATCGTTTTTTTACACACAAGTGAACACACCATGCAAGGAGCAGTGGGCAGCACATTACTGTGTGGGTGTCTAAGGGTAAAAAAGAGCTTCAACCTGTTTGGATTGAAGGGATCCTGCCATTTGAATTCACCTTAACAAGTACAGCACTTAATCCCAATCATTTTAATGAATTTGCTACTGGACAGAGCTGCACTTGACAAAGATCCAGCGTGCCATTAAAAATCTACAGTCACTTTTCTGTGCACTTCACAGAGGATGAAGCCATGACTGACAGAATGAGGACAGCATGCACTCCTAAATTAACACATGGAAGATTTTAACACCAAATCAGTACTGTGTGTTATAAATGACTATTTACTATGCAATACAAGAAACATCAACCAGATAGGACAGAGAACGAATGAAACACCTCGCAGCTTGTTTCATGGCCACTCATCATATTCAGATTATAGGTGGCAATAAGAAAAGGAACAATAGGTCCTTGTTAGAGAGAGAAAGGCGTCTGATGTGATTAAGATCAGTCTATTCCCACGAGGACGAGTGATGCCAGGAGTGTAGGACAGCCTTTCATTTGCTGTTCTTTCGTATTCTGTTTTCCTCTTGGTCTTAGTGAATAAAACCCAGATGGAGCACATGAACTCACTCATCTTTAGATCGCCCACCTCTTTAACCATGACATCACCACAGCTGCTTAACGTGCACACAGTAAATGACACCAGTCCAGATGCCAGCAGTCAGCTCAGACAGCAGGATCCTTAAGAGGAAGAAAGAGTCACTGGAATACAGCGTCAGATAGTTAGACAACCGCTTTATAATCTTTCTTTCTGGGACATACTCCCAGAAAGCATAAAACAGATCCCACAGTTGGCCAAATGTTGGCTATTAAAGCAATATTAGACCCAAAACAATATTGTTTTATAAAGCTGATATTGGCCACCGCTGACAGTCTATCACTGAATCCCTAGTAGATAAAAAATACCACCCCAGTTAACCAACGTGTCTCCAAAACAAACACAGCGGCTGCAGAACGTTTATTATTTCAATTTTCACATCATCAAGCGCCCACTTTGCCAGACACAGAGGCAGCGAAAGGCATAGCTCTGCCAAGAGAAGAAGAGTTGACATTAGATTCTACTTTAACCGCCACCAAGAGGGCAGGAGGAGAATTAGACCACTGACACCTGGAGTTGCCAACTTGTGGCAGAAAATGGCACTGGATCGGATGGGAGTACTAAGAAGACACCGGAAACAAGCACTTGGAGGATGTTGGATTGAGGAGTGGAGAAAGAGTGAGAGAAGCGGTTCTCTTACTCAGACACTACAGTCTGAGTTGTCCCTGAAAGAGGCAATTAACCTCCAAATGCTCTTGCGGAGCTGCTCAGTGGCCACCTGTGAAACACTCCCAGGACGCAATGTGAGTAAGTGCATTAATGTGTAGCAGTGCACTGCTGTAAATTTAATCGCCTGCTGCATGTTTTCCTTGATGAATAAAAAAAAAAGAAAAAGAACATCCATGTGTGGCTGGTGGATAACAACAATATGTTCAATTTGCAACTTAACTAAATATGACAAAGACCAAAGAACAAGCAAGGAAGAAAACACATTAATCACAGCCATCAAGGTTTTTGGACCTATAGTTGTAAAGTTATGGAATCAGATTTGAGTCAAAGTAATCAAATATCAAACAAAAATAAGAATTTGAGAGAAAGAAACTCACTTAGTAAAAAAAAAACCCCATCAAAAATAAACCTTATAACTTCCATTTGTGTGATCATGTTAAGTATTGGTCTTTTACTAAAATGGCCTTTTGTTTCCAGTTCCCTTTGCTTTTATTTTTCAGTGATCAGGCTTTTACCCTGACTGTCAGCTTTGTGTTTATGCTGCCTGCTCTTTTGTTTGCGCTGCCTGGGTTTTTGTTAGCAGTTCTAACAAGGGCTGTTAGTGTATAATACAGGTGAAGTGAGGTGGAGTAAGAGTGTGTAACCATAGCTGTACCCTAACTCTAACACAAACGTTCCCAGGGGTGAGTCGCAATTGTTGAATTACTTTTTGATTGACAGCTCAGTGCTCCAGCTGTTGTTCAGTGTGTCACAGCTACAGTGGCTTGTAAAATAGCAAAATATAGCACTGAGTTTGATGAATTTACTGTTTATCAGCCCACAAACGAGACAAAGAATTAGTTAGCAAGCAAGGAGACAGAAAAGAAGAGAAGGATAAAGTTACAATGAAAAGTATACCCCATCACAAGGTTGGACACCACCTGTAATAGTTTACTTACAGCTGATATATACATATTTGTTCACATCTCTATTTACTTCAAAGTATGTCTACATTTCCATAATCTTCTTTATGCTATCTTTATTTACTTAATACTTGCATTTGTATTATATATTGTTGTACATTTAGTATAGCATACTTTTACATTTTTTTAATTATTAAAAAAAAATGTTTTAACCTTTATTTCATTTACAGAATTACTTTCTATTCCATTTCTATTCATATACAGCAGAAATTGTAACAAAAGCCATTCCCCCCGGAGATCAATAAAGTATTTCTGTTTCTGAAACAACATTTTGTAAAGCTACTATATGGTAATAATAGTGGTGGTATTGGACTATTTTTGTGTCCAAGAGGGCACAAAAACTATATTTCTTTAAGGTCTTCACAGAAAAGTATTTCTACTGTGGGTGTGCAAATCCAAACTCAAATATAAAAGACCAAGGTGGTTAAGAGTTTGCTCAGTCTTAATTTAGTGCTGTCTTTAATGTAGACCGGCTCAGGTCCTGAACATTTATAGCTACCTCAGAGAAGCACTAAATCTGTGAAAAGCAGTGGAATGGGCTGTTAACTGGCTCACTGAGGAGCTTCCATCCTCTAAGCGAGGAATAAATCCTAATGCAGTCGGAGGAGTCTAGCTCTTATTGATAGCAAAGTCCAAATACCCCAAAATGGAGAAAGAGAAGAAAATCCATCCAAGTTACAGAGAATATTGTCACAGATGATTGTTTTTTAGATCTAATGTCCATGGAATTGTTTTATACTCCTTCTAAAATGCTAAAGAAAAGCCATCGTGCATGAAAAATCCTTAATCTGGAACAATCTCAGAACCCGCTGGCTATCATTCTGATGATGATTTACCCACTGGGGGCAGCGGTGTGGGATATTTTTTGTCCCAGGATTGCAAATGCATGACCCGCCCTCTTTCCTCTGATGGCTTACCCTGATATTCTCACCCTAACCTTAAAAAATCGTCTAACTCCTCATGACTGAATATAACCAACCCAAATCAAAGGAGATAACGAGTACTAGCCAATCAGAGGCAGAGCAGGGCGGGTCACGCTTAGCCTGCCTATAGGAAAGAAATCTGGCTTCTGATGTAGCTGGCCAAACACTGTTTACTGTTGGGACAGCAACTTTTAGCAACATCAATATTTTTTATAAGGGTTTTATAGGTAAAGGTTCATACAGTTATAAATACTTTTATATACAAACTTCTATACAGTCTATGGTCCAGACGAAATTTCAGCTAATCTCTATGAATAAAAAAATAAACAAACAAATAATAAACAAATAAAAAGCTGAATGTTGCAAGATGATAGACTGCGTTTTGGCCAATGTGTCCTGCCTCTTTTGCTCTCCACAAGGACTCTTTACCTGCATTCGACCATAGGCTGCTCAAATGTGATTGGTAAATACTACTTGGACTACAAATGGAAACCAGGGCCGTGAACAATCTGTCCTGTTGCCTACAGATTCTGCATTTGTGGAAATCTTTGTTAATAGAGATTAGTCTTTCAACAGTAAAATCAGACTTGCTACCGTCCTCTATAAACTTGACTTGAGGAGACGGAGCATATGAAATGATTGTGTTGTTTACATTAACTAATTATCTAAATGAATTACACGGACTGACTTCCAGTAATCCAAAGGCATTCCGTTATTCCATTGGAAGTCAGCTCCCTGATCACAGTAATGCCCTGTGCTGCCTTCTTTCTCTCTAATGAAGATAAGCTTTCAAATCACAGCAGGAGCCGTGTGGCTGGATGCTGTCCAGCCCGACTGCCAGCCAAGAGGTGACAGAGTGCATTGTGAGCAAAGTGCACAAAGTCTTCAATTTACCAAAACCGGGGGGAGGAGGGGGGGGGGGGGGGGGGGGTCATGGGTGAGGAGTCATGATGAATTGATGACTGCAGGTGGTCAAGTGTCAGAGAGTTGGCACCTGAAATGACGCACTGGCTACGTCGTCGTCGTCAAAAACAAAGCTTTGGATGGGAATCTCTACGTCTTCCCTTCTGTGTTCCAGGAAATGTGCTGTGCAGTTTTTCAGTCAGGTGGAAGTGAAGAGGACAGACAGAAAACGCAGTCAGTGTCTCTGGCCTTCCTGTTGTCCAACTGTCAGGGCATGAAATAGGTCAACAGGCGCCCATCAGACAGACGCTGGGACTCACAGGCATTCCTTTCCTCTTACTGGTGTGGAAGATAGGCAGAAGCGAGGCTCCATGGCTGCCACAGTGACTGAGCAGAGATTAGCCTGGATGGTCAGCAGCACATTGTGCTACTGGAAAACATGGCAACACTTGTTGAGGATACAATTGCTCTCCCATTGCAATAAGGTGCTGTCCACATCTTTAAAATCACAAGTTGGATTAATAACACATGTTGTAATGAAGATAAAAGTTTTGTGAATACAGCATTGAAACATCTTACACTATATTTCCTAAAATGACGCCTAAATCTCTGACTCTGCTACCAGTCTAGGACATTACATCATATGTAAGATGATAAATAAATAGGCAAACAATACATAACTAGGGCAATGTGATTTATTTTAAGTAGAGTAGTGTTTTCATTTGCACTGTGTCAGCTGTGTAAACCAGATATACTTGACTATATGATAAAGCTGCAGAGATTCACTGAAGGCTGACAGCAGTCTGACACCTGTGTTTGACACTGAGTTTACAGACTGACTACACAGAGGATTTGAATGGCTGTTTGCACTTGGCATTAGTTCATCACAGAATCAACGAATTCTAAAAGAAAACAAACTTTGGGTTAATGACTAAGATTCATTGGAAGAAATGTCACCATGCTGTGACTTTTACACCCATAAAATTGATTATAATTTATTTTGTCAGCTAACCCGATGACGCCACTGTTTTTGGCTAGTTTTTACCAATAACATTAAACCGGTCTGTGCTGGTTGCATGTCTTGTTTCCTGCATTTTCTTTATTGCAAAATATCTTCCTCTCAGCTGAATGAAAGTGCTACTGTACAATACCATCAAATTACACAGTAGGCTCCATTCAGCTTCTTCTATATACAAACACATCACCACAAAACCTGAGCTGCATAAAAGACGTAAAGTATACTTTGCAGGCAATGTCTGTATCTGCAACGACCCTGCCTTCTGCCTTTATTTTCCCTTTTCTTATCATTTTACAGTTTCTGGGTGACAACCTTCAGGCTATGAAAAATGCAGACACCCAAAAATGCAAATACAGTGAAGCTGAACAGCAAGCGGACAAAGCTTGTTACAAAATGAGAGTGAATCTGGGGTTTGCTTTCACTTTCGTTAAGTTGAGGAGGAGGAGCAGCCAAGTTTGAAAGTTGTGTTCACAAACAATAAAGGATAATTCCTGCACATTATGCCTTTAATGTTCAGTGCACTAAATAAATTGAGATTATAAATTGATAGGTATCAGGACAAGTTTTTTTTTCCAGTGGCTGATATGCAGGATGAATGAGAGGAGACGGGGAAATATACTAAGGTGATATTTCTTTTCTTATTCAATAACAATTACAAAATATGGAACTTTTAGAAAATTAAATACATGTTTTAGATAAGATTTGTTTTAAAAGAGGCTGGATATCATGAAAAAGGTAGAAGGAAAGTATTGCAGAAATGTTACTGGAGACAACAAAGAAATAATATAGACTGGCTTATGTGCTGAAATACATCCTGACACAGTTTTAGTCCTCAGTGGTTGCTGTGCCTCTGTTGTCAGCAGGTGGCATGTTCATCAATTGCCCCTACAGCTGACCAGGCAAACCTTCCACCCTGCCTTTAAAAAGACTTCACTGTGTATTTAAGTGGATGCTTGTTTCTGCCTGAAAAGTGAACAGCTTTGTGCTTCCTCTGCAGCACAGCACAAAAGTGCAGCATGAGAGCTGGCAAGCCACAGAGGGCCACTTGGCCTGGGTCCTTTGGCTCCTTTAATCATTTTGATTGAATCATTTTAACTGGCCCGCATGTTAAGACTTTTAACACAGCATCCTTATGTTGATCCACTCGGCTTTACACTACTTATGGAGCCAATAGCCTACAGAGATATCCAATAGCGTGGATCACAAACCAGCCAACTGAGAGGGAGAATTTCTTTATGCTCCAAATGGAAAACAGTTCAACACAGGACTCACTGAAGAGTAATAATATGCCATTTTACATGATTGCAGGTTTATAGGATCAGTGTGTGTGATGGGTAAACAGGTTGTAATGAGTATTGCTGAACTTTGTTTCAAGCTTCTGGTGATTTCCATCCGAGCCTTATACCTTTGGAACAAAGAATTAGGATGTATTAAGATGTGATTTACTTTCCTGGATTGGCCATAAAAAAAGGACTAAAAAACATATTCTGTGGAAAGATTAAGCCACAACGGGGTTTTATGAAAAAGAAAAACATCAGCTTCTAATCTCAAGCAACACTTGAGTACTGTGGCTTCCTTTCCACGGACCACAGTTTAAAACATGACCAACAGAGAGGCAACCGATGCTACAGAAGACAGAAAAGGCAAAGCAACTGCATGCATTGCTCTCAAGCACAAAGCAGTATTGGTGAAATTTGACATGGAAATTCCCAAGTCCTCCCTCTGAAACTGCCCCATACTCTGTTTGTATTGCAACTTATTACAATCCATATTGACTTTTAGGTAGTGCCTCTAGTGGCTGTGGTAATTATGATGGAAGCCAAAGTGGAAGTGAAAATATGTAGTATAAAGAATGACAAAGTACACGTAGGGACGCCAGGAGCTATGGTTGATGGCTCAATTAAAAGTCAGTGTTTATTATTTAAGTTAAATCTAAGTTAACTTTTGCGCGTAGCTACGACATGTTCTACATTATGCCAAACTGCTACTGTCTGACCATTTTAACCATGTGTTTAATCGACAACAAATACATTTAGATATGAGGACGGGAAAAATAAATAGCATATATGATAATATGGTTTAAAGGACTGAACCAAAGAAGCTATCATATTAGCTGTGTCATTCAACCTTCAAGAAGTCACTACATAACCAGGCTTCCAACGCCACTTGGATCACAAGGATGTGTTAATGAATTCTGTTGTGACTGGACGAAGACACATAATCAACAAGATGACACCTAGCAGTTCTCCCAACTTCACTCTGAGAAAGTGATGTGATTGTTCTGAAGACATAAAGTGTGCTGGACAGCAGACAGCAGAACCTACATCCACAGAATTACAGGATTAGTGTTCCCAGAGTGAGGACCAACCACAGCCAGCTGCTGACAGATACACAAATGTTGATTTGGCATGCATTGAACACACGTTCACAGGTTTACTGGCTTACATGTCAGATCCAATTCAAGTATTTTAGGACGACAGTTTTATACTAGCATTGTTAGTTGTTCTGCCATAGATTAGTGATTTTTATGAGTTCAGATCTGAAGGCTATAATATACTACCTTTGATGTCTAGGCTGTAGTCTCCAGTTACACAAACAGGACATTTAAACAGCACACGCCTCTCTCTGCAAACACAAAGCACTGTGGAATGGCTGGTGTGTTTACTGTACCAACTGCTAACTGCCATGGAAAGTATGACTGAGATAACTTCCTCACAGTGTCCCAGCTATCAGAAGTTGGACAAACTTGCTTCCTCATGTTGAATCCCTGTTCTGCGTCAATTTGCTCTGATGTGTAGTTGAGATAGTACAATAATCGACATATTTCCACAATCTATCTTGTTGCTCAAAGTGTCTGCTCTGAATGGGAGAGGAACCCACCAGGCACAATGTGTCGGTGCTTCACCAGACAGATAAGCATTTAGCATCTATATAGGAACATCTCGGCTGTGCTCTAACATTATATGTGCGAAAAATGTATGCACTGTTGCCTGGTGGCCACTGAAGTGGCACTTATTTATGCTGACAAGCATAAATAAAAATAATAAAAATCCCCATTAAAAGACCCTGCACAGTTACACAGGTGTTTTCGGTTGATTAGACGCCTGCTTACGTTGATGTTGGGCGGAGGTATGATGGGAATGAACCCATGCTCCAATTACTATGACAAAGGATGCATCTGTTAGTAGTTGTCCCGCACTAACAGATGCATCGGAGCTGACAGGAAAGTCAGGTAGAGGGATTAAGTATGTGAGTGACCTTGCCAGGCCTGTAAAAATATCTAGAACACAAACTTATTCAGAAGTATAAATACACAGTACATTTTCACTTTTTATATCCATTTTAGACATTCCTATAAAATATTTAAATATTAATTTTATTGTGCAGTTATAGTGTTTAAATTTGAGAAATTCCATAATGAATGTCTGGGCTGAGCTGGGGGTTTTTACCAGTAGGGCTAAAGGATTTGGAAAAAATATTATTATTATTATTATTATTATTATTAATAATAATAATTTTCTTATTCTTATTAAGATTGTTTTGATTGATACTGCAATTGCGATATAATTCACAATATCAGAGGGAATAATAATTTTTACATCAGTATTCTCATTTTCATTTAAAATTATATTAAAATCATTAGCTCCCGACCAATACAAATTTAGGGCTGATGTTGATACTGTTTTATGATATACTGTTTTCTTTCCAAAATGCAATCGTTACTTTTTGCTGGTGTTTCTGCCCCTGTGTTGAATGACACTATAGAGTTGACATCAGAGCTGCTTGGCACCACAAGGTGAAGTGGGTTTCACTAGACAAACTATGCAATTCATTTATTTCTAAATAACACAAGCTTTTTTTTCTGCATTACATTCTGTGAAAAATGTTTTAATATCAGCTCTCACCAGATAATATATATGCCAATACATCTGTTAAAGGCCAATACAACGGTCGGGCTCTGGTGTTTGATTTAAAAAAAAAAAGAAATATTGTTATATAATATCAGTTTGAATATTACTCTCGTCCATATTGCAATTTGGCTAAAATTCCAATTCATTTTTCATCCCTATGTCCCAGCACCAATAAAAAAACAATGTCAAGTTACTGTGCTGCAGTGTAAACAGAAACAACGTTATACCAGTGGCAACACGCCAATGGCTACACCGATAGCATCCCCCACTTTCAACAACACTGTTTTTGGCAGCGTCTTTAAAACGTTACAGCTACCTTCAAGCATCGCAATCAAACTTCTGGAGAAGCCACAAGTGTGTAAAAATTTCCCATTTTTGACTATGTGAACGTCATGACAACCTACTTTACCTCACTACACAAACATGCTTTAACTTCCCTTTAAGCCTGGGTCCGGATGGGTACAACTGACTGAGTTGCAGCTCTGAAAACAGACCCACTGTTATTGGACAATATATTACTGACAATTCATCAGCAGCCGACAACATGCTGACCGCAGGCTCCGGTCTTGGCTGCTCTCCTGAGTGAGCCAGTGAGGAGACAGGAAGGCTCGGTGTAGTAGCCTTCAGTGTAATTTGGTTCTGATAACGACCTCCTTATCACTGCGGCAGACAGCTTACTCCTTAGACTGCCACTTCACAGATAACACCATCAATCAAACCTGAACGAGTTCCCACATTTTCTTCTGACTTACAGCTGGAGAATTGTTATTCTACTTTCCAAGCCCAAAGTCTGACAAACCTCAGCTGGCTGTTTTACCGTCTGTGTGGAAGGGAAGCTAATGTTAAGAGTTCATAACAAATCAGAAAAGAAACGCAGATACAGATACCCTGCTTCAATTAAAAGCTTAAAAGTCAGTATGCTTATTATAATTCTACTACCATGTAAAATGTACCGTGCTTCTGTGCGTCTTTGCTCTCTTGGATCTATAGCTTCATGACATAATGAAAAATCAAGCCATTTGATGATCAATTCTCATTTACTATAGAGCCTCATTTGAGAAAATGGAGAGCACTTTTTCATAAGAATAACAGGTCACTCGATTAATAATATTGCTGACTGCTTCATTCCATAATGGAGGTTCATGTGGGAAGCTGGACCAGTGAGGATCATGGTGTACTGTACCAAGCGGTGTTTAAATACTTCTCACAGCCTGGGGAACATGATTGATGACACAGAGTGTGACTGTGATGGCATATTCTTTCACTGGCTGACCAAACAATACTTCCACATACCACCTATGTGCAACAATGCCATAATTATTTAGCACCAAGTATAATAGTCATCAACAAGCAGTCCAATTTTGCTTTGTAATAATCAGCAAAAAATTTGAAATATTAGCTTCCTTAATCCTAATGTTTGACTCAACACACAACAATCTATTGTTTTGTGTATAATGTATAAATTGTGCACTTTAAGTGTGTGTGTGTGTGTGCGCGTGCATGGAGAAGAAATTGAGGGCTAATCTTTTCAAGCATGCAGCAGCTTGCAACCATTGCCTTCCAATCTGAGCCTACTGTGCTCTATCTTTAAGCAACACAAGCTACTGCTATGAAGTGATGCAGCCTAACACCCACTACTGACAAAATACTTCACTGTATCGTGTGTGTGTGTGTGTGTGTGTGTGTGTGTGTGTGTGTGTGTGTGTTTGTGTCCTTGTTTGTTGCCCTAGCAAGCGACCTGACTCTGATCTATTCAGTGTCTATTTTTGTTGGGATGAAAACATGGAAATGTAATCACATAACAGCATAAAAACATGATAAAGCTTCGTGTGTTAGAATATATATATGTGCATGGATAGGAGGAGGCACTGTGCACATACATACTATGTGTACACAAGTACACATAGATGCAAATGCTCGTTTTGTTAAAGAAATTCAGAGAGGTTACAGACGTGGAAGAGCTTGGTTTTTCTTCCGATGAGCGTGAAGTTGCTGCTGAGTGCAGTTCAGAGGGACTTTGAAATGGAAATCTTAGCGAGGCGCAGTGAGCTCGGGGCAGTGGAGGGATGAGAGTGAGACTGATGATACCATCTCCTTTGGCAGGTTCCCTCACGCTTACTGTCAGGCAAACCTCACTCAGCACTTTCCCCCGCCCAATATCTACACACAGGTGCAAACAGATACACACAGACGGACCTGTACTGACTGAAACACAACACGCAAGATCAGTAATTACACACTCAGAAAGTGTGGTCGCACTCGCACAAATAATGGCACAAGAACAGAGCAGAACGGCTAACTTCTAACCCTTTTAAACAGCGTCTGTGACTCGAGGGCATATTAACCAGAAGTCAGTCACTATTCATTAGTCAGGACTTGTCGTTTCAGAGATGTACTCAGACATGACATGACAGAAGATTAGCTCGTATCTATTGTATTCAGCAGATGTATGTCTCTGCCTTTTACATCAACAGAGCCAGACAGTCACAGACAAAGAGGGATAAGTGATGCTGAGGCAAACCGCCAAACAACACAAGCAGACCTGACTCTGTTTCCTCCTGTCTCCCCGCCTGGTTCCCCATGTTGGTCTGCTCCGCGACTCCCACTCTCCACACCGGGGCGGACTAATCCAAGAATCCGTGGCTGCGGGGGGGTGGAGAGGTGTGTGTGTCTGAGTGTCGGGGTCTCTGTTCAGCACCCACAGCCAGCACCGGTCAGTCAGTCGCACAGAGAGTAAACCATAAGAGACATGAAATTCTTCTTATTCTTTCCTCCTACGGGTGTTCTTTTTTCTGTTCCTCACTCCTCTCCGGGACTGTGTGTGAGTGAGTGTGCATGTGTGAGGAGGCAGGCTACGTGTCCTGTCAGTGAGTGAACTGCGAGTGTGTGTGAATGTGTGCGAGTGTGCGTGTCCTCCAGGACGGTGACAGTATGTCACAGTGGCAGGCGGGCGGGCGGGCAGAGTCGTGTGCACTTCATTATTGCTGTGATGACTGGAATCAGCTCAGAGGGGGGAGTGGCTTCCCAGGCCACACACACACACACACACATATTAACACACCTCCTCCCACTGCTGCCAGCCAGTTTACACTCACCAATACCAGTTGAACAATGGTGAGATGAACCGTCCCTCTCACTGGTACTGAAAAGACGAGTGACTATAAGAGAGAGAGGGAGGGAGAGAGAGGGGGGTGGAAGGAAGGACTGAAGAGTAGAAAGAAAGAAAAGGCACTATTTGTATTTTTGGCAGAGGGTGACAGTGCAGCTCTAGTTTTTTCTTGTTAAGGAAACTTGCAGCATGGGACCTCACACAAAGGCTTTGTACCCACTCCTCCTCACTAAATCACAACTACAAATTCCCAACAAAAGTCTTCATACAACCCTGATTCCAATAAACTTGTGATGTTGTCTAAGCGATCATTTGTGAATCCTTTGTCCCAACTTTTTTGGGAATCAGGGTTGTAAATGGTTAAAAGAGATGCAGGTCTGGGGGAAAAGAGGCAACCCCAGGCTTGCTGTGCACACAGTGGGGAACAATAGCATGAGTGTGCATGTGAGTGTGTCTACATGTGTATGAAGATGGGGGGTGGTGTGCTAGTTTTGGTGGGGCTGAGGGGAAGACTCTTCCTCATTCACAATGTATGCATGGTGTAAATATTCATGATGGCACAAGCTTAGAAGTACCAAGTTGAAAGGGAGAATGACTTGTCATTTTCAGTTGCAGGGTGTTCAGTGTTGTGTTTTTACGTGTGCACATACTGTATGAGCAACTATCAGAAAAAACCTTTAGAAACCCTTCTGGAAATTTGTCCGAAACACAAAGATGTCAGAAACTTCTTGTCTTCAAAACGGGCAAATTGGTGTCACTAATTACCTGCACCAAGAAGGTAATGATTTCAGTGTGGTTTGTCTGTCTGTCAGGATGATTACAGAACAACTACTGGCCCGATTCTCATTAAAACTTGGTGGAAGGGTAAACCAATGTTCCAATGGGATCATTCAAAGAGCACATGAATGCACCATTTGCCCTGGTGGTGATCTGCACTCTCCAAGTGCCAATCTAATTCATTACAAAAACAGAGATTTTTCAATTTATCTATGGGCCAAACATACATTTATACCAAAATGATACTCAGTTACAATAAACAACAGGGATTAAAACTGCACATACTGTTCAAAAGAGCAGCAACTTTAGTAAACAAAACATTTTTTATTCATACCCCTCTGAAGAGAGAGCCATAGCGTTTCATCCGACCTCAGTTTACAGTAATACAATGAGACAGCACAATGCCACACTATCTGAGTGTCTATGATACTGGATGCTGGGCTGCGACAGTCCACAATAAAACCTCTGTTAGCCAAGGGCATAACTCTGTATGAAATACTATTTATCAGAAATCAAAATTCATTTCAACTGCATCATCAATTTTTAAGGCCATACTTGACACAGATAAGCTGATATTTTTAGCAGGATGAGCATCTCGGTTACATAAGCTCCGAGCCACCAGTTCTTTGCCTTTGTGTTCACTGCTGAAGAGAGCTGTGAAAATAAAAATGAAGAAGCAGAATACTAAAGAATTGGCAATTCAAATTTGTGTTATTGCTCAATATGCATTTGATGCATTAAATATTCCAATCTTTGGCCAGAAAAGCATTTTTAGAAAAATTCTGCAGTAGCTGTTAGGAAGGTTTTGTTTGCTGCTGCATGATTCTGCCCACGTCAGGCTGAATATTTAGCCCTTTGATACAATACTGTACACGGCTGCTTCCAAGCCTTTTTATATCTTATGAATGTTGCATAAACTGTTGCTGAATTTTTCCTCCGCCTTTCTTAATATTCCCCTCGTCTTGGAGCGGCACATCTACCTTGGTAAACAAACATGCCTCTAATCCAGCTAAGAATGTTCTCCTCACCACAGGACGTCCATCTCTGTGGGCCCAAACAGGCCTATTTCAAGATCTGGCAAGACCATTTTCCTCTGTCTTGCATCTTTAGGGGACTTGCTGGGGTCACAAGCTTCTCAGGGGAGGAATTTCAAACTGGATGCCAAAACTCGGGTCAACAAACCTAAAAGGGACCAGGTGTGTTTATGTCTGAGATGATGCTGGATGCGTAGATACAGTGTTAATTCTGGCCTTTGGAGCAAACCCTTCAGATACAGTGTAGTGAGTAGGAGTAAAGCTATTGCCCCCTGTCATAATCCTTTTTACACTGTATGCATAATAAAGTGCATTATCATACTCTACATACTGTAGTGTATATTTAGACTTGGATAGGGCAGTATGGGAGACAGAAAAGTTAAAGATGTGTGTATTTTTGGATGCATATTTGTGTGTGTCCGTCACATGCATGCTTGTCTTTTTACTGCTTGTGTCAGTGTGCGTCTGTCATGGCTGAGTGCTTATGCAGGCTGAGGCGTCCCAGTGGACTGAGGCGTGTTTGATTAATTCATCTGACAGATATGAGGAGCACAAGGCCCATACCTTTTATTCCTCCTGCCTCCCAAACTCTGACACACAGACAGACGTCCCCGCTGGGACCATGTTACGACTGAGTCTCGTGTCTGAGTTGTGCAGAAAGCTCATACACACTTAAGGATGGGAATTGATAGATTTTACTGATAACAATGCCATTAACAATTCTGCGTATTGGTCTGAATCTTTATCAATTCCCTTTGTCATTCTGATCAATTTTCTGTGTGGACAAAAAAAAAGCAAGTCTACACTGGTTTTTGGCATCAACGCAACTATTTTATTATCCCAAGTCTAAACTCAGTGAAAATGAAAGAAATGAGAGAATATTTGTGCACCATTTTTTTTTTTATTTCGGGTGCTCTATGTCCAAGCCTGTGTTGCTAATGTTATTATATCAATTTTATCCTCGGTAACGGACGTGCTGCTCTGTTGCTCTGGCACGGAGAGTCAAATACATGGCATTCTTTGAATTTAAGCCCATGTTGGGTAGAAAGATGTTCATATGATGGTGTTTCCTCTCTCGCTTGCAAGGATCATTTTAAGGACATTACATAAAGCACTTTTATTTGTGAAATGAAGCAAGGCTTTAGAGCCTTTCTTCTTCTCTGCCATGACTCCTTCTTATAAGAGTAGAAGCAAGAGTTTTTCCTTGTTGTTTTACGATGCACAACTGTCAGAAAAACATGCCGGCATCAATAAAAGCTTGGAAAAATACAATTCTGATAGATTAGACAGTTCAAGTAGAATCATTTGTCCATTTCGATCCCTGCATACACTCTTTTCTCTGCTTATCCTTCACTGTGACTCTTTACTAAAGTCAGCTGACACATGCATCATACATCCATCTTCCCTCTGAATCTGTGCTATGAGGAAATGATATGAGCTATGAGCTGATTAATAGGGAATAGAAAGTCATAGTCCATCTGGTGTGGCTGGCAAACCTCACATATGGTGAACAATCTGAGAGAAACTTCATCTCCATCACTCTCTGACAGCAGACCTTTGGTACAGCAGAGCCTCGAGGTTAAACACAAGAACGCCCTCTGTCTGACTGATGGCTATTTGGGGAATGACACAGCAAAAATCCACTTGCATCTTTAGCATGCAGTATTTTGCTTGGAGCAGGACAAGCATAGACAAGATGCATTTAAATCAGAGTTTTATGCCCCGAAAGCAACAACTATCCCTGACTAGTTGAAATCATTAAAACAATTCTGTTAGTAGAGATGACAGATGAAACATTATCTATGTGTGTGAGACAGCATGTCACTATTTTATGTTTACAATCAGGAGGTGAGGAGGACAGTAAAGTGAACGTTGTGTCATGACAGAGCTTGATGCTTCTTGGCAAAGCTAATCCGGGTTAATTCATATTTTGCTGAGGGAGATTTATGAGGTGACAGTATTGCGCTGGCATGTCACTCGGGAGAAAGACAGCATGCAGCAGAAACTCAGTAAAACCAACAGATGTATCCGTTTCCAAATCCTACCTGAAGGCAGAGAGTGATACTAGATGCTACTAAAAATACACAAGAGGAGCAAGGAATAAATCATGAAATAGAGCAAAAGAAAATATGATTAGAGCAAAGCACATTTCTTTCTGGCTTGACCAGAAAATACAGAAAGCTGATTTACAAATCTTTAAATGGTTCCTTTTAGGTCGCAATTGAATTTAGTAAGATTTACTTTTGTACTTTATTGTAATTTTGTAATCTATTTTTCAATGATGAGGCTCCAAATGAATTACATAAACAACTGTGTATTTCAAACCTATTTATTTGTAGACATATATTTATAAAAATCAATATACCATACTTTGTAATCTCCCATGGGGGGGAACTCTGTCGCTTTTTACAAAACTCTCAATAAGATAGATCTTAGAGAGTACAACTGGATATGTGAAAAAGAGTTGCACAAAGTCTGATATATTGTCTCATGTGATGTCACACAAATAACCAAACCTCTGTAGTGCACTCCTTAGCTTCTTGAGGCTAGGGCTATGCTAGGTTCAAGGCAACATTAGCCGCTACCAGTATAACATGCCTGTCTTAGGGCCGGGTGACATGATGATACATATCAAATTACTATTATTTTTAATATAATTTTATGGCAATGTCAATATACCAGCATTATGACTGTATTTACATCATTTGGACAACACTTTCTGTTCTGATCCCTGCACATGGGAGTGAAGCTGGAGAGAACCACAAGTTCTGTTTTGCTAACGAGACTATGGAGTATACACAAATACACTATTTATTTATTGAATTGCCAGAAAAAGTGCTGTATCATGATATAAGTTGTTACTGAGACACGAAATGACCTGTATCAAGAATAGAAGATTTTATCCATATGACCATATTGATGATGTTATAGGAAAGCAATGCTTTATCTGTTCTGTTTAACTGTATTTGAATACTACTACTACTATCATTGACTTGCAAATGTGTTGGCAAATTGCTACAGAGGGTGAAGTATTTGTAGAGCTGGATAAATGCTGAAGCAGCTACCAACTGTGACCATTAAAGTGCTGGAAATCAAACAAGTGTACTTCACTGAATCAGACAGGGGAAAGACTCACTGAAAGATATTTATGTTAAGCTCAACTCCACTCAGCCAAACATTAACGATCAGTGTGAAAGCATTGACTGAACAGAGGTAAGGAAAGCGCCTGTCAATGAAGTGCCCATTTGTTCAAAAGTTATGCCCTGCAGTCACCCACAGCAGGCTTGTTATTTATAGAGCAGGACAGTCTTATCTCCTTCTGTCTCTTCTCCTTGCTCACTCCACAGGGACTCCTCTCCAAGTGAAAGCTTTGCTGAATTATTGATGAGCTGTTTTAAATAAGTCATCAGGGCGAGGCTGGGTTTTAACCCGTTGTCTGACAGCATGGAAGAGTTGGTTAAGTGCCAAGTGGGATAGGGGAAAGACTCCATTAGCAAAAATAACAGTTTTGACTCATTAGCAAGGCATGCTGTGAGGGTAGGCCAGGGCGGGGTCAGACTGTCAGTCAGCTGACCTTTTAAGCCAATACTGTACTGTGTGTGTGTGTGTGTGTGTGTGTGTGTGTGTGTGTAATGCACTTGATGGGTTTTTTTCGAGGGATACTTGCTGATTTACAGTCGTCAAGCCTACTGTGATTGCATTTAAAGCCCAATAAAAGTATGGCAACTGTGCTTGAATCTATTTTTTGTGCTTTTGAAGTCTACAGTAAGATCTGCCAGTTATTACAAAGCCCATAACTGCATATTTGATGTCTACTGTGAAGTGGAGATGAGAAGAACCATCAAAATATTATCAAAGATCAAAATAAAAATGGCTAATCTTGGTTAATTGCAACCAGGAAAAGAGAATTACAGATCAATTTTATGACGTAAGACAGTTTGTTGCACAAATCAGAATTTAAGAAAATATGCTACACCAGTGTCTTCACAGTGCTGCATTCTTTATTCAAAATGACACTGATTAGTACAAGGAGCTTTAATGTTTGTGTTTTTGCTTTCTCTTGTATGAACACAATCTCAGGCACATCTGACCCAGTTTTCATAAGACATGAGAAAATAAAAGATGCATCTCACTAGTGCAGTCTTCATTTCAGAAATTGAGTGTAAACAATGGGGGGTATCTTAATCTTTCTGAGTCCATGCAATGTAACCCATTTATTAACAAAGACTATATTTAGTATGATAAGGAAACAATACGAGACAACATTTGCCCTGATTAGTCTAAAGCCTTTTTAGGTTCCCTGAAAAATCAAATAGAATTTCTGAAAAAAAAAAAAAGGAAAATTACATTGTATTCATTTTTCACTGCATATATGTGTATATTTTTGATGCCAAATATACCAAATACTAAGTTGGGCTCCTTCTAGTTTTTAAGAGCAATTGAAAAATCATACAGAGGCTGCCTTCCAAATCACATACATTTTCTTTTACTTTTTTTATACATACAGCAGATGCCCCTCAAAGTACATACTGGTAAATGCAGTATGCATTAGTATTGGGACGTTCTACTTCATCAATATATTCCACTGTGAATTTTTACCCTCTTGATCATATACACTATATGGACAAAAGTATTTGGCCACACCTGTTAATTACTGAATTCAGGTGTTTCAATCAGACCCCTTGGTGCAGGTGTATAAAGTCAAGCAAGCCATACAGTCTTCATTAGCAAACATTTGTGATGGGTCGTTCAAAAGGGCTCAGTGACTTCAAGCATGCTACTGTGATAGGATGCTACCTCTGCAATAAGACGATATTATTAGAAAGTGGAATCACTTAGAAACAAAAGCCACGAAGCGGAAGAGAACTTTCACTGCAATTAATGTGAGCACAAAAACTGTGCAAGACGCAAGCCTTACATGACCAAGTCCAATGCCAAGCGCCGGATGTAGTGGTGTAAAGCGCATCGTCACTGGACTGTGGAGCAGTTGAAACGTGTTCTGTTGAGTGACCAATCACGCTTCTCTGTTTGGCAGTCAGATGGTCGAGTCTGGGTTTGGCAGATGCTGGGAGAATGTTACCTGCCTGACTGCAATGTGCCAACTGTGAAGTTTGGTGGAAGAGGCATAATGCTGTGGGGCTGTTTTTCAGGGTCTGGGCTGGGTCCCTTATCTCCAGTGAATGTTTTTGCTTTGGCATAACAAGACATTTTGGACAATGCTATGCTTCCAACCTTGTGGCAACAGTTTGGGGAAGGCCCTTTTCTTTTCCAACATGACTGTGCCCCAACGCACAAAGCAAGCTCCATAAAGACATGGTTTGATGAGTTTGGTGTGTAAGAACTTGACTGGCCTGCACAGAGACCCTCAACCCCATCGGGCCCCTTTGAGATGAACTGGAACAGAGATTGCGAGCCAGGCCTTCTCGTCCAACATCAGTGCTGGACCTAGGGCTGGGCGATATGGACCAAAAGTCATATCCCGATATATTTAGGCTGAATATCGATATACGATATATATCCTGATATTTTTATCGCAAAGTAAGAGCTAATGTTCAGTCAAAGTCAAATATGACATGTCACAAGTAGTTTTATTGAAACCGTTTATTTAAGTGAACATAAATACTTCATAACAACAGGAGTACCTTTTTTTTTTTCAAATTAAACCTCCATAAAGTGCACATTTAAATAAAAAAAATCTTAAATAAATATAGGCTATGAAATAAAATAGGCCAATCTCTTTCTGCAATAAATATATTTGTATGAGGAAAGAATAACAAACATTACAAAATAATTAAATATGACAAACTCTAATAAGGGCAACATTTATATATAAAGAAAGAAAATCAATTTAAACTATATCGATATATGTGATATGGTCTAATTCCATATCACATTTAGAAATATACCGATATATCTTTCATATTGCTATATCGCCCAGCCCTATGTTCAACGATTCAGTCAAAGCCATATATGACATCTCACAAGTAGTTTTATTGAAACCGTTTATTTAAGTGAACATAAATAATGTATAACAAAAGGAGTACCTTTTCAAAAAAAAAAATCAAAGCTCCATAAAGTGCACATTTAAATGAAAATATATCTTAAATAAAAGCTGCAGCTTGCCTCAAGCAAGTATCACAGTGCAAATTTGAACTATATTGATATATGCGATATGGTCCAATTCCATATCACATTTAAAAATATATCGATATATCTTTTATATCGATATATTGCCCAGCCCCAGCCGGACCTCATATATGATCTACAGAATGAATGGGCACAAATTCCCACAAAAACACTCCGAAACCTTGTGGAAAGCCTTCTAAGAAGAGAGGAGGCTGTTATAGCTGCAAAAGGGGGACTAACTCCATATTAAAGTTTATGAATTTGAATACAATGTCATTGCAGGGTGAATACTTTTGTCCATATAGTGTATATGCTGTGCAGAGGATTGTGGGTCAGAAAAGACAGAAAAGCATGCTGGCTTGCACAACGCAAAATGTGACTGGCTGCAGGAGGACATCCTGGTACTTTTTGTACACTGCATTTGACATAGTATATATTGGAACACACCAAATCTTTTCTGGCATTTTAAATAGTATGGTAGTATAATCAAGTCTATTGCAAAAACAGGAGTCCCATATACCCAAAGACCAGATATAGAATGATAAGAAAGTCTTCAGCGGTTTGAACAATTCAGATTTTTTCCTCTCATATTTGTACGCAAGCCAAGACCACAAGATCACATCTACCAAAGGAAATTTAAAAAAAAAACATCAGTTGCGGGCACAAATGGGTTAAGTAAAAAGTATGTTTTCACTGCTCAGTGAGGATTTTGTCATGCGTCCACAGTCTAGTCACCAAATGCGCTTGGCCGGCCTCTGAGAAAAGACTCAATTACTGCCTGACGGGTATGATGACAGTTCTGCTGCAGCGTGCCTCAGAGCCCAGTCAGTCCTGATTGCTTCTTGTCACTGTGTGATGTCACATATCAACAAGGGAGAGACCAATCTGTTTATGACCAACCTGGCAACAACGATGGGTGACAATATCAGTAAAACAAGCCTTGAGACACACCTCAGTATTTGAGTGAAAGCGTTTATCTCAAAATGTCATGAAGGAAATGTTTGACTCTTCTCTTCAACCAAAAGCAGAGTTTTACCTCAGAGACTTCCCTTCTACATCAATGAACGCAAACACTGAGACATTTCAGAGCATTACATCTCAACATCAATGAGTTGAAAATACCACGGATCACCACCCCAATCTATATTCAAATCATGGCATTTCCCCTTTGTGGATATTTCAACTCCCAGGTAAGGCTCAGTGACTTCAGGCTAAATGATGACTGTCACTGCTAGCATGCATGGTTAACCATTGCCGCTCTTTCAGGTGTCGGATTTGATTTTCAACTTGCCAATGAGCTTGGTTTCTGAGACCTGTTTGACACATCCATTCATTGTCTGTCGTTATATGTCATGACGTGCACTGGTGAGCCCAGGTGCAGAACAAAACAGCTCACCGTATGGGAATATTAGTCAGATTAAACATGCTTGATGGGATCAGATCATTAATATGTTTTTATTTGAGCACATAACAGGAGGTTAGTTAACTTTGAAGCTGTAGCACAGAGGATACCCCGTTTGACTGAAGATTTTGCTTCTGTAGTGATGGCAACATTTTAACAAAAAGAATACTACTCTGTACCGTGCAAATTGCAGCTACTTAACAACTCTACCCTTTGTTAAAGATTTCTTTATGACTGAGAGTTATATTTCCTCCACTTTGGTAGGCTACCAGAAACTGGCTTGCAGAACTAGTGCAGAATGTGTAGAGCGATGGATTTATCATTAACAGCACAAAGTGGGAATCTGTTCTCCCGTCCTTGGGTGTGAACAACCAAACTTTGGCTAATTAGAGCCCAATCCAATGAAAGCTGGCTGGGTGAAATCATGGTCTAATTGTGTTTGTAAGAATCTAGAGCCTCACTTGGCCTTGGTTTCTTAGCTCCTCTGGAGTCTTTTGTCAAGTAGAATTCAATTATCTTTGCTTCAGCACAACAAGCCTTTGAAGGAGAATTTCACAGCATCTACACACTGTGTGGATGTGCCGCCATACACAAACACGGCTATCTCCCTCACAGAGGATTTTCCAAGGATGTGTTGGGAACAACACTAATTACTGCCAAACAAATCCCTGTAATTATCTGCTCCCATATTTGTCCTATATGTAATTCATGTTTTGCTATCAGCTCTATTTGAAGTTGCTCTAGCGGCATGTCTTGCTCATACAAAGTACAATATCAATAATAAATCCAATTTAATAGGTAAACTTTGCAGATATTCAACCGGCTTTGTGTCATTCCAGTGTGGGTGGTACATGTGCGCATCCTTGCTGGCGAATGAACGGGGAGCTCCAGGCAACATGGAGGGAAGCCGCTCTTCATCTGCATATACTACCCACACTGCAATGACACAAAGCCGGGTGAAAATTGGCAACTTTTCCCTTTGATAGATTATACAAACACTTTTTTAAAAGTGTTTATCACAACCATAGGCTACATATAAAATCAACAAAATACTTGGGATGACTGGGATTTTTGATTTCAACAGTTTTCAGAAATATTCTTTGCCATGTGGAAAATTATATATGTGAGAAGGATCTGAAATGCTCACAAACCCATCTTCAGTGGAGCAGAAGCAGAATATCATGGTTTGTCTAAAATTATGTTATGTCATGAGAGAGCATATAGTAACAAAAGTTGTTCATTCATTCAAAGCGTTGGGGTTCACAGGCCATAATACAATACCATTACCAAGCTAAACAAACACATATATCAGCACTGACTGTATATAATCACAAGCACACAAACACACTAAAATGACATAACAGCAAAATATCTGCCAAACACCACCAACATCATTTCTCTCTTTTTCTGGATAGAAAAAGTTCATTTTTCCTTATTTGCCATCCAAAACATATCGTGCTGTTCACACAGCTGAGCAGATGTTGTGTGAGGAGCAGACTATGAATGCATCCAGTCCCTCAGTTTTGGACCAAACCCCATGAGAACCTCATTCCTCAGCCACCTGCATCCCCATCAATGCCAACAAAACGAGAATAAAGAGACACGAGAAAAAAAGAGGAAAGGGGAAAGAGAAGCATCTCTCCAGCTAGGAGTTACCACCAGCACCTTGGAGCGGAGGCAGGCAGCTTTAGTGGTGTACTATGGCCCTCTAGTGGTCACAACTGGTTAGTGCCAATATTTTTATACTTGGGTGTTTAGTATGATGATCTCTAAACCATCATTTTTTAACACTGCAGCTCTTTCTCGCTGCTCTCAGCACCACACTGATTTTTAAATCAAATAACGTCTCTGAAACTACAACCTTCATTACTAAGAAGTTGGGATGTTGTGTAAAACATGAATAAAAACAAAATGCATCAAATTCAGAATCCATTGTTTATTTACAAAGAAACTAACTGAACATAAAATATATTGTCTTTGTACAGTTTCAATTATATGTCACAAAAGATAAATGATCACAGTCTGTTTTATTCACATTATAGACAACTTCCCAACTTTCGTGTAGTTATTTGAAGAAATCTGACAAGAGTGCTAGTTTCCTACCTGACAGGCTGCGAGGGCGGCCCTCTGCCAGATCTGAGATGGCTCCTGTGGTCACAGTCTTCTTCATCCTGGAGCCAGAGGCAGCAGCTCCCAGTGCAGGCTTTGTCAAGGCATCATCACTGCTGGCTCTCTTCAGCTAGAAACAAATCTACTGTTAGAATCAACAATATAGGTCTAATAATATTAAAAACATGTTCTGGAGTGAATTAAGCAGCTTCATCACTCATGTTTGTTGTAAATTTTGATGTGTTTGTGACTCACCCTGCTGAGGCGCTGGTCTGAGGCCAGCATGTTGGAGGATCTGGAGGTCTTCATGGCTGTGGAGGTGGTGGTGGAGGACGAGGGGGCCAAGGAGGCCTGCTTGGACCGCTCCTGGAGTCCCGGCTTGGGCAGCCCCACCTTGGTGGCGCCCGATTTCAACATGGCTGCGAGTCAGCTACCCACACCTGAGAGAAGTCCAGAGAAGAGAGGAAAATGAAAAACAACATTAATGTGCCTGTGTTTTCAGCTCCACTGCAAAACAGATGCTCAGTATCATTGAAGGTTGTTCTCTTTAACCAGTCTGCTACACTGTCAGTGCCCCAGAGGCACCAGTCAGCACTGCTGAAATATGAACACATGATCTTCCTTTAAAAACACTTTGAACAACAAACAAGTCTCTAAGAACAAGACGAGTAACACTGTGGGAAACTGGACTTTGACTTGTAAAATTTCTGTCTTTGACTGCCATGAAAAACTAATATCTTTATAAATACACTGTGTTAATAACTTCACTCACATGTAACTTGCCGACTACAATCGAGCCATTTATTAAAACTGCATATTAATATTAAACAATTGCAAATTATGATTTATGACCACAGTTTATGTTTCTGCCTCTTTTCTTTATGGGGCAGGATCTAAATCTTCCAGAGAAATACTATGTAGAAGAACATATACAATGCAAATATATATTAGGGGTGTCGCAAATACATTTTACATTGAAAATTGATCAAAATGAGATTTAAGTTTTTGTCAATCAAAATCAGTTTAAAGTGAAGTTTGCAATTTTTTTTTTAGCCGAGACTCACTTTAGGGGGACTGACCTTTAAGGTGGACCAGCTGTTATCATTTCAGTGACATGCCCCTCCTTGTTGGTCTTAGTAAAGGTACATTCCCCCAAAACATGGCAGGTATATCTCATCTGAACTCATCATGAACTTTATTATCATCTTTTATTTTAAATGAAGAAGTTGAAAATGTAAAAGACTGTTGTCAGGGCATGAAACCAATCACCTGTTTATCTTTACAAATCAAAAACCGTAAATGAAAAAAAAAAACAGTTTGGATCTAAACTTGAATCAAATTTGTGACCTTTGACTTGTGGATTTGAACTTTGAGCAATACACTAGCTACAGATGTGAGTCACAATTCAAATTGCTTCCTCAAGCACCAAAATTGCACAGCATTTAAGAGGAAGCTAAGAATATTAAGCTTTACCTTTGCTTGATGTGAATAAGGAGACCACTGTATTAGCACTGCCTAGTGGTATTTTGTGTTTCTTCCAAAATAAATAAACCAAGCATTACCTCTGAGGGCAGTTAAGGTTGTTCCAGTAGCAACACCATTGAACTACTTCCTGCTGGAGGGAGGAGAGGGAACAAAATCTCTTATCTCTTGATTTGGTCAGACCAGCGGCACTGACCAACACACAGCTTTATCTCAACAGATCTAGTAAGAGGTATGCAGTTGGCTGAAGCCACAACTGACATTCCTCTGTCAGGAATACAGTTAAAAAGCAGACCAATGAAGGCTCCATTTTTCCAGCTCCAACAGGATGTGGTCACACAGAGACTGTTGAAGGTGTGCAACTGATGTCCAGAAGGAAATGTACTCATCTGGGCAAGAGTAGCTGTAGGAAATGGAAGGAGGAAGGAGTGCACTTAACCAAGGAGAGAGTGCACTGGTAAAGAGCTCTGTAGCTCCCAGATGACTGGCTGAGTCATTGATCAGGGTTAGGGTAACCTGATCTTCTGCCCCTGAGAGCCACAGTGCTGTTAATGGGGAAAGCCTCTATAGTCTCTATAGTCTGTTTTCTCCCTGAACTGGCACTTATTTCATTTACTACACTGACTGAAATGATGCATGTGGAGCACAGCAGTTTAGAGCAGGAAAAGTGATGCTGCAATAAAAATCTGCAGTAAACAATAGTTGGCAGTGCTATAAATAATGGAGTGTAGGCATTGACCACTAAAGACTGAGACACTAAATAACAATACGGAGATCCACATCAGTATAATGTTCCCAACAGAGAACAAATGTGAGGAATGCACAATATATATTGAGTCGATAATGGGAAATTTAGTTAGTGTGTATTACTCAGAAAATTAAACATAAAGCAAAACACAAAAATGTGACACTATCAGTTATTTAATATCTATCAGTCATGGGAAGCAGGCAACTGTTGGTTATCATATCGGCTGAAAATGTCATATGATGCATCCCTGTCCAGTCTGGTATATTTTACACTGTTTTTTTATTAGAGGAAGTTTGTGGGTGTTAAGGGACTTCTTTGATTACGAACACACTGCATGTACTCTGTTTTTGTTGCCCATATGAGAGAGCGTGTCTCCCTGCTGGTCCATCACATGATACTAAGACCTCTCCAGGCAAGATCCTGTGACTAACTCCTGCCTGGTCACCTCAGCTGGGGTGGCTCACCTCCCTTTAGATCAGTTTACAAAGCTACAGTAACACTCACTGCCAAGCACATGTTTGACTTCTCATCGTGATATAATCTCTGTGTAGGCTAAATGAGGAAGTGAGGCAAAATTTAGGATGCCCCCCTTGAGGTTATATTCATTTCATTTTTATTCTAAAATGAGAGGGAACTAAGCAACAACCAAACATACTAAGATAATATTACATTTGAAAGCATGTCTTAAAAACAGTAAACCTTCTGTAAAGCAAAAACATAAAAACTGCACAGTAACTTTACAGTTTAAGTGAATCTACTTTTCACCTTCTTTGGACCACTGTGGGACTGCAAATATGAACTTTCCATCTTTCTCTGCAGAGAACTGTGTCCCACTTACTTTACAATGGCCTAGATAGGAACCCAAATGTCTTTGAGAGACAAACTCACCACCTAACCAAGACACAGAGTGTGAGGTGGGCATCTTCCTGTAAAAGCAACTCAGCTATCGGCTGTTGCATGGTCTGACAAAACAAACATGAAGTATGATGACATCATTGCTTAAACAAGACTGGTTAAAAAAAAACAACTAAATATGGGCTTTGAGAAAAATGTCAATTTAGAAAACCCAGATATAATTTGTACTGTAGTCACCACAGTCATAAGTAATGGGTTGTCATCTGATTTAATTATATTGCTTCCAAAAACAGGAAGATGAATGTAAAGACTGAATATGGGACGGAGTGCTGGAGGAGTTTCTCAAGTTATTTCTGACAGTTGCTGTTGGACTGGACTGCTAAAAGGAGATAAGGAGAGAGCACTGGGAGACAAGACCAGCTGTTTTCAGTTGGGTCTTGGATTAAACAATCTCTCACGCATCATCTGATCTGATACAAACCTGAGGGAGAAGATAATGTGCTTTTATCACACAGGGAAGATCAACACTAATCCATCCCTCCATTATCTGTTAAAACATCAAGTCATTCTGATCTGGCTATTTTCCTATATTACATGCAGCTTCATTAGAATATACTAAATCCCATCTGAGTATCTCCCCACACAGCCTGAGAACTACCTTTGCAAAGGTGCACCACATTTTTCTTGCAGCCAATCAGAGCAGACTGGGCTTTTTTTTTTCTCAGGGTGGAGGCTTAAAGAGACAGGAAACACTTCAGATAGGGCGACTACAGGTACATTCGGAAAATTAGCATAACATGTCCTCTTTAAGAAGATCATCAGTAAAATATTATGATTTATATCCATTGACTTCTTAGAGCACACATACATATACACCCTGTCTGTAAAAAAAAAAAGAAGTAATTTAATCCAAATGTATATTTTTTTTAAGGTGCAACCAGCAGAACTGCTGTTCAGCAGAAAAGGACAAATGTTGAGACAAAACCAATGATTACTGTCCAATCCTACTATGTTACAGTATAGTTACAGAGGAAATACCGTCCTCCATGTACACATTCACTGCACGAATGTGTAACTTGGCTTACGCAGCTCGCCACAACCACAAATCGCTTCGGATCAGATGGGGAAATCCAAGCTAACCAGTCCTGACCGTTCTCTGACATTGAATGCAGGCTGTCCCTGGTTACGATGCAGGCCATGTGAACTACACTTCACTTCTTCAGTCAGTGTATGTGCTTGTGTAGAATAATGTAGCAGATACGAGTGAAATGCTTCCTCCTGTCACTAGGAACTGTCTATAAATATGAACATCCTGCCACTGACATTTATACAGACAGAGTGCAATCCTGCAAAGAAGTGGTTGCAAAACCGGCTGCCTTCTTGTGGTGGCGCTTAATTAGGCAATGTGTATTCAGGTGTTTCTGTACTACTTTGCTGCAATCAATAACTTTATTCTACACACAGAATAATAATAATAATATACATATAATAACAAATAATAAAAAGATCCAAACATTGCAATGCACAATAAAGCAGAATAATCAACTAATATGCATCTTTTATGCTCCTGTGTTTAAAAATCAAATAAAAGGATATAGGTTGGATGTTTGTGTGCGTCACCACATCCTCTTATGTTCTTTCCTGCTTGGCCCATTAGTCAGCTTTTAAAGGGCAGACATAAACCTTTCATATAACATACAGTTAGCATAACATAAGGCTAAAAACAGCAACCTCGGGTTGGCCATGGCTGTAAGACCTTAGATAAATACCACTCCTGCATTTCACAGGTTGCAAAGCTCAGCCCCGGCCACATTTCCCTTCCACAATTTTACTTTCAGTGGTTGACCGAAATGTGAGAAACCTGGCAGCAACATCAGGAGCAGATGTTCTTAGTCACTTTTTTCCCAACTTATTATATAAAGTGACTTCAGTTTTTCCTATTTCAAACTTATTCCAATCACATCTTCAATCCAAAACAAAGTCCAGTGTTCTTATGAAGGTGTAGAACAATGCCTGAAGATGAAACGACACATCCCAATATCATCAAAGAGCTGAAGAAAGTGAGTCATGAGAAAGAGGGTGATGACAGATTGGTGTCAGAGAAAAAAACAGTGGTGCAGTTCACTCACGTGTTCAAAACTGGACGCTGTCCTAGAGCCTGCCCTCTGCCTGAGTGCCCTGAAGCACAACAGACCAAAATAACCGTCCTTTGAGCGTTACGAAGAGACTCTGAGGATGAGAAACGAAGGGTCAGGAGCAACGGCAGCCCGCCTCAATATAGCAGTCAGGATGAGGAAGTACTGCAGCCTGCCAACCGCTGTGCTGTATGTGCTGTTGGCTCTTTCACTCTCTCATACAAAGAGGAAGAGAGGGACAGCCATGGGTATGTTTTTCTCCTCTCACATTTTTCCACACTCTTTCTAACTCATGAAGAACACACAGCAAGACAGAGAGAGTGGACCAGGAGGAGGAACACATCTCAAACATGTGGCTTTGAAGCTACTGGGCCAGGCACTGTTTGAATAAGGGTAATTCATTTTATTGTGATTAAACAACTCAAACAGCTGTTGTTAGAAATGCAGGTGTCTGCACTTTGTTCTTAGGACTGTGGCTTGCAATTTGATTTAACCTGGGACCATGTGTGTTTGTGGTTTTTTGGGCGATACACAACTGTTCCATTGTATTCTTAAACTAAAAACCACAAAGCCGTGCTTCAGTAAAATGTTTTGTGCAACTCATGTTTGACAAGCTGAAGTCTGAAAAATAAAGATTGATTTATGACATTGTTTTGAGCTCTTTATTTCGAAAGTGGTCTGTAGGCTGTTTGGTCACAAACAGTCAACAAAACTGACAAAGCCGGTCTTTGTCTAAGAAACGCTTCTTAATGCGAGGGTGGGATCATTTGTGGAGGGGTCTGCATTTTATACTACACCATACTGGTCTAATTTGGATCCCACAGTGAACGGCATGCCAAGGCCGTAGAGCATGTGGGTAGAGAGCGTACTGCACTCTGGTCCAAGATGAAACAGGCTTCAGTTTGTGGCAAGTGGTAAACTGAGGAACTTGGTCTGACCACACCCCTATGCCGCCACAAAAACAGCTTTTTAAAAGGGTGCTGCCAGAGGGTTGACAAACAGTTCAGAATGCTTTTTTAGGCACCGCATGCTGTTTCACACCCTGCTGCAGATACAGATTTCAAGTGTGATTTGACGTACATGCTGCATGCCTTAAAGTACACTGATTTTGTTATGTTGCCACTTGAACTACTGTATTGCCGCCTTGATAAATGCTACAAAAACACTGTACTGTTCCTGTGATTGTTCACTGCCACTGCTAACATATTGTATGTCTGTGTGGCAACTGTGAATTACACCATGGCCACAGGAAATAGTTGTTTCTAATGTTTAGAAGGTCTCTGGTGAAGTCTAACTGCTGTTTTATTAGGTTTTGTTCCTAGGATGGAAAGTAGACAAATGTGACTTTGTTCTCTATTCCAGTCTGCCCTTTATGGATGGCTGCAGTGCTGAACAAACATGTCAGAGAGCATATTTTTTAATCTCGGGTGTTGTGAAGCCCAGGAAGGTGTGAACATTTTAGCAAGCCCTGCAAAAGCTGTCGAGACATTTCATTTAAAAGTACACAAGTCGACTTTTCCACAATGAGGTTGGTGCTAGATGAAAATCAGGGGATCAGGTGCACCAACCAACTTGTAGGACTCACCAGTGCAGCCAAAAGAACCACAGTTTTCCATTGGTAAGTGGCCATAGTATAAGAACAAAAACACAGTCCATGGTGTCCAAATATAGAATATGGACTTTGAGGAAAGGCGAAGAACCACTAGGGACCAGTAATTACCAGTATACTGACTATTTCTCAGCCAAAAACAGCCAACTTACATAAGGGGACTTTTCTAAGAAATTCCAAATGGAATAAGCTTCAATACTGCCAAGATCCTTTACATAGGCTGAATTAAACCAAACACTTACAGAAATGGTGAATAAGGAAACAGGAAACAGCACACCCCCAGAGTATGAAGCAGGCCAAACATTAATAAATAATAATGGAACATAAAGCCATGTGGCTGGATGCTCACAAAGTGAGGTGGCAGCAGACAGGCTAAAGCTCCGATTCTTTTCCTTTTTCCTCCCTGCGTCCACAGGAAAGACACTGAGTCAGACTCTCCACACAGACACAACAGTCGCAAAGGATGTGAAAAAAACAAATGCAAAATGTGCCATGATGGTGAGTGTGTGGCTAAAAATACTGCTTTGTCCATTATCACTGAAAGTATACTATCATTATAACATCCAAAACATTACACAAAATTATCCTCAATTGTAAAGCTACTGTAGGATTACAAATTCACAACAAGTCAAGCTACGTGCTTGTGTAGAAAGAATTTAAATCATGTAATACTGACTGTGGAACATAAAGTCAGCTTTAAACATCTCTAAGGATTTAGTGGTATTTGGACAGAGAATTTATATTTTGGCTCCACTCTATTTGCTCTTGATGTGGTATGTAGTACTAGTCTGTGATATGCACTTATTCTCCAATAAAATAAACCTACAATTAAAGGTCCACTATTGTTTAAAATTAGATTTTATGTTGTTTTTTTTATTATAAAGCAACGATAAATACTGTGAAAGTATCAAAATGCTCAATCCACAGAGAAACGCACAGTACGTATTCAGAAAATTTCTTTCTTTAGATTACCTGCCAATATTTCTCTACGGTTGTAATATCAAAGCTATACTTTATTAGTTAGAAAGTGCCGCTACAGTGCCATTGCAGTCATTCCCTGGCTGCAGTGATGGTGCAGAGATGCTGAGAGACTTGGCTTTTTCAGGAGGGGGGCTTAGACGGGCACTAAAATGTGTTTCAGACAGAGGGTGAATACAGATATATTCAGACTGACAGTATGAGAAAAATGACTAATTTTTAAATATTAAAGCATGTTAATATGTTCTGGTATAAACACAAAATAAAAGTATGAACCTAAAAATTAGCACAATGTCCCCTTTAAATACAAACCCATCTTTCTAAATCTTCATGCATGAAAAATTCCATGAACTAAAGGCCATCTCGCTGTGAATGCGTCCTATTTTCAAGATGTTAAAACTACGAATCAAAACTAGAAAAGATTCAATAAAATAACATCACATTCACTTCTTTTGAGTAAGATTTGTCTCATTCGCATAAGTTTTGTCATTTCACTTGAAAGATATTTTTAGGATTGAGTTGTACACTGAGCATGATAACTGTAGCTAAAGATCATACGTCATTTCTAGATTTCATTTTCTTGATATTACTGTATCTGAGGGTGAATGTTTCTTTTAAAGATGGATTGATATGAGAAAGAACAATTAAATTAGTTGTTATTTTAGCCCACGATAACCTCATATCATGAAATATAACACAGCTGGGTATCAACCATATAAGGTCAAATTACTGGCAATAAACATCTTGAAACCACGAGCAGATATTATGTTTCCGTTGCTTCTGGCGGTGTGATATTGATACGTTGCTACTGCTGCTACTGATATCACATTACCATAACAGCAGCTGCACATCTGACCAACATCTGCACTAGAGCTTGTTAGTCCAGAACAGATTACTGTTGCTATATAAACATAAAAACAATTTACCTAATATCAGTGTTATGACAATATTATGTACGATAGGCAAATATATGTGCTGACATGCAAGGATGTATTAATGTATTAATTGTGTCTGACCACGTCGGCAGCTCTGAAGCATCTGTACAGCACCTGGGTCTGGGGAAGTGGTGTGTGCAATGTCATTATCTCAGCTAAAGTGAAACAGGAAGCGTGTGGGATTAATCTACATCCCATGCTGTGAGACGGTCTCTGCTCTCCCTCTGGGTTTCCCCTTTAGTCTGAAGGGATCTGAAACTAGTACGCAACAGGACACAAACCTCCTTCCCAGAAGCAGTATCAGGGAAGTGGCAGCCTTGTTTCACACAAAACAATGCAGCAAATGTGTGACATTTTTCACAGTCAGTAGCAATTTGTGAGAGTTGAAATTGAGCAAAGTTAAGATGCCAAACAAAAACACCAGAATGCCTACAGCTGTACAAATATTAACAGACTTTAAATGGCTTAAATTGCTCTCCTGGGAATGGAGAACCCTGAACCAACAGAAAGGAAGCAATAGCTCACATGTAGAATGTATTCTTGTATTGTGTTTGAGGCTATTGACTATTCTGCTAGCTGCCTATGTGTGGAAACCTTGATGTGAAGAATTGCTAGAAAGGGCAAAACAAGAACCCTTTCAAGCCTTCTAGTATGACATTATAATTTTTCAACCAAAACACAGAAAAACAGCCTCTCAGCTTTTGAATATGAAATAGCCTAAAGACGAAGGCTGCTGCTTAAATCAGCATCTTTTTGTTCAAAACGAGATGAGAGGAAAGTAGAGCTTGCGAGCAAAGTGCTGAGTTGATGTTTTCCTTTGATCTGTATGTAAGATCAATAGGTTGTTCGGCTGACTTTTGAGTTCTCAAACTTTCAAAATAAGAAGTGCTTACTATGAGATCCTGGTTCATTAATTGTGACAGTTCATATCTGATAGGAGGCACCAGAATGTACATTTTAACATATTTTTCACACTTTTCACACAAATTCACACAAAACTTTTTCATCTGCATGAGTTGTGCAATTTTCTTTACATTGTGTACTTAAATATAACTTGTACATAAAATGTAGGTCCTGATAAATAACCTCTATAGAAATAAAGAACTTTAGTGAAACAGAATAAATGTTTCTGTTATAATATTAAGACTCATAGGCTTAAATAAAAGTTATGAGCAATAAGTCCTCTATAGGGCTGCAACCTGCTACTGAATATTTTCATTACTGAATAATCTGCTCATTTATTTATTGATTATTGTTTTGTCTATAAATAGTAAGAAAGTAGTGAATGCCCTTTGTAATTTCATACATCCTAAGATGATGTCTTCAAATGTACTCGAAACACCTACCTACTATCACGTATGACTAAATAAACAAACAAAAACTTCACATCTGGGGCCCTGTTTAAATGATGGTAAATGGTAAATGGACTTGCACTTATATAGCGCTATTCTAGTCGGTTTGGAACCACTCAAATCGCTATACACTACAGACTGCGCTTATTCACCCATTCATGCACACGTTCAGACTGGTGGCAGAGGCTATCCTACAACGGTGCCACCTGCCACCATCGGGAATTCATTCTCACACCGATGAACGCAGCATCGGGAGCAATTTGGGGTTCAGTATCTTGGTAAAGGATACTTCGACATGTAGGCTGTCATGGTCAGAGATCGAACCACTGACCAGTGGGGGACAGTTCTACTAACTGAGCCACAGCCACGATCTATATGGTCTAAAGTGAACAGTGTAAGCCCAATTAGGGCCTATACAACTCCATTTTTAAAGGGTGCATAATCTGTGCACAAACTAAGGAGCAAGGGGCAGTGGAATCGTATAGTCTCTTAATTAGTTTAAGTTGTGTTTTGGACATAAAATTAATTAAACAAATCAGAGCATCACCTCTCATTCCCTTTAAGAGGCAGTTGTGCTTGCACCTAGTGCATTGCTATTTAAAAGGTGGATTTAGAAAATGGGAGAAGCAATGTCTCATCAACAACTGCATATGAGCTAAGGCACTGATAACCTCTTTAACTGAGGAGGAGGAGTGCTGATGTTTGCACATTGTGAACCCACATATGCATCTACAATCTGAATAACAGGCCCTTTGATTAGCTGGAAAAATGTTTTTTTGGTCAATGGTGCAGTTGCTTTTTTGCTGCCTATAGATACCAATGCACCAACAATGTGCCTGACCACACCTCATTTTAAGACCAGTGGACAAACAGATAGGCCCATCTGCTTCTTATACAGTATGCTGGGTGTGTAAATGACAACTGTGTCAGTCTGAAATAGTGATTGCAGTTGTGCTCCGCTGCGCACAAACGGCACCAAGTGTACAACAGAGGCTTTAGTTGTTGTACTTTTGCTGTTGATGATATCCCAGAGTCATGTTGAATTCATCAACTTAACAGACACATGCAAAAATTAATCTCTTCACAAAAGTTGGATATAGCCATGCACATCCTGATCTGCTCTGGGATTATTCACATATTGAACTGTGGCACCTGGCAGCAGTCACAGTCACAGCCATCCATTATATCCCCAAAAACTGCTCTGTCCTGGATTCACCAGGCATAAAGTAGTAGGAGCTGATATAGATAGTCCTCCTGCATATTTAATCTGCTTCATCCTCTGTTTCATCTTTCTCAGAGCTGGGCTCCCTCGAGGGCCAAACTTCCTGTTCTGATGGTGTCAAAGTTCTTGTGTGATAAACAGTCAGTCAGAGCCACATCGTTGAAACTTCAGCTGTTTTCCTGTCTGCCTGGCTGACCACATGTACAGCGAGTGGGTGGATTCCATAGAAACACTAGCATAGCATCAATGAGAACGGCGAGGGAATTAAAAAAAAAAGAGCTCAGTGGTTTTCCACAATGGAAAAATCATAGTATTAGTGCCACTGAGTGGAATGACTGTCCAAACTGAAAGGATCCCTGCTTTGTGACTTTTGAATGTGCAACAGACTTATGGTATGAGAGCTATTTGATGTGCACTGTGGGTGTGTTCAATGTAACCTGTATGATGAGGGACTACAAAGAGATAACAATGCATCAGACCTCTTTCAGCTACCGAGCAAACAATTTAAAGGCACTCCTTACGCATGTATAAACGTCACTCTTGTAAACTTGCTTATCCTGTTTACCTGGATGGAATAACTAAGTAATATCAAATCATCTGTTTTATTCTTCACTCTTATCAAACTTCTGCAAGACCCTGTTCTTGCTCTAAGACTATAGTGGAGGCAGAAGAAGCCTGACGTAAGTTTCAAGATCATATCTCTGTTTTACCTCTGACGTGGCCCAAGTGACCCATTTACAGAAACAGTAGCATTCCTTTGAGCCAATGATTTGGACTGTGATGATTGTCAAGTATGCGGTCTGTTTCCTGGACGTTCTTGAACTATGAAAAGAGCCAGAGGAAAAAGATGCTTGGCAATTCCTTCCTTCCTTCACAGAACATATATACACCTTTCTGAAAGAAAACATGGCTGTGCCAGTCTGGTGTGATTTTCTCCACTGGCCTTTTGGTGGATGATGCTTTTAGAAGAAAAAACTGAAGGAGGGAAGCCTGGCAGTGTTGTGGAGGCAGGGAGCCATCTGTGCCTTTGCAAGCAAAAGCATTGAGTGAAAACAAAATAGCTGCAACCTGCTGACAGCATACTGTGCAGCTTCACATTCTGTCAGAAGTAGGGCTGCTTTTATTTATTCAACTGACTGACTGCCACATCATTCCCGCTCCAATCGGTCTATCTCCTCATATCTCCTCAATTAAAGCCTCCTCCACTGCAGTAAAGGACGTGCCACTCTAACTGTATGCAGAGCAGACCTCGCCTCTTGAGAACAGATAACAACTCTTTCTTCTCAGATCAATCTAAGTGCTTTTGTGGGAAAGTGAAATTCTGACCACATTAGTATCTTCTTATAATCCCCGTGTTCAGGATGAGAGGTCAACATTTGAAACTATAAAGAAATAAATGGTTTCATAGAGACAAACAAGACTGCTTTGGCAACCTAACCTCTGAGTACAAAAATGTTATTCAAACTCATACATAGAGCTGTTGTGATGTCTCACTGGGCAGTTGTGTTAATAAGGTTTAAGGAATTATACCCAGTCAGCACCTCTTTATGGTACCACGTTTACAACCAACCAGGCGAGAACATTTTTGCATGTAATGAATTTACCACTCACTTTGAATCAACACACAAGCTCTTTGGCCACATTTACATGTAACTCTTTAAAAAAAGACAATATCCTCTTTCAAGACGACAACTGGTTAACATGATTAACAACAAATTGAGCTAATGTCTTTACATGATAATGTATGCCAGGGAAATTGTAGTTAAGTTGATCCCTTTATGAACCTGGACAAACTCAATGCACTCGTTGACCTGCAAAAGCTTCCAAAACTGCTCTGCTCTGACACAGCCAGCTGGAACTCACTATCTAGTCTTGAGTTTGTGCAGAGATAAAGTAATTTCTGCCTCAAACTAAATGACTGCAGATAAAGACTACTACATGAGGCCATTTCCATTAAGAAAAGATATTAAGAATATTTTGGACATGTGTACAATTTAGGCTGTCCCTCTAACAAACTCAACACAGAATTGTTACCCTACATTGATTACATTAAGTGACAGACGGGTCATTACAGGCTAACACAACACAGTAACTATTGGACTTGATGAACTCAACCCACAAGTTCAAAGTGGCACAGCTCAGCAGCCTCCCTGATCCTCATTGTGAGGAGCAATGTGCATTTTTGGAAAAGACGGGTTCTTGTGGCCGAAGTTTCACGCAAGCTGAACTTGGTGATTGTAACTTTTTCAATCCCTACCAATTCAGCTACACTCTAACAACTCACATGGTCAAACTACGCAGTGAGACCATGCCACACATTCATTCCTCGCATGTGAGATCTTCATATCACAGGACCTGCAATGTTAATTAAGGCAAATGAACTGAAACGTCATGTTACTTTTTTTTTGCAGTTTGATAAAAAGGGAAAATTTGCCCAGTTCTCATTTTCAGTGACTAATCCAGTGTTTCCCATTAATTAGCTACAGTCTAAGTAAGCCCACAATGAACCGAAGATATTCTTACACTATCAGCTCTAGATCTGGTTGAAATGGCCTTGGGTTAAGGTAGCCATGGACTTGTTGCCCTCCGTCCATGTGGGCTCTGATGGGGCCCTGTCCCTAGCACGGCAGTCATCAATGGTGGACTGTCCTCAATGCGTCAGGGGTCTGCAATGTCGGCAACCCACCCAACCCCATCTTGAAACCAGCACATGCTTTGTGGGTGTGACATGTCCTGCTGTGCCATCGCTATTCACGTCTATATAGCCAAGATGTTAATGATTAAATTGTTTAGCCCAAACTTGTTTACAAGAGCACAAAGTTCTTCATAGATCTGGCTCATAATTTTGATCTCAAATCACACTGGATTGATGCGTAACTTCAAAAAGTACAAAAGAGAAGAGTGTGAAAAATCCCGTAGGCAATATTTTTCATATTGCAGAAAAAAATATTGCAATGTCAGTTTTTTCCCATACCTTGCAGTCCTATTGCTAACTGCAGCCTATATTTCTACACAGCTTTCAGTCATATTCACACTGGAGGTTTGAAAAGTATGCATTTTCATTCATAGGGTTCCAGTTTGAACCCAGATCAGTGTTTTAGGATTACATTGAGCCTACAAGTCATTTACATGACGGTATCTCCTTCTATAGAGAGTAACTGGCCCATGAATTCAACATCTGAACATCTGATGTACAATGTATAGGATACATCACTGCAGTATCTGCCTTTTACCCTTCTTACCACAGCTGGACAAGGTCACTCCAAATGTTGTCACCCCACCCCCACCAAGACTCATTTCATATTTCAGTTACTGCATGTGGATTAAAGACTCCAGTGCTGCTGCTAATTTTCTACTCACAGTCCCTTACGTGTAGTCAACTAAAGTGAATCCAGGACACCAGCACTGGTAGAAGATATTCCTGACTGTGAGAGGAGACCTTGAATTTCTTTTACAGCATTGCACAGTCACATTAAGTCGAGTGGTCAAGTGGTTCATCAGGTATCATTTTCTGTCTAACAAAACAAGCCATACCACAGCTGTACTACTGGATGTGGGTGCTCCCCACATAACCAGTGGCTATAAATAGTCAGCCAATGACAGGGACTGCTCGGATAATGAGTTGAATCGAGGATGAGAACAGCTACAGAGGAAACAAGGGAGATCCACTGCTTCAGGCTCTACAAGGACAAGCTGAGTGTGAGTCCAGGCAAGAGGCGCCTCTACCTCCATCAATGTGATGAAAGTCATGAAATCAATAATAAATTCAGACAGAGTGGAAATTTAGCAATCCTATGAGCTAGCAGACACAGAAAAGACAGGAGCTTTTCCACAAAAGATCTATCAGCAAATGGCGATGGTTTAAAACTGCATTCACTTTATTCAGTGCTGCAGTCAGACTACCCATCATCACAATGAAACAAGACCCGCCTTCCTTGATGCTTTTTGTGTCCTGGACAGCCTGTCCTGAACACAGCCCAGAATCGAAAGACAGATTTCCAACTATTTCCCCTTCTTGGATGGTTAACCATGAGAAAAACAAAGGGTATAATTACTTACAAACAACTTTCACATTCACTGCCTCATAAATGACTGGTGCACTGCTCATATTTGAACTCTCATTTCTCCCGGTATAATCAAAAGGAACAGAAGCAAGTGAAAGCTGTCATTTGTTGCCCATTTGGTTTCTCTCAAAGGGCACACATGTGCCTTCCACTTCAAGGCTGGCCTCTTCTATAAACACAAGACAACAACGTAAGCTCTGCAATTTAATCTTTTTACAACTTTACTTTCCCTTTTTTCATTAGTGACAGGTCCAATTATGCTGCACAGCAAGCCTTGACCAAAATAGAGAAGGTTTATTATTCAAGCATCACTATTTTAAGCAGTGATGTTTCTGGAACACTTTGGTAATGTAGGTTGCAAGTAAAAGTTACGTGGCAACAGGTTAGAATTAAACACAGGAGCTTAGTCAGGGTGGTTTAATGAAGCATTTAAGGATCTATTAAAGACATAAACAAAAACCTCTCAAAAATAACTACACTAAACACAACAAGGCCTTGTTTGACTGCTTCACATGGCACGGAGCTAATGAGGAACAAATGGCTGGCTGATCATGTGAAGAAAAAACGCTTGCAGTGCACTGAAGTGGTTCCAAAGGCAACTTGCCATTGGCAGTAAATGTGAAATTTACATAAAAACACAGGAAAACCTGAGCAGTAAGCTGATTTGGTAAATGTATTCTCATGTTCACAGGTTTATTTTAGGAAGGAAAGTATGATAACACAGAGTGGCTATCCAGCACCGAGCTACCTTACAGAAAGATCTTTCATTAATTCACATCCTTGTAATATAATGATAAAAGTAAATATTTGAATTGTTACCAGAATATGAGTTCAGGGCCACACTGACACTGACGTCATGTCTTATATTTCTGGCAGAATTAGGAGGTTCAGCAACCTGAGGGTATTTGACGTTTTACAATATAATAATAAGACATGGGGGTGGGCATTATTCTATAAGGTAGTTTCAATATTTTTAGACTCAATTTGCTTAAATTTGACTAATTTAAAAAACAATTTTAAGTAGATATGCATTACTTATGTGGAGAAGGCTTGAGGCAGACTTTCATGTTGGAGAGAAAAAAATGTCAACTTAAAAATAAAATATGGAAAATCCCAATTTCAAATCACTGACTTTCATTTTAGTTTCTGAATTTTCTAAGTGTGGCCTTGTAGAAGCTGCAGTACCTTTACGGTCTTGTTAGATAGAAAACTGACATGTTAATCAATATTATTATTAATAATAATAACAACAACAACAACAACATTATCTTGATCTGTTCTGTACAATCAACATCTATTGCACATCTGACTGATCCTTCCTCACTTACTCTCCTGGAGTTTTTCCTTATCTGAATCAAGGGTCAAAAGACAGCAGGTGTCATATGCTGAACAGATTATAAAGCCATCTGAGGCAAATTCTTGATTCCTGATATGCAGCTCAATAAATGAAAATGACTTGGCATGTCCCTCCACACAAGAGGACATTAATAGCTGTCAGGTTAAACATTACACCACCAGACAGCCCATGGCAACGACAACACTGTCACTGTATTAAGACTTTCTCAAAGTTATAATTAGGGCCATTAAACGGGGTGTTTCTCAAAGCATATGGGAGGTATTGAGCCAGTAAGAATCCTGTTGAACTCACGGCTCTGCATGGTACAACGTTAGCAAGTAAAATTCAGGATGAGTATTGGAAAAATAACGTCCTTCATACGCCTGTTTTTTTTTTTGTTTTTTTTTTTAACTTATTTGCCTAACCTGAGCCCATCACAGCCATACAGTGACACATTGAATTGGCATAAAAACAACCTGTCCTTTGGCTAATTTTATGACAGACGTTTGTCGTATCAGGAAAGACACGTCTGCTTCAGAATGAGTCATTAAATTAAAGGAACAGAAGCGTTTACCGGGACTGTCACCGCTAACAAGCTGTCATCATCACAGTCAGCTTGTCGTTGCTTCCAACTGACCAAACCAACTGACACGCACGCTCTCTCGCTGCTTCGTTAACGTCCGACAGCAGCGTTTAACGGCAAAGTTCACACATTTTAACTCAACACACTGGTGAAAAGAAGAAGAGACGCTGTAGACAGTGAGGAATAAATGAGTATTATCCACTAGCTCGTCTCACCTGTTCAGTAATGCGGCGGTGCTGCTGCTGCTGTTGTTTGATCTGGATGCCGCCGCCGCCGCCGCCTCGCGCACGCGAGTCATTAAAGTGTCACCGCTGACCGGCCTGTGCTCGAGCCGGTAGGTGGAGCGCGTGAAGCGAGTTTGGCGCAGTGCTCGGGGAGAATTCTGGGAAATGAAGTCTGTCATTGAAACGCATCCCATTCACTGAAATAAGGGGAAGCAAAGAAAGGGTCTATATCTAAGATTTATAACATTCTGTCACAAATTGACTGCACAGCCACACTTTTCGTCACCCTGTCAAAATAATCGCCTAACTCATTTTTTCAGGTTTTGCAGGAAACACAAAACACTTTACCAAAAGTGTAACATGACATTTATTGATCATTTGTGGTGATCTGAAATAAAAAATAAAATAAATAAATAAATAAGGGGAAGCAAAAAATGTATACACTTAAGCTGAACACATGTATACTTTATTTGCAGCACTTATTATAATAGATAATATATTCCCATCTCATATTTTACATATATCTATCTATCTATAGTCATGGAAAAAAATATTAGACCACCCTTGTTTTCTCTAATTTCTTGTTCATTTAATGCCTGGTACAACTAAAGGTACATTTGTTTGGACAAATATAATGATAACAACAAAATAAACCACCCATGATAAGATGTATTTCTAATGAAAGATTTAACATCCATGAATCCTTAATATTATTCATAATCCTTGGTTGATAATAGTGAGGTGGGAAAATTGTTAGAAACACATGTAGGCTATAATGCTATAAAATTAAACAATTCACAAGCTACAGCCTGACCATAAGGTTACAACCAGTCTATGGTTACAACAAAAACATTGTGTAACCTCCATGTGCAACTCCTACAGAATTACTTAATGTGGTTATTTTTTTTATTTGATTGGGGAAATTCTTTATCCATAAGCAAATATTCTTAGGTTCTCAACCCTTATTTCCTCTTTTTTTTTAGTGGAATTTAAGTCACTTCTCAAATCCCTTTCCCTAATAGATTTTTTTTTTTTAAAGCAACAGATTTATAGTCTGTTACATGAATGTATTTGATGAACTTCCTTGAAGTCATATTGACTAATTTACTCTATCCTCTATTTATTCCTATTGTGTAATGAATTTACCCCTTGTGATGTGATTTACTGTGTATCTTCTTACCCATAGACTGTATACATAACATCTATTCGGTCAATTTGTATTGTATGTAGGCCATGTATGTATGTATGTAATTTTGCTCTCTGGAATAGTATTGTATATTTGTATATCCTGACTATGATTGTAATGTTTGAAAATTGAATTAAAAAAAATACTGTTGGCATTTTATACAGTCTATGGTTGGCAGGTTGACTTTGTATCGAATGTGCTGACAATAATTTAAAAAATGTTATTAGACTCAAAGCTTTCTTTTTAACCTGTAAAATAAATATGTTTACATATGCTACTGCTCGTTTATATTTACGGATATGCTTAAATTGTGCTCCTATTATTTCCGTTTCAAACGTTACAAAATGTGACGAATCTGCAGCCGCTCGTCTTTGACTACATTTACCTACAGCGGTGTCATTGAGAAACATGGCTGCGTCCACGGGTGCTGCAAGCGCTGCTGCCTCCGACTTTCAAAGTCCAGGTTCGGCTGGTCCGGGTATGGACAGCCCGCCGATCCAGTACAGTATGATTCTGGAGCATCTAGTCGGGGACAAGAGGCCCATAAAGGACCTGAGCCCCGGTGTCATGGGGGGCCTGCCGGTGCCTGCTAAAAGCGACGACCAGAAGATGATCGAGAGGGGCATGGAGAGCTGCGCCTTCAAGGCGGTTCTGGCCTGTGTGGGAGGTAAAAACCACATTATAGATAGATATCACAGCTGTCTAGTGTCAAATCAAAGAAAATCATTAGTGTCAAAGTTAGCTGCATATGTGAAGGGGATCTGAAGAGGACTTGTGGTTGAGTTTTCCATAATCTAAAGCTGACACATCTTTCGAAATTGAATAATAATTGAATACGTATGTTTTTATTCGTGTATAATAACTTGAAACTAAGAATCGATTTGTTAGCTTAGAATGAGCCCTTCATATTTACATAGGGAGCAGGTCCTCTCCTAAGAGTATACATGCTCCTACAGTAGCCCAGAATGGACAAACCTAACACTGGCTCTAACCTTATTTCTACAGTCTATGGCTCTAACATACAAATTCAACTCAAAAATAATTAAAATAACAACTTTATTTATTCCCTAGGGGAAATTCAGTTAGTCTGTAAGACTAAATGGTAAATGGACTACATTATTATTCACTCTTTTATCCAAAGCGCTTTAGACTACAGACTGCGCTCATTCATCCAGTTCAGTATCTTGCTCAAGGATACTTCGACATATAGGCTGCCATGGTCAGGGATCTAACCACCGTCTTTCCTATCAATGGGCAACCACCAACTGAGCCAACTACCTGGATAATAAGTTGGACTGGTCCCTAAACACGGACGCTCTCTACAAAAAGGGACAGAGCCGCCTCATTTTCTTAAGGAAGCTCAGATCTCTGGACATCTGTAGTAAGTTGCTGCAGATGTTTTATCAGTCTGTGGTGGTAGTGTGTTGTTTTATGCTGCAGTCTGCTGGGGAGGCAGCATCACACACAGAGATGAAGGTGGTTGGACAGACTGGTCTAAAGAGCTGGTTCTGTGGTTGGAGCCAGGTTGGACACACTGGAGGAGGTGGTGGAGAGATGACCTGTCAACATGTTCCAGGCCACCCTGAAATACCCAGATCATCTGCTACACAAAACCTTTATGGACCAAAAACAGCAGTGGACGGCTCCTCTCTCTCTGTTGCAGGACGGAGAGATACAAAAGATCCTTCTTTCCTACAGCCATCAGGCTGTCTCATTCTAACAGAGATTCTACCAGACTAACTGAATTTCCCTTCAGGGATAAATAAAGTAATTTTGATTTTGCAGGATGAAATGTACATAATGCACAGTAGAAGATGAAGTATTCCACACAAAACAGTGGAGAATAGCACAACAATATACTATATTGGCTATATAGGTAAATATTGTGGTAATCTACTGTGCAGAGCCTCACGTTGGTGTTTTTATTCCACAGGGTTTGTCCTCGGAGGAGCTTTCGGTGTCTTCACGGCTGGTATAGATACCAATGTTGGCTTCGACCCCAAAGACCCTCTGAAAACTCCAACAGCACGAGAAGTCCTCAAAGACATGGGCCAGAGGGGGATGTCCTACGCCAAGAACTTTGCCATCGTGGGCGCCATGTTCTCCTGCACAGAGTGCATCATAGAATCAGTAGGTCACACCACTTCTACTCATTATGTCTTCATTATGTGGAGCTGGTGGTGGATGTAAACACACAGCTTCTGAACACGGCTCAAACAGGACTTTCACTGTAATCTGGTAAACAAAATGTTATCATTGTGTGAACATGGTACTACACACACTTGACCTGTTCGGTAACATTTAGATAAAAATAAATATTATTTAATTATGAGAAATGCAAGAGTATTATTTTGAGCAAAACAAGCTTACTGTATCAAACCTTGCTAGCATGAATTACTGGGTTTAATTTTATCCAAAACTTATTTAAACAGAAAACACATTTAAATATGCAGATTACTGTGAAAACTAACCTCATGCCTCTTCAGGGCTAAAACGTAAAACATTGAACTCCTTTTCGTTTTTGTTACAGTTTAATCTCAGTTGATTTAGTTTTACCATTGACAAGATCAAGTCTCTTTTCGTCCTTTCAAAATAAAAGCATCCGTTATCTAAACAGGCTTTGCATAGTACTGTGTATATATATCTTTTATTTTGCCCATGTATGCATGCAGCGATTAATCGATTAATTGATCGTTAACGTTATAGATAATCCAGTTGGCAGGTTTCTTCCAAACGCCCATCCCTATTAAATAAAATCACCTTGGATTACTCCTAAGAAATAATGTAAGCTCTCTTAATTTTTTAAAAGATAATTACAATTAAAATACTGTAATGAGGCTCAGACACAATAGGTGTGATGGGAGTTTTGAAATGTAGATGATTTAACTAACAAAACACTCAGAACACATTTTTGGTCAAATTACAGGGTCATCAGTAAAAAACAGAGCAGAATGATTTTTTGGTGGGAACAATGTGGAAAATCATTACGACAAATGGCAATCGCTTGAACAGGAACTGTAATTTCAGATTGAAACAGGGTTTATAAATCAGCTAATTGGCATAATAACTGATATGTTGCAACTTTACTTACTCACTCAAATGTCAGGAATTGTTGATAGTGTATAAGTTTTGTTCCCACGTTGACTGGCAAGCAGTATTTTTTGGATTTAATGATTTATACAGCACTGTTTGTTCCACAGTGTCACTTTACTGGTTTATTTGCTCTATCTCTGTTTACATCTGACCACATTAGGCCGATATTAGGCCTTCTGTATTTTTCTATACTATATATGTCATATTCCACTTATACTATACTGTGTATATCTCTGCATACATTTATTCATTGATGTTCATACCACTACATTTAACAACTTATTTAACCTATTTAACATGCTAAAATATTTTTTCTTCAATGTGCAATATCTGTAAAATGGAAAGTATTTTCAGGAAAACAAACAAACACAAAAACTATATATTAATAATAAATGCCAAATAGAAGAATTGTATTATATAATGTGTATACAGGTGCATCTCAATACATTGGAATATCATATCAAACCAAGTATTGAGTGCATATAGATAGACATACTTTTCAGAGGCCAACATTTCCATTGTAAACATACTTTTTAAAATTGGTCTTCTTTTTGAGACACTAAATTGTAGGTCTTCATTAAATGTAAGCCATAATCATTATTAATGGAAGAAATTAAGTAAATTAAGACATGAAATGTTTCATTCTGTGTGTAATGGATCTATACAATGTGTTATTCCCACTTTTTGAATTGAATTACTGACATAAATAAACTTTTCTATGATATTCTAATTTATTGAGATGCACCTGTAGAATGTAAAAACATATGTCTTATTTCTTATATTCTTATGCTGTGACAACTATATTTCCCCACTGTGGGATAATTAAAGTCATATCTTATCTTAAAAATGCACAGGGGTAATGTTACAAGGCTTCATGTATTCTTTGGCAGAGAAATGGCTATTTAATGAAACGCTAACCCTCACATTGTTGTTGTAATACCATTCAATATCCCATGTTGAATACTTGAGATGTTTCGGGAGCTTCATGGTTGCAGTGTTCTGCTTTTCGAACGCCCTTAAAATGGTGTGATAGCGCCCTCTGGTGTAAAACTGTTGCCATTTTTCCAGATAAAACTGAGAACTGGTCATTCTAATTGGAGCTCTTCCTTGTTAACTGTTTTTTATTTCGTGCACAACATTCGTAACTTGTGTCTGTTTATCGTTTGCAGCACAGAGGTAAGTCTGACTGGAAGAACGCAGTGTACAGCGGCTGTGTTACTGGAGGAGCCATTGGATTTCGTGGTATGTGTTAACCTGACATAAAATTACTTTAATTTTTTTAATTGAAGGTAATATGTTTGATTTGTCCTCATACATTCTGTTTTTATTTTTCTGTAGCTGGTGCGAAGGCTGGGGTGCTGGGATGTGGAGGCTTTGCTGCATTCTCCGCTGCCATTGAATATTATTTACGGTGAACCACTAAAGAGTGGCTCTGTGGACTAATAGGACGAGCCCTGTGAGGACTCTAACCTGTGAATATTAACCTGCACACGGAGGACTGCTGCAGAGCAGAACTGATGGATTTGGTGGATGTGACAGGTTCCTGTTTTTCACAGTGGGCTGAAAAAAAAAGACGTGTATTTTCCAGTGACTCATTCATTTTTACCATGTGGACAGTTTCAACAAACAAACTTAATGAGGAGAAAGCTGAGAGGATCTGCTTCTGCGAAAATGTTGAACACAATTCACGTTGACTCTGAGTCACGACCAGCTCAAACCAGACTCAGATTAATGCTGTCTTATTGTTTAACATTAGTGTGTCTACTCAACCAGACCACGTTAATAGTATTTATATTAAAAATGTTTTTTTGTTAACTTGTTCTGAACTTTTCTTTTGGAAGATACAAGTGTCCTTGACCACAAATAGTAGTCTTCATTCTAGTTTCAATGTATGTAATTTATGTAAATATGTTTTATTCTAGTCATTATTTTTATTGTGTGGTGAACTAACACACATTTCACAGAGAAAATTTTTTTCGTTTCTACCATGACTGCTGCCCCAGCTTAACAAATATTCATTAATTCGTCCATTATTCTTTACCGATGATCTAAACTCGGGTCGTGGGGGACTGGAGCCGATCCCAGCTGACTCTGGGCGAGAGGCGGGTTCACCCTGGACAGGTCACCACACTATCACAGGGCTGACACATAGAGACAGACAATAATGCTCTCATTCACCCCTACGGGCAATTTAGAGTCACCAATTAAACCAATTAAAGTGCATGGTTTTGGACTGTGGGAGGAAGCCGGAGTACCCGGTGAGAACCCACGCTGACACGGGGAGAACATGCAAACTCCACACAGAAGAGCCGCAGGCCGGAGTCGAACCAGCGACCCTTTTGCTGTGAGGTAACAGTGCTAACCACTACATCACCATGTAGCCCATGCTTAACAAATAGCTCAGATTATTTTTTTATATAGTTTATTTTTTAGTATAGTTTATTGCTTATTGATAATAGAAATACTGAAAAGGGGATAATTTATAACAATTAATATAGAACGAGTCCGCACATCTGTTTCACTATCAAGTAATTTCTCTATGAAAAATGGGAGAATTTTCTCAACGCATTAAGAAACACTTGATTCTTCAGAAAAAATGTCACCAGATTTAGAAAAGCTGGTTTTCACCGAACAACGAGTGAATGTAAAATTGTATTTATGTATTGTATGTATACAACTGTAGTGGAGTAAACAGATACGTTAGTCTGTGGTACAAGATGAAAATCAGAAGTGAAATGTAATTAAGTACATTTATTCAAGTACTGTACTTAAGTACAATTTTGAGGTGCTTGTATTTTACTTGAGTATTTGAATTTTATTTTTATAAATTAAACCACATACAATTATATATATAGTAATTTAAAATTAGCCCTACTTGGACAACATTAAAAGTATATCATAGAAAAGTAATCAGTAATTCAATTCAAAAAGTGGAAATAACACATGATATAGATCCATTACACACAGAATGACACATTTCATGTCTTAAATAAATCAATTTCTTCTACTTATAATGATTATAGCTTACATTTAATGAAGACCTAAAATTCAGTGTCTCAAAAAATGTTTAATATTACAAAAGGAATTTGGAATCACATTTCAATAGAACATTACAAATGTGATCCATATTTTCAGATTTTTATCGAATTATAAACAGAAACAAATAGACCTTGGGGGTGTTTCCATCTACAGCAAGTAGCAAAAAATATAAAAAATTAAGTTACATAATATTAAACAAAAGAAGGGCGTTTCGGGGCGATTTGTACAATCTCCACTTGTCCCAGATTTCCTCAAATTTGTCTCTCTTCACAGAGAAAGTGATTCTTTCCATTACAAAAATTTTGTAGATGATGTCATACCACTCGTCTATAGATGGGCTGTCTGGCTTAAGCCATTTCCTTGTTATAGCTTTAGCTTTTTAGCAGCTACACTCAATATGCCAAAAAGGTATTTTGTGTTTTTATTTGAGGATGGAGAGTGCAGAAGCCCCCAAAAATAATTTATCCCAATTAAAAGCAATGTTCGTCCCAAATATTGTCACCAATTCTATGTAGATCTTACACCAGAAAGCATTTACATTAGGACAGGCCCAGAACTAGTGATCATGATTTGCCTCCTGGGAGTCAGACTTTCTCCAACAGCTGGAGGAGCCTGAGTGATGTGACTGCTGAACAGTGTGATGAAGAATCTGCTGAGACTCTTCCAGCCAAACACTCTCCAGGAGGTTGTCTCTATCTTTTACTTAACACACTTGCATACTTCAGTTTGTATTGACTGTTTTGTAAACATGTTTATGATTTGAGAAACAAAGTACGTGCACAATTAAATTAGCTTCATAATGTTCATAAGTTCACAAGCATAAGTCAAGTTTTAATTTTAGGTTCACATTCAAAGGCCCTTTTTGAATGTGAAATTTTCTGATTAAAATTTTTGAAAAGAACAGAATATAGCAGGAATGATACACAGTTAATGAGACTTTTTATTATTATTAATAACTCATTTAAGTAATGATTTAGACACTCAGATTCGGGTTTCGAAAAGCACCACAGTGTTTGAATGTTCTTTTCTTCTGATGAGGTGGCACTTCATGCTGTTGAGACAAAATGTGTTATTTGGTTTTCAGCATACTGGAGAATTAAACTGCTGAAATATTTTAATATTTTCACTTCTACCAACTTCATTATCACCATCTTGAAGAGGTATATTCATTACAAACACTGATGCATCCTCATCACATCTCCTAGAGTCATAATGATGAAGGTGATAATGATCATGACGACAGGTGATTGGATTTGGTTGTTATATTAAATAGTCCGTGACATTTTTGTTCCAGTATTCTTTTCTGAACAGCCAGTGTCATTTTTCAGTGATGATTACTGTATATTATATTCAATGTCCATTTATACAGTCATGGAAAAAATTATTAGACCATTGTTTTTTCAATGCCTTGTTCATTTTAATGCCTGATACAAATAAAGGTACATTTGTTTGGACAAATATAATAATAACAACAAAAAAACTCAAAAGAGTTTAATTTAACAGCTGATATCTTTGAGATTTTCCATTGTTTTCTTGATAATAACCAAAATTATTATCAAGAAAACCATGGAAAATGTCTAGATATCAGCTGTTAAATTAAACTCTTTTGAGCTATTTTTGTAGATATAATTATATTTGTCCAAACAAATGTACCTTTAGTTGTACCAGGCATTAAAATGAACAAGAAACTTTAGAAAACAAGGTTTGTCTAATATTTTTTTCCATGACTGTATATTATAACTTTGACATAGACATAGTTTACAAAGACGTATGTTTCCTTCAGGAACTCACCTTTCTCTCTGATGCATCTGCTGAATAGTTTGAGGTAAAGGTCGTCCGAAACTCTCCGGCAGGAAGAGAGCAGCAAAGGCCGACACAACACACAAGGTCCCCAGTGTAATCTGAGGCAAGTACTTGAAGTACGCACCTGTAAGAAAGGAGGAGGAGGTGAGGGAGAGGCCTGGTCCTGAGCATCCAAACCACAAACCGTAACAGCAGCTATTGTTAAAAACCAGTTTACTCACTCAGCTGTAACAAAAAAGGTGATAGGGAGCCGCCCACTCTGGAAAATGTGGAGCATGTCCCTGTCGCTGTGTTCCTCAGCACTGTCGGGTAAAGCTCTGCTGTGTAGGCAAAAATCAGGGCTGTGCCTGTGGTAACACCAAATTTACCCAGCATCTCCAGAGCAACAGCCAGAGCAGATAATCCTGAAAGGTGAGAAATGGTTTGTCTAGGAACAGAACAGAGTAAAACAGAAAGTCTGTCTCTGTAAGATTCACTCTGCAGTAGAATAATGCTTGTAGCGGAGTCAAAAATCACAAGAAATCTTAAAGGCACTCTTTTAAACAAATAAAATGCCTTGGTTTTTTTTTTATAGGAATGCTCAGATTTTCCGCTCTTATTCCAAGTCACATTGTTTTTCTTATACTTAGAAATAAACACATTTTATTTGTTTATGCTAAAATCTGGAAAAAATAATAATAAATTAAATACGAAAAACTAGCAAATTTTTTTACGTTAATACCTGTGGCAGCCAGTTTCTGAGTCAAAATAATGAGGTTGTATCTTAATTTTCTACAATAAAAATTAAATGCATTAATTGTAATGGCAGTCATCCATTATTAGTATCTGTAACTATTTATCCTAACTGGTTGGAGCAAAGCCCAGCTGTCATTCAGCGAAAGGCAGGTCTCCAAAATGTCTTAATTTTGTAAAACCAAATCATGTGGATTTTTCCAATGTTGTTCCACAAAGTCTTGGTGTTGTTATATTAAATAAAGGGATATTATTATTATTTTTTTAAATCAATTCTTGACCAAATAATGGCAACATTTAGCAACAAGTGGTATCAACTCATAAATTGCTGCCACAACTTATGAGAAATAGCTGATATATATATATATATATATATATATATATATATAATCGATTTCAGGTATTCATATGATAATATTGTAAGCCTGTAAACTTATTTAATTTTACAACAGATTTATGAGTTAATTATGGATTGACATTGAACAGTCCCATTTAGTGGAGTCTCTGATTGACCTTGTGGCAACTGTTGATGGTAGAGTTGCATTATGGGTAATGTAGGAGGCAGGTTTTAACTGAGAAGATCAATGCATGAATTAAATAGATTACAGTCATGGAAAAAAATATTAGACCACTTTTTATTGTTCATTTTAATGTCTGTTGCAACTATTTGTTTGGACACATATAACGATAACAACAAAAATAGCTGTTAGAGTTTCATTTAAGAGCTGATATCTAGCCATTTTCCATGGTTTTCTTAATAATGATTTTGGTTATTATCAAGAAAACCATGGAAATGTCTAGATATCAGCTCTTTAATCAACCTCTTATGAGCTATTTTTGTTGTTATCATTATATTTGTCCAAATAAATGTATCTTTAGTTGTACCAGGCATTAAAATGAACAAAAAATTTAAGAAAACAATGGTCTAATATTTTTTTCCATGACTGTATGAAAATAATCGACTTTAGGTATTCATATGATAATATTGCAAGCCCTTATAAACTTTAATCATTCAAGTTAATTGATGATTTATTTTTTAATAGAACAAGTTATGGATTGACATTGAACAGTCCCCTCTAATGGAGTCTCTTATTGACCTTCTGGCAGAGGTGCATTATGGGTAATGTAGGTTTTAACTGAGAAGAACAATGCATGAATTAAATAGATGATATCTATTTTTTAACTGTCCGCCATGAGTCTGACAACGTTATAGGAGTGCGATACTAAATCTATGGAATACTCTGCTCACTGCTTACTACTCCTGCTTACTTTCAGGCACCAGTTGAATCAAGTACAGTGACACTCCTCCAAGGAGCAAGAGAAAGACGACAGACAGTCTTCGTGGAAGGTATCGCAGAGCCAGCCAGCTGGAAATGTATGCTGGTGCCTCCACAGCTGCTGAGATGAAGCAGCTGATATAAGGGTTAGCATGGAGTCGGGATGTGTTCAGCGACAAGCCGTAGTATCCAGTACTCAGAGTGAACCTGGGAGCACAGAGATACAGCAAACACAGATGTCTGAATGGAAATCTGTATAAAAACTGCATTTAATGACATGTACTTAGCAAACATCTGATTAATTTCAAGGTAGAAGACTTCATGAACCCGACCTGGCTTCCCACCTTTAAACACGGTCAGTTGTGTTCATTTAACCTAGCAGGAGGTCCCGCTGTAGTGAGTGAGGGTGGTGTATTGGATTTTATTTATGCTGAGGTGTTTCAAAAACATTTGAAAATTCAGTATTAATGAGCTGTATTATAATTGATATTGCCTAATAGAGGTGTGAATCGGCTGAGGCCCCACGATACGATTTCATCCAGATACTTGAGTCATGATACGATATTATTGTGATTTTAAGCATTTAGCGATATGGTGAGTTAAATTCAATCAAGAATTGTTTTGTCAGATAAGAGAAAATTCTCAGTCTATTCATCTCCCTTCATTCTTTTTATTTCACCACAATGAGAGTCAAACCTACAGACTGACCAACAAAGTATCCAGTCAAACTGAACTGAACTGATATAAAACATGTATGGACGACAACAACTGCAGCATTTTATCAAACTTTCCTCAACTTTAAGCTTCACTGCTCAGAATTGAATGAAACATAAAAAAAGCCGAACTTTGCAGCGTTATTTTGACAATTTCCCGACACAGTATCATGATGCACATGGTGCCTGATGATTCCTTAGATCTTTTAGTTTCATATGATACCAGTTTCTCCAGTATATTCCTATAAGTGTGCCAGCTACGACCTCTGGAAAAAAAGGCGAAAATACTGACAGCCTGCCTGCCGTCAGAATGCTTAATAACGATACTTGGCGGCCATGAATCAATATAATATTGGCATGCAAAATATTGCAATACTATGCTGTATCGGTTTTTCCCCACCTCTATTACCTAAATTCTATTTTTTTGTGTTGTGTTAAAAGCTGAAACTGGATGCTCACCACACCAGGCACAGAATGAGAGTTGTGTTTCTGATGTTTTTAGTACTCAGCAGGTTGAAGATATTGTGGTGTTCCTTAGTCTTTGTCTCGTCAGCCTGCAAGATACAAAACGAATATTAGAAAATTTTAACCGTTGTTCTATATGGACAGAAGGAACCCTCTATGGGAAATACTCTCCTCCAATCAAGAGCACACATTCGCCCACAGAAACTTGTAATAAGTAGTTGGACAATCTACAGGTGAATCTCAATAAATTAGAATATCATGGAGAAGTCCAAGTCAAATAGCCTCAACCAAGTATTGAGTCATATAGATGGACATACTTTTCAGAGGCCAACATTTCCATATTAAACATTCTTTTAAAAATTTGTAATATTAACATTTTTTTGAGACACTGAATTTTAGGTCTTCATTAAATGTAAGCCATGATCATTATAATTAGAAGAAATTAAATAAATTAAGACATGAAATGTTTCATTTTGTGTGTAATGGATCTATATAATGTGTTATTTCCACACTGCAAAAAAGGGGTGTCTAAAAACAAGATAAAAACACTAAATCTGAGGGAAATGATCTTGCTGCATGGACAGATAATTTCACTTGACAAGATTTCTTAAATTAAGATTATTAAATCTAGAAATAAGCATGTTGAACGCTTAAAATAAGAAATTAACTCTTAAAACAAGATAAAGTATCTAACACTTCTAAATCTAAATAATTTTTTTTATCTTGGTAGGAACCAAATAATTTGCAGTGCACTCTGCCCGGGCCAGTTCATCGCTGCTTGCAGCTTTAATTTATCTTGTTTTAAGAGTTAATGTCTTATTTTAAGCGTGCAATATGCTTATTTCTAGATTTAATAATCTTAATTTAAGAAATCTTATCAAGTGAAATTATCTGTCCATGCAGCAAGATGATTTCCCTCAGATTTAGTGTTTTTATCTTGTTTTTAGACACCCCTTTTTTGCAGTGCACTTTTTTGAATTGAATAACTGATATAAATAAACTTTTCTATGATATTCTAAATTATTGAGAAGCACCTGTATAGAATCCAGTAAAGGGAGTCTGTAAGACAGAACCTCAGTCTTACATTCATGTCTGGTCCTGCATGATTTAATTAAAAGCAGACTAACATGAACCTTGTAATCTTCAAAGATGACCTGAGGCGCTTCGATTTTGTTGATCTTGGCAGCTTTTCTCAGTATTGCCTCAGCTTCCTCCACTCTTCCCTGAGAGAGCAACCACCGAGGAGACTCTGGGAGCAACCTGCCTCAGTGTTTAAGAGGGGAACAGAAAGGTTTAGGTTGGATTAGATAAAGAAATAAAGAGGTTTAATGTAAATTAGAATTTTGGTAACGCTTTATATTAAGGTCCTTGTAATAACCATTAATTAACAAGTAATAAGGCCCTTGTAAGTCCTTACAAGATGCTTATTAACATTATTGTGCATTTATAAGCTTATATAAGTGTTAATAATGGCATTACAAACACCCATGACCCACCCATTATGTCTTTGCCATGCCTTTATTAGTCTTATTTTGTTTGCTTATTGATATTAAAATATACTTTATTGCTCATCTATTATAAGTTAACTATAAGTTAACTATGCTTTTTGCAACTACCGGATCTAAAGCGAGAACAATGCCTTATTACTTGTTAATTAATAGTTATTAAGGACCCCATTATAAAGCGTTACCAGAATTTTTTCTCTAATAAAAGGGTTTTCTTGTCTCCTAAGAGGAGCAAAATTGTGAAATTTATGGTGCATGGTAAATTTCATTGTAAAGAATACAACAACCTACCACCAGAAAGGGATGTAGAGTAGGCCAGGTAGAGAGGTAGCCAGCATGAGAGATTTCCAGTCTCTTAAAAAGTAGGCAAAGAGAGGCAGCATCATGTAGCCAAGGACAAAACCCAGACCTGATAATGAGGAGAACAGGACCCGAACTTTGCCAGTCAAGATCTCAGTGCCTGGACAGTGAGAGAAAGAGAGAAACGCAGGTAAAATGTGATATTACAAGTGAAAACAATGTATGTATAGTATTCAAAATCACTTTTATACTATTTATTGTTGCTAGTAGAGCATTTACATTTACCCAGCACAAAACCAGATATATAGTTGGAGATCTGTCCCAAACCATTGAAGAAGAAGAGGATGGTGAAAACCGTCCAAGAAGGTGAAAAGATTTGAAAAAAGTTAAAAATGAACTGAACTGCCATGGTGGTAAAGATAACAGGCTTCCTTCCAAACCTAGAGTAAGAAATCAAATGTCATGTTCTCTTTAGGCAGAAGTCTGACTAAGTTTACACAATTACTGTATAAGTTAATTATCTGTGAGATGGTGTAGTCAGTACCTGTCTGAGAGCTGCCCTGAGAAGAAGGATCCAAAAAGAATTCCCAGAAAGAAAACTGTGGACGTGAACGGCTGCTTCCACTGATCACTGCACACCAGGTTAAACTGGAAAATATATACATGAACATTCAAACAATAACATACATGAAGCTGGGGGATCCATGAGCATGGTCACCATGCCTAGGTAAAGGCACAAGGTAGCCTTTCTTCTTTTTTTAGGCCTAGACAATGTCTGAACTGGTGCTGTAGATGTACACACTAATATGAGCGTGATTTTAGCATTAAGGAAATAAAACTGAGAAAGCATGTCCTCTCTGGCTTTTCAGTAAGTACTGATCAAAGACCCTGCTTCTATTTAGCAGTATCATGTGGTCTGAGTGATCCGAACACAAGTGGACAGCTCTGGCATGCTTCAGTTTTTGCCTGTTTTGATAACGGAAACTTTTATTTTGAAAGGACGAAGAGACTTGATCCTTTCAGTCATAAAACTAACTAAACTGAGATTAAACTGTAAAGATAACTTCAAGGAGTTCAATGTTTTATGTTTTAGCCCCTGAAGAGGCATGAGGTTAGTTTTCACAGTAATCTTCATATTTAAATGTGTTTTGTGTTTAAATAAGTTTTTGATAAAATTAAACCTAGTGATTCATTCGTCATTAAAAATACACTTCCGCTATGGCAGGGGGCGGCAGTTGAGTGGGCAGTCCCTAATATGGACAAGAGTCACATACCCGTTCTCACTACTATCTGAATGTGGACACATGCAGCCTGAACCACCTCCCAATGTGGTTTTTGACATCTGATCTCAATGCATCCTGACAGTGTTTTCACCTGTATTTGGAGCTGTCCACTTGTGTTCGGATCACTCAGACCACATTTACTGTCACACACACACACACACACACACACACTATAATTCACCCGTGACCTCTACCAATTTCAAAAAACAAAGATGTCGACAGAAAAAAAACAAAAAAAAACAAACCTTGAATATGAATGTATGATTAGACACTGTATGCATGTAGCATCAAACTGCAATGACTGCACTGAATTTAATGCACTTTTATTTCTACTTGAGTGATTACAGAACCAGCCATGACCATGAACTGTAAGATGGGGCTGATGGAATCTGAAATCTCTGCCAGCCATCGCCCAGTATAACACACACACACACGTACACACACATACACACACACGTACACACACACACCTCAGAGGTGACGGTGGATTGGTAGATGTCTCTGCTGTAGCTCCAGCCGTCCACACAGCCCTCCTGCTGCAGGTCAGTGAGGTTCACGTCCCTGCCAGGAATGAGTCCCTGGGCGGAGAGATTTCTGACCACATCCAGCCTGTACCTGCTGCATCTGCTCAGCTGCTGCTTCCCATTCACCACCTCACAGGTTGAATGTGCAAAGCAGAAAATAATCAGTCTTTTACAACTGTGTACCCGTACCATCCCGCACCTTCACATACAACATAACCCTCAAATGCAGCCAGACTGCTTTATGACCCTCATAACATTCTGGCAAAGCAACAGTAATATAATGGAATAAATAATTCACTTCTTGTTCCCCGTTGGTGGAACACACTACCAGTTCCGACCAGAGCAGGGGCGTCCCTCTCTACCTTTAAAAACCTCCTGAAGACCCAGCTCTTCAGAGAACATCTTCTCTCCTAGCACCACACGATAACTCTACTCCTTAAAGAATTGTCACTAGCATTTATTGCTGCACTAATGGCTCTTACTGCACTACACCTTGATTGTTTGCTTTTTTCTCCTGTAAGTCGCTTTGGATAAAAGCGTCTACTAAATTACTAAATGTAAATGTAACAACTGCACAAACAAAACACATGAGAATACAGAGAACATTATAGTGATTTTTTTAAACTGATTTTTTTAAACTGTTAAATAAATAGTGAACAAGGTGGCTTTCTTTAAAAGCTTCCTTACCTCTATTGGGATGGTAGCAGTGTGCCAGTCTTGGGTGAGATTGACGTCAGGAACCAGGCAGTGGTGACTGGGAATGTCAGTCAAGAAGACAACAGAAAGGCCACCAAATCCATTGGGTATCAGGGTGGAACAGAGCAGGAAGAAGACCATCTGCTGGAAGCGCCCCCACTGACCCAGAAAAGCTGTGGTGCTATCATAATCGTTCATAGTCTCAGAATCCTAATTGTGCCCTCTACAGTCCTTATCTTGCAGAATGCTCTTTCTCTACTGCAACAGAAAAAGCAGACAGGTCCGCCTTTACCTGGTGTAGCAGCTAGCCACACCCTAACTAGAACTAGAACGACTACGTCATGGCTTTATGGCTCCGGCAGCAAACCAAGGTGCAGGTACATCCATGTCTGTCCAGAAACATGAAGCCATGGCAGGAGACAATGCTTGTAAATGCGTATTTGGATGTTGCTTTAAAGAAGATTCAAATTCTAAAAAAAATGGATACTTCGGACACATCTTCAGCCCGGCAGCTCAGGAGATCTACACAATCAGCACATTTTCATGGTAGGAACCCAAGATTAGTGTAACCAATTCAATATCTTACCAAATGTCCCCAAAGACCTTTAGATATAAAAATGGCGTCACTTCATCATCACAGACATTTTATGTAAAGTTTGTCATGATTAGAATATGAGTTCTTTGGTTATGGCCAAAAAACTTTTGGGAAATGGAAAATCTTTTCGAGATTGTTTAGTTTTTGTTGAGTGTATATGTGCAGACTGCATGTCATTGGCTGAGTTGTTAAGTCATCAATGTTTCAGTGACTATTGCAGTTGTGTCCTGAGGGCAGGAACGTTTGGGCGGTTTGACTTATGGCTGTCTTTTGTCATTGTTCCTGTTGTTCATGCAAACATATAGGGTATATAAGATAGAACACACTGTACGTTCAGCAGAGAACAAGCATGCTGTGGTCTTCTTTCCATGCTGCATTCATTAAAGGATTTTTGAGTTATCAATGGTCTGTACTTCTTCAGAAAACTAGTAATTCTTATGATGATTTCTCTCACACCTTTTCAAAATGTAATCTGTTGAGTCCGATTAAAAGTTTATCAAAATTTAGATTATATACCAAATTTAAAGAAATTCCCCCGAGTCTATCCGGAGATATTGGCCCTCGTTTATCAAAGGAGTGTATGACAGAAAGTGAGCGTAAAGTGGCCATACGATCATTTTTACACAAGGTCCGGCATTTATCAATTTTGACGTGAGCGGAGGGTACGATCAGATCTCACGTCTGGTGTCAGCTCGTGTACGCAAATTTGAGTCAGCGTGAAGTCCACGAGTCAGAGAATTGATCATAGATACTCTTAGTCTTAGAATATTGTATCGATGCCTGGAGCTGATAAAAATCTGCTGTGTTTTGTTTTTTTATGATGACAAACCAAAAGTTTGTGTAGGCTATGCAATTTATCTAAAACCTAAAGATTAAAAAAATTCACCATGCAACCGTGAAATTCTCAGGGCCTGTTCAAATTTTATGCACACTTGTACTGCTTAACTCATAAAATGTGCTCCTAAAAAGCAAGCTATAAAAATATTATACATTATGATATTCTACATTCATTTTACTTTTCACCTACAGTAGTGTTCAATATAATAGCAGTCCAATGTGACTAACCAGATTAATCCAGGTTTTTAGTATATTTTTTTATTGTTACATGGCAAACAAGGTACCAGTAGGTGCAGCAGATTCTCAGAAAACCAACAAGACCCAGCATTCGTGATATGCAGCTCTTAAGGCTGTGCAATGGGGCAATTAGTTGAAAGGGGTGTGTTAAAAAAATAGCAGTTTCTGCCATTGACTTTACAAACACAAAACTATTTTGTACAAACGTATTTATTTCTAGGATTTAGTAATCCCGTGAATCACTAAACTAATATTTAGTTGTATGACCACAGTTTTTTTTTTTTTATAACTGCTTCACATCTGTGTGGCATGGAGTCAACCAACTTGTGGCTCCTTTCAGCTGTTATTCCGCTCCAAGATTCTCTAACAACATTCAACAATTAATTTACATTTCTTGGTTTTGCTTCAGAAACAGCATTTTTGATGTCACCCCACAAATTCTTAATTGGATTAAGGTCCGGGGATTTGGCTGGCCACTCCATAACATCAATGTTGTTGGTTTGGAACCAAGATTTTGCTGGTTTACTAGTGTGTTTGGGGTCATAGTCTTGTTGAAACACCCATTTCAAGGGCATGTCCTCTTCAGCATAAGGCAACATGACCTCTTCAAGTATTTTGACATATGCAAACTGATCCATGATCCCTGGTATGTAATAAATAGGCCCATATTTTCAATATACTACATGCAAAGTAAAAAAAAAAAAGTTGAATTGTTGCAGCCTGGAACTTGTCCAGGATTAGTAGCAACACTGATTTTGTTGCATTATTATTTTTTGTGCAGTGTCAAATATTCACACAAAATATTACACATTATAATATTCTACTTTCATTGTAATTATATTTTCCCTCTACATCTGACCTAATTTTCATCAACACTATCAAACACTAATTGATTTTTGAACCTTTATATGCCAGGTTTCTGTCATGATGCCACCATTTTTATAGACCTGGCTGCAATCACAGCTGTGTAAATAACTCTTTTTTGTAATTAGTTTGTCATGTCTCTCTAGATGGCTGCATCTTTGATGTGATTCAAGATTATCTTTTTTATTTTTTTTTATTTGAAGCAGTAAATGCTTGTGTGTATGGATCGTGTGTACACATCACATGTTTTTCTGTATGCTTAATATGGTCAAAATACGCAATCTGGTGGAAAGTAGTAAAAATGATCAATTCCAAGGCCTAATTGCCCCTAAAGAGTGTAACTATTGTTTGCACACCGTGTATTTCAGCCTCGCTGCAGGAGCTGAGCTGGAAATAACAAGAGCAAATAAAAATACACAATTATGCCAAAACTCATACCAAATGCATGCCATGAACACAGCCAAAACGAAACAAGTGAAGAATAAAAAGCGCGTAAAATGCACTCAAACTGTTAAACAGGCGACTAGCAGAGGCTATTAAAAGTTGTTGTCTTCTGCTATTAAATGTTTAAAGTTATCCGAGTCGGACATCCGAGCGTCAATGTATCCACGAATAGAAACATTTCCAATAAATGCTGTCCCACACACCTCTGACTGGGACAGAATTCTTACTAAATGTAAAGAAGTGAATAATATCTCTCCATCATAACAACAATATTTCGATATTATATAGGCTATTAGGCTTTATATATCACGATGTATTTAATGAAATATTTCAACCTCACCGGGAGTTTAATGCTCCGCTGCTACTCTGCTGACCGCAGCATTTATTTCCTTCCTTTTCACTTTTTATGCTGCCAAACAAAACCAGTTGCTCCTGTTGAACAAGAAATTCCTCTTCTTTTGGGATTAAAACTTACTTTAAAACATTGTTTCACTCCTGCAACTAAAAAGCTGTGAAAACTTTAAGTCAGTGCTCCAAATGTAAAATACTCACTAAACTTGTATGAGTATGTAGGCCTACTTTTATTTAATTAATCCCCGTCGCTGCGCATTTCTGTCTATTTCGTTACCCTGTGTTTATTTGTAACGGTGCGCTTTGCTTATAAAGGGTGACTTCGGAAAAAAAAGTCCTCTTTTTGGCCGTATTGCGTCCTTTGGTGGCGTAAACTCTCGGGGCGAAGCCTCTGACCCGATCTGAACCCAGGCATAGATAGACATAGCCTATTTTTATATGTATTTATAGACGCTGCATCGACTGTGGAGGGACGTGAATAAAGCGCCGCCATCTAGGAACAGGGGGAAAAAGGAAAGAGGTCCTCCTCAATCTCAAAGTAGAATTATTCGCTGAATTTTGGACCGATTTCCAAACGTACTGATTTGTTAAAAACGTCACACATGCAGCAATGATACAGGGTGCTTGGATATTTTTAAAATGCTGGTTTTACTTCCCAAATACAAATTCTAGCTACATAATGTTATCAGTAGACGAGCTTCTGAGGACTTCTGTCCCGCTTATGGAGGCTCTAATGAGCGGAGCATAGTCACAGCCCAGATCTCGTAGGATCACTTTTCACAGCTAAGATGTAAGTAAAGGATACTCTATAGTGTGAGCAGGTTGTTATATAGTAAAATAAACCATGATATAACCAGTTCCAAAAAACAGACCGAGACTGCAGTGATTGACCGGTCAGAATAAAGCATCTAATAGAGCCACTGAATTGACTATTATTACCTCGTTATGTGCCACAGGCCTCGTTGTGTTTGTTTCTGCCTCTCCCCCTCCCTTTCTGTTTCCTTCCAGGTGCTAACAACTTGATGGGGATCCACCTGGAATGCAGATTTCCACCTGTGGAGCTGGCCAATCAGAGGTGGTGCGTTCCAGTTGAAAAAGGCCCATTGTCAGGCTCCCCTCTGCCAGGCTTCTTCCTCTTCCGGACACAATTTCGTCCCACTATTATATATCAAAACGTGCGGTTTGATTGGGATCGGTGTGCTATTACTTTTCTCAATGGAATACGAATTTTCCGCGACACAAAAATTAGAAACTTTGTCTCTGTTCAGACAAATGTCTGGAAAAAAATACCTTTTTTTTTCTCTGTCAGGTTATGGGTAATAAAAAAAACCAGGCGACCGTTCACCTGTGAGAAGTTTTCACAACGAACATGCAAACGTTGCAGCTTGTATTTCACTACTGGGACATTTATTAACAGCAGTCTTGTGAGCATTGAGGATTATAAACTTTTTTTTTTTTTTTTTTACCTCTTTCCATGAAATGATTGTGACAATGTGATTAATTTTTGACAGATAAAGTGTATATCTTCTCAAAACTTTATTCATCAATCTCTTACAAACATATGAAAATGAAACCACAATTAACAGAGGATTGTGACTGAAAACAAAATTATTGCAACTTTATGGGTGTTTGTGCACCTTCTGCATTTCTAAATGACATTAATTTATATCTATACACCATATATTCACACCAAAACACTTTTTTAAACATGATATTTGTGAAAACCCTTAAGCAGCTTTTACTGAATATTTTGTGTTCATTTTCACTATTTATGGTAAAACATAGACCTATGTAGATGAAAAAAATCAAAATGAGACAAAAGAAACCTCTTAAAAAATGGCCATAATTAGAAATCTACTCCACCATTTAATTCCTGTTTAAATTTTACATTCTCTCCAAAAAGGAAAGCTATAGGTTCATTTTTTTTTACAATTTATTTAAGAAAAAACCCTAAATTAAGAAATAAAAGCTAAAAATATAAAATAAATGTACACAGAGGTAATGATACTCAACAGCTGAATGACTACAGTAGAGCACTCTTTGTAGATCATAGTGGGCTGTTGGGGAGTACCACAGGTACTGGTGTTTGTTTTCCAGGGATGCACGGACACTTTATCCTGTTTTAAGGAGACAAGACAAGACAAAACAAACAAATCATTAGTGGTAGTAGTGATCTGCCTTGAAGATAGGCCAACTATAACAGAAAACAGAGAATTATTCCTTTGCTGCTGTCAACTTCATTATCATCACAAGCAGCTGCATTCACTCAGAGGTGGAAGAAAAACTCTGACCTTAGAGTGTTGGCATTAAAATGTGCTTATAAAAAGTCTATCATGTATAATGGCCCATTTCAGGTTAAAATATCTTATCATATATCAAATAAAAATGTGGAAATAAATCATTATTTGTTGATTTATATTAATGATCTCAACACTGACATGTAGTCAAAAGTAACAATTTCAGAGAAATGCAGTGGAGTAAAAGCAGCCTACCTTTCTCTTCTATGCATCTGTTGCATAGTTTCAGGTAGAGGGCATCCAAAAGTCTCTGGGAGGAAGACTGCACCAAGGGCAGACATAACTGACAGAGTCCCCAGTATCATATATGGTAGATATAATGAGTATACATCTAAAAAATTAGAAAGAGAGGTTTAGATTGGAGAAACATCTGGGTTTTGTGTGCACGCATTGAGGTGAGAGTTTTTGCATGGCTTCAAAACGTGAAGTAAGATTTAACAGCTACTTAATGAATACAAATAGTCAGGCGGCCTAGGACCAGATTAAAGAAGAATGGGGACACGCCGGACAAAAGTACCAAGCCAGGTCTGGCTTCCTGTGTGGAACATTCTACCAATCACTTCAAAAGCCTGCAGTGAACTGGTTTAGTGTGGTTGTAAGGTGCAAGGTGTTCATGCAAGGAGGCACACTGGAATTGCACAGGTCTTTGTAGTTGTAAATGTAATAAATAATAAAAGTGAAGCTAATAAAGTTTAACTAGAAAATTTCTTCTGGGGAAATTTTGAAAGGGCCACGGGGGCTACTGCCGGTGTGTGTACACTATGAGATTCTTCCGAGATTTCAAACTATGCCCTTTAACCTCAAAGTGTGTGTGTGTGTGTGTAATTAAAATCACATAAAGTTACCTGTGTGTGTGTGTGTGTGCGCACGTGTGTGTTTGAAGCATATGTATGCATGTGTGAGGAGTGTGCATGCTTACGCGCATGTGTGTGTATCTGTAACTGTAATCACATCAAAGATCAAAGGCAATCAGATCAAAGCAATCAACAGAATTAACTGACACCTGTTCCGGCATAGTGACAGCAGAGGTGGACAGACTGAAATTTCTGGGCTCGAACCGAAAGCATTTTTGGCAAAACCATAATACCTATTATTGATCCGACTTCACTTTAAGCGTCCTGAGTTCTTCCTGAACGTCTACATATGTTTGTTTTTTTAAGAAAAATGAAAAAATAGCTTTGTTAGAGTGATCTACAAAAACTGTAAAATGTCCCTTTTTCTGAAATCTTCCTGCGTTTTTAATATGGGACCAATGAGGCTGTTGGTGACGCATCTGTGCGTCGTACGCCCAAACTATAACTCTGACAGCTTTACCAGAGGATTGTGAGTGAGAAGACAAATTTTCCTACTTTTCTATGTATAAATTATCTCTGTAGAGTGAAATTTGCGGCCTGGAGCGCAGTTTTCAAATTTATTTTTTGACAATTTCTTCTCTCCCTCTACACTCTGGCGATGATGTCACACACTGTGACACGAACATTCCGTGCAATACACACCCATTATAATCTCAGAATTTCTCCAAAAATGATCATGGTCATTGAACAGGGATTGATAAAAAACTATATGACCTATCGAAACGTGGATTAATACACCGATACACAAGACTTGTGTCTACTGTTTAAAGTTTAAATGGAGTCTCTAGGTTAAATTATGCGGGAGGAGTAGACATTTAAAAATCTCCAATTATTGTTCTTTTTCGCTCATTTTTTGTCGGCCGTCCCATTAATTTCAATGCAAAATTTTGGGCAGTTTTTTCGCAACTTACGTCATGAAAAATTCGTATTCTGTAGAGAAAAGTAATAGCACACCGATCCCGATCAAACTACACGTTTTGATATATCATTTGTCCGGCAACTCTTCAAGTTGTAGGACTAGTAGCGGGACGAAATTGCCTCCGGAAGAGGAAGAAGAAAAAATCCACAGTAAAACAGTAGTGCTCGGGGCCAAGGGGCACTGGTCCCTACAGCTATTGCTGTATGGGACCAGTGCTCGGTGCAATTGCCCCGAGGCCCTAATTAAATGTATGCATGTTATCAATTTTTCAGAATACATGCACTGTAGTAGTGAGTTGGGAATTACGTAAATACATGGTGAAAATGAACGTATCTATTTGATCAAATAATCATCTAGTGATATTCTCAATAGCTTTTATGGATTTCTTGACACAGAAAATGTAAATTTGGACACCAAGATTGACCTTCTAAGTGGCTTGGACGATAGACTGGTTCTCATAGACTTAATATGGCTGCCATCTCCGATGTGCAATCTTGATGAAGTGGCTCCCACCAAAAATTGAAACTTATGGTGATAGAGAACATGTGGAAAAAATGTGGGGCTTTTTGTCCAGCGTGCCCCCTTTATTTTGCTAAGCTGCCTGACTAAAAGACAAAATAATGGTGGTTATTATTATCCAAACCCAATTTACTCACCCAGCGCTAACAAAAAAGGTGCAATGCAACATCCCAGCCTGGAAACAGTCGTGCATATTCCTGATGCTGTGTTCCTGAGCATTGTTGGGTAAAGCTCTGCCACGTAGGCAATCATCAGGGAGGAACAAGTGGTAATAAAATATTTACCCAACATCTCCAGAGCAAGAGACAGATTTGATAGACCTAGAGGATAGGGAAATTGACCATCACTTTTGCATCAACAACCTTTGTCAACAGAGTCCTCGGATATTTTGTTTCCTGTTTACTTTGAGGCACGAGTTGAATGAGAAACAGTGGCACTGCTCCAAGAAGGGAGGTACCAATGACAGACAGCCGGCGGGGAAGGTATCGCAGAGCCAGCCAGCTGGAAACGTATGCTGGTACCTCAACAGCTGCTGAGATGAAGCAGCTGATATAAGGGTTAGTATGGAGTTGGGATGTGTTGAACGACAGGCTATAGTATCCAGCAGTCACTGTGAACCTGGGCAAGACAAAGATATATGTCTGAAGATGATGTCTGAATGGAAAGGACTTCACTCATATGAATAAAATAACTTAATGCAATAATTAGGGCCGGGACTCGATTAAAAAAATTAATCTAATTAATTAGAGGCTTTGTAATTAACGAATCAAAATTAATCGCATTTTAATCGCATATAAATATTTGACCTGAGAACAGTGAGAAGTAATTTTTTTCACATGGATTTTTAGTATACCATTGAATAATGACTGAATACATAAGCTTAAGCAACAAAAATATTGTTTATTTTTGTTCATGTCCAACAGACCAGTAACAAAATGTCCCATCATCCATGGGGCCAACCAAAGCGCTCTCATCAGCGTCTTCGTTCATGTTCACTGTGGTTTGTTGTTGTCTGAACTCATGAACCCTAGTTGGTGCTCCAGTATAATTGGTCCGCCTGAAACTCACCCAGTGAGAAATGTTCCGCGGTGCAAAAAAAAGTGTGATTAAAATGCGTCAATTTTTCTAACGCATTAATTTTTGTGTAATGAATTCATCTTAATTAATGCATTGAAGTCCCGGCCCTAGTAATAATCGTACAAATGTATTTCGGGTGGAGATCATTTTATCCATGTGGGTAGAATATTTCAGAGGATTGCTGACTGCATAGTATACATGCAGTTTTAACTATGTGCTTTAAGCAGGCATTCAGAGATGTTTTCAGAATGAATTGATGACTTAATCAGCCACTTCTTGTTTCATTGATGATTCAACTGACATACAAAACAACAACAATTAGGATATTCCAATGTTGTACAGAAATTAGTCAGAAAGACTGTGCTAAAATGGATTTTCTGCATTTGCTTCTGGAAGTTGCATATTCGTTATGAAGATCTTTTCTTCATGTATATGTACATATTTTGTCAATTTGAATGTTTTTCTTGAGTTGTAGTGTGGTGTGCCCTGTCAGACATCTCACAAAAAAAACTCACTGTGAACTGATGGTGATTAAAAGCCATTTACTCACGACACTAAGCAGAGAATAAGGGTTGTAAGTCTGATGCTACTGGTTCTCAGCAGGTCGAAGGCATTAAGGCGATCTTTAGAGTCTGTCTTTGTTTCATTAACCTGCAAGATACAAACACATAAATCTCACCCTCTGTTGTTGTCTCTTCTCATCAAGGTGTTATTTTGGCCTCTTCTAAAATGGTGCATTTGAACATTTCTGCACAATGGGGTCCATAAACAGTCTTGGAATTACATAAATTGGGTATGACTGGGAAACTGAGACTCTCTTGGATTCACTGAGTTTAATTGTATTCATGTGTGATGATGTTAGTCCCCATAGTAGCCATTTTGTTCTGATTAGAGCATTTTCTTTTCACAGGAGAGAAGTGCACTATCCAACTACTGAAAAGTGCAATTTTTCAGGAATCATCATACCAAACCTTCATACCAAATCTTGACATACAGTCATGGAAAACATTATTAGACCTCCCTTTTTCTTCTATTTCTTGTTCATTTCAATGCCTGATACAACTAAAGGTACATTTGTTTGGGAAAAATATAATAACAACAAAAATAGTCTGATTTTTTAAATGGTTTTCTTGATATTAACCAAAATCATTATCAAGAAAGCCATGGGAAATGGGCTAGATATCAGCTCTTAAATTAAACTCTTAGGGCCTATCTTAGTTGTTATCATTATATTTGTCCAAACAAATGTACCTTTCGTTGTATCAGGCAAAACGAGACAAGACATGGACAAGAAATTGAAGAAAACAAGAGTTGGTCTAATATTTTTTTCCATGACTGTATATTTTTCTATAGTGTTTCTTAAGGTGTTGGTGTCATAATTTGGTATTTTCAAGGTATTTTTGACCATTTGATCAATTATTTGATCAATTATTGAGTGGTCAAAATCAGATATGCTACCAAATCTGTGTAGCAAAATTATTATACACATAATTGAGCAAAAGAATGGCCTTCATATACTCATAATCATACTGTTCTAACTCCTTATAACCTCCACCTAAAAAAGTGTCAAATATAAGTTACCTTCAAGAAAACTGGTTCTGACAAGCATCTGAAAGTCAACTTACACTGTAATCTTTAAAGATGACTCCTGGAGCATGAACTTTGTTCAACTTAGCAGCCTTTCTCATTACAGCCTCAGCCTCCTCCACTCTTCCCTGAGAGAGCAACCACCGAGGAGACTCTGGGAGCAACCTGCCTCAGTTTACAACAGAGACACAGACTGAGAGAGGGGTTCTGGCTGGATCAGAGGGGCTTAAAGGTCAACAAAACAAATATAGTGAATACAAGTTATAATATTTATCTCCATTACAAGATGAGTCCCTTTTCTTACCAGTGAATAAAAATATGTAAAACAGGCTTTGATTTGCAAGTTTGGTCTGGTGTTTAGCTTTACCAAAGCAGGGTTTTACAAACTATTCTTTAGTTTTCTTTTTCACAGTGACAGTCTTGCCCAATTATTGAGTAAGTTTGCAAGTCAGTCTACCATTCCTAATAAAAAAGCCAAGACTTAGGCTTTGAAAAGTTAGCTGTAATGAAAACCTTGATACCAAACACTCCTAACTTTCCTCTGGTCACAGAAAATAACCATGAATTTGTCTTGTAGTGAGTGCAACCTACCACCAGAGGGGAATGTAGGCCAGGCCAGGCAAAGACAAAGCCAACAGTAGATATCTCCAGCTCCTTATAAAGTAAGCAAACAGAGGCAGCATCATGTAGCCCAAAGCAAAGCCTAAACATGTGCCCATAGAAGAGTAAAGGACTCGCACATCGCCAGTCAAGATCTCAGCGCCTGCACACAGAGAATAAGACATACAAAGAGAGAGAAATGTGGTGAAAGGCAAGTAGTATTTTTAATAAACTTCTGCATTTATCCAAAATCTGACATCAAGTGTAAAACTAGCATTAAACAAAAGCAATGTTCATATGTACCCAGAACTAAAGCAGCTGTATAGTTGGAGATCTGTCCCAAACCATTGATGAAGAGGAGGACGGTGAACATAATCCATGAAGTCGAGAAGACTTGAATAAAAGTAAAAACTGTCTGAACTGCCATGGTTGCAAAAAGAACAGGTTTTCTTCCAATTCTACAAGAGAAGTTGAATAAACATACATGTAAAAATGATTAACAAAGTATATACTGAACATGAATGGCAATTGTTTTTCCCTTCTACACTTTAGGGGGTTAGAAATTAGATTATCAAAGGCACTTCACAATGATTAGGATACAGATGCCTACTAAATGTTATTAAGTATTCAAAAGCTAAATAAAACATAAGGTATACGTCATCAGTGGTTAAGGAAGTAAGCAAAAATAGTAATACCACAATGTAGAAATATTACATTATAATTCATTTTAACCGCTAGCATGTAGGCATCAAATGTGCTTCAGGTACTGTGGACTTTTTCTCTCCCGACGACCCATCAGAACAGCACCCTCTGTGTCCCTCTGTGTTACAAATTTAACACATGAATGCTACTTTATTCACACAGTAATGTAAAAACAAAACAAATTCTGGTTATAATTGGCTTTTCAAAGATCTCTATAGTGAAAAACTCTGCAGAGATACAAGGCAGTGTAGTCAAGGTCAGGGACATATGACACCACAGCACTTTCTTATCTCAAAATCAAAAAGCATGTTACATACAGTTGCAAGAAAAAGTATGTGAACCCTTTGAAATGGCCTAGTTTTCTACATTAATTTGTCATAAAATGTGATCTGATCGGCATCTAAGTCTAGTATGGACAAACACAACATACTTAACCTAAGACCACACAAACAATTATAATATCTCATTTTTTTATTGAACACATCCATTTAACATTCATAGAGCTGGGGAAAAAAGTAGGTGAAACATTAATTTAATAACTGGTCAAGCCTTCTTTGGCAGCAATAACCACAACCAAACGCTTCTGATAGCTGCTGATCAGATCTGCACAATGTTCAGGAGGAATTCTGGACCATTCGTCCTAACAGAAATGCTTCAGCTCAGACATATTATTAGGATGTCTGGTGTGAACGGCTTTCTTGAGGTCATTCCACAGCATCTCTGTTGGACTGAGGTCTGGGCTCCGACTGGGCCACTCCAAAAGATGGATTTTATTTTTTTGAAGTCATTCTGTAGTAGATTCATTTTGATGTTTAAGGTCATTGTCCTGCTGCATCACCCAACTTCTTTTTTACACCATATGTAGTGCTGCATGTTCTTTATGAACAATTCAGCCTTAGTTTCATCAATCCAAGAAACATTTTCCCAGTAGTGGTGTGGAGTGTCAAGGTGCTCTTTGGCAAACTTCAGGCATGCAGTGATGTTTTTTTTGAAAGCAGCATTTTCCTCCTTTGTGTCCTGCCATGGACACCACACCGCTTCAATCTAGTGTGTGGGGTAGACTGATGGACAGATGTGTTTACCAGTTCCAATGATTGCTTCAAGTCCTTACTTGTTACTCTGGAGTTCTTTTTCTTTTTTTTTTTTTTTACCTCACTGAGCTTTCTGCATTGGGCCTTTGGAGTGAACTTGCCTGGGCGCCCACCTCTAGGGAGAGTAGCCAAAGTATTCAGTCGTCTCCAATTTTTTGTCTCACTGTGGGCTGGTAAATACCTAAAGTATTTGAGGTTACTTTGTAACCCCTTACACTCTGATGCAAATCAACAATTCTTGATCGCAGGTCTTCGGAGAGATGTCTTTTTTGCGAAGCATGGTTCACATGAGCAGATGCTTCTTGTGAATAAGTTTAAGTGCTTTTATAGGTCAAAGTATCTCTACACCTCACTCCAAACTTGTTTCACTGTAAGGACTCCAAGTTTGCTAACTCCTGACTCCAATTAGCTCTTAATGGAGCCATTAGCTTAAGGGTTCACTTACTTTTCCCACCAGCATTATGAATTTTTCATGGATATATTAAATATAGTGTGGTATGATTATTATTATTATTATTAGGTTAACCACGTTGTGTTTGTCTATACTTGGGACTTAGATGCAGATCAGATCACATTTTATAACAAATGAAATGAATAGAAAACTAGGTAATTTTAAAGGGTTCACATCTATCAAGCAACAGGCACAACACTAAAGCCAACATATTTGATGTTTATAACTGTGTAATTCAATGCTAACATCAACAGAAATAATTATAGCTGTCTATTATAAGTACGATTAAAGCTTACTTTTTGCTCTATATAATGCTCATGTGTCCAATGGACAAATTGGAGTTAATGGTACAGCAAGACATGAAAAGGGTGCTGTATAGAGTGTAAATTAATATTAAATTGTTAAAAAATCAGTTACACTATATATCTGTGGTGCTTTAAAAACTTATTTTTCTAAGGACCCTATATACTTTGAAGTGTATCATAAGGAGCTGGAGTTTTTGGTACCTGTCTGAGAGCTGCCCTGAGAAGAAGGATCCACAAAGAACTCCAAGGAAGAAAACCATGGTGGTCAACGGCTGCTTCCACTGCTCACTGCACACCAGGTCAAACTGGAATATCCATACAGTAATAATAAGACAAGGAAGTATCAGCATGTGCATTGTCACACTGTGTGTGTGTGTGTGTAAGATCATAGATATCCGACAGACAATGTATCTTCTATTCAGTTTGTCCTTGTCTGAAGTGAGGGCTAATGCATCTGGTGTTATCTTTAGAACATCTTTTGTATGACCTTTCATGTCTCATAAGGGAACCATTCACTCTACTAGCTCAACAATGAAGCAGGTTCAACTGACAACAGGATGCTAGACAAAGATTACATTCAAAAGTTTTTTCTCAAGACCATACCATTTCAAATCCCATGATAGAAACATAATGTATTGAAGACAACATGGCTTACTAGCCAGACTGGATTCAATCTTCAATGGGCATGTCTTTGTTAAAGGTGCAGGAACTTGATCCCTCTACAGCAGTGGCAGACTCACACTGTCTGAGGAGCAGTTGCCTGTATGCCACTGCATGTTTTCTTGATTTTAAGGCCACTCTAGATTGCACTGCATCACATATTCTCCATTTAATTTCACAAATTAGTGCACTGTATCTCGTGCCCTGACTAGATGTGCTGACAGACTGTAGTTGTGTTCACGGTGCTGTATCTGGTCCACTGGCATTATTTTAGCATTAAGGAAATAAAACGGAGAAAGCATGTGTCCGCTTTGGCTTTTCAGTTAACCCTGATCAAAGGTTTTAGACATATCATAATGCCACAGGTAAGAGCCATACTTTATGTAAACACACTGCAGTATACCAAATAAAAACAGGCACATGCAGAGACAGTAAGCTAGCACTGAGACACCTCAAAGGCTGTTAGAGTAATACACAAACTAACTAGGTAGATTGGAAATAAGTGCAGTGACAGTAACTACAGAATATGGCAGCATGCTCATTCAGTTAATAATAATACCTTTATTTATATAGCACCTTGAAAAGCAGCGTTCACAAAGTGCTTTGACAGAATAAGCATGAATAAAACTCATGCAAAAATAAGAAACCAACAATGAAGGGAAAAAAATCATGTGAATGCAAGTCTGTAAAAAAATGTGTTTTGAGACGTGACTTAAAAGAATTCACTGATTTAGCGAACGAAATAAGTGCAGTGACAGTAACTACAGAATATGGCCACACACACACACACACACACACACACACACGCGCACACACACACACACACACACACACACACCTCAGAGGTGACGGTGGATTGGTAGATGTCTCTGCTGTAGCTCCAGCCGTCCACACAGCCCTCCTGCTCCAGGTAAGTGAGGTTCACGTCCCTGCCAGGAATGAGTCCCTGGGCGGAGAGATTTCTGACCACATCCAGCCTGTACCTGCTGCATCGGCTCAGCTGCTGCTTCCCATTCACCACCTCACAGTCACAACGACACACATTTTAATAATATTAGGCACATCACTTTTGCAATAAACCTATTCCTGTATTGTGTTTTGGGTGTCATGTTGAATATGTGTTGCAGTTGTGATGCAACAATCAGGAGTTGACAGCCGTGTCCTTTCAGTAACTGTACGCTTCTAAACGTTGTAAAGGTAACCCTGATATAAGACCACTTTATCAGCCTCTGTATGGGGAGTTTACTTTACTTTATACAGCAGATTCAAGAACAAATACAGAAATCAAATTACAAAGCTACGCATTTCATTATGAAAAATCTATGACCATGGATACTGGTACTTCATTGGCTGCTGTAGGAGGAATCGGTAGCATACAGCCATGCTTTAGGCTTTCATCCAAATTGAAATAACTACTATAAGAGAGAGCTGTTTGTTTGTGACAATGGGGTGGTTGTAAAAGTGCAACTTTCACCAAGAAGGGATGACCTCAGAGGAAGCAGTAACCTCAGGGACTGTGAGACCAGTGAAGAGATGCTTTAAACAAACATTATTTGAATGCCCAGCAGGGGCAAAAAGAAATCAGTTTCAAAATGGATTTCTATGCCTGAGAGCCACTTCATATATTTCATGCATGACAACTTCCTTCTTGACCTTGCATGTTAACTTTAATAGCTGTGGGAACAAGTGTGCAGACTGTATAACCAGTTAGATTAGCATGTAGTACAAGGTAAAATGTAATAGGTATTCCATCAATGCTAATTTCAAAACCACAATGCTGCTACAGCTAGCCAAATAATGTTGGCTCTGGGACTCTGAACTGGGAACTGATAGAGGTGTGTTGCACACAAACTAAATCCTGCCAAGATCAGTCGAGTTGCAGCAGGGAAAGACATTAAGGTGTGTCCCCAAAGAGTACTCTGTGTTTTAAATTGTGTAATTTGAGAAGGGAGACGTTTGTAGTAGGCAAATACGGATACCTTGTGCCAACATTTGAGCTCTACCACAAAACAGGTGTTGAGACAAAATGTACAACCATCCCCTGTCTCTCCCTCCTTATGTCTTTACATTTCTCACTGCAATGAGCAGATCATGTTCTGTACGTTTGAAAGATGTGCTCAACACCAAGGTTTATCTTAGTATACAAATGCATGTTACAAAGAATATTTCCTTGAGCAGTCTTAATTCTAAGCTCTTGTTTAAAAATATTTAGCCTTTTGTATGATCAGTTTTAAAATAACACAAATATTGCAAAGACACGTTTATGAAGGCTATACTATTATAATAATACATTTCATTACTCTGAGATGCATACAATAACATAACTACTGCAGTAATTTCCTTTTGTCTATATTCGTGTCGCTATAAACTCCATTCAGAGACAAGAAATTGCATCAGTCCAATATGTTGTTTAGTTTCTCTTGTGTGTACAAGATAAAAAGTTGAATCTCTCCTGGTCTCACCTGTATTGGTAAAATGGTTTTCCGCCAGTCTTCGGTGAGGTCCGAGTCATTAACAATGCAGTGGTGACCTGGGATGTCAGTGAGGAAAACAAGAGTGAAAGCACCAAATCCATTGGGCACGATGCTGGCAACTAGCAGGAAGAAAACCACCTGCTGGAAACGTCCCCAATGACCCAGAAAAGCTACAGTGTCAGCATAACTCTTCATAGTCGTGAAGTCCCCGTCTCTATTCTATCCGCTGTCTTCCTGCAACTGTGCCCTGTCATATATATATATATAAACTGAACCACCCCTCCACCCTGGCAAAAAAGGGAGTTGAAAAAAAATAATCCATTAAATAGATAATAACACCATCACATTCCTCCCACTCAGTCATCGAGCCACCTCCCTTACCTGGATCAGGTAACAGGTTTGCCAAGCTCTTATGCAATCAACCTTAACCCCAATCGCTCCAAGGGCCGCCCTGTATAGATCTACAGTCATGGAAAAAAATATAAGACGACCCTTTTTCTTCAATTTCTTGTTCATTTTAATGCCTGGTACAGCTAAAGGTACATTTATTTTGACAAATATAAAGATAACAAATTAAACTCTTATGAGCTATTTTTGTTATTTTTTTAGCTTTATTTGACAGTGAGAGACACAGAGTGGAAAGGTGGAACAGAAGGGAAGACATGGAGGATATCATGAACCTACCGTGAATATTTTTTTAATAAATATGTATCCTAAATATCTAAGTCCTTAGTTATGTTATCTATTTCCATTTCTTCTGAGAGATTTCAAAGGCTAGCTCTCTTTCCTAGTTTTGTTCTATGTAGTCTGTTGAGTTTTTCTTCATCAACTCCTATAGAGGGCGAAACAATGACTTTGAAACTGACCAGCATCAGAGTATTGTAAAATAGCCATCATCAAATTTTAATGATAATTAAAACATTGATTGATAACCGTGCTTTGAAAAGCTACAGTTTAGCATCATTTTTTTTACATGACAATTGCACCTTTCTTTGTCCATTATGGCTGTGTTGCATTTATCTGGACATTTGATTTGCTTTACTTAAGGTTTTGTTTATTTCAAACAAATCATTGCATTTTGTTTCTTACGTGTTTCACAGCGTCCCAATCTTTTTAGAATGGGGTTGTATATAGGGCATTGTTGTTGTTTTTTTTTTTTTTTTTAAGATTTTACAATACCATGATAATATTGATATGCATGATACTATTTTATGTTGGCAAATTAATGTTTCTGTTGATGGAACCAACTAAATAAATATTGTAGATCAAAGACAGGTAAGGATTATTTCACACAGGTTTCGAATGTTTAAGTAAACTCAGTAGAATATTCAGAATTATTTAGGCTATGATGGTTGACAAGTATGCTGATCAACCTTTTTTTTTTCATCATTGGTCATGATTACAGATTTGGCTTTTCATCTTAAAATGCTTCTTTGTGAATATGGCTACTGAATTTTTTCATAAAATGCCTGTGGGTGATTTACCTTGCACAGCAGCACGATTCTCACAATTGTACAAGGTCATCTGACAATTGTGAGATTACAAGATTGCAAATCTATCTTGCCAGGCTCCAACTAATGCACTTGAGTCGCACAATTGAAGGTTTTGACCAATCAGCGTCCTGTGAGGAGCTACGTGTTTGTGATGACAGAAAGAGGTGACCGTTTGTTCTAAACAACAATGGCTGCTCCTGAAGAGATTAACATAGACGCTGCAGAAGCATCAATTATCAGTTAGCATTTCTTCAATAAAAGCGCAGAGAACAGCACTGAAGACTTTTGCTGTTTTACCGAATGGTTTCAGCATGTGGGTTGTGTATGTGTAACTGGTAGGAGGCCCCGGGGAAGACCCAGAACACGGTGGAGGGATTATATCTCTCTCCTGGCCTGGGAACGCCTCGGGGTCCCCCAGGAGGAGCTGGACGTTGGGGAGAGGGACGTCTGGAATGCCCTGCTTAGCCTGCTGCCCCCGCGACCCGGCCCCGGATAAGCGGAAGAAAATGGATGGATGGATGGATGGATGGTTGTGTATCGGTGACAGATGACTCATCCAATTGCTTCCAAGGTTTTTTTCTTATAAGCGTCGGCCCTTGTCCAATGAAAACTTTTCAAACTGTTGAGTGCAGCAAACCCATCTGCCTGCGTCAGGGTAGTGATAAATCACAGAAGTGGTATTCATAAAATGCACCGACTTGACAGTTAGTGAACCTCATTCCAAAACGATCTGAAAAGTTGTTTTGATGAGCTCTGGAATCAACTGTATGCATGTGTGGTTTTATCTTTCATCTTTTGTGACCAACCCATCAAAGATCTAAGTGCTTGGCTCCTGCTGTCTTTCTCATCCAGACAACAATTCCAGTGCACCAGCCTATTCAATTCAATTCAACTTTATTTATAGAGCGCATTTCATGCACAAGGCAGACTCAATGTGCTTCACAATGGATATACATAATTACAGTTAAAAAACAAAACAAAACAACAGAAAATAAACAAAAACAAACAATTAGAAAAAATCAATTACAAATGAATTGAAGAGTGCAGGTAGACAAGCTATGCCATATTCACCACATACACACTTACTTACTCACACATGTGCACCCACTCCCACAACCACACATGCACACACGCACGCACACAGTTCAACCGAATGCTGTTGAAAAAAGATAGGTTTTTAATCTGTTTTTATAAATGGCTACTGATGTGGCATGTTTAACTGAGTCAGGCAGGGTGTTCCACTTTCGCGGGGCATAAACACTAAAAGCTGCTTCTCCTAGCTAGATAAACCTGTGGGATCACTGCTCAAACAGTTAAAAAACAAAACAAATACCAGAAGCTAGCAAAATTAAGTATTGAAAAGCAGATATCTAGAATAAATCAAATAATAAAAAGCTCCAATAACTCAAGGAAGAAAGGTAATCATTTGGAAAAGAAGAATACATCAAAATCCAAGGCATGACTCCTGTGCTATGTTTGGATAAAGGATGGAACACCAGGTCACCTCTTTGGACCACACGACCAGAGCTATCAAAGTCATGCTATGAACTAATCCACTGTATGGAAAGAGGCTAATGTTATCAGCCTTAATGTAGCATTGTTTATATATAAAAACCTTTAATCTTCTACTTTGCAAGGTCTTTGAACAATATTTGAATGTAAGATGTTCATGTTGTATGAATATGACTGTTAACATTAGCTTATTCTTATCATTGGGCCAAAATTGGATTTCCACGTTGTTCAAAGTCAATGACCTCTCTTTAAGTTTAGAGGTCCATCAGAAATACCTCGTCATATATATACTAACCCTGGTGAAAAATGTTATGCTTCTTTCATAAGGTACACACAATACCTTTCATGTATGAGCTTAAATGCCGTACTAGTATACCCTACATTTGCAATGATTTAATTAATACTTGAAAAGTGAGATTTTAAATCTGGAAATGTAAAAAAGAGAATCTTAAAATTATCCATTGTTATCAACTATATCATAAGGTGTGCCATTAGAGATCTTTTATGAAATTGTTTGGGGTAGTGGTAGTTTACTTTCACATCCTGTTGTCTTAGAGAGGAGTACAGTACTGTTATCAATATATTTAGTAGAAAAACTTCCACTTTCTGGTGTTTCTTTTCGAGCGATGCAGGGACACCTCATCCTGTTACAGAGATGCAAATAGCATACTGCAGAAATATTCAAATACAATAGGTGAAAATAACATATTTTGCGGCATGAGAAAAAACTACATGGTTTCTGTTCCAAACTGCATGGGATTAGTATAAAGTGGGCATGTTAAAATAGTGATATGACTTCTTTAGCATTTGAAAGCCACAATATAGCACTTGGATTTTAACTTTTACCTGAAACAAAATACTATGGTGTATATTATTAAAATGTTTGTGTAGCAGGATTTGAAATCGGAAAATAAAAACTCTGATGACTAGTGGCAGTATCAACAAAAGAACACTATGACACACAGCAGTATATAGTTTCAGTTATGGAAAATTGTAATTCTACAGCATACAATGACATTTTAGAAAACTGTGTGCTTCCAACTTGTGAAAAGGATTTTTTCTGTTTCAGCATGTCAGTGCCCCAATTCAGCAAGCCAGGCCCTAAAGTCTAACATACATACATAAAAAGTATGATAAGACTCACCACAAGAAGCGAAGAACGACTGTTGTGGTTCTGATGCTACTGGTTATCAGATCAAAGTCATTGTGGTAAAAGTTTCTTTTCCTCATCAGCCTGCAAGACACAAAACCTCAGGTTTTGACAGAAGTCAAAGTTGCAACATGTAACAAGTCGTCATAAAATCTGTCAAAGTTTTTCAAAACCAACTTTTTTCAAATTAATTTTGCCCACCCAATCACTTCCATTGGAAATGCATCAGAGAACTTGTAGTAATTGCTCTTTTTGTTTGGTCTGACTGATGAATCTGCCTTAGTATTCAACAAATAGACAGAATGTACAATAAAACAGACACGTGCAATACAACTAATATGTACAAGACATACTGTCTACCTCGTCAATAACATGGTAGCATTTTCAGGGGTCAGTGTCTCATTAGAGCGGTCACCCATTGATCGGAAGGTCAGTGGTTCGATCCCAGACCATGGCAGCCAAATACCAAAAGTACCTTTGGGCAAGATACTGAACCCCACATGGCTCCCGATGCTGCGTTCATAGGTGTATGAATGAACTCCCAATGTGTGGCAGGTGGCACCAGGGTCCCCTGGTAGCCTCGGCCACCAGCATGAATGAGAGTGTGAACGGGAATGACCACAGTCTGTAGTGTAAATCGATTTGAATAAAAGCGCTATAAAAGTGCAGTCCATTTACCATTTATTTTTATATTTATTTACTACATCAGTGTTCTAACATATTTAAAAAAAGTTTTACTCATGTTTGTTTTGTGTTATGATTGTTTTAACTATGCACCTTATGCAGTGGCACTCTTAATTTCATTGTAAAGTTGACCTTTTTATGACAATAAAGTATTTGATTTGATGGGTTCAGGGGGAAGGTTTCACACAGATAATGTAGATTGGACTGTAGTGGAGTGAGGACTTGTTCGTGCTTTTAGATTTTAGAAAACACATTCCTTAACATCAACTAATACAAGATGCTACTCTACCTTGAGTAATGTGTAAGGAGTACAACCTCCCACCAGAGAGAGCTGCAGAGCAGGCCAGGCAGGGAGACAGCCAGCAGAGGAGAGTTTATGTGCATTAAAGAGTAAGCAAAGCATGGCAGCATCATGTGGCCAAATGCAAAACAAGACGCACACCAAGTGATGAGAACAGGACTCGCACACACTCAGTCAAGATCTCTGTTCCTGCAGAGAGATTGGCATGATTATCACTGATAGGTGTTTCTAATATTTTGTTCACCTGTATTTTATCAATAAGGGGAGGATATGGTAAATAACAGAAGCACCTCCATATAACATAAAACAATTCATCACCACCACAACCTACATCCTTCAAAATGATAAACAATTTGAATCAGCACATCTCTAAAACAGACTGATTGTGACTGACCGTTATAGTAGAGTGCTTTACTTTTCAGTGTACTGAAAAAACTGTAAATGGACATCACAGAAAAAGAGGACACATTAAAGACTGACTGTGGGATCCAGAATGTATCCTTGCAGAAGACAAGAGCAGAAATGGGACTGCTGTACACTTGGAAATCCTGATGTGAGGAGACACATTAGGGTCAGGAAAGTACCCACAGAAGAATTTTAGGATGCAAAATAGAAAGAGTGGTGGTGATTCTTTAGTCTCCAAAAATGAAAACAATCATCGTAAGTCTACCACTAGATGTTGCTGTTTCACTTGTCTATACTGTACTATATTCTTAAATCTGCATATGGCAGTTGTTTGAGACCAGTTTGCCCCTAACATACTTCGATACACTGCAAGGTGTTTTCTTAACTATTCTGTTCTGTAGGAGCCTCAGTGGTAAGTAGCAAAGGGAGTATCAAACCGAACCCTTGTGAGGAACACATATAGTTAAGAGATGAAGACAAGAGGGATTAAAAGAATATGGTAAAGAGCCTTAGCTTTCCATTACACCATCAGTCATCCACTACTAATGGAGTTAATCTACACCACACAGTAGCACCTCCCTTGCTTTTTTCTGCATTTTCTCTCTTCCTTCTTCCTCCTCTTCATATCACACTTTGGCACTCTTATCCCTTTTCTTTAACTATGTATACGTAGTGTATATATCCCTTTTGTTCTCATCTTTTCACCCACAATTTTTTCTTTCATTCTTTCTTTCTCTGTATTTTCCTATCAGCTGCACTTTCTCAAGCAGAGGCCCCATTTCGTCAAAATCCAAGGTACGTTCAAATAATAGCAAGTGTACAAATCTATTGTACTGATCTACAAAGCACATGTGTTTAGGACGGTTCTGTTTATAGTCAATGGAATTTGAAATGTTAAAAACAAATCTTTTGTCTTTGTTATGACACATGTACGTGACCACCCTGCATTAGTTGCATGTAAATTTCTTGTGATACTCTCGTCTCTCAGGAATATTGTGCAGTGGTAGTATAAATCATTAAATAAATCAACTACAGCACCGCTACTTGAGTTCCTACTGCAGTTGTTACTTCTGCTCTTCTTATATAAATACTAGGCGTGTCACAATTTTAATCCTGAACTGAAAATCAATAGAAATAAACTTTCAATTTCAATTATTTAAATCAGAAGCATTATCTGTGAAATCAAAAGTGTGGTAGCCTACATTCATGAAAAATATGGCAGTTGTATCACACTTGACACATTTGACCTATGTTTTAAAGAATTGAAATGTGAATGAAAAGTGTCAGGACAAAAAAATGTATCTGTTCATCTTTACAAATAAAGTCTCAATAGTCTAACAGTGACATAGTTGCCATTGTTGATTAAACAAAAAAAGTTGAAATCAAATACTGAATCTGATCATAACCTTGAAAGTCTAATCAGATTGTGGATTTGGAGAATTGTGACACCCCTAATAAATACTACCAGTACCATAACTACAGACACTAACCTCTATTCATTCTGCTTCAATTTCCCATAATTGATGCCCTCAAGATCTGACCATGGAAACTCAGGTGGAAACACAGCGAGTGAAAACTGTGGTATATGCGCTCGGCAGAATCCCGCTTCTTTTTCTTCTTCTGTACCTTTTCGTGTGCTCCCTTGACATTTTAAGCTCTGCTTTCCAACTAGCTGGAGGTAAGCAAAATCATAATCATCATCTTTCATCAACCTTTCAACTTGGCAACTTACATTGTTATTAGGATATGCTTGAATAGCTACATAAGTGGTATATTAGACATGTAATTATATGTTTAATTTACTGTTAATTATGCTCAGCTTGATTTTAAATGTTAAAGCTGTCTGCCTCCACCTTCCAGGCAGGGTGGCAGGAGATATCTTCCAGGAAAACTCCATCCTGTCCAACCCTGTGGCTGGGTTGGTGGTGGGAATTCTGGTGACGGTGTTAGTTCAGAGCTCCTCCACTTCTACCTCCATTATAGTCAGCCTGGTCTCTTCTGGATGTGAGTCAAAGTATTAACAATTCTACAACAATGTTAGTTACAGGTAATATACTGCAATTAAATGACAGCACTTCAATTAATCAACATTTACGCAATTTATGTCTTTTGGTACAGTGCTGGATGTCCAGTCAGCCATTCCTATTATAATGGGCTCCAACATTGGAACATCAGTCACTAATACCATTGTTGCTCTAATGCAGGCTGCAGAGAGAGACGAGTTTGAAAGGTATACCTGTTTGTCTGTGCTGTAGGAAATGTTTATAGTTATGTTTTGCTAAAAATAACATATGAAATTGGTTTCATTCAAGGGCATTTGCTGGAGCTACAGTGCATGACTGTTTCAACTGGTTGTCAGTTTTGGTGCTCCTCCCTCTGGAAGCTGTGAGTGGGATGTTGAGGCGACTGTCACAGGCCGTAGTCGAGAAACTTCAGCTCAGTACTGGAGAAGAAGCTCCTGAACTACTTAAAGTTCTCACTGAGCCACTTACTAAAATGATAATCCAGGTAATGTGCTGCATACTTCCAGGAAATATTTTTACTAGACAATACAAGTGTTTGTCCATATTGAAACTGTCCACGAGTCAATACTAACATTAAATATGGAGCTTCTTTTTTGATTGTAATGTTAATTGTAAATGTATGTACCCTTGTCTTGTGCCTTAAATCTTTGTATTTGTTGAAGTTGGATTGAGTTACTGTGATGCAAGACCAACTTCAGACTAGATCGTCATCATCATCATCATTCAGAGGATACTTCAGTAATGAAGAGCAGAGACATAGAAAACCCAATTTGTGAAGAAAACAGTCCATAGGAAGTAACCAACAGATGCTCTTCAGAACAGACAATAGAAAAAATAGCAAAAAAACAAATAGTAAAAAAAAGGCATCAGCTCTAAAATGAAAAACTAGTCTCCAATTTAAATTGAAAACTGGCCTAAAATACAATTAGCACACCCAACCAGGTAAAGAAAACAGAGAAAATAGGCTCTTACTAATTATCACCTGTTAAATTGATTTTTTTCCAAATGTCTCTACATAAGTGTAATGTATACAGCAGCCAGAATAAACGCCCAAACTTGCAAGTTGGTTATGAAATAAGTAAAAAATGCATGGTTTACGGAGCTGGTAGGTAACGTTACCATCACTTTATTTAGTGGGAAACCTCTTTAGACAACCATTTTGAACCATTTTTGATGTTTTTTTTTTTTTACAACCATGTGTCATCCCCCAGAAATGATCTTGCAACCTCCTTGGGGGTCCCAAATCCAAGAACCAGAACCACTACTTTAGACAATAAACTGCAGATTAATTCTCCCTGTGCAGCTGGATCAGTCAGTCATTACAGCCATCGCTACAGGAGATCAGAGTGTGAGGAACAAGAGTCTGGTGAAGCACTGGTGTCAAAGCACAACCATGAAGGTAATGCTGTGATACAATTTGTCCACCTTACTGCTCGTCTCTGTCTCACATTTAGTTGGCTGAAAGACACTGTATCATGGTAATATATTGAATGTGCAAAACTAAACGTGTACAATACATGTTATGACTGTCACTGCTGCATATGGACATTTTGAAATTGTTCCTTCCATCTCTTTGCCTCAGTCTGCGCTCTACCTGTTTATCATTGCTGACAGGACAATGAAACATCTTGGGGAACGCACAACCTTTCAGAACATACACAGAAATGTATGCCATTTTGACAGTTTGACAGCATGACATCTCTCCTCTCTCATACTCTACTTTTTCATGTGTTTTAATCACTTGTGCATCAATCACTAATCATTAAAATCTACAAACAAAACCCACTGATTACTAAGTTTAAAGTTTTGTCTCAGAGAGTAGCTCTGCTCCGTCTGCATCTTGATACTTATATTGTGTTTTCACTCAAACTATCTTATTCTCTACATCAAATGCCCAGGTAGACATCTCTTTGTGGACTGCTCTTTGTCAGACTTGGCCATAGGTCTGATCCTTCTGGCTTGCTCCCTGTTGGTGCTGTGCAGCTGTCTGATACTGCTGGTTAAACTGCTCAACTCCCTGCTGAAAGGCCAGGTGGCCAATGTTATTAATAAAGTTGTTAATACAGGTAATGCATATGAGGAATATTTTCCCCTACTTAGACCATAGCTAAGCCCACATCTTTTTCATATATCCTAACCTAAAATGTATCTTAAATTGAATCTTAGTTTTAAACAATGATAAGATTCCCTCCTCTGTCCCATCTTGTAGATTTCCCCTTCCCTTTTACCTGGCTGGCAGGTTACCTGGCTCTATGTGTGGGAGCAGGCATGACCTTTTTGGTTCAGAGTAGTTCCGTCTTCACATCTGCCATCACTCCTCTCATCGGTAACACACACAAAATCCTAAAAATATCTTGAGTTGACTGACTTTTTTGCCAACCAAACTGAACACTGCATTACAATTTTACAATTTTATTTAATATGTATTATACAAGGAAATATGTCTGTTGGTAAAGAGACACTCAGTGTTCCCCTTTTTTGTCCACTGTCCACTACAACAATAAATGAATTACAACCTCAGTGTTTTTACAGTAACATGCAGCACTTTCATGCTAGCTTGGTGAGCATTAACAGGACTGGAGCAGATAATGGCCTTGAAATCATTAATGTCCAAGTTTTCTTGTTTGGTAAAGTTTCCAATGAATCATATAACGCCATCAACTGTAAAACCCTCACAACTCTTGATTCCTGAAAGAGATAGGAGGTTCCCTTGCCTAAGTTAAACCTAAAGCATGACTTCATAACTCTATTAAAGCTAGGTTACCTATTAACATTTTTGAAGTCCTATTTTGACCTTTCTGTAAGCCTATTACTGATTTATTTTTGCAGACTGCAGCTGGAACGGTTTCTTTTTTATGTTGAGCTTGTGTTTTGACCTCTTGTTTTGTTTCTTTTATTCTGTTTTAAGTTGAATTTAGAACAATCTAGATTTTGTTACAAGCCAAACTAAAGCTATTGTACTTTGACTGTTGTACAATTTGTTAATCATACTATGAACCCTCAGGGATTGGTGTGATCAGTATAGAAAGAGCCTACCCTTTAACTCTGGGGTCCAACCTTGGAACCACTACAACAGCTACACTGGCAGCCCTGGCTAGTCCTGGAGAAAAGCTAGCTGCCGCCACACAGGTACACACACACAAACGTACATAAACACAGATTCCCAAGATGTATCAAGTGCAAACACATAATACATAATGAACATTATAGCCGTGTTTCCCCAGCAACTTCATACAGTGGCCTTGTAAACAGCCTCATACACCATGACAGCCATCTACCAACTGGAGTTCTTAGTTTTACACAATTGTAAATTAAACCTTTTTGTGTTTTGGACTGTTATGGGTTATGGTATACGGTTATGGAAATAATGAGATGGAAATGTTTGTGTGTTTATTGGAATTTTTAGCCCGCTCAGCAAACTTTTGTAAATGTATGTTTTTACTTTTCCTGTATGACTACACTTTCTGCCATACTTTATTTTCATCTCCTCTTTTGTTGCAGGTTGCTTTGTGTCATTTTTTCTTTAACCTCTTTGGTATCATGTTGTGGTATCCCATGCCAGCCACTCGCTTACCAATACGTATGGCCCGTGCCCTTGGCAAATGCACTGCCAGGTGGGTTACCAACAGTTTGTTTCTGCTCAAAACAATGAAATTTCTTCTGACAGTAGCTAAACCATCAAGAGAAATAGTAAGATATAGGATAAACTTACATAAATTACACATACACAGGTACCGCTGGTTTGCAGTTTTGTACCTTCTCCTCTGCTTCGTGCTACTCCCATCCCTGGTGTTTGCCCTCTCCATGGCTGGGTGGAAGGTGATGATCGGGATTGGTGTACCAGTCATTATGGCGATTATATCTGGTGCTGCATTAAACGCACTCCAGGCGTACAGACCTGATTGTTTGCCACTTAGACTGCAGAACTGGGACTTTCTTCCTGCTTGGATGACCTCGCTGCAGCCCCTTGATGACCTCATCACCAGGGTGACCCTGTGGTGTCGTCAGGGAAGAGGTAAATATAAAAAATGAGATTGATTAAATTAGTTATCTAAATAATTTACTGTGGGAATCAAATGTCTTTCTGTCCCCTCTCACCTAGTATTGTAATACAAACTCAAACACATTCTGTTGTTTTGTATTACGGCTGATTTACCTCGTCCTGGTTGCTGTTCCTGACACTGACCCTCCTCTCTGTGTTGTGTTCCTGCAGGTTGGAGTTGCAAGGGAAATGATGAACCAGTAACAATACTGGAGGGCATCAGTGTCAACCCTGAGAGAAAAGTCAGAGAGAACACTAAGCAGGGTGAAGGACAGGAGGCTGATAACAGCTGGCAGAAACAAGGAAAACCAGAGAAATCTGGATGCTGTGATCTACAACACAACGAGGAAAATTACAGATACAATACAGCAACCAATATGTCTTCAGACAATAATGCATTAAGTTTGCCTACAGTGTGGTCCAAAAAGAAGCACACAAATTTCAACATTGAACTAAGCAGCACTCACTTGTAGTAGTAGTGCTACAATATAGTGTCTGAAGTGTGCTAGATTCTGCACGAATTTAAAGACATAAAACGTTTTCAAGTACTATACTGACAAAGAGCAAATATGTAAATTGCCAACAACTCATTGAACTGTGAGACAAACTGCTGTTAATTTATGGCAGAAGGTCTGCTTTCAAATAAGTACACAGTCCGTATGCATAGTTAATAAACAGCTTGTTGATTTCTTACCACCAAAGAAAGGTTAAATTACTAACAGGCTGGCTTATAGTTAACATTACTGATGCAAGAGGACTTAGTGAATTCAAATTTTCCTGGACTTTGAAGGTTCAGACAACTCTATTAACACAAGCCAAGCAGTTTTGAGTCCCGATTATTTTTTTTCCATCATTTTAAATTGTGGCCAAATCTCTACTACAATCCAAATATCTTTCTACTACTCCTGCTACAATCACCACCAAATTTGGTAATGAATATCTCCATATGGCAAGAGAATTGTTTGCTATAGCTGGCCATGTATAGCAGGGTTTGTATTAGAAAATTCTTTCTGATGAATGCTTGGTGCTATTGGAACCACATTTGTAGGTATGATGTCTGAGTGGTCATTACAAGGTTGGAGCAATTTGCCAAATAAATATATAAAGAAAGGAATCTCTGTCAGTTTGTCTATGTATGTATGAGTGTCATTGGCATATCAACAACCTTTCATCAAAACAACTTCACATTTGGTGATGAGTCTATTAATGAGGACCCAAGGGAGTGCACTGTTGAGGGTGAAGTTGTTTGGATCAGTGGTTCTCATACCACAGTTCTTGACAACAGTGCAAGCGGCACTTCTGGAGAACGAGCAATCCAAACGGCTATGACTCAACAATGCTGCAAACAGCGATACAGAGAGCTAAGTAAACAGTTTGTTTTAAAGGAGCATGTGCTCTGAATGGCCATCCCTCTAAACAGCACTAGACTAGTTAAAAATGTTATAAGCTAAAGTCAGGTTTTGACAGGCAAATCAAAGAAATAAACTTAGGTCTGAAATTAATATAGTACCCTATCATTAAAAAAATATATTTTTTAGCTTCACATTTGGCAAAGATTGAAACACGGATGTTAAACGTACACTACTTATGTGAGAATGTGTTTGAAAATTACAAACATCTATGTTGGGGAAAAATGAGCTACTAAAACATGAAACACTTGCCGATTAATAAACGTGGTAATTTATGGTGCTGAGGCAGAGAGACAGAATAAAGCTGTGGTTTCTAACTGTCAGTAACACACATTATTTCTGAGTAAGGTATAGTAAATGGTTTTAAAGGAAGTGTTCATTTCTTCATGTGTCAATTGCAGAAATACAGCACCTCTAATCTTCAGGCAGGTTCACAACGTGCATAAAGCAGAGTTAAAGATATAAAACATTAAAAGGTGTATTTGTGTTGGTATTAGAACTATTTGTTTTATCAGTTAAGTCAGGTAAAGCATGTGTGTGCAAAGTGTACAATATAGTGAAAAAATGAGCAGTATCCTCTGCTCTGAAACGCTGGGGGCATGTCCACTGAAGGCAGTGAAACCTGATATCTGATATCCAACTTCTCTGGATACTTTCTACTGCTGTCACACTGGCTCTCTGTCGAACAAACTACAGAGAATGAATGTGTTTCCGTCTGGGTGGTCTGCAGTGCAGAGATCTGCTCTCATGTTGGATACAGTCCCGATGTCTTTGGTGCGGAGGTCCTTGTGACCACCCGTAGGCAATACCGGTGTATTTTTTTTTTTTTTTTTTTTTTTTTTTTTTTTTTTTTTTTTTAGGTACAGCATAAAATGCTCCAGAATTAGTGCGTATGTGGGATATTACTTAAGACATTGTAATCTTTCGTTGCTACGTCCACTGACACAAGGAAACGTTAGCTTCAGCAAACGTTATAAGTAAATGTTAGCCACCGTTGGAAAAGATACATACGTACATAGTGATGGGGGCGGAATTATGAAAAGGAAGCTCCAGTGTGTCAACAAGCCATGATTTTATGCCCTAGTTTAACTGCAAAATTCACTCATGTTTACATGTTTTCAGCTATTATTTGTACCATGTAAAACATGTAGAAATCACTGTAGTTTAGTTTGACAAAGAGTAGAGATTAAAAATTCACACTTGTAAGTTTACTGTGCAATACAGTAGAGTAAATACCTCTGTACTGTTTTTTTAGTTACTGTAAGCGCTCTGCAGTTATATATAAGCACTGGTATCAAAGGTGACCTTTCCTCAACAGCCTTTGAAAACTAAATTATCTTCAGTAAAACACAGTGAAAGGTCACACATAAAAGCTTACATTAATCTGTGTATTCAAGAGCAAAACATAAATCAGGAAGTCAGTGTAGAAAAGGCAACACTACACACAAGTAAATCCATTTAAAAGATTATATACATTAACATGACTTTTTTTTTAATTCAACAAATATCTGGATATGATGATGCAACTTAAATTATCCCAACACAACTGTGTTCACTACTTTAATATAAGTAAAACTGGTGAATTGCAAACACATACAAGTGGTTCACATGCAGTAACTGTTTAGTTGTATGTAGGTATTATTATCGATTATTGTGCCGATTATTTTCTCGAATAATTGTTGAAAGATATTCATTATGGTATAAAACAGAGAAAACCAGGAAATCTCATTTGAGAGGAGGGATTAGATTCATCTTTGCATGAAGTCGTTGATATTTTAGAAGTCAGTATGACAATTATTCATTTTGCTATGTGTGCCTTTGCCCTGGACCAATCACACTGTGGTACTTGTAAAAGGAATATGGCGCAGAGAAACTTCAAATCTGCATAAACTAAAACAAAGTTTCCAAGAGCTGCCAATTTAAGGCATTAGAAACAGCAGTAAATCTGCACCAAAGACTTGCCGCACATTAAACTTTGTTATGTTAGACTATATCTATAGTTTGTGTCAGCAGTCTTAATCTGTGTACTGACAGTTGTTCACTTTGTTCACTGGCCAGCTGTGGGCGAGAAAACAATAACCGCTTCCTTGATTCTTATCATCCAAAATAAAAAACAAAACAAAAAGACAAGAGCAGCAACCTGTCTTCTGTCACTGGAAGATTCACAGATCATTCTTAAACCGCCACAACCGAAACATCGCACATTTGTGAAGATGGTGAGTGACAAGTTTTCATTTTAAACTTGTGCTGCGATGAGCTGAAGTGAGCAGAAATATTGTAGCTGGGTATTGTTTTCCATGATTTATAGTTTGTGGTGAGTAGAAATTCTGAGAGGATATAAAATTATTATCTGTTTTCTGAACAAGTCCACATGTGCTATTTATATTGTTACATATCTTTTCTTTTTTACAATTTACTCAAACTTAGTTATAGTATACAACTTAAATCAAATAACAAAAATGAAATATAACACTCAAAATAACATTTTGGTTTGTGTTTTAGAACGGAAAAATAATGATTTCCATCTACATGCTCTTCACGGCTCTGGCAACCACAGCTCAGGCAAAAGGTACATTTAAGGGTAACTTACATTACTGTAGTTAACTGTATGGACATTATTTTTCTCAATACTTGAAGAATAGTAGAACAAAGCTGTTACAAAAATAGCTGTATTCAGAAAGGTGAACTACAAAGTAAGTTTGGCCTAATGTTTCTTTACATTAAAGGTATGATTCTGGCAGAAAAATGAAATGAAAAAATATCACAATATAATGATCTCAATAATCTATGTATTGTTATGGTTCTGTTTTAAAACCAAAACAGAAAACCAAAAAGGCAGTGGTTGGTCTTCTCAGTGAAATGTGTGAACACCAAGAAGAATTTGTTTGGTTTCTAACAGCCAAAAACCATCTTTAGAGACTTTGTTTCTTGTTACTTTAACTTAAACCATGAAACAACCTTTTTGATTTTGCAATTTGGTTTTGATACAGAAAAATGAAAAGAACAAACCAGATAGAGAGTATTATTGAATTATTTCCTTTTCCCTACTAAAATGAAAAGTTGAGTGTTTTATCAATCTGTGTATCATTTGTTCTTTCCACTTTCAATTGGCAATCAAGAATCATATGATGAAAAATTGACTGGTTATTTTATTATAACACAAAAAACGGAAAAAAATGATTTTTGTTTTTTTCATATTTCAATATTAAGCTCAGATTATAAATACGAAATGGAAAAACGGGCAACAGGACTGAATTTGATTTTAATATTTAATTGGTCAGGTTTACGTGACCCGGAAGTTTGAGTGCAGTCCTGGTGGGTCCGGGTACCCATTTTGTATTTTTGATCTGAGCCTAATATTGAAATATGAAAAAACAAGCATTTTTTCGTTTTTTGTGTTATAATAAAAAACAAATAACAAAATAACCTGTCAAATTTTCATTATTTGATTTTTGATTGCCAATTGAAAATGGAAAGAACGAATGATACACATATTTATCTGTCTTTTGCATTTAGCATTTTATTGTTTTTTGTTTGTTGCTTTCTTAGGATCAATCGAATGTAATTTCTCTCAACCGACTGGAGCTCAGCAGTGTTTCGGAGCAGTGGGACAGCCTTTGATTTTTTATCTGCCAAATACAGCAAATACCGATATTTGGTTGAAAAAGGAAACAAGTATCCTTTTAAAAAAAGTGAAAAACAAGATAGTGACTCCACATGAAGATTATGTAAATCAATCTGAAGTCTTCACCAACGGAACAATCAAACTAGGTAACGCAATGAAGAGACACACTGGAGATTATCTGTTGGAAGAATTCAGATCTGACGGTGTTTTACTGAAAAAAGTCAACATGCATCTAGAAATAAAAGGTAAGGAAAAAGATAAAATAGCAACCAAGACGAGCAGCACAAATGTGTCGTACCAGTTGTTTTTGGATGCCAATGTAGGCTCACAAAGCAAAAAGCAACATTTGTAGACAGATGATGTAGTTCGACATTGTTGGTATTATGCTTGAAGTTGACGCTAACATTCCTGGGAAAGCGGAGACGTATACAGACACACCAGCCCTGTTTCCATTACACGCATTAGTCCCACAAGTCAACCCCGCCCACTTGCTTTGCCCTCTCAGACGGCGTGTCTCCACTTACAACAATTCCCTTGTGGCTTATTACTGATTACGTAAACACCATGCAACTTTTTCAATGCTATGTAATCATTTAGCGACTGTTTTGATCGTGACGATACTTACGAGACCGGGCAAACTCAATCCTAAACAAAAAAAATCAACAAAAGCCCAGCAAAGCCCAGACCTCCTTGTCATACTTCTTTTTCTGGGTTTTCTTTTTATTTGTCTCATCCTCCACACTTGCTTCGCCATTCCTTTCATCCTCCATCACTCTTTTTTGGGACTTTAAAAATGGCGCTCTACTGTTGTTATTGTTGGTCAGAGTGCGTTGAGTCCAACTTTTTTTGTGAAAAAAAAAAAAAAAAAACACGAAAATCGATGGAGTTCTGCAAACAATGACCCAACACTACACTAGATATTAAAATATGTTGCTCTACATTTGTGTTCCAGCTCCAGTGTCAAAGCCATCTGTGTCTCAGATGTGTTTTTCACCATCCCGAATGAACATCAGCTGCTCCTCTGAGGGAGATGAAGTGGAGTTCATTCTGAGTTTGGACGGTTATTCCCTGATACAGACCAGAGGCCACAGCAAGCCCCTGAGCAGCTCGACAACACACATGCAGCCACTGACTGGGAGTGAAACTGAGCAAGACAACCTCACTGTTTCAAATGTTACCATCAGCTTACACGGTCATCTAACCGGAAGCTTGACGTGTGGTGTTTGGAACAATGTCAGCAGAGATGAAACAGTCTTTCAACTGACAGGCTGTGAAGGTACAGTATTTAAAGAGATCTGCATTATCTGAATGAGAACACTAATGTGGAGGATATCTTAACAAATTAAACATAGTTTTTTTTTTTTTACCAATCAGAAGCAATGTTTTCAGGTTTGTTTAGTTTTAAGTAGTAAATATCATGGCTTGAGAATCAAATGAAAGGTCTGCATCACTACAATATCTAATTTGGTCTGATATTATTTGTGTCTTCCAGCCTTCAATCACTCTCCTGTTGTTGTGGCTGTGAGAGCTGTTGTTGGCACTCTACTTCTTCTGGCTTTGTGTCTCGGCATCTTCCATGTGCATAAGAAAACAAGAGAGTGAATACAGTGGGGTTGATTTTTCCCCCCGCCTAGCTTTAATGATATTAAGACTTAACAGTTGTGCATTTAGGATGTGGCCTCTGTTGGGGCGTTTCAGCAACTGGCCCACCTCAGCTCACCCACACTCCGCCTCTTTGCACATTTTTGGACTAGCTGGGAGTTAAGACGAGTCAGGAACTGGCAACAGAACCTCCGGGTGAGATAACAGAGACTATACGTCAATGTTTTATAGTCTATGCAACTACCTAACAGGAACTGACAAAACCCTACAGGACCTACAGGACCCAGCAGGCTACTGTACACACATTTACATGTCAAAATGCCAGAAGCACACACTTTTGTGTTCAGCTCAAAAATGTAAAACTTTCTGGTGACTCTTACCTGATCTTCACTGATTTTTATGAGGAAATAAAACTATTTTAAACAATCAAGTGCTTGCCGCTCTGCTTTATTCTAACGGTTATGTTGATCTGTGTTTAAAGCAGAGACAGTATTCTTTCCTGTGAGAGTCTGAAAGCTTGCAAAGGCAGCAACAGAAATAGAAAACAGCTGCGGTTTTCAAATGTCAGTCACAGACATTGTTCATTGTTGTTACCTTTCATCACCATAAGGACTTTGTCATTGCTGAATTGTGATTCAGTGAAGTGATACAATTCTTTCACATACAGTATTTGTTTAATTGTTTAAATTATTTAAATGTTGTTTAAATCAGCTCTGGGCTAATCATACCGTAGTAAAAATAATATGGTGCTGAGAACCTTAAAACCTGAATAATCTATGACACAGTTTCATAGAGATGCCAATATAAAGCATGTCACCACAAACACCTCAAGAAATAGCTTAGTGGCCATAGCCTACATACAAAGTGCACAACATGCATATCATTGTTCTTTGTATGCCAACACCTCTGTGAAAATACAGTTGTGTAAAATAATTAGTCCCCTCCATTAGGCAGCTGTGTAAATGTACTAGAAACAAAGGCTATTTGCCATAATCTTAAAATTGAAAAAATATATAAAATACAAAGTGTTGTAGGAAAATGTTACCATTCCCACAATAACTGAAACATCCTATACTGCATATGATCATGTATAAATGCTTAAATTGAAGACAATCTGCAAATTGTACAAACCACAGTTTATGTCAGCAGTCTTAATCTGTGTGATGCCAGTCATAAGATGGTCACTTTGTTCACTGGCAAGTTGTGTGACAACACAATAACCACTTCCTCGATTCTTTCATACAACAAGGCAGTAAAAAGACGAGAAGCATAAAGCAGCCTTCTCTAGTTGAAAAATCGGTCAGTCTTAAACCACCACAAAGAAGATATCAAAGCCTGAGTGACACTTTTTAATTTTAAACTTATGCTGAAGTGAGTAGAAACATTTTTGTAGTTGTTTTTTTTAAGAATTTGTAGAGAATGTTTTTTTCTGAAACAGTTCATTTGTGCTAGTCACATTGTTCAAACTTACATGTTATTAAAATGGACGTTTTAGCTGTCTTTTAACCTATCTTAAAATTTTGTAATTTTACAGTGTATTAACTCAATTTTAATAGAAATAAATTGTGACAGTCATTGATTTATATGCTTCAACAGAAAAAAATGATTTCCATCTGCATGATCTTCATCGCTGTGGCAAAAACAGCCCTCGCAAAAGGTACATCACAGTGTAAAACTTTAATTCAGTTTACTGCATGGTGTGGGGACAATATCACAGTACAAAATATGAATTCAATAGAAGTTAGAAACGTTTACAGAGACAATAACTGAATTAACTAAATTCATCTAAAAATAATCTCAATACAAAAAGTGTACATTTTGCAGCCACATATAATACAAGATATAGTGTTATAGTTAAATGTTGAAACTGGCTTGTATTATTTCCTTTTTCCAACTAAAATAAAATGCTGGACACAAATAAGGGGGGAAAAAAAGTATTTTACGGCACTATATTGTTTTTTTGTTTGTTTTTTTAGGATCAATCGAATGTGATTTCTCTGAACCGACTGGAGCTCAGCAGTGTTTCGGAGTAGTGGGACAGCCTTTGATTTTTCATCTGCCAAATACAGCAAATACAGATATTAGGGTGAAAAAGGATGATGCATATATCATTTTAAAATCAGTAAATAATAAGATAGTGACTCTGCATGAAGAATATGTGACTCAGCATGAACTCTTCAACAACGGAACAATCAAACTAGGTAACGCAATGAAGAGACACTCTGGAAATTATCTGTTGGAAGAATTTGGATCTGACGGTGTTTTACTGAATAAAGTCAACGTGCGTCTACAAATACAAGGTAGGTTAAAAAAATGTTTTTTTTCCACAAACAAAAGTTGTGTTGGATAACAATTGTGAAAAAATGCAAATCTAATGTATATCTAAATCAGGTTTTACAAAAAGATATCTTAAGTTTGGCTAACAAACATGTAAAGATTTACATTACTCTGTATCCCTAATCTTGGACTTTTTAATTTTACCAATAGATCTAACTAAACTAAAAGTACAGTCCATGTTGAATATCTTTTTTTTTTTTGCACCATTGTGCTTTTATTAGACAGAGGGAGAATTACAAGCAACAAAAGACATCCACTTCTTGGATAACTAGACTACAAGAACAACCATTAAAAAAATAGGACTTTAATGATTGGATTGGATTGGATTAGCCACCCTGGTCGCTAGACTATCACAGAGCTGACACATAGGGTACGTCTCACTTCTCTTATTTTATATCTCTTCGATCCTTGCTTGAACCAGAAGTTCTTCTGATGCGCCATCTTTACAACCGCCCCAAAGCTGTTATTTGTGCTCTGAGGATCGGGAAGCGAGGATCGAGGAGGGATATCGGAGGAGCTATGAGCGAGAATACATGAGAGCACCCTTCACGGAAGTCTTTTACCGGTCCCCCTTACTGGATCTTATACATCACATCATCACTGTAGTTTCATATCAGAGTGAAAACATATTAAACTCAAGTGTGTCAAGTTTTATATTTTATTTATATTCCAATTTGTGGGGTACAACGTGGTGTAGTGGTTAGCACTCACGCCTCACCGCAAGGGGGTTACAGGTTCAATTCCGGCCTGCAGCTCTTCTCTGTGGAGTTTGCATGTTCTCTCTGTTTCAGTGTGGATTACTCCCACAGTCCAAAGACATGTAACTTAGGTTTAACTGGTGACTCTAAATTGTCCGTAGGAGTGAATGAGAGCATGAATGGTGGTTTGTCTCTATGTGATGCACTGTGATAGTCTGGCGACCTGTCCAGGGAGTACCCCGCCTCTAACCCAGTTCTGATTCGCAAATTAGTTAAAAATCTGTTTTATTGTGGGTCTGAACAACTTTATGATGAAAATGTAGTTACTAAAAAAAAAAAAAAATACAAAAAATTGGAAATAATAATAATGTAATGGCTCAACAGTGAACAGTTGGTAGTGGATTTCACTTTGCATTCTGAAATGTAGATACTGTATATGCTTTATGTTTGTCTTTCAGCTCTAGTGTCAAAGCCAGCTGTGTCTCAGATGTGTCTGTCACCAGAACAGACAAACATCAGCTGCTCCTCTGAGGGAGATGAAGTCGGCTTCATTTTGACCTTAAACAGTGTCTTACTGGTGCAGACCAGAGGCCACAGCCAGGCCCCGAGCAGCTCAACAGCAAACATAGAGTCACTGACTGAGAGTAAAACTGAGCAGAACACATCCAGTGTTTCCCAAGTAACCTTTAGTTTACACAGCCAGCTGACAGGAAACCTGACTTGTCGTGTTTGGAACGATGTCAGCAGAGATGAAACAGTTTTTCATCTGACAGGCTGTGAAGGTACAGTATTTAAAGAGATTTGCATTATATAAATGACAACACTAATGTGGGGGATATCTTAAAAAAAAACATAGGTATTTTTTACATTTCAGAAGCAATTTTCTCAGGTGTGTTTAGTTTTAAGTAGTGAATATCATGGCTTGAGAATCAAATTAAATGTCTGCATCACTACAATATCTAATTTGGTCTGATATTATTTGTGTCTTCCAGCCTTCATTCAATCTCCTGTTGTTGTGGCTGTGAGAGCTGGTGTTGTCACTCTACTTCTTCTGGCTTTGTGTCTCGGCATCTTCCATGTGCATAAGAAAACAAGACAGTGAATACAGTGGGGTTGATTTTTTTTCTGCTTATAGTTTTTAATGATGACTTACAGTTACGCATTTAGGATGTGGCCTCTGTCGTCACAAGTGGGATGTTTCAGCAACTGGCCCACCTCAGCTCACCCACACTCCACCTCTATACGTCAATGTTTTATAGTCTATGCAACTACCTAACAAGGACTGACAGAGCCAACTGGAGAGGCAGCTAGAGATAGAGGTCAGACATCTGTACATATATATATACACATCAGAGATAAAAAAGCAGCAACTCCACAGACCCATGGCAGAGCATAGGAGACAAAACCCTACAGGACCTACAGGACCCAGCAGGCTACTGTACACACATTTTACACACGTCAAAATGCCAGAAGCACACACTTTCGTGTTCAGCTCAAAAATGTAAAACTTTCTGGTTACTCTCACCTTCACTGATTTTTATGAGGAAATAAAACTATTTTAAAAGATCAAGTGGCTGCTGGTCTGCTTTATTATAACAGTTATGTTGATCTGTGTTTACAGCAGAGACAGTATTCTTTCATGTGAGAGACTCTGAGGCAGCAACAGAAATAGAAAAAAGCTGTGGTTTCAACTGTCAGTCTCACACAATTTTATTGTCGTCACCTTTAATTTCCGACAGGATTTTGTCATTGCCAAATTTAAAAATGATACAATTCTTTCATGTATACAGTATTTGTTTGATTGTTTAAATTATTTAAATGTTGTTTAAATCAGCTCTGGGCTAATCATACCATAGTAAAGAGAATATGGTGCTGAGAACCTTAAAACCTGAATAAACTATGACACAGTTTAAAGAGATGCCAATAAAAAGCATGTCACCACAAACACCTCAAGAAATTGCTTAGTGGCCATAGCCTACATACAAAGTGCACAACATACTTTTTATCATTGTTCTTTGTATCCCACCACCTATGTGAAAATATAGTTGTGTAAAATAATTAGTCCCCTCTATTAGGCAGCTGTGTAAATGCTAGGGATGCACCGATCTGATATCAATATTAGATATTGGGCCGATACCAACCCAAACAGCTAGATTTGGTATCTGTTCACTTTGATCTATTCAGTTAAATTCTATGTTGATGTTTATGCATGTGTGAAGTGCGTCACACGTCAGCTGCGTGCCGCGTCAGTAGCAAGCCAGTCAACCATAGCAAAGGAAGCTAACACCAACATGTCAGCAATATTGAGGCATTTCATTCAACGGCTACTTGTAATGCTTGTAAAGCCAGTGTTCCACAAAATATAACAAACTGAATCAAACACCTCCAGAAGAATCATGTCTAAAAAATGTGACGAGTTTGGCGACATTCAACCAGATGTGTCGATCCAGCAATTGCACTGCAACATTTGAGTTTACAATTACATTTTGTTTTAATTTCATGCAGCCGTTTTTGTTTTATAATGACAATAATTTGTTGCTGCTTTAAAGGTTTACAATTGAATTGTAATTCCTGTTAAATAAAAGGATCTTTTATCACCATTTTGCTGTATTCATAATTTTAATACATAACAAATCAGTACATTGCTATGTATTTGTTTTACATTTTGTTTTACAAAGTTAGGAAAGCAATGTTAAAGCCAAGCTTGATGTTGCTTTACACTACAAAGAATGGTCCTAGTAATTTCCACACAGTGAGGTACAAAGCGTATTAATTAAACATTGTTATTGGATTGGTATTTGGTATCAGCCAATACCAAAAGCTCAGGTATCGGAATTGATATTGGGACTGAACAATTTTGATCGGTGCATCCCTAGTAAATGCACTGGAAACAAACGCTATTTGCCATAATCTTAAAAGAAACAATAATATATAAGGCAGAAAGTGTAAAAAAAAATAAAAAAATGTAACCATTCTTACAATGACAGAAACATCTCTTACTGGCTATGATCATTTATAAATGTTTAAAATTAAGACAGTAGCACCAAAGATTGACTGCACATTAAACATTTTTCAAGATTGACAAACCATAGTTTATATCAGCAGTCTTCATCTGTGTACTGACAGTTATAAGATGTTCACTTTGTTCACTGCCAAATTGTGCGACACTACAATAACCACTTCCTCAATACTTATCATACAAGACAACCTATAGACAAGAGCAGCATAAGCCAGCCTTCTGTCACTGACAGTCTTAAATCGCCACAAAGAAGATATCACAAATTTGACGGTTAGTAACATTTTTAAATTTTAAATGTGTGCTGAAATAAGCTAAGAAACAGTTTAGTATTGTTTGTAGACTTTATGAAAATTATTCTGAAATCATCCATATGTGATATTCATATTGTTCAGACCGTTGACACCAAAATGTAATCTTTGGCTTCAAACTAACTTTTCTTTTTTAAATTCAATTTAAATTAATTTTACAGTGCATTAACAAAAATAAAATGGAAATAAACTGACAGTCATTTTATTTTTATGCTTCAACAGAAAAAAATGATTTTCATCTGCATGATCTTCATCGGTGTGGCAACAGCCCTGGCAAAAGGTAAATCAATTTGTGAAAATATATTGCTATCATCTGCATGGTGTGTGGACAATATTACAGTGAAAAACAAATTCAATAGAAGGTAGAAAAATTGGAAAAAAGGACAAAGACCTAATTGACAGAATTCACCTAAAAATAAACGTAATATTTTTTAAAGAAGTGTGAATTTTGCGGCCACAATAATATAAGATATCATGTTATAATTAAATGTTAAAATTGGCCTGTATTATTTCCTTTTCCCAACTAAAAATTGATTCTGGACACAAATAAACAAAAAGACAATATAATGCCGTAAAATACATGTATGATTTTTTTCTTGTTTTTTAGGATCAATCGAATGTGATTTCTCTGAACCGACTGGAGCTCAGCAGTGTTTCGGAGCAGTGGGACAGCCTTTGATTTTTCATCTGACAAATACAGAAAATACAGATATTAGGGTGAAAAAGGATGATGCATATATAATTTTAAAATCAGTAAATAATAAGATAGTGACTCAGCATGAAGAATATGTGACTCAGCATGAACTCTTCACCAACGGAACAATCAAACTAGGTAACGCAATGAAGAGACACTCTGGAAATTACCTGTTGGAAGAATTTGGATCTGACGGTGTTTTACTGAATAAAGTCAACATGCGTCTACAAATACAAGGTAGGTTAAAAAAATGTTTTTTTTCCACAAACAAAAGTTGTGTTGGACAACAATTGTGAAAAAAATACAAATCTAATGTATTTCTAAATCAGGTTTTACAAAAAGATATCTTAAGTTTGGCTAACAAACATGTAAAGATTAACATTACTCTTTATCCCTAATCTTGGACTTTTTAATTTTACCAATAGATCTAACTAAACTAGAAATACAGTCCATGTTGAATATCTTTTTTTTTTTTTTTGCACCATTGTGCTTTTATTAGACAGAGGGAGAATTACAAGCAACAAAAGACATCCACTTCTTGGATAACTAGACTACAAGAACAACCATTACCATTCCACCCTGGTGGAGTACTGGGACAGCCTTTGATTTTTCACCCTAAAAATAGGCCTTTAATGATTGGATTGGATTGGATTGGATTCGCCAAAACAGTCATTCATTATCCTTAACTATTTATCTGAACTCGGGTCGTGGGGGGCTGGAGACGATCCCAGTTGATATTGGATGAGAAGCGGTGTACACCCTGGACAGGCGCCAGACTATCACAGGGCAGACACATAGAGACACAATCAAACTCTCATTCAAGCCTACGGGAAATCAGTCCCCAATCAAACCTAAACCCCATGTCTTTGAACTGTGGAGGACACAGAGACCCACATCCACGCGCACACAGGGAAAGCATGCAAACTCCAAACAGAGGAACAACAAGCTGAATTTAAACCTGTAACTCCCTTGCTGTGAGTTGAGAGAGCTAACCAGTACATCACCATGTAGCCCAGGCCAAAACATGCTCATGCAAAAGGTGATAAAAGCAAGAAATGCAAAATATGATGGAAGTGTTACTATTCGGTTCCAACTTCTGTTCCATGTGATCTGTTTTCAATGAAATTAAGTCATAATGTGTTTTATACACATAGCTCTCTTTCTGATAAAAATGTTTGAATAGTTACTAAAAAGCAATTTGTGTTTTTTAACAAACAAAATAAATTGGAATTGGAATTGGAATAGATAATGGCTCTACAATCACCAGTTGGTAGTGGATTTTACTTTTCATTCTGAAATGTAGATGCTGTATATTCTCTGTGTTTGTCTTCCAGCTCCAGTGTCAAAGCCAGCTGTGTCTCAGATGTGTCTGTCACCAGAACAGACAAACATCAGCTGCTCCTCTGAGGGAGATGAAGTCGGCTTCATTGTGACCTTAAACAGTCTCTTACTGGTGCAGACCAGAGGCCACAGCCAGGCCCCGAGCAGCTCAACAGCAAACATGGAGTCACTGACTGAGAGTAAAACTGAGCAGAACACATCCAGTGTTTCCCAAATAACCTTCAGTTTACACGGCCAGCTGACAGGAAACCTGACGTGTCGTGTTTGGAACGATGTAAGCAGAGATGAAACCTCTTTTCATATGAAGAGCTGCAAAGGTACAGTGTTTAAAGGATACTTGCTTTCTTTTCTAAATATCAGCTCTTCATTACTATTTCAAATTCTTTATTCATTTAACCCATTAAGGCCTAAAGCACCTGGAAAAAAATGCCTGGAAAACCTATGGGCGATTTTCAAATGACCCCCTAAAACCTGAAGTTTTTCTGGAAATTCAACACCTACTAAATAATAGATTTTTCAGCCTCTGTAGCAGATAAAAATGAAATTCAAAAAGTATTTGAGAGCTTATACCCGTGGCTTTCATACGAAGTTGAGTTTATTTGTCCAAACCTTCAATAAAGTTTTTTAAAAAATCAACAAACTCAGCAAATGTTACGTTTGACTGAATAAAAAATCCTATGCATAATACTAATACATGCCCATTAGCAAGATGCAAACATGATATGACCACTGGAAGAAATAGATATAGTTCTCATTACCCTACTGTAATAAAAAAAAATTATCATAATAATAATAATAAATAATAATAATACATTTTATATATTGCACTTTTCAGGGTACTCAACGACGCATAAAGTAATATAAGACATAAACAGTCATGAATCAATTAGCCTATTATTATTAATATTAATATATTATTAATAATATTATTATTATCTCCAGATGGCCACAAATCTGTCTGTTCTTCAGTGAAAATATGTCGTCTAAAAACATATTCCTCATCCATAAATGCCGGTCGATTGGTTCTGAGGTTTCAAAGTCCGGATCAGCAATTAAATCATCGGCGATGTTTTCATCTAGGTGGCTTCCGTCACATACTGCTGAGCTCCTCCGCTATAGTCGTCTTCCACCATGATTTAAATTTCTGGAAAAGACCGATGTTGCATTGCAACACTCCCGCATGTATTCTGATCATGATTCTGATGCATTTCATTGGCCAAGAGACCGAAAATAGGTGGAAAAAAGTACAAATACTACAAAATGACTTATCCGCTGTCTCGGCCTTAATGGTAGAGTGACGCAACAGCGCTCCCGGTTTTAATGGTAGAAATGCGGTAATGCTTTCCCGGCGTCAATGGGTTAAAGAAAAAGCATTGATCATATCAATGAATAAACACAAATCAGTTATTTTGTGGCTGGGACATCTTGACTAAATAGAATAATCATACAAGAATAGAATAACTATTCTCAGATTTTATGATATCTGATGTGCGTTACTAGTCATTTGAGTTGGAAGTATCCACCTGGAAATCAAACAGTCATTTGTCTTATAGTTTTTATTACAAATTTCACATCAGCTGTTCCTGTAGATATTAGTTGAATACCTAATGTAAGACCAACAAATGTACAAGACCTATCTGAGAAAGACTTTGATATGTTGGAAATATCAACAATTTTGTTTGATATTTGTTTGTGTTTTCTAGGTTTTCATTCTCCCTTCCCTGTTGTGATGGTGGCAGTGACAGCTAGTGTTGTCACCCTCCTCCTTGTGGCTCTGTGTCTTGGTATATTTAAACTTCATAACAAACCAAGACCCACAACTGTTACTGAAGGTAAGTCAAAGATGTACTACTATTGCTTATTTTCTATGTCTCAATAAGGCCCATACTCACATTAACTTTACTGACAATAATTTTATAGATTCCCAATTACTTTTTCCCACATTTCATATAGCATTGTGCTCATTTAATGCCATGACAATTATTTTGTCAAGACTTAAAACGACTTTTAAAACATTTGTTGTCTATTGTTATTTTTTTCTAGGTGACACTGATGGTGAAATTATCTATACAAGTGTTAGAATAATGATGAAAACAAGTGAAACTGGACCCAACTCACATCAGAGTGCAAAATAATTTTCTCCTGAAACATCACAGAACTCCAGCTCTAATTTAAACCCAAACGTTTCGCTTGCTGGGAACCTTATCAGACCACGACATAAATAAAACAACATTAGAAAAGGGTGAAAATAATTTACTAAAGTGTGTGTGTTTCAGTGTGATAAAAATAGGTGTACCATACAAGTTTTTGGTATATAGTTCAGTATATCAATTTTCTCTTGATTTTAATATATAAAAATTGGGGACCCGTTTTTTAAATTTTTTTTTTTTTAGTAATAATGCATGTTCTTCGCAAACATCATCATGCTTTTAAGTAAATTCATTTTCTGTTATTTGCTTTGTTATTATGTGGCACTGTAGATGATTTAGAAACATTAATCAAAGTTTCTTGTATTTTATTGTTTTATTTATTGTTGTATTGTATTTTACTTGTATTTTTTTTTACTTTTTTTAATTGCATTTTCAAAATAAAGATCAAACCTAACATAGGAAAAGATAGGTCTGTTTTCAATTTTCCATGAAACTGATACAAACAAGTACTCTCATTTTATAATTAGTAATTGGTGTCAACAGTTTTATAATAGTGTAAGTCATGGGTGACCAAGTCAAGGAAGTACTGAAAATGTATTGATCTTTTTATAACCACAGGATGAAGCCAAAACTCCTGGGATTGAATCATGTAATGGTCAAAAACAATACACAATTCATCTGCTAATATTGTGCCATTACAGCATGACTGTTTCCTTTCACATTTGGATTGGTGCAGCGCACTGGTTTCACCTCAACCGTCACATCATTTCAGAGTCACTCAACTCATTACACGTCCCCCTTATTCATCTCAACAAGACTATTGCTTTGCAGGACCAATTGCTCTAATGCAATGCAACATCATTAGGTGATGCTGTATGTAAAGAAAGTTTATTAGAAATTGGAACAATCAACCTTTGCTGGTGGTCCCTTTTTTTCTCCACATCAACAGCATGTTTCTACTTGCAATTGTCACTGCATTGCATACCACTGTGCAGTACTTTGGCATGAGATATGGCATAGATCAAACTGGCCTTTCATATTCTCACAGGTATCTGTAGCCACACACCCACACAAACACAGCTCCGTCTTATTTCACATAGTACTATTTTCCATCTGAACTTTGTGTTAGTTTGTGTTAGTCTCTTCACTATGTTGATTCTCCAACCACACACGTCTACCACAGCATGACCACATCTCTATTTCTCTGGCTTTTCCATTTCGCTTTGTGCACGTATTGTTTCCTTGCAGTCAAACACATGCGGTAGACACCAGTCTCTCTGTGTGTCTGAAGCAGCAACACTGAAAATAACTGTTTTTCACTGACACGCTACCAAAGGACGTGGGTGCAAACAACCCTGTCCACTAATTTTCAATAACAAATACCTGTACATTTGGAAGGAAACACAATGGTGCTAGGACTTTTTAGTTAATAAAATGAAAAAACAATATGTAGTTAACATATGCCAAGTTCCAAAATGCTTATAGTGAATATAGACAAAACGTTCACTGACAACTTTCATAAATTTTTCTTACAGTATCCCCTCATAGTAACAAAAGCATGATTCAGCTATATTAAAGTCCTATGCAAGTTTTCCATGATGAAAAAGCGGTCAGGGGCTCTTCCACCCTGAACAGAATACAGTTCTCTAATGTGGTCATATTTAAAGATACTGAACATTGTGCAAAAAAAAAATGCCAATCAGCAGCTTCAGTACAAAATAATCAGTAACTAAAAACAATATTAGTGGAAATCCATTGTTAAGGCATTGCCAAAACTTTTGATATGTAAATGGTTAATAGGGCAGAGGGCTTCCTCAATAGTTTCCACTTTAGGTGGTGAGGTTATGCTAGAATTAATGCACAGAGGAGTGGAAATGTATGGAATATTAAAAGAAGACAAGTTGTTCACATCATAGAAAAGTAGAATACTATATTGTTGAGTACCAAAATGAATGACAAAACGTTTTGTGCCTTTGGAGAGTCACTGTGAACATTTTCATTATATTTCTTTACCCTAAAATAAATGGCAGTATTTGCAGGTGTTAATATTTTTTAGTTATGATGCAATGGTTGTATTGGTCCAGTCCACTTGGGATCAAATTGAGCTGTATGTTATGTGGCACATGAACTAAAATGGGTTTGATACTCCTTTTGAAGCTCATGGGCGACATCTGGATGATTTATACTGTTCATTCTGGTACTACCATAGAGCTAGATGCAGAAGTTTCAAGGAATGTAGATATCGTTTTTGACCAGAAGATGGAGGCATAAGTCCTCATATGAAATGACTAAATTTTGCAATAAAGAAAATGTACCAGTAATACTCTTCTCCATGATAGTCTGGCTGTTTACTTTAAAAATACCAGTGCATAGACACTGTTTCTACACCAACTGTCTTATCAACTTAGGGTCCATTCAACTCTACTCATATTTAGACTGCAAAATACCTACGATAGTCCACATGGGCAAATGCAAACTCTGCACCAAATCAGGCTGAGCAGCTTGAATTCTCAAAATAACGCCTTTTTTCCCACCAGTTCCTACTTTTATACTACAACTGCCACATGCATTTATGATTATAATTTCATGCAAAATTCTAAATCAAATGTTGCATATTTATACAAGCAAATCTCTATTTGCCTGGCAACTTTTCTGAATGGATCTTTTGACATACTATATTTTACTACTACACTATACTATATTTTATATTTATATTTTCTTAAACATCATGCCATGGCTGTAATTACTAGAACTGTTTTGTCTTCACCGTGTCAATTCCCCTCCCAGATCATTCAGTCTACCACAGCACGGCTGTCTCTCTATTCGTCTTTAATCTTTTAGTCGATCTTTGCTTCAGCCACAGTGGTAACCAGTGTGTTTGCAGAGACTGAGAATGAAAAATGTGAAGATTCTCACAGTATCACGAGTTGATCATATCTACGGTGGTACTTCCTGTCAAACTGTTGTGAATTATTTTCAGTACATGGTTTGAAAATAAATATAATGTGGTTACAAGAAGCAGAAAGTACTTGTTTCTTTGTAGCATCCTTTACAAAAATACAAGGTGGTCTTCTCCTCATGCAGCTTTTAGATATGCTTGCTTATGTCTTTAACAGGCTTCATTCATCTCCTTTGGACACTGTGTCTTCTGCTGTATTTAGCAAATTGTTATTTGGTATTATGTGATTTCCTGATTGTTGGTAGAGCTGTTTTTTCTGCATATGGCTTGCCTTTTGATTACATGGATGGATCCTTTAGGTTTTATGGAGGAAAATGTCATGGGGTTATGGTATTTATACCAATAAAAGCTCTATAATCCCTAACAAAGTATCACTGTGTTGCTGAATTGTGCTCCGAGCACAACTATTTGAAGTGCAACCTACACTTTATTAAATAAAAGAACACATATGCAAGATGGTTATAATGTTAAAGACCTACAGCAAAACAGAATGAGAACTAGTGAATATAATTCATGAAGACGTAGAGGTTTAAATGCTGGATGCTGAAAAGCAGACGCTACATGGCATTAGAGTTGTTCCGATTCCGATACCAGTATCGGAAATTGCTCCGATACTGCCGAAAATGCTGGCATCAGAATCGGCGAGTACTGGAGTCCAAGCACTGATCCGATACCACGTAATTTATTAAGCTAGCTCTTAAAACAGTGGCTCTGTGGTGCAACCTGCAGCCTGTTGTTTTTGAGGGACGAGGAGGAATTGATTACGACACAACAGACACACGGAGCAGATTGACGCGAGGCAGCACTATCATGTGGCACTAGGGACAGGGGGGATATGTCCCCCCCAGATTCAAAGTGATCCTGATCCGCCCCCCACACTTTCAGCGACAAACATCGTCGGTAAAACTGAGGATTAATGTTCCGTTAGACTATTTACATTGCAGCGCACATAGAGAGTCCGGCGGTTCTGACTTTCAAGTTCTGACTTTGACTGTAAATACACCATACGGCGTTAGGGTAAGAACGTGTCAGACCCGCCTTCAAAATAAAAGCAAACACATGTAGCTTTCAAAATAAGAGCACATGGATGTGTTAGCAGAGTCCACCAAAGAATTTACATGAAGACTGTCAAAATAAGATGCCTTGAATAAAACACAGAAGAACCCTTATTCTCCTTTACAATAACTCTCTAAAATGTGCAATGATTAAGATGGAATAGTGGCATTAGAATGTGCGAGAGGCACCAAACTTAAGCTTTTAGGGCAAAAATGTTCTCCAGACCCCCAGATGTATTTATTTACGTTGCTGTTGCACTACCGTTTTGTATACTGTTTTATTTAAAAATAAATGTAAAAATAAATGGCTTGAATCTGCTGTATTTATTCATGTTTTACAAAGGGTTTAACCTGAGTCAGGCCTTACCACAATGACAATCATATCACAGTCATGCAGGTGTAGTATGATATTTTTTTTAATAACATACTTGTATCGGATCTGTACTCGGTATCGGCCGACACCCACAGCACAAGTATCGGAATCGATCGGGAGGGAAAGAATGGTATCAAAACATCTCTACATGGCATTGCTAAATTTAAAAGCAGAATAATACCAAAAATGTACAAAACATTTTGAATATTATAAGGACTGTTGAAAAGCTGGCATTACACCGTAATGCTGGATTTAATGTTTAAGAGTGAGGTGAAGTACAACCCTGATGTATTAATAAAAAAATGCTGTTTTGAATAGTGGGAAAGGGATGAAGGATGCAAGAGATGATAGAGTTTCAGAACAAGGATCTAAATGATCTGAAGTGTAGGAGTTGAAGTTTACTCTTTTAACCTGTGTTGAAAAAAGGTAAAACATCAACTGAGCTAAGAACTTAACTAAGAACTGGGCACTTTTTGTTGTTGTCTGTTAAGATACAGTTACTTTATGGAGCTTTTATTCTGAAAAAAGTAGGTCCATCCTAAGTTGCTTGCTCATCCTGACTTTACTTTTATAATGGATCTATCATCATCATATTAATAACGCCCTAATTGAGCTGAAAGTCTTGGTGTTGAAAAATGAGGAAGGAGTTGAATGCCGGAAGCCTTCACAACGATTAAAAGGGATTTTCATTTAAATTTCCGGGTCCACAGCCAATGATGACTTATGATAAACAGTAAATACACTTTCATTGTAATCAACTTATATACAGTTTTATCTTTTCCCTCCATTCTTCCTTGTAGCTTGGTCAAACAGCCATAGAATGCTCAATTTGTCTCCCACTGTGTGTCACATTTTTGTTCTGCATGCATGACAGTTGACATTCATCTTGACAAATAGTTCTACAGTAAATATAACATATATTAAAATTAGAATAAAATGATATATTGGGACATCCTTGTAGTTATAAGAAGTATTCCCCGCCTTCACCTAGTGGTTAAGGGGGCAATAAGTTAAGCAGGGCCTAAGTTAAGTGCTTCAGTAGTATATAGAATCTGTATATAGTATCTTAGTAAAGGTGACGGCCCTCAATTCTCTCCACCCACGACAAAAAGATTAGAAATGAACCAGCTTGCTGTCCGTGAAAAATTCAAGAGTCAGTCAATACGCTACAAAGACGACATCCTATTATAGAGATGGTGAGTGATAGTTTTCCACATTTGTAAGTTAGTGAATTTCAAATTTATTGATTTTCCGGCATATAGAAGAAATGCACCATGTAATAAAAACAATATGACTTTCCTACAACAGAAAATGATTTCCACCTATCTGATCATCACAGCAATAACAGCCCTGGCAAAAGGTACACTTCAGTATAATTGTATATGTATGTATGTATGTATGTATGTATGTATGTATGTATGTATGTATGTATGTATGTATGTATGTATGTATGTGTGTGTGTATGTATGTGTGTATGTTTTTGTGTGCAACAAAATCATATTTAAATTATTCAAAAACAGTTGGAAATGTTCATGCAAGGCATTTCTTTTATCTAGTAAATGACTGAAATATTTGATTTACTTTAAAGGTCATTGAATTAAGATCACTGACTGCACTTAGAAGACATTAAAAACATTTTCACAATGAATCAATGATACTGAACACTAAATTATTTGCTTTACATGGATGTGGTAATGGTTACGTATTTTTCCTATTCCTTTCAGAAAATAAATGTTGGAAATACTAGTACTGTATTCTAAACATTTTAATGCATTTCTTTTCCAGGGGCTATGGAATGCAATTTATCTGAAACTACGGGAGCTCATCAATGTTTTGGGGCACTTTCTGAGCCGTTGACTTTTTACCTACCCAAGGGTAAAAATATGCAGATGATAATGAAAAAGAATAACAGTCATTTTTTTAAAATAAAAAATAATACAGTAGTAACTATGGGTGATGAATACAATCATGCTGCAGTCTTCACCAGCGGGAGATTTAAGATTAAAAATGCAACCAAAAAAGATTCTGGAGATTACATGTTGGAAACACATGCAGCTAATGGTATATTTTTGCACAAAATCGAAATGCATCTACAAATACAAGGTAAGACCTCAAATACATATTCTAACATGTTTGTTCCAAAACAAAAATTAATTTAAGAAAGGTTTCTTGAAAAATAATAATATACAACTGGCACTAATGCGGGAGGGCTGACTCTACGGGGCAGAGATGATGAGACAGTGGTGTCTGCTGCCCATATACAATTTCATGCATCTATCAATGTTTCCTTTTTTAAATTAAGATGGGTATTAAATTAAACATATATAGTGAAGAAATACTTTAAATCTTGATATGAAATTATTTTGTAAATTATTAGTTGTATGCTATAAATCTACTTAAAAGGATTTGATGATGTGTTTTTACATATTAATTTATTCAGCAATGGTGAGATCCATACATTATTCCCAGTAAAGATAACCCTCAAATGTTAATTCAGAATAATAATGTTTTTGATTTCTCAGTTTTTTAAAACAAGTATTAACAGTTTACATTAACATTAACATTTAAAATCTAAAATGTCTTAGAATTAAAACCAATATTGAAATAGAGACTGGCACCACAGTTTACCGATTTGGAATCAAAAGTAACTATGCATTATGTACTGTATAAACTGTATATGTGACTATATCTTTATTTTCCAGCTCCTGTGTCAAAGCCAGCTGTAATTCAGATGTGTTTGTCACCAGAACAAATGAACATTAGCTGCTCTTCTGAGGGAGATGGAGTGGAGTTCATTTTAAGTTTGAACAGTCTTTCGCTAATCGACACCAGAGCCCACAGTCAGTCCCAGACAAACTGGACAGCAGACTCACAATCACTGCATTGGAATGTAGCTAAAGAAGACAAATCCAGTGTTGCACATGTTATGATCAGCTTATACGACCATCCGACTGGAAACTTGACGTGTCAAGTTCTGAATAATGTCAGCAGTGATAAAACAGTTCTCCAGCTGTCAAGCTGTCAAGGTAGTGTATTTCAACCATTTTGTTGTTGGTGATATTAAATGTTAATGTTTTTTAAATGACTTGATCAAACTGGACAGAAAACCCTAGATGGACAGTTAGGCTTTCAATTATTTACAGCCTGAGCATTATGAATATGTAGAGTCTGGCAACTAGCAAGTACAGATCTGGGATCTTGACATGTGTTGTGGCAATATTTTGTGAAAACATGCTGGTGAATAGGTCTAAAGGTGCTTTTAGACAGTGAGAGGGTGCCGTGGCAGCAGCTGCCCAAAGAAGTGACTGGACTGGTGGTTGACTGATACGAGTTTTTTAAGGTCGATGCTGATACCGATTATTTTGACATCAGTCTTAACTGATCCCCGATATGTGCTGCCGATTCTTTTGGGCCGATTTTTGAACCTGATATTGTCTTTTCTCCCTCCATTTACATGATAAAAATGACACTGATACATGTTACACACGTTTCAATTTAAACAAAAAAGATTTTTTTTTTAACAAAACAAACAAAGCATATTAACAGTTGGATAGCAAACAATATGTATGTTGTTCTAGGCCTCGAGGAGGTGGCGCCTCAGATGAGTCCACATATTTGATGTTTTTCTTTTTTCCAGTATCAGCACCCATGCTCACCAGCGAATGGCAGATGTTGCACCGAGCCTTGCCTGATGTTGGCTCAGTGAAATGGGCTAATTGATCGGTGAACGCACGCATGTATCGTCCAATGCCGATACAAGTAAAAACCGCAAATATCGGCCGGCCTCTACCTCTACTGGACTCCTCACACTACAAAGGAGCTGCTCAGTGGCCAGTAACACAGAGTAAAGCTTTTTTTGAAAAGCCAATATGAATGCAACTAGATGATACTGACACTCATTCAAAACTGTATCAAACACTGAGGGCTGTGACAAAGCAATGGATGAGTTGGGATGAGAATGTACTGACAGACCCCTCTCCTGCTGCATTAACATTGCACACGACAAACTACTGATATGTCGTGTAATTTATTGGTCCAAGTTGTAGGTCAAATAGCTCATAAATTAGTTTTTAAAGGAGTCCAATTGGAAAAAATTACTTCTCTATCTTTAACAATTAATCAAAAGCCCAGTTGGAAAACAGCTCCAAAAAAAACTCTCTAACAAGTCTCAAAAATCTTCAAGCAGGAGTCCAAGATCTTGTGACACACTTTATTATCGATAAAAAGTGGAGAGAACAAATATAATACACACAAGGTGCAGTCCATAAGCTCTCTGGCTCGAAATGACACTTACATGAGGTTTTATAGAGAAATCACACACATCTGTCCATCCCATCATTAATATTTATTATGACCTTTCCTCCAATAAAATTTGTTAATTCTTTAGATTTCTCCTCCTAGGGGCTGCTCCAAATCCGCCCCCCCTAGGTGCAGGTGGCATTACCTCATCCCCTGGCAGAGAGACATCAATATGTTTAGGGGTTGAAAATATTACTATGCTTTTAAGTCATCCATTGGTTCCCATAGGGCCTTTCTATGCTTTATTCACTATGATTTAAAGTTATTGGTTGGTTCCCACAGAGTCTTTCTATATTCTTATTTCTCACTCAGAGTCTTTCTTATTTAGCCCTTGTTAATGCTGCTTCTTGCCCAGCTGGGCAACCCCGCTCCCACCAGCTTCTCCAGGACCAACACTTAAATGAACATCTCTGGCGAAAGATCACAGGTGTTTTTCTGGCACAAACTTAACATTCTTATCCAGGCCTTATTTTACTTCTCCTCTCTTCCAGTACTTCTCCACCTTTCAGTTAAATCTCTGCAGCATATTGATTATACATATAACATCATATAGATCACTCAGGGTTACATTATTTAATCACACTTTGTCATACAAATAGCTACATAGTCCCTCTAGAGACCCTCATAAAGAGATACTAGCTTAACTCTCACCACATTATTTACTCTACAGATACTTGCTGTCTGAAAGCACTTTGTCACACCTTATGGAAGAATGGACAAGAACAATTTCATTAAAATTGTATTTGTCGAGATTTTAAAGTTTCAGGGACATGCGCAATAATAATTTCTGGAAATGAGCCAGTTAAGCATTGTTCATCTTGATATGTAATTTGGTTTGATATTTGTTTGTGTCTTTTAGCTTCCATTTCTCGCTCCTCTCATGTGACTGTGGCTGTGATTGCAAGTGCCGCCGTTCTCCTTCTCCTTTTGGCTTCGTTTCTTGGTATCAGACTTTTAAAAGTAAAAACAAGACCCATGACCGTTGATGAAGGTAAGAAAAAGATGCTCTTCCAATTTCACATCTAAAATTTAATATTTAAAATTTGTATTGAACTTAGCTTGCAGATATTTTTTTACATAGCTCCAGCACTAGCACAATTAAGTCCTCAATTAAAATGATCATATCCGTCAAAATGAAAATAGTGCCTATTTAGTTATTGTATTTATTTTTAAGTTATGTTACAATTCTATGGTAGGACAGTAGTCTCAAAAGATGCATTAATGTCCATCACCTTCCTCAGAAAAATTTAAAGTGTCTGTATTTCCTTCCTTCAGGTAATGCTGAAGAAGAAATTGTCTACTCAGATGTTAGAGCGATGAAGGATACAAGGAGACCTAGACCCAGAACTGAAGAAGAAATTGTCTACTCAGATGTTAGAGTGATTAAGGACACAAGGAAACCTAGACCCAGAGCCTCAGAAGAAATTGTCTATTCAGATGTTAGAGCTATGAAGGATACAAGGAGACCTAGACCCAGAACTGAAGAAGAAATTGTCTACTCAGATGTTAGAGTGATGAAGCATCTAAGTAAACCCAAACAGCATAAAAATTCAACTTAATTTTCTACAAAAACATTATTCATGACCTCAAATCCTAACCTTAATCTTGCCAACCAAAAAACATGGGATCCATGACTTTGGGCCATAAGTAAAACATAACTCTGACTTCATAGACATGGTAACACCACAGTTTTGATTAATTTTGTTTGTTAGGAGTTTTCACATCCCAGGTGATCATATTTTCTCCCTGTTCAGGCAGTAAACATAAATGATCTAAGAGTTATTTGTTGACCTACGGCCACTATGTGATTGGCATATATTGGACAACAGTACTTTTGATTTCTACTTCATTTCTGAGTTACCACTTAAAATAAACAAGTTTGTTTCTGCATCTCAAATTTAGCAGTGCCTTTTGTGTTATTTTACAGTGACTTTCTTTGTACTTATGTGACATTATATCGAAAATGTTAAATAAACTTTTAATTAATGATATTTGATATTCTCTTTTTGCATCTGTGCATTTCTTTCTCATACTTTATCCCTGCATTTATTTTGTGGTTTTATTTTTAGCATTTTTATTTTAGCATTTTCAAATCATTTTACATATATCTTCAAAATAAACACTTTATTTGACAGTCATGGTCCAAAGAAAATCTAGAGAAAAAAATCCCTCCAAAGCAGCACAAATGAGATGGATTAACCAACACATAATGTGACAATTACAGACAAACACTATCTGTCCTTATTTAGTTATTTTAAAAGCAGCTACAAGGAATTTTTATTTTGTGTTGAGTTTGGTGGTGCATGAGAACAAAAGCGAGTGTTTCCATAAGTACCAGTATGCTGTTAGAAAACCTAATTTTTTTACTTTTGCATTTTCAAATAAAGATTTTATATATTAATAATATAGATGACTGTGTCTGTTTTTTCCCATTCAACCCATCAGACAACGGACAAGATAAGTCTTTTTTTTAAGTTTCCATGAAATTCATACAAACAAAAACTCTCGTTTTATAATAAATTATTGGTGTCAACAGTTTTAGAATAGTGTAAGTCATGGGGGACATTTGTTTTTTCAGTTACTCACAACGTAAGGAAGTACTGAAAATGTAGTGATCTTTTTCTAACCACAAGATAAAGCCAAAGCTCCTGAGATTGAATCATGTAATGGTCAAAAACAATACAATTTATCTGCTATTTTTGTTTGATGTTTCAGCATGACTGTTTCCTTTCACATATGGATTGGTGCAGCGCACTGGTTTCACCTCAACTGTCACATCATGTCAGAGCCACTCAACTCATTACACGTCCCCCTTATTCATCTCAACAAGACTATTGCTTTGCAGGACCAATTGCTCTAATGCAATGCAACATCATTAGGTGATGCTGCACATAAGTAAGTTTATAAAAGTGGAACAATCAACCTTTGCTGGTGGTCCTTTCTTTTCCTCCACATAAACAGCATGTTTCTACTTGCAATTGTCACTGCATTGCAAACCACTGTGCAGTGTTTTGGCATGAGATATGGCATAGATCAAACTGGCCTTTCATATTCTCACAGGTATCAGTAGCCACACACCCACACAAACACAGCTCTGTCTTTTTTCACATAGTACTTCTATATACTTCTGATTCTCCAACCACACACATCTACCACAGCATGATCACACCTCTATCTCTCTGGTTTTTCCATTTCGCTTTACGCACATATTGTTTCATTGCAGTCAAACACATGCGGTAGACACTGGTCTGTCCGTGTGTCTGAAGCAGCAACACTGAAAAAAAACTGTTGTTTTTCACTGACACACTCCCAAATGAAGCAAGTGCAAACAACAGCAAATACCTGCACATTTTGAAGCAAACACAATGGTGCTAGGAGTTTTCGGTTAATAAAATGAGAAATCATTTTGTAGTTAACATATTCCAAATTCCAAAATGCTTATAGTGAATATAGACAAAACGTTCACTGACAACTTTCATTAATTTTTCTTATAGTATCCCCTCATAGTAACAAAAGCATGATTAAGCTATTAAAGTCCTATGCAAGTTTTCCAAGATGAAAAAGAGATCAGAGGCTCTTCCACCCTGAACAGAATACAGTTCTCTAATGTGGTCATATTTAAAGATACTGAACATTGTGCAAAAAATGCCAATCAGCAGCTTCAGTACAAAATAATCTGTCTCTTAAAACAATATTGGAAAATTAAAAGAAGACAAGTTGTTTACATCATAGAAAAGGAAAATAGTATATTGTTGTTGAGTACCAAAATTAATAGGAAAACGTTCATTGCCTTTGTAGAGTCACTGTGAACATTTTCAGAATATTCTTTACCCTAAAAGAAATGGCAGTATTTGCAGGTGTTAATATTTTTTGGTTATGATGCAATGGTTGTATTGGTCCAGTCCACATCTGGATGATTTAAACTGTTTATTCAGGAACTATCAAAGAGCTCGACGCACAAGTTGTAAGGAATGCACATGCCATTTTTGATCAGAAGATGGAGCCAGAAGTCCACATATGTAATGACAAACTTTAGCAATAAAGAAAGAGTAATACTCATCTTCATGATAGTCTGGCTGTTTACTTTAAAGAGACCAGTGTAGAGACACTGTTTCTACACCAACTGTCTTATCAACTTAGGGTCCATTCAACTCTACTCATATTTAGACTGCAAAATACCTACGATAGTCCACATGGGCAAATGCAAACTCTGCAACAAATCAGGCTGAGCAGCTTGAATTGTCAAAATAACCCCCCCTTTTTTTTAGCAGTTCCTATTTTTATACTACAGCTGCCACATGAATTTGTGATTATAATTTCAGGCAAAATTCTAAATCTAATTTTGCAGAATCATACAAACAAATATCTTAACAAGTTGTCTTGCAATTATTTCTGAATGGACCTTTGGCATGCTTTATTTGGGGACATTCTTGAACATCAAGCCATGGCTGTAATTACTAAAATAGTTTTGTCTTCACTGTGTCAATTCTCCTCCCAGATCTGTCATCCACAGCACGACCATCTCTCTCGCTCTCTCTGTTTCTCTATTCGTCTTTAATCTTTTAGTCGATCTTTGCTTCAGCCACAGTGGCAACAGTGTTTGCAGAGACTGAGAATGGAAAAGGTGAAGATTCTCACAGTATCACGAGTTGATCATATCTACGGTGGTACTTCCTGTCAAACTGTTGTGAATTATTTTCAGTACGTGGTTTGCAAATAAATATAATGTGGTTGCAAGTATCCTAGTATCCTTTACAAAAATACAAGGTGGTCTTCTTCTCATGCAGCTTTTAGATATGCTTTCTCATTTCTTTTACGGACTTCATTCATCTCCTTTGGACACTGCGTCTTCTGCTGTATTAAGCAAATTGTTATTTGGTATTATGTGATTTCCTGATTTTTGGTAGAACTGTCAGTTTTTTCTGCATATATAGCTTGCTTTTTGATCACATAGATGGATCCTGTTGGTTTTATGGAGGAAAATGTCATGGGATTTGGTGTTTGTACCAATAAAACCTCTATAATCCCTAACAAAGTATCACTGTGTTGCTGAATGTGTTCTGAGCACAACTATTTAAGGTGCAATCAACACTTTAATAAAATAACACATATGCAAGATGGTAATAATTTTAAAGATCTACAGCAAAACAGAATATATGAGAACTAGAGAATATAATTCATGAAGAAGTAGAGGTTTAAAAGCTGGATGCTGAAAACCAGACGCTATATGGCATTGCTAAATTTAAAAGCAGAATAATACCAATAATGTACAAAACATTTTGAATGTTATAAGGACTGTTGAAAAGCTGTCACTACACCATAATGCTAGATTAAATGTTTAAGAGTGAGGTGAAGTACAACCCTGATGTATTAATAAAAGCTGAACATTTTTTTAAAGCAGCAAAAGGTGTATGGTGTTTGGAATAGTGGGAAAGGGATGAAGGATGCAAGAGATGATAGAGAGTTTCAGAACAAGGATCTAAATGAGCTGAAGTGTAGGACTTAAAGTTTACTTTTTTTGTCTGTGTTGAAAAAAGGTAAAACATCAATTGAGCTAAGAACTTAACTAAGAACTGAGCACTTTTTGTTGTTGTCTGTTAAGATAGTTACTTTATGGAGCTTTTATTCTGAAAAAAGTAGGTATTTCATAAGTTGCTGTTAACATACAGTGACCACTGTTTTCACTTGAAAAGCCTTGCTCACCCTGACTTTCCTTTTATAATGGATCTATCATCATCATATCAATAACGCCCTAATTGAGCTGAAAGTCTTGGTGTTGAAAAATGAGGAGTTGAATGCTGGAAACCTTCACAAACGATTAAAAGGGATTTTCATTTAAGTTTCCCAGTTTCACTTTGATTGTAACTGACTTATATACAGTTTTATCTTTTACCTCCTCAAACAGCCATAGACTCAATTTGCTCAATTTGTCTCCCACTGTGTGTCACATTTTTGTTCTGCAGAGAGTTGACATCCATCTTGACAAATAGGTCTACAGTAGAATAAAATTATATATTGGTATATCCTTGTAGTTATAAAAAGTACCCCCCCACCTATTGTTTAAGGGGGCAATAAGTTAAGGGCGCCTAACTTAAGTGCTTCAGTAGTACCTCCTCCTCAATTCTCTCTACCCACGACAAAAAGATAATAGATGAACCAGCTTGCTGCCAGTGGAAAATTAAAGAGTCAGTCAATACACCACAAAGACAACATCCTATTATAGAAATGGTGAGTGATTTCTAACTTTTTTAAATTCCAAATTCCATTATGCTGACATTAGCTTAAGCATGCATTTAAAGTATAGTATTTAATTAGTTTTGTGTTTTTTACAATTTCTAAAAAGACATGAATGCAAAAATGTGCATAAAAATAAGCTATGCATGGTATGGTGACCAAGTATTACATTTATTCAGGTGCTTTTTTGAAATTCCACATTTGAAAGTTAGTGAATTTTACTTTGATTTTCCGGCATATAGAAGAAATGCACCATGTAATAAATACAATATGACTTTCCTACAACAGAAAATGATTTCTACCTATCTGATCATCACAGCAATAACAGCCCTGGCAAAAGGTACACTTCAGTGTAATTGTGTATTTAATGTACGTATGTATGCGTTTGTGTGTAACAAAATCATATTTTAATTATTCAAAAACAGTTGTAAATTTTCATGCAAGTTTTTTTTTTTTACCTAGTAAATGACTGAAATATTCAATTAACTTTAAATGTCATTAAATTAAGATCACTGATCGCACTTTACACATTAAAAACATTATCACAATGAATCAATGATACTGAACACTTGCTGAATTACTTGCTTTACATGGATGTGGTAATGGTTACGTATTTTTCCTATTCCTTTCTAAAAAGAAATACTGGAAATACTAGCACTGTATTCTAAACATTTTAATGCATTTCTTTTCCAGGGGCTATGGAATGCAATTTATCTGAAACTACGGGAGCTCATCAATGTTTTGGGGCACTTTCTGAGCCATTGACTTTTTACCTACCCAAGGGTAAAAATATGCAGATGATAATGAAAAAGAATAACAGTCATTTTTTTAAAATAAAAAATAATACAGTAGTAACTATGGGTGATGAATACAATCATGCTGCAGTCTTCACCAGCGGGAGATTTAAGATTAAAAATGCAACCAAAAAAGATTCTGGAGATTACCTGTTGGAAACATATGCAGCTGATGGTATATTTTTGCACAAAATTGAAATGCATCTAGAAATTCAAGGTAAGACCTCAAATATATATTCTAACATGTTTGTTCCAAAACAAAAATTAATTTAAGAAAGGTTTCTTGAAAAATAATAATATACAACTGGCACTAATGCGGGAGAGCTGACTCTACGGGGCAGAGATGATGAGACAGTGTTGTCTGCTGCCCATATACAATTTCATGCATCTATCAATGTTTCCTTTTTTAAATTAAGATGGGTATTAAATTAAACATATATAGTGAAGAAATACTTTAAATCTTGACATATTCATTTTTTCAGCAATGGTGAGATCCATACATTATTCCCAGTAAAGATAACCCTCAAATGTTAATTCAGAATAATAATGTTTTTGATTTCTCAGTTTTAGTTCTGATCTTAAAACAAGTATTAACAGTTTACATTAAAATTTAAAATCTAAAATGTCTTTGAATATTGAAATAGAGACCACAGTTTACCTATTTGGAATCAAAAGTAACTATGCATTATGTACTGTATAAACTGTATATGTGACTATATCTTTATTTTCCAGCTCCTGTGTCAAAGCCAGCTGTAATTCAGATATGTTTATCACCAGAACAAATGAACATTAGCTGCTCTTCTGAGGGAGATGGAGTGGAGTTCATTTTAAGTTTGAACAGTCATTCGCTAATCGACACCAGAGCCCACAGTCAGTCCCAAACAAACTGGACAGCAGACTCACAATCACTGCATTGGAATGTAGCTAAAGAAGACAAATCCAGTGTTGCACATGTTATGATCAGCTTATACGACCATCCGACTGGAAACTTGACGTGTCAAGTTCTAAATAATGTCAGCAGTGATAAAACAGTTCTCCAGCTGTCAAGCTGTCAAGGTAGTGTATTTCAACCATTTTGTTGTTGGTGATATTAAATGTAAATGTTTTTTAATTACTTGATCAAACTGGACAAAAAAACCCTAGATGGACAGTTAGGCTTTCAGATATTTACAGCCTGAGCATTATGAATATGTAGAGTCTGGCAACTAGCAAGTACAGATCTGGGATCTTGACATGTGTTGTGTCAATATTTTGTGAAAACATGCTGGTGAATAGGTCTAAAGGTGCTTTTAGACAGTGAGAGGGTACCGTGGCAGCAGCTGCCCAAAGAAGTGACTGGACTGGACTCCTCACACTACAATGGAGCTGCTCAGTGGCCAGTAACGCAGAGTAAAGCTTATTTGAAAAGCCACTATGCATGCAACTAGATGATACTGACACTCATTTAAAACTGATGCAAAAGGGTTGCCTTGTGCATCTGTATCAAACACTGAGGGCTGTGACAAAGCAATGGATGAGTTGGGATGAGAATGTACTGACAGACCCCTCTCCTGCTGCATTTATATTGCACACGACAAACAACTTTAACTTTTAACACTTTGTAACACCTTTTTGAAGAATGGACAAGAACAATTTCATAAACATTTTATTAATAATAAATAATAAAAAATGTGCAATAATAATTTCTGGAAATGTGCCAGTTAAGCATTGTTCATCTTGATATGTAATTTGGTTTGATATTTGTTTGTGTCTTTTAGCTTCCATTTCTCGCTCCTCTCATGTGACTGTGGCTGTGATTGCAAGTGCCTCCGTTCTCCTTCTCCTTTTGGCTTCGTTTCTTGGTATCAGACTTTTAAAAGTAAAAACAAGACCCATGACCGTTGATGAAGGTAAGAAAAAGATGCTCTTCCAATTTCACATCTAAAATTTAATATTTAAAATTTGTATTGAACTTAGTTTGCAGATATTTTTTTACATAGCTCCAGCACTAGCACAATTAAGTCCTCAATTAAAATGATCATATCCGTCAAAATGAAAATAGTGCCTATTTAGTTATTGTATTTATTTTTAAGTTATGTTACAATTCTATGGTAGGACAGTAGTCTCAAAAGGTGCATTAATGTCCATCACCTTCCTCAGAAAAATTTAAAGTGTCTGTATTTCCTTCTTTCAGGTAATGCTGAAGAAGAAATTGTCTACTCAGATGTTAGAGTGATTAAGGACACAAGGAAACCTAGACCCAGAGCCTCAGAAGAAATTGTCTATTCAGATGTTAGAGCTATGAAGGATACAAGGAGACCTAGACCCAGAACTGAAGAAGAAATTGTCTACTCAGATGTTAGAGTGATGAAGCATCTAAGTAAACCCAAACAGCATAAAAATTCAACTTAATTTTCTACAAAAACATTATTCATGACCTCAAATCCTAACCTTAATCTTGCCAACCAAAAAGCATGGGATCCATGACTTTGGGCCATAAGTAAAACATAACTCTCACTTCATAGACATGGTTACACCACAGTTTTGATTAATTTTGTTTGTTAGGAGTTTTCACATCCCAGGTGATCATATTTTCTCCCTGTTCAGGCAGTAAACATAAATGATCTAAGAGTTATTTGTTGACCTACGGCCACTATGTGATTGGCATATATTGAACAACAGTACTTTTGATTTCTACTTCATTTCTGAGTTACTACTTAAAATAAACAAGCTTGTTTCTGCATCTCAAATTTAGCAGTGCCTTTTGTGTTATTTTACAGTGACTTTCTTTGTACTTATGTGACATTATATAGAAAATGTTAAATAAACTTTTAATTAATGATATTTGATATTCTCTTTTTGCATCTGTGCATTTCTTTCTCATACTTTATACCTGCATTTATTTTGTGGTTTTATTTTTAGCATTTTCAAATCATTTTACATATATCTTCAAAATAAACACTTTATTTGACAGTCATGGTCCAAAGAAAATCTAGAGAAAAAAATCCCTCCAAAGCAGCACAAATGAGATGGATTAACCAACACATAATGTGACTATTACAGGCAAATACTATCTGTCCTTATTTAGTTATTTTAAAAGCAGCTACAAGGAATTTTTATTTTGTGTTGAGTTTGGTGGTGCATGCGAACAAAAGCGAGTGTTTCCATAAGTACCAGTATGCTGTTAGAAAACCTCTCATTTTACCGCAGCTGGGTCTGACAGTCTCCCCTGTTCAGTCCTAGTTCTGGTTCTTCCATGCCTCATTTTGCTCCAGCCCAGCAAAACCGCACCAATGACCTTGTTTGCCTATGTAAGTAATAGATAAATTAATATTAAATTTAGAGTGGTTAATACCCAGTTAAAAGTTCCTTGTGGTTGAGCACTCGGACCCCACTCCATGCTTTGCATGCAAAGTGTAATTTGTTTGTAATTGTGTTTGTGATATTTAACTACTGTGTTAGAAAGTAATCAGGGGATGTATATGAACCCGAATAATGGCAGGAACACTTCACATAGTGTATGATGATTCAAAGATGTTACATGAAGGGACTGGGGAATACCCCTTTTCATGATAGACTACACAAGCACTGGTCATTGGTTGAAATATGAGGAACTATATTCCGGTTTCTATCAACACTCTTTCTCAGAATACCAGCTCTCAGGAAGTGTATACATATAGTCCAGTTCTCTTATTTCCTTCCAGTCAACTTGGGCTGACAGAAAAAACAGTAAAAGCACAAGATGATGGGGGAAACTGGTAAGCCATAGGTGACAGATAACCACTTCCTTGATTTTTATCTCACTAGACAACAGACAAGAGTGTACATGAGAAGGTCTGTAGCAAACTCACAGGTCTTTTTTACAGTCAGAAAGAAAACACCCACATTTCAGTATAGTGAGTGGTGTTATAAATGTATGCTGAATAGTTTGTGGTGACATTTACAGGGTAAAATTTACAGAATAGAGTGATTATTGATACTGATTAAGTATTAGTCTAAATAGTGTTTATAAATAAGTGTGAATATAAAATAATGAATGAATCATTTTCTTATCTTATTTTTTAAAATCTGAATGTAAAAGTTAAACCCTTAAATAGAAAAGTGTTCATACAAGCACAATTAACTGTTCTATTATAGATAGATATGGAACATTTTCACAGTGAACAGAAATCTTCTTATTCTTGCAGTATAACTTTAATTTGTTTTACAATTATGTTGTTATTATGCATTTTGGTAGATTTTTAAATTAATACATGAAGACTTTGTTTTGCTCAAGGTGTTCCCCTTTCACAGCATTGTACCTCGTGGCATTGGCAAGGTCAAACAAGTGGAGGAACAAAAAAAAAAAAGACAGAAAAAAAAAGTTTTATGGTTGACCGTACAACTGGAAACAGGAAGTTGAAAAAGTTTGCTTTACATGTACATTGGTCACTAGTAATTACTCTGTGACAATTAAAGTTCATGTGCTGTTATCACCTGAGGTATCTGCAACATCTTTTAGTTCTGACAAAAACTACCTGAGAGCTTTAAGTTTGAGTTGTAAGTAATGTAGTGACCATACTTGACCACACAGTGGAGCCAAAGGCCACAACCAGATAATGGAAAGGAATCACTGTACTCAATGCACTTGTGGTAACCTAAATTAATGTAGGGCGCTGTTCCTACACCATCTTTCAAATCATGGCAGAGTACCCTTAACCACATGGGCTAGATAAACTGAAGACCATAGGGTCTGTAATAATTGCAGTGGGAAAGGGTAATGTACACAGAGAGAGCATTGGGACTTGGGAAAGAATGTTTTAAGATACCTTTTGCCATCCGTTTTGTCAAATAAGCTACATGCACAAGTGATCACAGTTTCCCATAAAACCAAATAGAATTTACTTGGTGAACATAATGGTACTGACAACTCCAGTCCACTTTGTGGCAGTCATGCACCTCTAAGCTGGTTTTCCAACCACCAAAAACAGAAGATGAAGAAGAAGAAGAAGAGAGTAAAGTGGCACTAGTGGCTCCCTTAGTCCATTTATAAACAAACACAATATTAGGTTAATACTGTTGTCATACTAGCTATTACTAATGTAATACAAGTTGGATTTAGTGCTGTGAGTGAATTCTGCGCATTCTGTGTGTGCGCTAACAGTTAACATTATGTACAGCTAGCATCTATATCACATTGTGAAGATGTGATCAAGTCTCAATTCGGTTAGTACAGAATTACCGCTATTAGAGCCTTTGTGTGTGAGAGAGAGAGAGTACAGGAAAAAGAGGGGCTGAGCGAATCAATAGAATTGCTGATGGTATCAATAAAAACACAAAAACTTAATAGTAAAACTAAAATGGTACTAAATTTGGCTCTGTGGCATCAGAGCCCTCCAATTCAATTGGAAAGTGTCAAAAAGCTGTTTTCCTATCTTTAAACTAACCATGATTAAAATAAAAGCAAGCACATTTAGTTGCTTAAACTTTAACCAGACCTTGACCTTCAGACTTATGAGGGTTTTTTTAATTTATTGGTCATTTCATACACAAGCAACCTACTGTGTGATTGTTATTATAGTGCTTTTTTAGTGTGTATATATATATATATATATATATATATATATATATATATATATATATATAAAGTTTATAGTGCTTTTTTTCCCTACTGTACAGTCAGGACCCTTTTACAACTTTTACTTTGACACTTAAAATTGTATAAAATCTGTTGCGTCAACATTTCGCAAAGATTGGTGTTCTGCAATCTCTTGTTCAGCTTTCTTTATCATGTCAAACAATGTCATTTCATCATATTATATCTTAGTTATCACTAGAATAAACAACTCACCACATTTGCCCTTTTAAGAAATACCTAATTTCTTCAGCGTTAAGGAGTAAAGTGCCTGTCACTCTTTGGGCAGATGGAGCAACTAAGGAAGAGGGAGGAGAGGAAGAGGGAGGTATAATGGGTGAGGACTGTTAACTCTGTGCGTGTAACCCTGTAACGACGACTCACTCTCACATCATTATTTACTCCCCACAATACACTGTAGAACAAACCACATCCTTCTACACTTCCTCTTGAGCTGCAGTGTCTGTGTGGAGCCAGCAATTTTTTTTACTTGTTCAGTGACAAGTTGTCTTTTGCACTCTTGTCTCTCCTAATGGGCTTCATAATATCTTACTATTCAGTCCAATTCAACACACAATGTGCTAATTAGGCCGCCCTTTTGTGCAATTGGCATCACATCATAACTTTACATGGGCTACCTTATATATGGCCTTAATGAAACAAATGTCTTAATATTTTTTTTAATTATTGTAACAATATTTCTTACAAAAAATAAAATACACTAACATAATAAACCTGTAGACTTGCCTGTTCACCTCACACTAGGGCAGTGTACTGGTAAGAATCTGACAATACGATAGATTCAATATATTCAAATAGTGATACAGTAATCAAGATGATGTATTACTTTTTTTGATGTTATAGAAAACTGTCGAAGAATATAAAACACACCATATACAACCCCCAAAAAGTAAAATGTAAAAAAAAACAATGCAATTATTTGCTTTTTGACATGTATTCAACTGAAATACTACAGCGTATCAATATTATTTCTTACACCCTATCATCACTCTCTATATCAGTATCTCTTCATGAAAGGTGCTATCATATCTGTGGCTGCGTATTTCCAAAGGGCATACTACATGCATGCTGCAAGCCCAATCCTAAAAAAGTTGGGATGTTATCTTACATGTAAATAAAACATAATGCAATAATGCATAATGCAATAATAATCATTTTTTGACATATATTAAATTAAAACTTTACTATGACAACATATTTAGGTTTATTTATTTATTTGGGTGTTTTTATTTACCTCTTACACAGCGTTCCAATTTTGGGGGAATTGGAGTTTTACCATCTTCAGTTAACCATCTGTAAACATCGTACTACAATATAAAAATATCACAGCCACAACATTTAAAGCTGACTTTACACTTAGATCACATGGAATAATACTTATAACTTTGCCTACTTTCTATCCCTTCCACCCTCCCTGTGTGTTTTTATGGGGTGACTGCAGGAGAAAGAAGTAGGGCTTCCCCCTCTGCCTGACACCCCTGCATTGAGAACATGTGGCCTGGGAATAATTGGGTTACAACTGCAGCAGTCCAATGAGTTGGCCTTGATTTGGAGAATGACTCCATTTACTTTTGTCTGACTGCCTGCTGCTTCCACAGCTGCAGCTTTTATCCTCCATTCAGGCTCAGGATTTTTACTGTATAGGTCTGGCAGCCGGCCAGATGACAGAGTGGAACACAATCCTTGCATTAATATACTAACCCACATTCAGCGGGTAGGACAAGAAAATGGAATGATCCTCTTTATATACTATGATAGGATACCCCTTAGTTTAAGAAAATATCTCAAGGTATTTTGGATTTAAGACACTTATATATTTATTTATTAGTTGAACTGAAAGACACAATAAAGAGATATTTTCACTTTAACAGCTATTGGAGAAAAAAGCCATATTCTGTGTCACAATTCCACAATATAAACATAACAGTGTACACATATAGGAAGTGCAGTATTTTAACATGTATGATGGTGCTGATGAATTGCCAAACTCTGCAAGGTAGTGTAAAAATTGTCAATTGTGTGTTGTGTACATGTGGAAGCACGTGGAGTACTTTGTTTTTCAAACTTACAGAATGGATGAAAATAAACTGATGGTATTTTTAGCTACAGTTTGTTCCTTATCCTTGTAAGAACAGCCTTGTAGGACAACATTGCAGTGCAGTTATATTGCAGCTCTGGAACTGTGATTGAAAATATGAAAACTACATACAAAGCTTCACAAATTTGATTTTGTGTCTTCATTTCTAAATTAAAACACTCGTCTTTTTCAGCTATTGGTAGCATCTTAATTGTCTTTTTTTTATCGTTTGATTTCTTACAGCAACAAACGCACAGGTGTATGCAATACTGTTAATGACTGCAGGGTCAATTAATGTAATTAATTACACCTGTGCTTCCCTGCTGGGTCGAAAATATCCATCAAAACTACGCTAGAAAAACTACATTTTTTATTTAAAAAAGTGACGCTTTTAGTTTTTACGGAATAAAGTATGAGTTTATGCAATTTCAGATTCAGTTGTGGCTTTACAGCTAGGTCTAATAAAACATTTAATGTCAGTTACCATTAGCTTTAATGTCAGTTAATTTTTTGCTTTAATGTCAGTTAACGTTAGCTTTAATGTCAGTTAACGTTAGCTTTAATGTCAGTTAATTTTTTTGCTTTAATGTCAGTTAACGTTAGCTTTAATGTCAGTTACCGTTAGCTTTAATGTCAGTTAATGTTAGCTTTAATGTCAGTTAATGTTAGCTTTAATGTCAGTTAATGTTAGCTTTAATGTCAGTTAATGTTAGCTTTAATGTCAGTTAACGTTAGCTTTAATGTCAGTTAATGTTAGCTTTAATGTCAGTTAACGTTAGCTTTAATGTCAGTTAACGTTAGCTTTAATGTCAGTTAATTTTTTTGCTTTAATGTCAGTTAACGTTAGCTTTAATGTCAGTTACCGTTAGCTTTAATGTCAGTTAATGTTAGCTTTAATGTCAGTTAATGTTAGCTTTAATGTCAGTTAATGTTAGCTTTAATGTCAGTTAATGTTAGCTTTAATGTCAGTTAACGTTAGCTTTAATGTCAGTTAACGTTAGCTTTAATGTCAGTTAATTTTTTTGCTTTAATGTCAGTTAACGTTAGCTTTAATGTCAGTTACCGTTAGCTTTAATGTCAGTTAATGTTAGCTTTAATGTCAGTTAATGTTAGCTTTAATGTCAGTTAATGTTAGCTTTAATGTCAGTTAATGTTAGCTTTAATGTCAGTTAACGTTAGCTTTAATGTCAGTTAATGTTAGCTTTAATGTCAGTTAACGTTAGCTTTAATGTCAGTTAACGTTAGCTTTAATGTCAGTTAACGTTAGCTTACGAATTACAACTTTCAACTTACCGGGTGCTGGGTCGGAGAACGGCGCTGCGTTGGAAGGAAGGGGATGCAGTTCATTTCCGTCAGGAGGGAACAAGCCTTCGAGAAAATTCCGAGAAAATTCCCGTATTGATCTATAAATATTGTCTTTTTAGCTAGCCAAGCTAACCACTCCTCCATCTTTGAATGACTTGAACGGTAAGGACGTACTTACTGCGCGCGTGCGGTCACCAAAGCCAAACTATCGTTGATGAATTAGCCCTAACATTAGACACCGCATTTACACACTAACGCACCATTGAACAATTTTCAGCAGCATTTCACCAATAAACCTCTCTAGTCTTGACGGTCAGAAAGGAAAACATACTAAATAACTGCGGACATAGTACTGGACACCCTCTTTCGGACAGATGAACTTCTAGACGCGTCTCAGCCAGGCCAATTTTGAAAATATCGCGAGAATATGAGATGGCTAGATGGATAGAGCAGCAGCACATTACCAATACAATAGAATAAATTAAAAAAAATAGTATGAATGTGCAAAATTAGAGAATGAAAAATTAGAGAATGAAGAGACAATAAAAAAATATATATATAAAATTAGTGCAAGTGTAAGAAAGTGTATGAACGGCTATGTCGTGGTTGATGTTGTGTAGTGGGTCGGGCCTGGTGCTCCTCCCCGACCTCTGGCCTCCATTTGTGGTATTATACAGTTTAATGGCACAGGGAGTTTTTCAGTCTGTTGGTGTTGCACTTGGGAAGGAGCATCCTGTCGCTGAACAAGCTCCTCTGGTTGCTGATGACAGTATGCAGAGGATGGCTGGCATTGTCCAGAATAGCCAGCAGTTTGTTAAATGTTCTCCTCTCTGCCACTGTCACCAGAGAGTCAAGCTTTATGCCGGCCACAGTTTGCAAGGCAAAGTATAAAAATACATTCTAATGAGAAGATGGATGGAGAGATTTGAAGAAGGGAGGAGCAAGGTGAACTGCTGAGCTCTGTTTCCGCCCTCAAACCTGATTAACTGGCTAATAAAATTATTCTCATTCACTCATGCCACACACTGTCATATGTTCACACATGTGACTATAATATTTTTTATTATTATGGTCATAGAAAGGTCACATCTATTGTACTGAGCTCATAAAAGTGTCTATCTAGATGACAGAATGTTCTGTTGAAACAATAGGGTTTGCGCTAGTTACTCTCCTTCAGGACTATTAAAGCAAAAGATGTAACTTCTCAAGGACATCCTTGTTGTTTTGTTTTCATGGCAACCTCTCAACAATCCCTGCCAGTTCATTGGCCCGTCACACATGGATGACATCAGAGGTCAAGGTGTAGCATTTGGTCAGCAGATAACACCAGATTCTTTCTGCACAAGTCTCTTCCAACAATATGTACTTCATGAGCCAAGGTTGTGGCAAAAAGTTTCCTCATGCAGTCTGTCTTCCTTATCGGAAACTCCACCAATCAGCCAAAACCTCTCCCAACCCTCCTCCTGCTTTCCACTTAGACACGGTAGCTGTTGGTTTCTTCTCAGCTGGAAATGAGATAAAGGAAGGTCAAGGTCTGTGAACATTGTTATTAATGTGGAGTTATTCACTTTTGGACTGAGCAACAGCCATCCTGGTCTCAGTAAAATTCTCAGGGTCACTTAGACAATGAAGGCTCTTATCTCCCAACAAAAGCTCCTTAGTCAGTGAAGTAGGTGAACACCCTGACACACCCAGCTAAGAGGCATTCAGAAGGGGGGAAATGCCTGTAAGTACTTAATTTAATAAAAAAAAATAATGACAAAAACAGCCTTGGAATCACAACTGCCCTTGAGCAAATTAAACAGAAGTTAACCCTGAAATGAAACATTCATTTAGTTTGTCACTGCTGTGTTATCTAATTTAATTTTTAAATGTTTCCACAACCAGCCTCAAAGCTTTGCCACCCATTATAACTTTTTACGGTCATTACCCTGCCTGAATCGCAAATGAATAAAATGGTCAAGTAAGCATTCATGTCAGCACGGACCACAATAGCTCCAGTGTAGTCTCTATCCAAAATAGGGAACCACTTTGATGCACAAATAGAACCTGCCAGAAAGTATTGTGTCATTGGGATTTCAGAGTAACGAGCCAGTGAATGAATTCACGTCCTGAATGGTCTCGTGGTGCACGACAGGAATGGGACATTATGGAGCTTAGCGGGCCAATGGGATAGTCGTTTAGACAGGCCCACACAAGTTTGAAAACTCATGCACAACACAAACATGCATGCACAGACACGCATGTGCCCAAATGGAAGTAAATAGATGCACACGCATGCCCAGAATTTTTAAGAAAAACTCGTATATGGCATCACGCTCTCGCTCACACACACATCATGCGCACACACGCCTCTTTTAAGCCCCTGCCCGTGGAAACCATGGAAATGCCAAGCAAACAAGTGTTCTCATTTGGCAGGCAGGAAGCTCGCTGGCTTCCATCTATGGGAACTACTGTACCAAGCTGCTGTGTCAGATGTATGATGGGACATCATAAAGGCCTGACTCAACCATTAAACCACAGTAAGGATGGTGAGGTCATTGACATGGATATATTTGCCCTAGATTTACTTTATGTGCTTATTTGAAAAGTAGAAGTTTAATGCCACACAGATTAAACCATAAGCTAAACAAATTGCCAACAGTAGCACACTTGTGTTTTGATTCATAAAAATGTATAGTTTTGAATGAGCTCTGAAGGTAATCTTTTTTATATTTTGGTCACGATTAGACGATTAAATCAAGAATATATATACTGGATTTTGGGGCTGTAACATGGAAGAGATACATTGTTATTTTCCTGGAAACCATTATAAAAGCTGGCCATGATGTTACATGATAATGTCTGGGCTTAGCATTAAAGGCTTGCAGCTTTTTTTTCTTTGGATGGATTTGATCGCTCAGATCCATGCACCACTGCATTGCTTCCAACAGCCACAAGCTTAAATACAGCTATTTTCATGCTGTGTTGTCTAATTTTAGATAACAATATGCTCACTTACTATATAATAGCGCAGACCAAGATACTTGGCTAGTGCGAAGGAATAGTTGTATCCATTTTTGGGCTATTTGAAACATTTTTCTGCCCCATTATGAGCCTCAAGTTGTTGTTCTGATTGTCTGGTTTTAGCTGTGTGGAAAATGCTCTGCTTTTGTGATAGCCAAACCAACACAGAGGACTGTATTGACTTCTTCCCGTTTGACTTATTTTCTCATAGTTGAGGCAGCTTGACTTGATGATTGAGGACAAAAAATAAGATAATTTAACAATTACACTCTAATTTTCAGTAATGGGACCAATGTCAGTGGTAAACTGCACGGTCTCTCAGTGCTTCTGAGAACTGGACTACTTTCAGTGACTTAACCCTCTCAACCCCCGAGCAATTTCAGGGAGTTTTTTTTATTCTGCTCCTGTCACATTTACCCCATGTTTACTGGTATTTATAAGTCATGCACCTCTATGGAAACAGTGCAATCATAGATAGAAGTAGGAAAAACTCAAAAATGTATTTTGTGCAGTATAAAACAGTTATCAAGTCATAAATCATAAAAGAGAAAACAAGTTGAAGTGTTAACACTGTTTAAGTGTTTAAGTATAAGGTAAAAAATGAGACATACTGAATTATTTACATCTTTTCACCCTATATTGTCCTTTTCTCTCTGTCCTGTGTAAACAAACTGCAGATAGGTTAAAGTTTCACAGAATTCTTGTCATGTGACGGTCTCAGCTGAGTCATTCGCTGGTTCCCAGTTGTGGCGAGGAGCACAGAATAAGAATTTTTTTAGCAAAGTTTTAAACAAGACATGTAGATAAAGTAATTCTGATGAAATATCACTTTATTTTAATTTTAAGTGTAGATATGATTATTTTTCTTGTCAAAAACCTTCATCACACATGATTCGGAGCTGTCGATATTGAGAGAATATGATGATTATACTTGTTTTTACAGTTTATGCCATGAATAATGTAATATTAGTGATATTTAAAATGAATATATGCCTTTTAAATCCCCTGGTGGATTATGGGGTTCAGAGGATTAGACTGTGTAGACTATGTTACTCAAATATCTTGCAACTGCTCATCTGCTGACCTGCTCCCAGACCTCTGAATCGTGACACACTTCTCAGATTTGTTCTCATCTGCTTGCTTTGACGAATAGCACTTCATTCAATTGATTTAAATTGATTCAAGAAATCCTATGCATATCATCTTCCCCTCTGTATTGCAAAGTGCTGTACTTCACCAATAAATCACCTTTTGAAGTGAATATGACTTGAGGGAGAAAGACAGGAACACTCCGAGACTTTCTGTTCTTCTTCTCCAGCGCATCCATCAGCAGCAGAGTAAGTTGCTGCATCTGGAGCACAGATCCCGCTCCCATTCATCTCCAGTTATTGCCAAAGATCTGACTAGCTGGGTGAAACTGAAAGTGAACACCAGCAAGATGTGCACACTTGTAATGTGTCTTTATATTGACAACAAATTAGAGTCTCTGTCCCTGTGGAAGTTTTCATGAGTGCTTCAATTCTTTGCAAGGCATTTCACATAAAGACCACAGACCTCATTACTTGTGAGCTTCCTAACCTGTTATACTTATCTTTATTCGATCCTTCTTTTTGGCCAAGTTTCGACAAGACACACTGTTTCATCATTATGAAACACTGTTTTGCATGATTTCAACATCGAACCCTTGGGCACCTTGAAAAATTTACCAGAGAAACAAGAGACAGCATTAAAATCAAATTTCAAGTGCTGTTCTTCCTCTAAGATATTTTTCTTGGTGGGGTGGGATGGCCTCCGACATAACATTAAGATGAGGTAACGTTAAACCTCTGCCCTGACAGTAATCAATATTAATGAAATTCTGTTGGCTGGGTGGCTGCCAGATCCTCAGGGCAGGGCCTACAATGGCCATGCAATGATAGCTGGAAAAAAAGGTGTGCTTTATCGTTTCTCTTAGAGAACATCACTTTTTAACCAGGCGGCAACCTCCGGGTCTGGTCAGTGAGGCAAACCATGAAGTGCCTTAAGCTGCATTCTACCAAAAATTCCAGCTGGGGGCGCTAAGTGTGGCTGCAGAAGCATTTGGCTCCATTCATTTCAATACAAAATGAGAAAACTTCTCACTTGATTTATAACCTCAGAATTTTTTTTTTGAGGACAACACGATGCTCTCAATGGCTAGTAAAAAAATCTTCAAGACAATCTGATGTTAATAATGTAAATAATGGCCCCATTTAGAATAAATTAGAAGATAAAGAATCATATGATTTTGGGCGTGGCTACCTTTGATTGAAAGGTCACTAAAAAGGCGAGCCATCATCAGAAGAGAAGCAGAACAATGCGTATCCATGGCAACATGTCAATAAAGTTGAAAAGAAGAAGAAGCTGTTGACCGGTTTCCTCTCATAACTTTGACCCTTTCACATTGTATTTTCTTAATGATGTTTATGTTTATTTCAACATTTTGTTCATTAAAATGGCTTGTTAAGCATTTGGTTGGTCTAACAGACACTCCAAGGAGTCGCTGTTCAGTTTTCAGGTAAGTAACGAACATTAAAACTAACATCCCAGTTAATGCTAACATGAATTAGCAGTGACTTCTCTCAGTCAGGTTGAGGTGTAGAGAGGCTGTAGTCAGTGATCAGATCCCTCTCGCTCCTCCACAGTCCAAATATGGTCTGCTCCCCGTATTGGAAACAAGATGGTGACGCAAGATGACTTTGATGGACACGAGTGTAACGCTTAACTCGATGCCTCCAACGCGCAGTCCACAAACCAATGGGTGATGTCACTGTCACTACGTCCATTATTTATACAGTCTGTGCTTGAAGTGAAAAATTCAACATGGTCATCTATTTTCTGCAGTTCTTAAGTCTTACCTTATTAAGACTTAAGAACAGGTGTTTAAAACAGACCTGGAAGAAAACATAAATGCTTTCAGTCCTCTTGAGAACATGGCAGAGTTGAGTATTACAACAATAAAAACTTGACAAGCAAACAAACAATATTAAACACCAAACTTTTTGTTTCCTCTGTTTTTACAGATAAACAGCAAGTAACCTTAAAAATGACCCTGAACTAAATGGTTGTCTCTCCTGTGATTATAGTTAAACCCTCCTCTTATGTTGCGGGTCAAATTGACCCATTTCAAAGTTTAAAAATCTATCTGAGTGCATATAGATGGACATACTTTTCAGAGGCCAACATTTCAATATTAAACATACTTTTTAAAGTTGGCCTTTTGTAATATCAAATTTTTTTGAGACACTGAATTTTAGGTCTCCATTAAATGTAAGCCATAATCATTATAATTAGAAGAAATTAAATAAATGAAGACATGAAATGTTTCATTCCGTGTGTAATGGATCTATATAATGTGTTATATCCACTTTTTGAATTGAATTACTGACGCAAATAAACTTTTCTATGATATTCTAATTTTTTTTAGATGCACCTATAAACCCATTGTATTTCATCTTTCCAATGTACATAAAAATAACTTTTAATATGCATTTTTTAATGAAAAAAGAGTGAATTACCCTCATTGAACCATAATCTGTGAGAGGCAAGTAACCACATTGCACTAAATATTGATTTAAATGGTTAGTAAAGAAGTTATTAATGAAATATAAACCATGTTTATTTGAATTTTTTGTTTCTGACACTAGATAATTAAACATGCCCCTGGTTATTGCTGTTCCTAAAAAAACGAACATAACTGGAGGGTTAATAACAGGTGAACTTGACTTGCCCAAGACAAAAATGACTTGGCACTCGCTTGTGACTCTGACTTGCGTCACATGTCTCGAGATTTGAACATAACGAGAAAGCACTTTAAAGTTAATTTGATACTCTTTATGTTTGACAGCCTATGTGACATGATCCATGCCTTCATGGTGCAGTGAGCCTCACCTACTTTTTACTCCAAGTAGGTTAATGGAGTTTCCCAGCTGCAAATCTCAATTTAATGTGTTAAATTGGAAGAAGAACATGCAATCTCTACTCCCGAATGCACATTAATCAACTATTAAGTTCCAAGTTTGAGTCATGAGTCTGAATGTGGAGATGAGCTCATGTGTGCTGGTGACACGGTGTAGCTGTGTGCTTTTATCTGGGCGGTCTGTAGAAAACCCCCGCACATCCTGGGGCGGATCGGACATTATGTCATATTAACACAACTATAATTACACAATCCCTATCATTTACACAGGGCTGGATTTGTGTTACCTTGTGTGTGAGTGGATGGTTTTGGTGTTCTCAGTGTACTTCTTTTCATGAACTGTTCATGCTGTGATTTATGTCTTTGAAAACCACACTTTTCATAAGGATTCATGAACTAATTTTGCATAACTTCCATCCTCAAATATAAAACTTTTCGAAAATGCAGATAAAAGCTTTTACCCGCGCTTGAGGTGTTTTTTGTCTTTTTCGAATAAGTTCTGACGTAGCAAACATTAAACTTGCATGGCTGATCAGCTGTTTTCTGACATGAAAGAACAATTGTAAGATGCTTAATTGAATCTAATTCCTGAAGACATATTTTCTCTCATGTGTGGCCAAAGTTGCCCGATTAGCAACCTATTTTTTCTCAATCTCTCAATCTCTTCTTCTACTGTTTTATTGATGGATTTATCTACAGCAGTACATTACACTGCCATCTTCTGACCAAAACACGTTCAAGTGGCTTTGTTTATTTGATCTAAACTAGTTGATGGAAACATTTTCTTTAAAATTTCGCTGCAAAATTTGATTCAACCTAAATGAAAACACGGCAACTGTCTTTGGAGCCTCTGTAAAATATGGAAGAATTATCCTATCTTAACTAAACTTTTTAGGATTATTTAAGATTAATTATACATAAATATGCTGGCGAAAATAGGTGACGATTCAAATAGCTGGCTAATATGGTAAATTGGTGCATTTTAAGAGAGAAGCAGTTTTACAAACAGACGATATACTACCCACCCATATGGAGCACTCAAAAAGGGTGAAGGAAAGCACCCAAGACACGGCATCCGCATTTGATTGGTCGACACTCTAGCTGTCTCCCCATTGGCTGGTGAAACACACTATTTTAAGTGCAGGCAGGGACATCCTTCAGTATGAGCAGCAGATATCTCAACCTGAGAGGATGTGCTTGTTCTGAATGCATGAACATTAGATTTGAGCGTGCTGACTTTAGATCTGAGCGTGCACAGGACATATTTGAATGCGAGGGAAATGTTTGTGTCCAAGAAGAAGAAATGTGAGCAAAAGCATGTGATTTTTTAGTTCAAGCACAGATTTTGAAAGAAAGCAGCAGAAATCTGAGCACAAAATGTAAGCATGAGGAGAATAAATCTGAGCACGAGAAGGAGCTGTTTTACTGAAAAGGAATACAATTATGCTCTCAAACTGAAAATCTACACTCTTGAATGAAGATAGGATAATTCTTCCATAGAAAAAATAACAAAAAATGTGGATCTAGACACATCTGGGTCTAAAGATCTGTTGTTCAATTTCAGTACCAGCAGGGCGAGCATTCTACTGAAACCAGAAGAATTAGTGCAGCAAAAAAATGGCCAAATACTTTCTAAGGTTCAGTTATGTTTAATGTGGCATTATATTCATGCTTTTATAAAATGACCAAAGTGTTTTATTTGGTCAGAAACCTGTTTTGATTTTGGTGGCATGTTCTTTGGAGACACCAATCCATAACCCAGCGGTCCCAGGCTTCTGGCTGCCCTTCTGCTCTGACCTTTTGCTCAAACTGTTTATGTCTGTATGCCTCAGAAGGATATGTAAACAGAAAAAATTGCAGGGACATTGTAAGATTACAGTGGAAATGGTCAAAACATTTGAAAACAAAAAAGATTTCTAAATGGCACAATAACGAAGCAGGAGTTTTACTTTTACTTCTAACTGTTCGTGTTAAGAGTTGAATACTGTCCTGGCTGCCAGTGTTTGCGAGGTTCATACTGTCGGCCAAAGCCAGCAACACAAATCACTCCAGTAGACAGTCTGGACCCACCTCTCTCTGTCCCTCTGATAGAATTATGACTCTCTTTGCTCTATACTTAGACTCTCAGACGATTGTATCTCCACTTCATGAGGTCCAGATTGAGCTGTTTAGAGAAATAAAGGCCTTTTTCACTCAGTTAAATATGTATGGGAAGGATGAAAGACACAGAGGGGAGAGAGAAAGTGAAATAAAGAGACAGAAGGAAAGAGTTGGCACTTGTGTTTTGCTTTATTTGTCCTATAGTGGCAAACACTCTGAAACTTTTCATACAGTCACTATGGTATCCACTGAAACATGCAGCTGCTTCCAGTTAGGGTATTGTCAGGGTAGAGAGGGGGTATTTAAAGGAAAGTGTGTGAATGTGTGTGCTTCAGTCGTGTCTTTTAAAAGAGTGTTAAGTGCAGGCGGCTACCTACGGGTCTGAGCAGTGAGGTAAACCAGGAAGTTCCCTTAAGCTCCATTCTACCAAAATTCCAACAGGGGGTACTGACAGCAGCTGCAGAAGCATTTCAGTCCATTCATTTCAATACAAAATTAGAAAAGTTCTCAATTGATTTATTACCTCAGAATTATACCTCATATACCTCAGAATATAGTCTCAATCACTGGTAAAAAATCTTCTTCAAGACAATTTGATATTAATAGTGTAAATAATGGCCCCATTTTGAAGAAAATAGAAGATAAAGAATCATATGATTTGGGGCGTGGCTACCTTTGATTGACAGGTCACTAACAAGGCGAGCCGTCATCAGAAGAGAAGCAGAACAATGCATAACCACGGCAACGTGTAAATAAAGTTAAATTTAACGTTATATACATATAAAAAAAGGAAGTTAACCGGTTTGGTCTAATAACTTTGACCTCTTCACACTGTATTTTCACTTAATGACAGTTTATTTGAACGTTTTGTTCATTAAAAATGTCTTGTTCTGCGTTTGGTTGGACTAACAGACACTCCAAGGAGTCGCTGCTCAGTTTTCTGAGGTAAGTAATGTACATTTTGTTTTTGTTTTTTTGCCAAAATGAACATCCCAGTTAATGCTAACATAGATTAGCAGCGACTTCTCTCAGTCAGTGTTCACAGATCCCCCTCGCTGCTCTACAGTCCAAATATGGTCTGCTCCTCGTATCGGAAACAAGATGGCGACAAAAGATGCAGACGAGTGTAACGATGAACTCGAGGCTTCCAACAAGCAGTCCACAAACCAATGGGTGACGTAACGGTGACTACGTCCATTATTTATACAGTCTATGGCTTAGGCAGGGAGAAACATAGAGAAGCAAAGAGAGCATTAAGTAGAATGTCCAATGAGTAAATGAGAAAGACAGACAGACAAACGAGGACCAAGAAAAAATATGAGACATCTGTTTACATTCTACTGTTTGGTTGGCCTTATGTGATTAGTTCAGCTTAATTGTTCTTTCCTGTTTCCTGTCTTTACCCTTTTAGCTTTCCCTAAATGTCCCAAATCTTTCATTTATCTGCTAATGTGTTGGTTTTATTTCTATTTTTTTTAAAATCAAAATGTATTCATTTATACCATCAAATTATAGAGATCAGAAAACCATGTATAACTTTATTGACAGAGTAATTGGGCTTTTTCATTCAAATAGAATTGGCTAATTCAGCACTCACGTATAAAAAGACACTTTTCCATCCATTGCAACAGTATTTCCTCACTTTTAGTTCAATTGACCTCATCCAGAGTCAGTGAACCATCTGATTGTTTGTTACATCCACTTTTATTTAAACAGACTTGAGCGGGCAGAGATGTGTTACATATGTCTGAAAACCAATAGATCCTGCAGCACGCTCTCTACTGTGACTGGACGATGGCCACTTTGGCCGTTTAGTCTCCTTAGAATAAACAGAAAGACCTCAGAAGAATAATTTCTCTGCATTACATATCATGTATGTTTAATACAGCTTTAACAATGTCACAATGAATAAATATTGACTGTAAAATAAAACTAGTCTTCTAACAGACTTGTAACTCTTTTCCAACACCAGCTTTACATCACGTCAGTTCTTGTTTGTGCATCTTAAGCCATGTGGATTTCATCACACTCTGATCCAATTGGGACTAACTTTGCAACACAAATGGTTGTCAACACAATTTCCAAGCACCTTATAATTCTTTACAGCATAATGGACTTTTACCATTTTGTATTGTTTTCATGTGAAACTGTAAGCTCACAGTTCAGTGTTTAAGTTCAGGGTGAGGCAGCTTAGCTGAAGTGGAAATTACTCACAGTGCATACCTGTGTCAAGGCAGCACAGATAACATAAATGTGTCATTATTGTATTTTTCATTTGCCACATTGTTTTCCATTCAAGTTAGTTTGAATAAACAGGAATTTGTCATATAGTCTTAATTGTCATAATTCATAGGATATCATACGAACCGTTGTGCATAAGTCTCTGTAAGAGGTTATATATTTATAATAATATAAGTTATATATCATATAAATGAAAATACATTACAAGAAGTGAATTACATCCTGCTTGGCCAGTAATCTCACACTCCACCATATTTTATTGAAATATGTTGATGATTTTAAGATCAAATCAAATCAAATCAAATCATATCAAATCCTGCTCAATCAGACAAATTACTAAAATGTTACCTACCTCTATTTTAAGTTAGATCAAGTTATGCCTCAGTAAAACACCCTATATGTAATAAAATGCACACACACACACACACACACACACACACACACACACACATACATATATATAGGTACCATTGGTTTCTGTTTTGTCTTTTGAATGTCTCTCAACCTGATAGTGTCATGTGAGGGAGTTTAGAGGGGGTTGGTGTTTGTGTGTGATTATGGACCTCCAACACAGCTGTGAACTGCATGCAGCTGTATATAAGTACTGTGTCACTGTAGGATTGCTGATGTGTCTTGAGAAAGGTCCTCGTGACCCAAAATGTCAACCCTTTTTAAATAGATCAAAGAAGAGGTTATTAGTGTGTGTGGGAATTTACTTTTTTCTTGAATAAGGCTTTGATTCCCTGCAACATGTTGCCCTCTACCAGGGACAGTGAACCCCTCACTGAGGCAGCATCAGTGACATTTTCTTTCCACCAACCTATTCAGGACCACCATCAAGAATTTATTGCTCCTTCGGGTGGCTGAGCGACTGTGAGGTCATCCTGTGGGTGTCTCAAGATCAGCGACTGTCTCTTTCTAAATCCCCTTTTAATGAGAATCAAAGCAAAGCTCAATGAAAGCTTCATCCCTTCACAAGGCCAAACCAAACATCAGGAGGATCAAGAAGCTTCCAGTGATATACACACAAATCCCTGCAAACAAACCATGAGGGCACTGTATATACACAAACTGCACCTTTTCATCCTCGTGTGGAGTTTCTGTCTGAAACAAGAATACACGTGCACACACATGCACATCCATAAATAAAGACAAACCAAAACCCAATTTAGACTTTCATCCACAATAACAGCCAATTTTTGATTAAAAGAACCTGGATAACCATTTTTGACATGTTTCATGGTGTGAGTGTGACCCATTCATGAAAGACAAGGAAATTACGCTTTAAATGCTGTTTTTTTCCTTACAAACATCATTTTTCAAGCAGCAGATTTCACTTTTGCAGGCTACACAGACACAGTACATTTGTAAAATGGTAAACCATTAACACAAAACAAATGTTCTGGTCATTTGGCTCTATCTGCAAAAGTATTTTCACATTTGAAGGGTGTAAACATGGAAGTTTTTCCACAATAGTGTGGAAACTGACAAGTAACAAATAGACAAAGACAAACCCGAAAATGTTGCAACTTTTGGTCGAGGCCACCAACAAAAAAGTTGGATCATCCACTACATAAAACCTTTATGGACCAAAAAAACAGCAGTGGACGGCTCCTCTCTGCAGGACGGAAAGATACAAAAGATCCTTAGCTCCTACAGCCATCAGGCTGTCTCATTCTTCAAAAGCTAACAGACTCACTGAATTTTCCCCTCAGGGATAAATAAAGTAAAGGAATTTATCATTTGAATTTTGAATTTAATGGAGAAAATGCGATGCAGTGCCCTTTCAGGGAATGAACACAATTTGCCCCACCACATGCGGTCTGTGCCCCTTTTCTTTCTTTCACCCCTGCCCTCCAGACAGCCTGAGTCCACCACTGCATGTGAGGTCATCAACACAAAATTGCCTGCTTCAGTCCCACCACAGCCAATACAAAGCTGTCAGCCCTTTAATACACACTGAATTGCCAGTATTATTAGAAAGCTAAACAGGCCGATTACCCTTCTCTCTTTCATCATCGACTCCGTATTATACCCTCTAAGAGCCTTTACTGTAATAAATTAAGCTTTCATGTGTTGCTTTTAAAGTACTTCTATGGGTCTTTTGAGTTCCTGCATGATACATGTCTTCAATTTACATCTGAGCAGGAATGATGGGAATGCTGCTCTGCTGGATGTATAGTCTCTTAAATCAAGGTATAGCTGGCGCTGGTCCAGTTAAACTCGACAAATCATGACTGTCATAGATAGCAGGTTGGTACCGTATGGGCCCACAGGTCTGGAATGAACCGCATGCTTCATAAGGATAAGAGGTGCACATATAAAACAGAGAAAATGGAGAGATCAGATGCTTGTCATTAAACACAAAGACGGTTTTATAGGTTTGGATTTGCAGACAGGTTGTTTGTGCAGAAATCTATCCATAGAAAGTGGGCAGGGCAGCGGACAGAGGAAGTGATGGGAATGAGAGATATTTACTTGGTGTAAGCAGTAAATCCAACCAATGCTGGTTAGCCATATAAGCAGAAACAGTGGTCAAACATCCAAACAAGTAATCAAGGAGCCAGTGCAGTGAGGTTTCATATGTTTCACTTTAGTTTTAAATGCCCTTTAACCATTGTGTTTTCTTCCCTTCCAGCCTGCTGTTTTTGTCCTCCTGGGTCAAAACTTACCCAGTTTGGTTTGACCATTTTAGAACATTAAGAGACCACTTTCACAAATGTTTCTTAAATCAGCATCTCTACATCTGTGGCAGCCAGTCCATTCCAGTGTTGGTTCGATTCCAACACAAGCCTCCTCATTCTACTTAATGAGACACTGATCAGCTGATCACCTGAACCAAATCTGATTTTATGAGGAATATTATAAAAACCACTTCTGTGACCAATAATGATTTCTAACCTATTCCTTAGTCAAAATATTAGTGTTGTGTTGTGTTGTTTAAAAATGAATATGAACATGTTTTCTTTGCATTATTAGAGGTCTGAAAACACATCATGCATCTTTTGTTTTGTTTTGTTATTTTGACCAGTTGTCATTTCCATCCATCCATTCTCGTCCGCTTCTCCGGGGCCGGGTCGCGGGGGCAGCAGGCTAAGCAGGGCATTCCAGGCGCCCCTCTCCCCAGCCACAACGTCCAGCTCCTCCTGGGGGACCCCGAGGTGGTCCCAGGCCAGGCGAGAGATATAATCCCTCCACCATGTTCTGGGTCTCCCCCGGGGCCTCCTACCAGTTGGACGTGCCCGGAACACCTCTAACGGGAGGCGCCCGGGAGGATCCTTACCAGATGCCCAAACCACCTCAACTGGCTCCTTTCGACGCGAAGGAGCAGCGGCTCTACTCCGAGCTCCCTCCGGATGTCTGAGCTCCTCAACCTATCTCTAAGGCTGAGCCCAGCCACCCTACGGAGGAAGCTAATTTCGGCCGCTTGTATCCGCGATCTTGCTCTTTCGGTCACTACCCTAAGTTCGTGACCATAGGTGAGGGTTGGAACGTAGATGGACCGGTAAATCGAGAGCTTTGCCTTCCGGCTCAGCTCCTTCTTCACCACGACGGTCCGGTACAACGCCCGCATTACTGCTGACGCTGCACCAAATCGCCTGTCCATCTCACGTTCCATTCTACCCTCACTGCTGAACAAGACCCCGAGATACTTGAACTCCTTCGCTTGAGGCAGTACCTCTCTCCCCGCCCAGAGGGGGCAGTCCACCGTTTTCCGGCAGAGAACCATGGCCTCATACTTGGAGGTGCTAACTCTCATCCCAACTGCTTCGCACTCGGCTGCAAACCGCCCCAGTGAGTGCTGGAGGTCTCGGCTTGATGAAGCCAAAAGAACCACATCATCTGCAAAAAGCAGAGATGCAATTCTAAGGTCACCAAACCAGATCCCTTCCTCCCCCCGGCTGCGCCTTGAGATCCTGTCCATGAAAACCACGAACAGAATCGGAGACAAGGGGCAACCCTGGCGGAGGCCAACACCCACCGGGAACGTGTTTGACGTTGTGCCGAGTATGCGGACACAGCTCTCACTTTGGTTCTATAGGGACCGGATAGCTCGTAGCAACGAGCCCGGTACCCCATACTCCCGCAGTACCCCCCACAAGACTCCCCGAGGGACACGGTCATAAGCCTTCTCCAAATCCACAAAACACATGTAGACTGGATGGGCAAACTCCCATGACCCCTCCAGGAGCCTCGAAAGGGTAAAGAGCTGGTCCGTTGTTCCACGGACAGGACGAAAGCTGCATTGTTCCTCCTGAATCTGAGGTTCGACAAACAATTTAAAAGTAAAAAATAAATAAAAGCAGAAATGATTATATTATTATATGTTGATGGATTATCACAGATTGATATCTTTAGTTCAGGGCGAGGCAGACAACCAACACTGGCAGGAAAGCAGACAAAGACAGGAAATAAAAGAAAAAATGACTTTTGTAGCTCCTCCTCTTTCTTCTTGTTGTCATGCGGAGTATGTTATTAATTTGTGTCTTGTGCTTTTTCCCTCAGGTGTGATCAGCTATAAAAAGGACATTGCAGCCATTCTTCTCTCTCTCACTCAGCTTTAGTTTGGTTTATTTTTTCCTTTGTTTTCCGATGGGACTGGTGGGACTCAGTCTTTTTACATTTTATTTCTGTTTGTTGTTTTCAACAGGATATGGTTCTGGGGGTAGAGGGGTTTCATAAGGACCTGCTGCCCCATTGTGGGATAGTCCCCCTTTCTTATATTGATTTTTGCCAGCACATCAGATCTTTGTTTTGAGTAGTTTGAGATCAGTTCTTGGCTTGTTTGTTTGCACATATGTTCTCTAATTCACTGCAACTTTAACATGTTTGCACTACTAGTTTTTTAGTTTGGTCTTGGTTGTTTTCTTGTTTTTATTTTCATTTTATATTATTAATTAATTAATTATTATTTTATTTTTTAAATCTTTATTCTGTTTCTATTTCATTTTTATTATTCTATTTTTGTTACCTTTTCTGTTTTACTCTGTACTTGTGCTGCTGCACATGGGGGATCAATAAAGGAATATCTTATCTTATCTTATCTTATCTTATCTTATCTTATCTTATCTTATCTTATCTTATCTTATCTTATCTCTGTTTCACAAACTGTTAATAAATCCTTACTATTTTGCCAAACTTGACCTGGCTAATTATGTTAGACCTCCGTTTTGGCGAAGCCTTTGGAGTGGATCTTAAGAATGACACATGAGGTTCGTGCTACAAAACAAAACAGGAAACACTGAACAACCCAAAACCTGGAAAACAAAATCCACAAGATATGTCAACAGATAAAACAAAGACTGATACCAATATTCACTACAAAAGAAATGCTGACAAGTCTAAAACACAGCTTCACAAAGCTATGGGCCTGGACAAGCGAAAAAAGCTATGCAAATTTATCACAATCTTTTTTGTTCTCTTGTCAAATTAGAACAACAAGAGACCCAGTTTTTTGTGTGTCTGGAGATATAAATCAGATGACGAGCATGCAATACAGCTGACCGATGCATTTCTCCATCCAGACCAATATGAAGAATTAGCTGGGTTATAGGATTTGGAAGTAGATTGAGTAAAAACTGCTTTGTAAGAGCCGACAGATGTGATTAACGCTTGTTGCTGCAGAGCGAAGCGAGCTCTGTTTCTGAGCAACTCGAAGTGTTTATCTCTAAAGTAAACTAAATGTTTATAGATGTGAGAGAAGCAGAATTCTTTCCACGTTTTTCTCTCCCTCTCTACCTCTATCTCTCCTTGCCTCTGTTTTGCTTACACTTCACTGTGTGGGACAGTTAAGTGAAGTTCTTCCACACCAGGTTTATAGGTCATTCCATATTTACTTCGCAATCTGTAAAGGAGGAATACAGACTACCATTACTTTTGATGGGAGTTTGAAGAAATTGTAAATCTGCCACATTAATATGATTGAATTCACTAAAACATTGATTACTGATTTTTTTTTTTTTGCAGCACAATAATAACTGGGCCTGACGGCACAATGCAAGTGTCATGCACATGGGAAACATTAGCAAATGTGAGTAATGCTGATTACACAAAACACTTCAGAGGAGGACTTTGTTTACTTAAAATGTGCAGGCCTCCACTCCGGTTGTTTAATGAGTTATTACTGAAGGTGCAAAGTCATTTAAAGTGGTATATGGTGGCCTCTCGCCTCCTGCTATGGTAACAAGAATTACCTTGAATTTTTTGCAACTGCATGTATCACAGATTTGACACACTAGTCTGCACGAACACTACAGCAACACGAGAAGCCACAAACGTGATGAAATTCAACACATTTACAGTGCAGTAAAGCATTGTTACAAAGCATGAGAATACTTAATCACAGTTGGCCCAGTTCCCAGACAGGCATTAAGCCTACTTCTTGGATAAAGTGCCCTTTAAACCATATAAGCTCAAATTGGCTTTTTCTGATATGGCTTGTAATAGTATCACATTAAATTGAGCCCAGCATGAATGAATGAATGAAGAATGTTCCTGAAGAAAGAATAGTTACTACACGAGTAAATGAGACCTCCCACAATGCAGGTTTGACTTCAGACTTACATGAGCTGAACAGAATCTAACTGAACCCACTGCCTCTGGACATGGGAATTGTAAGCTTTCTATTTAGAAGAGAAGAAAGGAAATTAAAGACCTATCCTTTTTCACTGACTTTTACTTTTTAAATTTTTGTTTTTGCCTTACTTGTTAAAGTTTTCATTTTGTTTTCTCATTATATGTTTAGCTGTGTGTGTGTGTGTGTGTGTGTGTGTGTATGTTTGTGTGTGTGTGTGCATGATTCTGTATGTCTCTTCTGTCCACAGCTTATCTCTCATATTACCGAACCAATCAGTCTAATATTGGTTTTTCACATTTAATACTGTCTGCTGAAGGACCTCTCATGGTTGCGCTGATTCATACAGGTGCATCTCAGTAAATTATAATATCATGGAAAAGTTTATTGTCAGTAATTAAATTCAAAGGGTGGAAATAACACATTATATAGATCCATTACTCAAAGACTGAAACATCTCATGTCTTAATTTATTTCATTTCTTCTAATTATAATGATTATGGCTTACATTTAATGAAGACCTAAAATTCAGTGTCTCAAAAAAATTTGAATATTACAAAAGACCAATTTTAAAAAGTATGTTTAATATGGAAATGTTGGCCTCTGAAAAGTATGTCCATCCATATGACTCAAAACTTGGTTGGTGCTATTTGACTTGAACTACTGGAAATTGACTTTTACATCATATTCTAATGTATTGAGATGCATCTGTACTTTTTGATGAACTTGTTTTATTTCATCATTCAGTCCTCACACCTCACAAGTCATCAACAACTGCCTCAGTGAAATAGCAAAGGCATATTTTCAAAAGTATGCTGAAATAACTGCAACATAATGGCAATGTGTAAAAAGTCTGAATTCATCAAATGCTTTTTCAGGTCTATCTGCAAGACAACAAGCAAACTAGTTTTAAAATGCTTGTTTTCTGAGTGAAGTTCTGATCGATCAGAGCTGCGTCCATGTCTGCACTCGACTCGTTTATAATCACAATCAATTCCACTTGATTCCATTTCAATCACGTCTTGAGCTCCTCATGATACCATCCAGATCTGTTGAGTTTCATTCTGGCAGCACATGCTCTCACAAATGTGGACTCCACAATCAATAAGTTACTACTCCTAAAACAAATTGTTTCAGATGTGTTTGAGAAAGCCACAAAGCAAACATTAACTATTCTAAATAAAAGCTCACTCCTGGTTTAATTTGTCCAGAAACAGGCCCCATTAGTTGTAGTTTAATGATCAGAGACAGACTTTGTATATATTACCTCACACCCTGAATTTTAAGAGAACAGCTCATTTAGCTGTTTTAGCAGCGTGGCTGCTGATCTTAAGTTCAAAAACACACTTCTTCTCGGGTGCAATAAAGTCGTATGAGACGCAAAACTGTGAAAACACGTTCCGACAACTTTATGCACAAATTTAAGGCCAATATTTAGCTCGGGACACACAAATATAGCAGCCTGGTGCTTTTACTATGTAATGAAAAACTGTCATGTCAAGTCAAATTGAACCCCTTGTGTTTTTCACAGTGCGGCTCTTGAAATGTTTGTGAAAAATCATGCACTTAAGACCAGTGAAGAATGTGAACAATCATGGTAATGCACTTCTCATTTTATTAAGATCCTACAAAAAAACAAGCAAATAAGAAGCTCCAGAACAAAAAAAATGTGTTGGTAGAACAATAAGTTAAACACAAGAAGAAGATTTGTGTCGAAGAGACACTGGGATATGAAAAGGCATGTGAGTGACATGTTACTGTTAAAGCAATCATGATAAAAGAAATATGTACAATACCAAAGAAACAATGTGGTAGCAATATAATTTTCACATAATTTACAAGACGACTAGTATAGATGGCATACCAGCAGCTACACATCACTGTTGACATCTAGAAAAGAATGATGGATATCAGCACTGCAAAATTCATTTTCTCATTAAAAAAAGTAGTTTTGTTAGAAATATTTCTAAAATTAAGAATAAGATCACCACCCGGTTTACTTCACTATTCACAATAAGCCAAGACTAATGGCCACATACTGGAATCATAATGGTGAGAAAAGAAAATCGGCTCTCATTTCTCTTCCTCATCTCCCTCCCTGTACAAGCATATATCACTTCTTTAACTTGGCTGTGAGCAGAACTTTCACTTCGTAGAGGAACTGTATGTTGTGGGTAAAAAAAAAAACCAAACCAGGTGATTATTACTCCCACATGCTGTCCAGGCTGTGGACACTTTTTTTTTTTTTTTTTTTTTACAGCTGTGTCTCCGTCTCAAGAGCACATGAGCATTTTTAAAAGTTGTCATGCGAGGCGGAGAGCATATCAGTGTCGAAATGGAGTGTTTTTAATAAACAGACCCGGTGAACTCCATGCTCTTGTTTTTATGAACTGGAATTCTTCAGTGTGAACATGAGTGAGAGTTGAAATTCCTCTCTCAGTCAGGTGCTTGAGAGCACCTCAGTTACAATCTTCTTTGAATGTGTATCACACTGTTTTAAAATGAAATCATTGCATGCATGCATGCACAACATTAGGCTAAGTTGCTTCACCATTAAAGTCTCATTTCTTGCAATTAGTTGTTTATAAATTGAGGCTGTTGTGATCACATCTGGGAGAAATTCTATTAAGTATAGAGTGTCTCCTGCAGGGTTTTATTTACATTTCAGAGGGTGGTGCTGGGAACGCTGCAAAGGAGACATTTACTATTGGTTATAGTTTGGTAAACCCACTCACCAAAGCATACTGAAACACATTCAAATCACAATCAGGAGAACTGCTTATAATGAATTATTGCTTATTGTTTCATGTAACTGAAAAGTGAGCGAAAAAGTGACCATCAAACAGAGATGTCCCCTAGTTTTTAACAGTGAAAGTCTGAATAATAAACTGCATAGATGTAAATTACAAAATGCAAAAGTCCATCTGCAACAGGAGTATAATGCATAACTGTAACATAGTTAAAAAGACACTTTAAAAACCCTTAACCGAAGCTTTAGCAAAATATCATTAGATCTTAAAAAGACTTTGCAAAAACACAGATTGACATTTTGTAGTGTGCATGGAAAACTGCATGGGAAACTGTTAGAATACCTGAATGCATAAATGTATCAGATAGCAGAAAAACCACCAACTCCAAACACACCAATCAACTCCAAATGCTCTTGTGATAACCCTCATCACACACACACACACACACACACACACACACACACTGAAGTTGTTATTTTAAGGCTTGAACGAGTGTTGTCATGGGACATTGAATATTATGCTGGTAGTAAACTTGTGCTGGTTCCTATAAAAGCTGGTGTTGCAATATCAAACTGCATGTTAGCTCTATTATCTGCAGACTTTTGCCATCTGTGCATTTCTTGCTTATTACATGGAATATTCACACATGCTGTGCTTGTGATGTGGATATGAACATACTTTTTGAATATGACCTTAACTGATTCAAAATTTTTCTCTAGAATTCAATGTAAACACACTGATTGAGAGATGAGGGCTGTCAGGTTGGGAGCTTGAGTTTTTGGACACTCATCAGATCCGAGCCTTATTCTTACATATTTTAAAATGCTCAATATACATAACATTGATCAAGACTGTCAGTGTAGAGATGCTGATCTTGGATCACTGAAAAAACATTTTTCATAGGACTCTCCCAAAGGCACAACTGATCCAAGATCGTCATTCCTGCCTGACAGAACCTGATAAATGTAGGCTCGGATACTCAGTAGCCCCATTCTCCCACATTTTAGTTTCCCAGTTATGTTGCAGTAGAGCTCAGACTAGCTCCACCTTGGAGTTGGGGTAAACCGCAACAACATCGTAGCCCTCTGGCGGCTGGACGCGTGCCTTGGCGTGGGTCTCACAGTACAGATTTTCCTCGATGAAGAAGTAGCCTCTCTGCTTGAGGTTGACGCCGCAGTCGTCGCACATGAAGCACTCGGGATGGTAGAGCTTGTCCCTGGCCTTCACGATGGTGCCACTGGACGAGGAGATAAAGAGAGATACACAGTTAGACTTTTGGAGGCTTTAGAGGCACAATGTGTAGGATTTTGTCTGTTCTGTTTTGAAAACACAACATTCAAAGCCTTAGAGACACCAGAAGTGCTCACTGCCCGACAGCGGAGCAAGCCAACCCAGATTCACTCTCATTTTTTAATAATTTGTCTGCTCTGTGTTTCACCTCACTATGAAACACGTGTTTTTTCCACACTGTGTCCCCCATTTTTGTAGCTTCTTCTTGGATGCATGCTTATGATATGGCACCTGGTTTGCCAGGTCATTATGACAAAGTTACCAGATAAACCAGGCTTATTACAATTAATCTGAAAACATTTCAGTTGATTCAGTTATATAAAGCAAATTCAACATACAGTCATGGAAAAAATATTTGACCACCCATTGTTTTCTTCAATGTTTTGTTCATTTTAATGCCTGGTACAACTAAAGGTACATTTGTTTGGACAAACATAATGATAACAACAAAAAAAGTCAAAATTTTCCATGGTTTCTTGATGATGATTTTGGTTATTATCAAGAAAACCATGGAAAATGTCTAGATATCAGCTCTGAAATTAAACTCTTATGAGCTATTTTTGTTGTTATTATCATATTTGTCCAAACAAATGTGCCTTTAGTTGTACCAGGCATTAAAATGAACAAGAAATTGAAGAAAACAATGGTCTAATATTTTTTTCCATGATTGTAGTTCCCAGCACAAGTTGCACAAATCATCTTAAAATACGTCTACTCAAAATAAGCCTGTCTTATGGTAAACTTGCTTCATGGAAAAAGGCTCAGGTCGCTACAGTTTATAGATGCTAACCCTCACAACCTGTGCGTTGTGATGCTAAGCTAACTTTTTTGACAATTAGGATACTTAAGCTTGAAATATATTCATTTTGAGCCACATTAGGTTTGTATTATTCCTTTTATTACTACAATGTCATAGTTTTCCAGTCCTTAATCCGATGTCCAGCCTAATGTATAACAGACCATGTTTAGTGCTGACAGATGTCTGTTTCTTATTAATATTCTGGTTTCTGTTTGATACATTTTCTGCTGGATCCTGAGTCAGAATCTGGAATCTATTTGTATTGACATTGTACAGAAGGAACACAGCCTTACATGTAGGCCAAAGGAGTAAAAAAATACCAAAGATAGTGGACGCTACATTTTCATATGCATCAAAGCTGGGTGGCATGGTGACCGAAGCTTTACAACACTATAGGGCTGCACTACTGAGAAGCATGAAAATGCATGATTGGAAAATGATGCAATGACACGAAAACCACCCTAAAAGGAAAACCGCAGACAGTTTTTAGGGAGGTGCCATCATCGCAGAGGAGAAACATTAAGCAGAACACTGTAAAAGGAAGTCATTGATGATGAATCGCTCATAACTGAGTCACCATTGTTTATTGAACTTTCCATTATCTATGCAAATCAGCAATTATCATACTTTATGGTGACTATAACCATGTTGAATATAATCATCACATGTCATATTTCAGGGAGGTTTTCAAAGGACTAACGCTGAGAGGAGTTTCAGGATAATGTCACACCTGGGAGCTGAATAGTACGTGTTCATTCTGCTGGCTGGCTGCTGATCAACACTGGTGCATTATGAAGTTCACTGCTTCACTCAGTCTCACAGTGACGACACTTGTAAAGGGCGTTGTTCATTCACTGTTCCCAATAAGATTTTCCTTTCTGGACCGGGGATTCAGGCCAGCGACCATTCAGTCATAAGCCCGCTTCTTTTTTGAACTGCCTTTCCCATTTAACCACATGACTTGCTGGATAAACTCTTGACACAGAGCTCTACACTTGTTTTAAAGGCTGTAAAATGCTCGCGGGTTACAACAGCCTAATTGTGCCCTGCAAGCTCCCACAATGCCCTCTTGTTAACAAGTAAAGTAAGCTGATGACTTCACTGCTTACCTGCAGCTGTTTTTATAGAGGTGGGATTACCGGTGCATGTGGTTACAGTGGCAGAAAGGTGAATGTTTAGTGTACGTTTGTGTGTATGTGTCTGTGCATGGGAAAGGGTGTGGAGGATGGTTTAATCATTAAAATGATAAATGGGAATAGGTTATCCTGAGTACTTGTAAAAGGCCTGTTAGTGCAGGTAGACCTGCACAAGTTAACTCTTTGTTACATTCAACTCACGTAGTGCAACTTTAAAGTAAACTTTATAACCACAAGCACAGTGATAAAACCAGACAGAGATATGTATAATTTCCAGATGGTGATTAGAATACTTCTAACAGCAAATCTGATAATAAATCATTCATATTTTTATGCATTTATTTAAGGCATCTTCAGCAGTCTGTAATTTTAGACCTCAGTAACTATAATTTTCAAACCATCAAGTTTAACACTATGATATGTAATACCTATAATTAAAAAAATACATCAGACATTAGTGAAACATTTATAGAATATTCATTTTGGATGTATCGATTGGGTCTTTACACTTTAAGACCAAAAATTTAAGTTCAAGATATGCAATCGAATAGCCATTGTATGTATGTATGAGATCGACTAAAATGAAAACAAGGATCTGTTTTTTACTTACACAATGCCGTTACAGCAGCGTGTGCACTGAGGCAGCTTCTGAAGACCAGACATTGGGCTGGGGATGGGGCTTCCCAGTTTGGGGATTGGAGACCTGACCGGAGACTTTAAGTTCCTCATTCTGTCTGTTGGAGACACACCTAAAGAACAACAAAAGAAGAAAATAGAAAGCACAGCATGAATACAAGGCCTTAAGAAATAGCACCGCACACCATTTGCAGGACATATCTTACAGATATGCATGATATACATATACAAGAGGATTCCAGGCACTGACATAATAATAACATTTCCAGTGTGGGCCTCTGGTAACCCAGGTTGCCATGTTTATTCTGTATGTTTAAGTGTGTGTCAGTATGTGTCTGCATATGTGTTCTGGGGCCACTGGATTCCAGGTAGTGCCTATCTGGTGGTTCCAGGAAAAAAGTCATACAGGGTCATGAGAGTGTATTTGTCTTTGCACCAGCAGGAAATTCCCTTTCAGTTCCAGGTTATAAGATGAGGGCAGGACAGTATCTACAAACACCCTAGCAACCACACAGAACACCCCAGCAACCACATGGTTCACATGTAGGCAGGTTTTTAAAAATAACAAAAAACTAAAAAACAAACAAATGTCAGCAGTAAAGGGGAAAAAATGGAAGTCAATCTTATTAAATCAATGATTGCAAACAAATAAAGAAATCATCCATGTTTGAAGTCACAATTACAGTCATGGAAAAAAATATTAGACCATTGTTTTAATTGTTCATTTTAATGCGTGTACAATTAAAGGTACATTTGTTTGGACAGATATAATGATAACAACAAAAATAGCTCATGAGAGTTTAATTCAAAAGCTGATATCCAGCCATTTTCCATGGTTTTCTTGATAATAAAACCAAAATCATTATCAAGAAAACAATGGAAAAAGGCTAGATATCAGCTCTTAAATTAAACTCTTATGAGCTATTTTTGTTGTTATCATTATATCTGTCCAAACAAATGTATCTTTAGTTGTACCAGGCATTAAAGTGAACAAGAAATTGAAGAAAAAGGGTGGTCGAATATTTTTTTTCCATGACTGCAGGTGTGAGGTCTCCTGTCACCACTATAGTCACCATCTAGTAACAACCTATAAACACTCTAGCAACCATACTGCAATCATTTACACATTTCACCCACTTGAGCTGTTGTTTTCCTTTACAAAAACTAGATTTGTTGTATCATGCTCAAGGCAAGTGGTATTCTATTTCCTGCCAAAGGTCATTGCATGGTTAGCTTTAGTGTTTCTGTGAGTTAGGATCACATTTGTTTTTGGCCTTGTTGCTTGGTTTCATAAACAGGATGTTTCCACTTGTCCTCTTCCTCAGCCTCTCTATTGAATTTGTCTCAATGTGAATAATTGAAGAGATTTATGCTTTCACTTAGAAATCATGTGGAGGGCAAAACACTGCAGGACACCACTTTTCATGGCGGTAACAAAATTATTGTTATAATTTTTCACTGATGTGAAATTTCTGTGTTAAGTTATGAGAAGGTACTCAATGACCTCTTTCTCTTTCCCTTTCATTGAAATTTTTGTTGTTCTCTCGTGAATGCCCTTCCTTCTCTATGACCTCTGTGTCTCTTCCTGTGAGCTCCATTCAACAGTCCGGAGTGGCATTTCCTAGCAGGGGTTCATCAGTCAACCTGGTTAGACACCCGGCAGGAAAACATCCCATGTTACAGAGTCAATCTTTGATCATCACACCAATATGCTACAATCACACCATATCTGTGAAAAACACTAGGTGAGTTGTGATGACATTCATCTGATCGGTGGTTTGGGTTGGACCTGACATTCTTTTTGTGCCAAAGCCTATAAAAGAAAACTTTGATGCCAAAGTGCATGCATGAGGCTTCATTTAAAAGGTAAAAATGTATTGTTTCTGCAAATGTGCTTATTTAGCATGTGGATAGAAGACAACCAAAACCCCAGTTCCAAAAAAGTTGGGACGCTGTGTAAAATGGGAATAAAAACAGAAAATATATTCTCTTTGTATATATACAATCATGGAAAAATTATTAGACAACCCTTGTTTTCTTCAGTTGCTTGTTCATTTTAATGCCTGGTATAACTAAAGGTATATTTGTTTGGAAAAATATAATGACAACAACAAAAATAGCTCATAAGAGTTTAATTTAAGAGCTGATATCTAGACATTTTCCATGGTTTCCTTGATAATGATTTTGGTTTTATTATCAAGAAAACCATGGAAAATGTCTAGATATCAGCTCTTAAATTAAACTCTTATGAGCTATTTTTGTTGTTATCATTATATTTGTCCAAACAAATGTACCTTTAGCTGTACCAGGCATTAAAATGAACAATAAACTGAAGAAAACAAGGGTGGTCTAATAATTTTTTCCATGACTGTATATATGTATCCTATAAAATTGGCAAATTATTTCTGTTTATTTATATTTTGGACATGTCCCAACTTTTTGGGTTTGTATGGTACAATAAAGCTACAAGTCCACCAATAAAGACTTAATAATAAGAGATTGAGGCTGGTAATACTGTTGGTCGACAAGTTTTGCTGCCTTCCCATGGACTGCACTTTTTTATTAAGAGTGTTCAAATCCAATCATCAAGCGTTTAGTTATGCCTGACTGGAATGCATGAAAGGGGCATACTTAATACTGGCTATCTGGAGCCACTCCAGTAGTTATAAGCTAACCACTGGACCAGGGTAAATCACTGGGTTACAGTTATGAAGTTGACTATATGACGTCCCTCACTGATGATGTGCCAGTAGAGGCTATTGAGGCCAGCAGGCCACCTATCAGTGCCACTAACCACAGTCTAATTACCTGGCACCTGAGTCAAAGCACTTTCCATCCCTCAGTAACAGTTAGCCTCTGACTGCTCCATGGTGTGTTTAAGAGCCGACATTAGCCTGGTATGTTATTTCTGGGCCTAATGTCTCTATTAGCCAATGATACACACTAATGGAAAAGCTTTTATGTGTCTCGTGACTTTCTCACACAGGGGAAGGTTGACTAATAAAAGTCCAGTCAGGAAAAGATACAAAAAGCAGAATGAATGAGTGCTTGTTTAGTCTTGCTTCTACATTTTTAAACAGCCAGACTACTTAGTCCCTGTATATTTTGTTGCCAAATGCTGACAGTCACCATATTTTATTTGACAGACAGTGACAAGTCGGCCGATTACAACATATATCTCACCCCGCGCTGCATTCATGCCACAGTGTGTGTCCTACAGTGTGACTAATATCAACCAGACATACTGTAAAACAGCCCCCATCCTAACTCAAACCTGACAAGTGCAGAATGTGAAGCCTCAGGGACTTTCAGGCAAAGGGAATCACCATGTCCAAAGATAAATAGGCAGCTGTAATAATATCATTTTAGACAGTAAAGTAAGTAAAAAAAACTTGATTTGTTCCCTGCTGCACAGACTTTAGGATTGTATTTCTCCCAGGGATTTAAAAAAAAAGTTTTTATTTAGACTATATGACAAGAAAGATCATTGAAAAATGGGCACAATAAAATTGATGGAAAGACACTCTCTAATCCTTGAGATCCTTATTTTAATCAGTAACCAATCTGATAATCAATTTTAGACTTAGAATGAGGTTAAAACTAAGGATTTCGTTGTGGTTTTGATTGTTTCATACCACTGTAAACTGAGTACTACAAAGTCTTTCCACTATAGTTCAGACAAATAAAACAATGACTTCACTTTGGGCACTGGGAGCTAATGACGGGGATATTGTGAGCATTTATAGAGTGAGCAAATGAAAGAATATTAAACAAAAACTATAAGGGCTGCTCGCCTATAGTGCTGTCAAAAGACCAAAGAGCAACAGATCACTGGCATCACATGTTTACCACCACTGGACTCAGGCTCTAAATCCTGTATCTTTTCAGCTTTGTCTTGGTCCAAGTGGAATAATAATCTGCTCTGAGTGCTCCCTCTGCTTTTACTTTTGTGTTTAAAAGGGGACATGACTGATGTGATGTTTAACTTATCTATCTTAATTGGCGTTCACAAATACAGAATTCTAATCAAATCCATGCAATCAAATCCAAGCAGGCCTACTGGGATAGATTAGAATAAATGAACCCCAGCAAGATGATGCACTTTAAAGCCAATTTTCTGGAATTAAATAATGTAAGGAACAGTAGTAAATACAGCCATGGAAAAAAATATTAGACCACCCTTGTGTTCTTCAAGTTCTAATGCCTGGTTCAACTAAAGATACATTTGTTTGGACAAATATAATGATAACAATAAAAATAGCTCATGAGAGTTTAATTAAAGAGCTGATATCTAGACATTTCCCATGGTTTTCTTGATAATGATTTCGGTTATTGTTAAGAAAACCATGGAAAAACATTATATTTGTCCAAACAAATGTACCTTTGGTTGTACCAGGCAATAAAATGAATTGAAGAAAAAGGGTGGTCTAATAATTTTTTTCCATGACTGTATACATTTTTTGAAACAAATGACACTTGAGTTCAAGGAATGGATGAAGTTTAAGAGATGTCACTGGAATTTAGTTTATATCTTTTCCAACCTTAAGAGAAACACTCCCCAGTCGTGTTTTTCCCTTGTCCATCCTCCCCTTTAATTCAACTCATTAATGATGGTGGAAAATCTCATCAGCAACAGATTAATCCCAAGCCTTCACATTCAAAAGCCAACTATTCAAATTTGTTTTAGACAAACAGAAACAGTTCCATAAAGGCTTATGTGGTAGCATATACAGTCATGGAAAAAATATTAGCTCACCCTTGTTTTCTTCAATTTTGTTCATTTTAATGCCTGGTACAACTAAAGGTACGTTTGTTTAGACAAATATAATGATAACAAAAATCACAAGAGTTTAATTTAAGAGCTGATATCTAGACATTTTCCATGATTTTCCTGATAATAACCAAATCATGATCAAGAAAACCATGGAAAATGTCTAGATATCAGCTCTTAAATTAAACTCTTATGAGCTATTTTTGACTTATTATATTTGTCCAAACAAATGTACCTCTATAGTTGTACCAGGCATTAAAATGAACAAACGCAATGAAGAAAACAAGGGTGGTCTAATATTTTTTTCTTCCGTGACTGTAAGTAACATTCATACTGGTACAACTTTCTATTATCTTTCAACTTTAGGAAATACTGCTTCAAACACTCTTAACTTGACACCAGTGTTTTACTTTCAGTCCACCCCTCTTCCATCCACATTGTTATCCAATCACAGGAGAGCCTGAGGAATTCTGGGTAAACTGACACTCTTGTTTGCTTTAACTTTAAAAGCCCCTGAAAGTCAACATGGCCTCTACAGGGGCTTTCACCTTCAAAAGGGGACCAACTACTGTGATTTAAAAGCCTGGCAGCAAGGTATGCATTCAAAAACAGGATGATCTGAATTTAAGTGTTGAATGTGTTCAATTATTAATATGAAGCCTCTTCTTTATTGGGTTATTTAAAAAAAAACAACAACAACCAAGGGACAGACCTTAAAAAAACCTGTTGCAGGATTTCTCCCACAGATGGAATGACATCACCAAACACCTACAGACAGACAGGTAGCTGTTAGAATGATCCCAATGTAAACCTGAGGTGTCCCCCTGTTTCATCGAGGGCTCAGCCTGTCAGTCAAACTGTCAGTCTCCCCAGCTGAAAGGCCACTGACAGCAGACCAAAGGAGTCCCCTTTAAATCTCTTTAATCCATCAGCAGTGTCTTTCTCCCTGCAGCCCCGTTTGTCTGTCAGCAGAATGTGTCTCTTTCTGAAGCTCTCCCTCTCTCTCGTTGCTCTGAGTGTAATGCTAAGTGCTAAATTAAGGACACAGTGTGTTTTGGCTTCAGGCCTCACTGCGGGAGCAGTCAGGGTTGTTCCTTGTGCTGTGGATTATCCTGTCGGCCGTCACTTCAAAGGTAGAAGCAGAGATGTGATAGCTGAGCGGGATGTTTTTATTCTTGCCTTGAAATAATGATATTCTACAGGGAAACGAAATGTGGGATTGATTTATGCATCTGAACGGTTTTGTGTGTTGCCTTAATAATGATTTCACAATCCAGGCCACATTATATATATAACTTGGATGAAATAAATGTTCAATACAATTTAGATACATATTATTTCAGATATACCGCTTTGGAAAAAAATAAGAGACCACTCTTACAAATGTTTCTTAAATCAGCATCTCTACATCTACGGCAGCCGGTCCATTCCAGTGTTTGTTGGATTCCAACACAAGCTGATTTTATGAGGAAGATTATAAAAAACACTGCTGTGGTTAAAGGTTGAGATTATCCCACCAATAATGATTTCTAAACTTAAAATATTGAAATTAATATGAATATGTTTTCTTTGCATTATTAGAGATCTGAAAACACTGCATCTTTTTTTGTTATTTTGACCAGTTGTTATTTTCTGACAATAAATGCTCTAAATGGCAATATTTTAATTTCAAATTTGGAGAAATGTTGTCAGCACCTTATAGAATGAAACAAAAATCAATAAACTCATCAAAACTGATCATTTTGCAGTGGTTTCTTAATTTATTCCAGAGCTGTATTTTAATCACTTTTTAGACTGTTGATGCATGGTGTACACCACAGTGGACATGCATAAAAATAAAACATATTTTAAAGAAGTTATTTGCATTTTTCTACTCGTTTAAAAGTAAAATCCAAACATAAAAAAGATACTTTGGGATATAATAAGTTCATTTTCTTTATACTGTTTTAAACTATGGTGTATATAAAAAGACAGTCAGAGAGATAAAAGGCCATCTTTTATTTGGACCAAAACAATATTTTTTTATATTTTCTCTCTTTTCTTTTTATACCTATGGGAGAGGTTCCTGAGATAGGGTTACACGCTGATTCTGACACTGCAGATTCACATATCCACAGCTGGTAACACTCCATTCATAGTAATAAGGATTAAGGAACTTGTGTCAAGGACGTCCAAGTGTTGCTGAGCTTGATAAAAACATCATAGACAATATGTGGTCATGAGCCCACTTCTCTGAGGTCCTGGCTATTTCCTCTTTAACATACCAGCACTTGTCTTATAACTACAACTTTCACAAGTTTTCTCTGTGGTAAACACGGAGGATTAGCCCTCCGCTGCTGCTGTCAGCATCACATGACTCCTCCTCAAAAGCTGGAATGCCGAGCGGTCAGAAGGCAGACAGGAAAACCATATTTCTCACTTTATTGTCCTTTGTGAAGTTGTTTTTGCAGTAAATTGCCAAACCAAAACTTCCCTCCCCTGTTCACCCGTGTGTGAGCTATTTAAAGCACTTCATCTTCTTCTTCTCCCTCCGTCTGTTGTTTTCTTTCTCCCTCACTCTTCCTCTCCATCCCCTAACCTCCCTGTCTGTGTCTTTCTATAAAAGGAAAACTATTCCAGTAAGACAGAGTGGATCAAAACATTGAAGGGGGGTGGAGATGCCTGAGCAAGGCAAGATGTTCCACTGGCTGGAATAGGGAGGACATGTTTACTTCTATTTAATGAAATATTTTTGGGTTTTGGAAATAAAAATGAATGAAAATCCTGTTTTCAGAAGCCTCTCAAATAAAGAGATTTCCTGCTTTTCTCTGTTTTATCTCATATTAAACTGAATAGCTTTGGGGTTTGGACCAAAATAACAAGACATTTAAGGACATCACATTGGACTTTGAGCAACTGGAAGGGATGTTTTTCCACTATTTTCTATTTTCTAATTGAGAAAAGAATTGGCAGATTAATCAATAATAAAAGAAAGAATCATTAGATGCAGCTGAGTTGCAACTAACAGTCTAGATTGCAGTGTATGTTTTTTCCCCCCCTCCTCCATTACACATATGTAAACACTGATAATCTTACCTCCATCCTCAGCTTCCAGGATTCCCTGGAGGTATTTGAAGGAGCCAGACTGTTTGGGTGCAGAGGCGGGCTCCTCGTAGTCCTGCAGCATCTTGTAGACGTCTGAGTGTGGGTCGAAGCCATTGCGACCCCCGGGGGAGTGTGTGGGTGGCTCTGGGCTGAAGGAGACAAAGGAAAGAAGATACAGTGATATTATACTGCAATCTAATTAACGAGGAGTCAAAAAAACATAAAATCAACAAAGGAGCTCCGGGGTCATTGGTTTAGTCTTTTTTCTGGTATAGAATATGGCCAGTGTGTTTCTGTCTTTTGTCAGGTGGCGTCCTGATGTGATGTATAAGTAAGGAAGGAATGAGAGGAGCTGAAGTAGCCAAAACAAAAAGACAAAAGAACAGATGAGAGTTGCCAGACCACCAAAGGAAAAAAATGACTACCTGACAAAGTGAGACAGCAGAGGTGGATGCATGGAGGCGTATACGTTACACTCTACATGTGATTCCACAGGCATGAAGTCTTAATCACAACAGCTCTGCGTTATGGATCTGCATTTTCATTCATCCATCAAGTTTTCCCTAAGCTAACAGGATGGATCCTGTTCATTTGATACATTGAAACATTCAAACCTCTGGGAGATGAGCAGGGCTGCTGACAGATGTGTTCAAATCCTGACACACTTAACTGCATGTTTGTCTCCAGACTCCCCTCCAGGAGCCTGAAGCAAGCAGCCTGAGAGTGTGTGTTTGTGTATGTGTGAGAGAAAGCCCGAGCTGGTGAAAGCGAGACTGAAGGAGAGACAAGAAGAAAGAAAGACAAGAGAGAATCTGTGTAATGAATGAGTTAGAGAAAGTGAGTGACAGTGGGGCATTCGGCACTGCTAACATGGTGTTTAACCATGTGTGTGTGTGTGTGTGTGTGCGCAGGTCTGGTCAGGATAAACAATCCAGTCCTGGGGAATTCTGGGAGTGCTGGAGAGGATGTTCATGGGAGACTAGACACACACATTTATTGTCCACCTGAGGGGATGCACCACAACAAATTGTTTCTCCAGTCCACATGGCCATCTGGGTACGTGTGTCAAGAGACTTCCACAGTGAGTCTATGTGTCTGTTTCTGTGTTTACATCTGTTAGGGGAGTCAGCACCTGAACACATACATCTGTATAGTAGCAGCAACATACTGTAGGTGCACTTTTACTTATCTTGTCTTATATTGTGGTGCTTTAACAATTGAAATGTTCATGGAGTTTAGATGCAAACACATGAGTCTTACAACTTCTTTGCTTCTGTGATCCTCAGGTCAAATAATAATACAAATATTTTTTTAAATTTACTGTTCACTGTTTTTTCTTTTACAGATTTTCACTGAAGAAAAGATGTGACTTCACAACAATTTACTATTTGGAAGTCTTGTTTTCTTTGATAACATTACAGTGACAGTGAGGTAGATTTTCTTGTGATGACAGCTTTGAAAATTGCTATTATAAAAGTCTGTAAAATGAGTATTTTGTATATTTCCACTTGTATTTTGGTACTATTTTGAGATGAAGTCCAATTTGTATTGTTCTATTGAAGTGTTTTATAATCAAATACATTTGCAGATCTTCTTTTCTGGGCCTGACAATACGCAAAGAGCTCCAGTAGTTGATGTCACGCAATCAGTGGACATAAAAAAATGCCATATTAGAAGAAAAGCGGAAGTATTACTGGGCAAATGAGACACTTTGATTAACTTACCTATGAGTGGCGCTGAGGCTCAGGCCTCCCATCTTGCTTGGCAGAGATCTGTCTCCATTGCTGCCATTATGATAAAGTCCCGCTGGGTTGTTGTACTGAGCGTTCCCGTTTCCGTTGCCGTATCCATAGCTGTGGCCGTTGTTGGGTCTGGAGTGTCCGTTATTCAGGTGAGTGGGCTGAGGAGCCTGGGGGGACTGGGGTGGCGGCTGGTACAGAGGAGCCTGAGGGGACTGGGGTGGCGGCTGGTATAGAGGAGCCTGAGGGGACTGGGGTGCTGGCTGGTACAGAGGAGCCTGAGGGGACTGGGGTGGCTGCTGGTACTGGGGTTCAGAGGTATATGAAGGTTTGCGACTGGAACCGCCATATCCACTGGTGATGGGACGGAAATTCTACAAAGAAAGAGAAATGTTGTTATTAAAAAACTGAAAAAAGGCCAAAGAAAACATCAAAAATAAATATACTGTTAGCAGTATGGAACTTCTGTAAAACCAGACAAACACGGATGGTGAAAGAGACCAAAAAAGAGAATTCTGGGTCTGAAAAGTGACATCAATGCGAAAGTGCCTTAAAGTGGCATTTTTTCTGATGGCCAGCAGGGGGCGACTCCACTGGTTGCAAAAAGAAGTCAGATTGTATAGAAGTCTACAAGAAATTTCCCTACTTCCAACTTTATTTATTACCTTAGGAATTTAGAGTAAATGTGATGATAAAACAGGGTCTGCTTTAGGGTGCCGATACCATGTGATTGACAAGTCGATACCATGGCAACCTGTCAGGATAGAGGTGTGGCAATGCATATCTCTATGAAGACTAATGGGGGATCCAAAGGATACAATAAACAATCCATTGGGTGTATATTTAAATAGCTGTGAACTTATTTTTTTAATCTTAGAACGTTTCAGTTAATCGAGGTTATTTGTAACACAACTCTAATGTAAAAATGTCTTATTTGATTGAATTTAAGCACACCCTAAGGATGTTAAATTTGTCCAGTCAGTACATGTTTTTTGCTGGCTTTTGCTAGTTAGCACCCCAAGTATTATCACAGTGAATTATGGGAGCAGCAAAGCTAGCTAGCTAACATTAGATTTAGCTGTTCAGTAAGCATCCTCCATTACAACTCTCTTGTTCAAATAAGGTCAATTGTGGCTCCAAAACAAAAACAAGATGGCGACAGCCAAAAATACTAAGGGATTCAAAACGGTAGCCCACAAACCAAAGGGTGACTACATCTACTTCTTCTTTACTGTCTGTGATTACATCAGAGAAATAATTGATAATGTTATGAGGAAGAAAAAAGGGTAATGGGCCCATTACAGAATGCACCATTATTTCTGTTCAGGAAATGAGATTAAAAGAAGAAAACAAGCCCAGTGGTGCCCTCAGCAGAAAACCACAACACTTCAAAGGCGAAGAAACAGTGGTTGTTCCTAAATGAGGCTTTGCAGCCGTAAGGATTGAGAGAAGAGCTTTTTCCACTTCATTTCTTTTTTTCCCTCTTTAATAGTAAGGCTTATTAAGAAGGAGCTTGGGTTAGATTTCCTGCAGATGTTTCTGTCAAAACAAATTAACTTGTGTGTTGTAAATATTGAAAAAATGTTTTGCTTTTTTCCCTGGCCATTTCTTCTATGGATGGAAGAGTTTATAGGAGCTGACAGAGCTCAGATATTGTAAAAGATTAAATTATTATGTTTCTGACGTGCTGCAGCGGACATGTAGCTGCATGGTTGCCACATAGATCCTCTGCTGGAGCTGTTTGAAAGAATCTGTTGGACTAATGCAGGACAGATGCACAGACACCTACACTTACACCACTGTATACTCAGTGTGTTTATGCTGAGGTCGACGCCCTTTTCATGCTTTTGCACAAACTCCACAGTGACATCACTGAGCCTCTCAGGGTTCACCGCAGCTATCAGCGCACTTCAGTGCTAATGCTCACTGCCAGCATGGCTCGTCTGAACTTCACAGATAAAGTTTTATTGCATGGCTTCCAATGATGTCACCATCACTGATAGTGTTTTAGTGCTTTGAATTTCAGAGATAGACAGACTATAAACATTTTAGCTGATACAAAGTGACTTGTATACAAGTTAAGCAATGCACTCGAATGAGATACATTCAGACTGTTGTAACCATGAGCCAATGGAATGAGTGTGCATATGTGTTTAAAGTGCCTTAGCCGCAGGAGGTGGAGGTTCACAGCTCCTCCAGACAGGACCCCTGTCATTTCAACAGATGGGTCTGCTGGATGTCATCCTGTCCTCAGCCCTCGCCTGGACCACACACGCACACACATGTGTACTGACACACACAAACACATAGGTCTTCTGTAATCAGCACTTTTCAGTCCTCCTCTCCACACCAACAAGCCCACAGCTTGGAAAAGCAGCTCTGTCATTGCCCTGCCTCCTGTAGTTAAGACAGATGACTTTCAAGAAACTTAAAACCACCTCTTCTTTCTCTCCCCCGAAAACCTTGGACAGTAGAGATGGATGAATCCAGAAAACCGTCTGAACAAAATGCTAGCAGATAGCCATTCATGGTTAAAGTTGGGAGTCAGCGCTCGATGCAGCTTCTCTCCCAGAGCCAAACCCTGTTTGGGCAGGATGTCAGAAACACCCAGCTCTCTGTGGCTCCCTCTCCAAGTAAACCAGACACTCTGAAGCCTGGTGCTCACCACAGGGCCAGACGGGCCAAACCAGATCCTTTCCTTTATCTTTAGCCCTATTTGCACAGATGGTGGACCTCACGTGATTTTAATCAAAGCTTCCCTAAACCTCTATGTTCTGTGAATATGAAGAGAAAATGGACATTTGATAAGATCACTGATGCTACAGATACATTTTTATAGAATATTATGATATCCTGATTTAGCAATGTCGGAATTTTACATTGACAATGCTTCAAAACTTCCTGTAGATTCCACTGTGGCAACATGTGTCTCTAGAGGAACATTTCTCAGTAGATTAAAGTGGAATCAGACAAGTCAGACAAGTTTTTAAGAATCCCAATATGAACATGATCTCAGTGATATCATACCATTGTTTGCCCTTCCTGCTAGCTACTGTATTCTGTTGAGTTGCCTTAGTGAAATGCTCTTTGGTAGCTAAGGACGAAGCACAGGATGCTAAGTAACGAGCAAACGCTAGTACTAGCTGGCTGAAAGAATGTATTGTAAGTAGTTAACACGCTGCTTTACAATGACAATTTGCCGCCTTGGTTCAGACTACAGAGCTTAGTGCCATAAACTGAGCCTTAGTTTTCCTGGGAGACCGGACTATGATTTGAGCCTCTTGGCTAGCTACATGAACATGAACTCACAGCCATGCGCCTTTGGCTAACGTTAGCAAAAGGCTAAACTACTGGCAACATTTCTCTGCTTCTCTAAAACGCTTTGTCGATATTGACACATGCTTTATTGCGTTTTTGTCAGATTGTTTTTTAGACTCTCTTTTTCAGAAGCTTGTCTTCCTTTTTTCTGGGTTGCTTTGCAGTGAAGGAAGTTTTGCCAATGCTGAAATAGCTACTTTGCAGGATTTCCCACCATTGAATCAGGCTTTCACTAAGGTTGTGATTTGCCAAAGTCTCCCATCATGGGCTAAATTTCACTAAAGCCTGAAAACAGAGCCAAGAGGAGGTGCAGAAGTCTCATTTCTCCAAACCATTTACCAATTACAACATGCTGAAAGGTTGTTATTGAATTTTTGCCCAATGACGCCAAAATTAAATTGCCTACCCCAGCTTAAATGATTATCTCACTACTTTCTGTACAGCCCAAAACAACCTCCCGTGGTTTCTGAATGCAATTTAACAGAAAAAATAGGTGACTGGATTACAATTTTGCCCGCTTTCTTCAAAGTGCCCTTTTGAACCCAGCCATCTTTTATTTCACATTTGATTCAACTTACATCTTTCATTTCCTGACAACTAACCCAGAGCTGGAAGAGTGAAGTTCTTCAGAAAAAATAACTGTCCCAACATGTGTTTTGAGTTTTAATGACAATCCATTATTCATTTCTCATATTTAGACAAGGGCTAAATCTGCAGATAATAATCAGTACGATAAGTAAATGACTGTCAGGCGAGCCTATTCATGCCTCTGTTTAGAGAATAAAGGCGGCAAGTGGAGGAAAATCCCTTAGAGTGTATTATGTTCCATGGTTCTGCAGTGGCATGACAGTAAAGACATTTATGACTCCTAATCTGTGCAAACATAACATGCAAAGCAGGACAGATACTTGCTGGCTGACATACTTAGTGATATAACAGTACAAAAAAGGAGAACCCAGAGAAGATGTTATGTACATTCACACCTAGAAGGCCAATGTCCTCAAAAACCTCTTGTTTAGACAAATTTTTCCCTATTAGCAGCTAGTACGCTTTCCCATTTTCAACCTCACACCTTGCCTGACATGGTGTTACTCCTTTTGTTTCAACTGAACTGAACCCCCCTTCCCCACCATTCCTTTTGTCTTTCTTTTCATACCACTCTTTCCTGACCTCACACGCCTGTTGCGAAGATATTTGCTTTGGGTGGATGGCAGATTTATAAGGCAGCACATCTGGGGCTTGCCTTATAAAAATGCCAGTTTGGTAACATTCAGAACCTGTAAGTGCTTTCAAGTTGCTCTGAAGGTATGGTGGCTTGCTTTCCTTTTATTACAAAAATCACCTGTAAGCCAACTGTCTCATTAAAAAGAGTTATTCTACCATTCCACGTCTGGACTATGTAGAGTTTTAATGGAGATTTTGTCCTTTAGTGACAGTCACGTTAATCTGGTCAATGCCTTATCACACTAATTCCCCTGGAAACCTTATCTTGTTTTCACAATGTAGTCAAAACAGTTTAAAGTTAATATGAGCAGCTTCAGTTTTATCTCCAACAGAAACTCAACATAACAAGACCGTTGAAAAAGGCCATCTGTGAGATCATCTATTTCCTAATTTCTCTCTCTTGAGCGTGGCTGCTCTTTCATTTTCTCCCAAATCTTGACTGCATTCCTCTTGGCTCGGCTAGGATGAGAAACTTCGAAAAGGGAAAGAAAAAGACAGAAAAAGACTGAGAAAGAGATCCAAAGGCAGTAACTATTTATGAGAACCAGTATTGTCTACTTCTATATGCACATAAAATCAGTCTGCCATTGGATTTCACTGACCTGTTTCACAATGGTAACCAAGCATGGCTAATGGCTCAGAATGACAGGAAGCCAAAGAAAGAAGAAAGACAGAAAAAAAAGACAGTTTGCCTTTTGCATGCAAGTTCATTCACCTCTGTATAAGCTGCATTATGTTAAACTAAGGTGCCATGTTCCTTACATTCATCAACCTGACTAAAAGTTTCCCTGATTAATAAGGGCTTGAATGGGAGCAGACTGCAGTTTCAGCTCTGGTACCTCAGTTTGGTCAGGGAGGGGTAGACAGATGAGAGGAGGAGGGGTTGAAGAGAAGGTGGAGGACCTTAATTGGAATCATATGCCTGTCTTTAACTAAGGACCGAGACCTCAGCCGGCCTGTCCCACTAGACACACATACACAGATTCATGATAACACATGCACACCGCCTCCTCCTTTTCTGCCTCCTGCATGGTTTAATCCCCCTGGACCTTCGAAATTAAGCTTTTCACATGGCGCTCTGCACCACTAACCAAACACAAACCAGCCCTTTATGGCTCCCTGGGCCGGGCCCTGGGTGCCTCTCTGGGAGAACAGACAGACGGGCTGCAGAAGAGGTAGCAGAGAGCTGAGGTGGTGGTGGGGGGAAGGAAGACCGGAAAATAGTAGAGTTTTAGGGTTGCTGGCTTTGAGCCTGTCTGAGAGGGAAGAAAAGCTCCAGGGAAGACGAATGTTGCATTACAATCCATTTAAAATTTGATGCATTTTATCAATTTCCTCTATAAAATAAAGCTATTATGAAACTTCTACTTCCATATTGACCATGCCAAGTCACTTGGGTTGAATTAAATTCTTTGTGATGTAGTCAATTACAGCATGACAATATAGTTTGAATATTTCAGGTGTAAGAAATGTTTGTTTTCTGAGAACTCTAAAGGAGCCACACAGTAGTGTAGTGGTTAGCACTTTCCCCTCTCTCTGGGTCCTCCACATGCAGCTTAGGGTGAGTTGGTGACTCTTAATTTCCCTTGGTGTGAATAAGAGCGTGAAGTGTTCTCTGTCTCTATGTGTCAGCCCTGTGATAGTCTGGCGACCTGTCCAGGGTGTACTCCACCTCTCACCCAGTGTCAACTGGGATCCTCCCCAACCCCCCACGTGCCCTGAGTTAAGGATAATGAATTAATTAATAAATAAAACTCAGTTAGCAAGCATTTAGTTTGGTTCTAAAGATAAATGCTTTAAAAATAATTTCACAGTTTATTTAAAAGACATTTGTACCTTGTACTCCTGTCTCATAACTGTTCAAAAACCTGTGTCTTTTGTTGAGCAGTTTAACGTTGATGTTGCAACACAGCTAGTAACCTAAAATCCTGATTCCAAAAGAGTTGGACGATGTCTTAAAACATAAATAAAACATAAATAACAATATCTAATGTTGAGCTCGGACCCAGAGAAGTGGGTGGCGTTTGTGGATATTGTCGATTTATGGCTTTTACTTTGCAAGGTAGAGTCTTAACTTGCACTTGTAGACAAACTATGTTTACTGACAACAGTTTGCCTGAGCCCATTTAGTAATGTCCTTTATCATGTCGGTTCTTAATGCAGTGCTGCCTGAGGGATCCCTGAGAGTCGCGTACACCCATTTTTGGTGTTTTCCTTGCCCCGAATTTCTCTAATTTAGACTTTCTTTCTCTCAGTCCCCTAAAACTTCAGCAGAAAGAGCAGAGTTAGACTGTTATTCTAAATCTTCTAAATCTGAAAGAACCTGGATGGCTGCCGTCTCTCTGGACCTTCTTACCCCAGCAGAGAGTGCTCTCGATGACCCCGTCCACTCCCAGGCGTGCTGACAGCCAAGCGGAGCAGGGAGGGCTCCATTAGGAAAACCCAAAGACTGATTTGGACATTTCTTGGGATTAGTGGCTGATTAGTGAACACAAACAACTAAATAAGTGGGGTCAGAGGTCTGTGATCTAAAAGGCCTGCTGTGTGAATGAATGTGGAGCTGCTAAAAAGACTTCCCAGCAATGCTAAACTTCTCCTAGATTCCCTGGGAGGAAATTAAGTAGCAGTGGACCCAGTAAATATATTTAGGCAATCTATAAAAATATTCTAATATTTTCAATGGCCCAATATTGTTTCATAGTCATTCTTAATGGTGTAAATGTTCCAGTTTATGCATAAAATCCATCATCCCTCTGTGTAAATATGCATCTTTGACAAAATAAGCGCACAACTCTTGAACTCTATTAAATTTTCAACTTATTACTATCTTGTGTTTTTTGATGTCAAATGATTCTTAATGACAGGTACTGGAGAGCAAATGCCTTGTTCCATTCATAAAACAAATTTGTATCATGCACAGATTTTTTTTTGTCTGAAGTAAAATTCAATCCAAGCAGTGGAGGAATTACGGTCTGTAAGTCATGCAAGGACTCCGTCTGTCAGCCCCCATTAATGTTAGCCTGGAGAATTTGCCTTCAGCTGCCAGATTCTGGGCTGCGACTGGAAGCCTCAGTGACGTGTGATCCAGACCTCTCAGCTTCCGCATTGTGAGGCCTCATTCTTTCCACAAGGCCATAGTGCTCGGCCACAATGGCTATCACTTTAATAATAGGGTAGCCGACATTAATGGCATTCAGACATTACTTGCCAAGAAAATACTGTTTGGCTTTAACATTGACCAATAGGCCATTCCCACCTACTTGAAGCTGCCACTGTGTAATTTAAGGGAAGGAATTTAGAAAACCTGAGATGTCAGTAACTGGTGGTATCACTTTACTTCTGCATTAAACTGTTCCAAATGTAAGACGGACAGATGTACGATGAAATAACCATTTACGAGGCAGGGAGGCATTTTCTCTCTCAAGCTGTCTTTCTCATTGGAAAAGGGTTCAGATTTAACATTCGTGATGATATTTTGAAGCTGTTTTTTGCACGAGATTATGTTTCAGCAGTATCTGTGCTAAGGCCACTAGACATTATTTCATCGAAGAACATCTTGCAAAACTTGATGTCATTTCCATCTTGAAGTGATAATTCCCTTATTTCACCACTCACACGTTGTAAGATAGCTGATGGAAATTTCAGATCAACAATCTGGATCAGGTGAGGTCAGGAGCTACTTAACAACCTCTCACAGCAGAGGAAGAGAACCTAGAGTTGTGTGATTTTGATAATGTATTCAGCCATTAGGTCGTCTAGTGGTTGTTTGGCCTTTTGTTGCCCAGATGAGTAGAAGTGGAACACATTGTGGATTCAAATAATCAAAGATTTGTTGTCACTGACTATGTAGTTTTCACTTTTTTGGGGCTGACACCTTCTGGTCTGGTGGTCGATATGCTCTTTTCCAACCAAATTCTCATTGGTAGGACAATTACCGCTGTTACATTCACAAGGCAGTGTGACCACCAAAGGGTTTTTTCCCAGCTGAAAACACCTTGGCATTCTAATAAAAATACCCAGCTGGTAGCAGTAGAGAACATTGTGTTGGTGGTGTTTTTACAGCTGAGAGGTGGCTCAGCTGGTTGCTGTGATATTGAATATCTCAGCAAAATGTCAGCACAAGGTAAAGTATTTGCTCTGGATGAAGGGAATACTGCAGAATGTATAGGGGGAGAGGATGGACCTTTGGCCAGTAGTAGTATTTTCTCCTTCGCTGTTGTAGTTGTTGTTCAGCATTGGGTGGGACAGTTGCTCTTTGTGGTATGTGTCTGTGATGGAACATTTGGGTGGCAGTTACAAGCGACAGCGGCATTTTTTCAAATAAAGTTAAAACTTTTTTAACTCTAGTAGTAGTAATTACTAGTTGAGTAGTCATTTCGGTTGACCAAGATTTTCTTTGGTTTTACTTCAGTGTCCTCCTGTTTGTTTTAAATCCCTGAATGGGCCGGTCCCGTCCTATATTTCAGACCTCTTGACCCCCCATTCTACCTCCACATCCTTCAGGTTATCTAACCTGGGGCTGCTGGCAGTTCCCAGATCAAAACATAAGCTCAGGGGTGACCACGCCTTTTTTGTCGCCGTCCCCAGACTGTGGAATAGCATCATCCCCCTCTCCTATCAGATCTTCCCCCTCTGTTAAGTCTTTCAAGTCCAGGCTAAAAACTCACTCTTTACTTGACTCTTCTTTGGTTGGCTACAGCCCTATGCATGACATGACAAGTTGCTGTGCAGTAGGTCATGCCTTCCAGTCTCCAATGAGGGCATCTTTGAAGCAAAAACCTACTGATGTGGTCATTTATTAGCTCATTCCGTACAGTTATTTTGGCTTGATATTTCCTTTCCCACAAGTGCAGCATTAGTGTTATTTAAAATCTGTTTGTCACGCTTAGACATGCATTTGCTGCTTTCCTTACAGTATGACACCTCATCATTACCTCATCCCTACCGCTCCTTGTTATCATATTATTTCTATTTCAGGAAGTTGTGTGTTACATCCGGCAGTCTTGCCAAAGACATGAGTGCAGTTATTTGGAAACACATCATATAGTTCCACTGAATTCCCCAAGCTTATCAAAGACCAAAGAACCAATGCAAAAACAGTCACATCAACGTTACTAAGTCATACACTTAGTTATAACCAACAATACAGCATTTCCTCATCGTGTTCCCAAGGTGAAAGGAAACACCTCATAGCTTCCATGTGTCACTTCCTGCTCAGTAGCTTATTCCCACAGACCAGAGTGGAATTTCCAACGCAGGCAGTTGGTCAAAAATAAAGTCCATGAATAAAAAAGGGAAATGTTAAATACAGAATGTCCCGAAGAATGTCGTAATTGGATTCGTGACTCTCCTCCATTCGGGAGCTATTTTATTGGGCTCAAGTGGTAGCTTTCTGCAGGAAAAAATATAGCAATATTCTCAGTTAATGGAGTCAATCTGTAGTGTAAAAACACCAATGAATGCTTGTGTAGGCCAAAAAAATGTGTGGTCATTGTCCAAAGGAATTGTTTTCTTTATACATGAGCTAAAGTGTCCTGGTAGGCCTCAGTTATCCTGCTTGCCAAAGCGTACTGCTTCAGCAAGAGTCCTAATGATGCAAGTCATAGAGCTGTAGGTAAGATGTAGATGTTGCTTAAACTTTTGCTGACACGATCAAAGACTGTGTTGTCACCCTCATCCAGCAATTTGATTCAGTTAATTTATTCTCATGCTGTCCAAACTGGTTCATCACTGGAGGGATTGTGGGCCAAGAGTATCACACAGTTTGGATTCAGTTCAAATGGTGTGATAGAGGCCCTGGAGCATATATTGTTTCCATTGAGGAACAATCTGCATTGTTATGTGTTGGAGTAGAGAAAGAAAGAAAGCGTCTCGGTCTTTTATGTGACCCCAGGGAGCGGATGTTTCCTCTTTTCATGCTCAGAAGGATCCACCTGAGCGTGACAATAAAGTGGCCCTGACTTGGCAGTTTCCAGCCGTCCAGGTTCGCTTCATTAAAAGAGACGCCGGGGAACATTTTTAGACTTCAGTGAGAGAGAGAGAGAGAGAGGAAGGACTGGATAAGATGTTACAGAGATACAGAGAGAGGCAAAAGGGGAGACTGACAGAAGAGAGCACGAGAGACAGATTTGGTCCTCTCGTATTACCCACACGCAAAACCCTCCTGTCATGCACGTCTGTGTTTGTATAAACAGTTGTTGCCGACCGTTCCTCTCTCACTCAGGTTTGGTATTTCCTCATGTTAATCAAAGCAAGGCCCAAGCTAGTGCTGAGATAGTGAGGTAAAGACTGTTGCAGCAAAGTTATGCCCGTTTTCTGGACATGGAAACTTGCTTAAAGACTGTTAAAACTATATTAACATATGGATTTATACCAAATACTGTATCATTAATCATCTATCCATGAACTAATGCAAATTGGTATATGAGCAAGCATATGGCAGTGCATTGACTTTTTTGTTTAATTTGATTATTATGTATGTGTACAGCATATTGTATGTACTATGTGCTTGTTATAGTCTGTGTTTGATCATGTTTATCTTGAGTAAACCCGTCGTGGTAGAACAGCGGTTAAACTGTGCACCACATAGAAATAAAATAAGAGTAGAATGGACGTTTCCATTCAAATCAACATAACAGGATGGTTAGATCAGCAGTCATTTATTTTTATGTGTACTGTTGACATGGTAGTGGCTACCTTCCATATAAGCTTCCGTGTAAACCAACTTGCGGCAAGTCACGGACTCACTGAGGAGAAGTTTTTTAGTGAAGACTGAATGAGCAGTGAAGTTGGGGAACTACAAATTCTATTAGAGTTGGGTCGATTTCCAGTTTTGCCAGTCCAGTCCGGTATAAGAGCTTAAACTGGCTTGATTTTCTGCTAACCGGCTGAACCAGCATTTGTCATTATGACTTGTTCTTGCAAATTAAAAAGTAGCCTACCTCGGCAACCTGAGCCGACAGCATCTTGGCACTAAATCCAACTTGTATTTACAGTGTTTTCCGCAGATAGACTATACTTGGGCGGCCACAGATTTTTCTTTACAGCCTCTCAAGTATATCTGGCTGCTCAATTGAGCTTTTTTTGAACAATGCTATCCTTGATCGATTATCTCTCCTCACTCTATCACACATGCTCTGCTGTGAACACACAATAAACTGCACTTGTACAGAAACATTTTGGAAAAAGTGGTGAGCCTCACTCTTCTTTTTCTGCTTCTGTTGAACTGCGTTTGACAAACACACTTAAAAGTGTACAACAACCACCAAGTGGAACACTGAATCTTTGTTTGAGATGTCCTGTTATACAATTTTACTGGTCACCTAACAGCCAATCAGGAACTAGTAATTCCTGTGGCCATGATATTAAATACACTAAAATACTTAGCAGCACAATTAACTAATTGGTAATTTCAGAATAAAAGTCCCCAGGAAAGCTACTGATATGCTTAAAGTCAGAAAAAGAAATCATCTGATGAGAATTCCACGAACAACCCATATGGATTACATACATTAAAGCCTTTTCACTTTTGTCTCTGCCACTGAAAACAATACTTTCCTGTAAGGCATCAAAAAGTCCCACTGATGAGTGGACAGATAGATTTCACTCTAGCTCTTTATGTGTGTGTTCCACCCTGTTTTAGACAAGGAGACCCTGCCACAGCAAGAGCTGAGAGACACACACACATCCGTCCTGACTTCACAACTACCACAATACAATACTTGACAAATGGACACTCACATGTCTGAGCCACAATATGCTCATTGTCTGTCTTTTTGAGTCACATAGTCTCCCTGCTCACAGCACACACACACACGCACACACACACACGCACACGCACACACGCACACACACACACACACACACACACACACATACACACACACACACACCTCCTATTCTCTGCGTGCTCAGAAACCTGTTGGCTTGCCAGCACTGGAAAACTTGGAAGAGATCATCTGCTAGAGTTCATCATGCCTTGAATGTCCGTTTGGCAGCTCGACGACTGGAGAACAATCAAGATACTATTTCAAAACCATTCTCGTGAACAGTGGGACGCATTATCTCATTTATAATCATGTGAATGATAGTGTACATGCAATTTATGTATCAAATGTTGTGCCTGTTTCCATGGATTCTGTTTATGACATAAACAGAGAGAGAAGACTTGAGTCTCACACCCAGAGAACTGCACTTTAAAGTTATGACCCCAGATGTGAATTATCCTCTCTTGTGGCTGATGTGGTAGATAGCAAAGACTCCAATCCAAAGCAGTAGATTTCCAAACTGAGTTTTAAATAAATCAGACCAGAGCAATGGGCTGCTCAGTCACCACCAGCTACCACCTTGTTTATTAAAGTGGCCGGCAGTGCTACAAATGTCTAAATATATATAGGTAAGTCAAAAAACAAGAATTTACTGCACCCATTTGAAGTAAAACTGATAGGGTTTAAAGGGTTTTAATCAACTTTAACTATACACACTGAAGATCATCTCTCCAAAGTTGTTTTCTTTCCAATCCAAATATGAATTTCTAAAACCACATAAGATTGAAGCCTATAGAGTTGCGAGTTTGAAGGAGCTATTTCTGTTGACGCTGGTTCTGGAAGTAAAAGTCCCATTTATTTTGCCATAGCCAATGTTACATGCAAGTTCAATAACTTTTATGGCTTGTATTGGCATTAAACTCTCCTGCTTAAATCATCCGTGCAAAAGTTTAACAATCATGTTGGAATATATCTAGATTTTTGACAAAAAAAGTGAGTAATAATGCCATTTGACAAGCATCTGCACCTTAATTCAATTTCCGGTCTAAGTTTGGATGAATTAAGCAATTATGGTGCTGCACTTTATTCACAATTTTTTGAATGTGCTACCTCTCTGAATGGCTTCTTCTTAATAGCAACGCTGGCTAAGAATACTTAACCTTGGTGGTCGTAACATAAACCTATAGGATCACTACAGGTTCCGGTAGAGTCCTGTCTGTTTCACCACTAGGCATGAGACAGACATTCGTAGAAAACAGAGGTCAACCAAAGAAGTCCTTTCTCTCATTTGTGGTCTGCTGGGTAATTTCAAGGCTTTTTTTTTCAGCTTGATCAAAATCCAAGCACTCAAACTGCTCTGGCAGCATGAGAAATTAAAACGGATCAGTTCAGACAGTATCCCAGTGGGTGTGAATTCTAAAGAAACCCTTGTTTCTTGTGCTTGTGTAAATCCAGAATAAACAGTGGTTACCTGTGAGTCAGGCTCCATGTAAGGGCTTGTCTTGCCATCTTCACTAACTGTTGGCGACCAAACTCTGTCTCCTGATCCCGACCTGAAAGACAATACCCATGAGAGAGAGAAAGAGAGAGAGCGTCAGATACATTTTGCGCTGAAGCGTTGAAGCATGCAGTCGTTTCTGCTGAGAAGTATGAATTTTTCTCTGCTGACAGGTTTTCCAAAGAACATCCAATGTATAAAGTGTAATTATTTATGAGTGGGAATGTTTGAAATGGCTGAAAAAAAAGTGAAAGCACAGACACGACTTGCCTAAATCCTCTTAGAATTACTGTAAGCTGGGAAAGATGACGACTTTAGTGTCACATGATATCTCACTTACTGCTGTCTCCTTTATGGGCCAAAACACTCACAGAGCTGCAGTTAACAAATCATATAGTGCATTGTACATTTGGCAGGTATTCACATAAGGAACGGGATACAGCGACGTTCTGGCCTCCTCCCACTGGTAAGAAGATAAAATCATCATCACTTTATAACTCCACAGTATGAACCATCCATTTTTTTTGGGGAAAAATCCATTTCATTTTAGGCCATGGACTTTTCATAAGTAGTGATAACAGGAGGGGGGAGCCTCAGATATCAGTAATTCAGTTACGATTACCAGGAATTGAGTGTAGTTGGATTTTCTTACAACAAATGGCAACAATGATAAAATACATTATTTACAGCCCTGCTGAATGGGCCTACTGTGCATGCATGAGCAAAGAATTAAATGCTTGGGTGAAATTAATAGTGGGCTGATAAAACATCCATATTACTCTCTAATGGCCACACTCAACGGTTCACTTGCATTCCTCTTTTACTTTCAAGTTATGTGTTGAAGTAGTGGAATTCTTTGGTTCTCTGGGTTGGGAGGGTTTTTGTTGCCATGGTGTTGGCCATTCAGTGGGAAAGCATCCAACTTCCAAAAGGGTAACACCAGGACATCACGGAGAGTAACTAAAGGACACTTTGTGCGTCTGCTTCTCTTCACCCATCAACCCTTTTTTCTTTCACACCTCCACCCACAGAGACATGAAAACCATTAAGTGCCAGTGTGTGCTTGCATGTGCATGTATCTGTCGACCCCACAGTGAGGGCGAGCTGAGGTCTAAAGAGCTGAGGTCATCGGGCTGCAGCTGGCACGGCGTTGGCTGAGCTGAGGCAATGCTTAAGATATGAACCATGGAGGTGTTGCTATCAAGGGCGCTGTTATGTGGCGGCGAGTGTCTGGTAGACGAGCAGCAGCTACTGCGTAGGATGAGACCCTCTCCTCTGCCAGTTCCTTCTTAATTCTGGGACTGAAAGCCTTCGTGTTTTCAGATTGTTTGGTTTCAATGGTTACCGCACAAACAGCCTATTGAAACAAGTTAAAGTTCAATCTGGAGAGGCCTATTTGAATTGACATTTTGGATGTGCAAGACAGTAAGGGAATTTAGCATTTATCCATAATAATGTAGTTATGAACGCAGAGGCGTAAGTGGAAACTGTGAGGATTTACAGCATTACACTGTTGCAGTCATTATACTGTAGGTCAGTCTGAAGAGGGGTGTCAGTTATGTACTTGAAATCTATAATATATACAACTGTTATGACTCCTGGCTGTTATTTCTGTTTACAATTGGATGTAATCTCACACTTCAAATATTGAGCAATGGACAAATCTAGTTTTTGTTTATTCCAGAAAGGAAACAGTGGAGTATCTTAATTCTAATGTAACATAAGTAGCTGCACTGCAGACAGAAACAATCTGCTGCACACCGTTTGCTCATGTAAAGTTCTTTCTGCCACTTTAGCATGTCATCTGGGACTGAGTCAGTATTTCAGGGATCAGGACACTTGTGTTGCTACACATTCATCAACCTGTTGATCATTTTCTTTCTCTTCACGTTTTATTTTCCTCTTTCCTCTGTCGGCCTGATGCAAGGTAAAATCTATCCTGAGCAGTGAAACTCCCTCCTACCCTTGAAATGCCTTTTCAAATCGGATGATATATTAACCAGATCATCTAGCTGCAGACTGTGGCTTTATCTCGTCTTTAAGTCTACCTCCTCTGTCTAGCTGCGATGCCAGAAGTGCTCAGATAAAACAAATCGTTTCACTTTTGTTAATACGGATTCACAACGATAAATAGGATAGGGGTGAAGAGTTCCAGGCTCATTCTTTAAGTGCCGTCTCTGATTTTCACCCACCGGCTCCCCTTATGCTCTAAACTTTATACATCAATGTCAAAGACGATTGGATACAGGCAAGTGGAAAGAAAAGTCAGACACATTTCTGAAAGAGGATCCAAATGTTCCCATTTTGGTAACCAATATGTCACAAGTCCAGATGTAGCATTTAGCCACATCCACTGATGAGGTTACAGACCTGAAAACCTCTCTGCTCACCCCGCCCTTTCCAAACATGCTGGAGAACTACAGTGGAATTCAGGTGATGGAAAAACACGAAAGTCCCTCTCTAGAGCCAGTGTGTGATTTGTCCATTCTGGGCTACTGTAGAAACATAGTGGCACAAAATGATGAAGTCTGAAGAGGAGGCTAATTCTAAGCTAACAAAAACATCATTCTTCGTTTCAGTTGATTGAATGAAAATTTCACAGCAAAGTCCAGAAAAGTACTGTTTTCTGTGGGGGGAGACGTGAAAAGTGAGCCACAGAGAAGACTGAAGACAATTGTAAGGAGAGAAAAAAGAAAGGACAACACATGTAGAAGCTGAAAGAAAGAAGGAAGTCTCAGGTCATCACAACGGCTTTCCTATTCTTTCCTTTGGTCATATTTTCCCTTGCCTGACCTCCCCCTGTCAGGTTTAATTTCCTGATTGGGGATATCTGGTTTTTGGAGCGGTGGATGAGTTTATTTTGGCCGCACAGGATCACCATGTTCAAGGAGGAGCATGAGACAGATGGCTGAAGTGCCCTCAAATTAAGATGCGGATGATCACGGAACATTTCAGGGTTCACTGAAAAGTCTTGCCTCGTTCTGTCAAATCCATCAAAAAAAAAGAATGGTTTTCAGCCCAATGATACATCAGACACCAACGAAGCAGTTTCTCTGTTATTTTGTAACATGAGATGAGATGAAATGTTTTCTCCTCAGGGACTAAAGGGAGGCAATCACCTTTTAAAGAGGAGTTATGTCATCTGCAGACCTGAGGGGGTCAGTTGAAAAGATCTGCATCTGGGTGATGACAAGATCAATAAAAGAGAGCAAAAGGGAGGGAGGTTTGTGGTCTCCCCCCATCCTCCGTTTCTGCTACACACAGCTTCACAAACACCATTGATGTTGGGTTTATAACCACCACAAAAAAGAGACTTGAGAGGAACGAAGGATGAAGGAGAAGGCAGCGATGCTGGTAGTGGAGGGGCATGTGTGAGTCGGGTCCTTTGGAGGTTTCTTTTTTGTCTTTGTCCCAGCTGGAGTCCTGGGTTTCTTTGGTCCCATGCAGCCTCGTCATAATTCCTCAGCAGTGAGTCACAGGTCCTTGAGTCAAAGCGAGGCAGCAGGGGCAAATCCTCCAGTGGAGCGCTCTGACTCTGTGCCTTCTCTCTGTCAGTTTTCTCTGATTCCAGATTTGTATTTCCCCATCTGCAGGGCTCGGATATGCACTCATACTACACTCATAACACACCACCTAAACTATCCCTGCCTTACCCCAACTACTGTATATCCACCCTTAAAGTCCCACTCCAGACATGTTTCTCGCTCAATGAGAAATTCTTGATCGGGCCCAAAGATGCCCTCGTCCCACCCACCAACTCCTCCAAGCTAGGTTGACCACAGTGAGCAGAACAGCACTGCATCAAAATAGGTTGACTGTAAAACACTCAGCCAGTTTCAGTCACTGCTGACGGTTGTAGGATGCAGTTGAAAGCTTCGAAAAAGCTAATAAGTGAGCCTTTGGAACTACTTGCTACTTTGTTCGACCACAGTTTTTGTCATGCGATGAGTCACTGTTTTGAGCGGCATCAAATACATTTCCATTGACTTCCATTATATTGAAGTAAAAGTACAAACCCCAAAGAAAACAAAACTCACATAAAATGTATGTTTAAACAGGTTTTGAGTCATTTTGGGAGAACTGACTGTCTGAGTGTTAAAACATCTGCAGCACAAGTTTTGTTCCAGCCTGGACCTAATCCTACATTTTCTTTTCAACAGTAAGTAAAATTGAAATAAGGACAGCAGGGTGCCCTTACTTCATAGAAATAGAAGACACAGAGTCAGAGAAACACACACAGCTCAGGCATCATGACTCATTTCTCAGCACATTTAACTTGCCACCCCAGCAGGACTCTTTCCGAACGATCTGACCAGCGGTGGAAACACACATCCAAACCACCATCATGTGTTTCTCAGGCCTCTGTGACCACATGGCTTTCTCCAATAAGCTCTGGCACAATGAGGGAGACTGCAGGGAGGTGAAGGCAGGGTGGAAGAGATGGAAGAGAGAGATGAAGAAGAGATATAAAAAGAAGAAATTGTGGATGAGCGGAGTGGGAATTAGGTTTGGAGAGGCAGAATGGTACATGGAGGTCAGGGACGATGAAGAGGTCAAAGGAAGATGATGAAAAGGAGAAGGAGGAGAAAATTGAGGCAATAGGCTTCCTCCACAGCTGGTTCATGTATTCAAACACTGTTTAGGTCAGGGGATATTAAAGCCAAGCAAAGCAGACATGACATACTCCAATATGGGCCTTGTGTGTCTGTACAGGTCCTCTGACATTACAGTGAACTTGGATAGTGTGCGTGTGTGGCGGGGGTGGCGGTAATTTTTCCTCTGCAAGACGACATAGCTCCATTTGATCACTGATGCCAGGAACTAAAAGGAACTAGCAAGGGTGTTTCACCTCACAGTGGAGCGTTGACAGACCTACATCAGTAGGGAGGCCTGATGGAAAATGGAAAGCTGTGGTAAAGTGGTGACCTAAGACCACTTTTTAATCTGTTTCCTTACCCTTGTCTTTCTTTCTTTATCATCTCTTTCCTTTTTCTCACCAATCCATCAGCTCCTTTTATTCTCTTATCTTTCTGCTCACGCAACTGCTCTACGTACAAAAATAAACCGAGAAATCTACCCAGGAACAGAGAAACATTATTGGTTATGTACTGTATAGCACATTCCATTTCTGCATCAAATCTCATCTTTAGTGGTTCACTAATGGGTGTAAACAAATGATCAAGGTCAATAGGAAAAGTTGTCAGGAAATCATGCACAGAATTTGGTGATAAACCGTCAGGAATTACTGAGATATTTGAGTCTAGACCATAAAGAAATGGACGTAGCCACAGTGATGTCACCCATGGGTCTGAAGCATCACCTTAGACATTTGGCCGCTGCCATCTTGGTGACCTTTAGTGACCCTATTGGAGGAGAGGGTTGAGCTGGGGAGAAGGGTGCACAGTTATCAGCTAATGCTGGTTAGCAAAGTGTATCTATAATTCAAAATGCCAACTTAACATGAAACAAGACATGTTTAGGGGACCAAATGTTCCAATTAACTTTAATGAACTGAAAACATCCTGCGAAAGGGTCAAAGTTCTTAGTGCACTGTGGTAGTAATTTGTCAAACATAAGGTAGAAAACAGTTTTATCGTAATACTTTATGTAAAAAAAATACAAAACAAACATTGTGCTGTATTGAAGAAGACTTGAAACAAGCAACTGAGACCATACATTCATTATGAGGAATGTATAAATCAAGTGAGAAGTAGGGTAATTTTCTCATTGATCAGACTTCTTTTTGCAACCAGTGAGTCGCCCCCTGGTGGCTATTAGCAAGAATGCAGGTTTAAGGCATTGGCTTTTCAAGTCTGGAGGTTGCCCCATGGATTGGACAAAAGTGGTGGACAGATGGACTGACACTGCCATCCTGAGCCAGTAGCATAGCTAAAACTAGCTTCAATATTTGCAGAAAATGTTATGTAATGTACACAGAAAAGAGTGTAATGCTGCTACAAGATGAAGTATATGATATAAAACTTAATTGAATGTAGGTAGCTCAGACAGATTCTCTTGGGGCTACAGAAAGATATTTTAAGAACGGTAACTATCTGCAGTAAAAGCAGACCAGACAACACAGTTAATCACAACAACAATAAAATCTGGGAAGCACACCTAAATGGCGTCTAAAAATATATGAGCATTAAAAGGTTGAATTCTCCTTTAATGGCATTTTTGAGGAAAAACAACTAAAGCTGCTGGCCCAAATCTCCATGCAGCCTCTTTATTTCTTACTCAACTTTCACAAGCTACCCGGGGCACCTAACCAGAAACCCCCCGATGCAGAGCACTCTTCAAAATGCTCCATAATAGGAATTATGAAAAATGGGGGTTATGAAAGTAATAAATGCGGAGACTTTACAAAGAAACATTCTTGTGTTACATAAGACCTCAAGCTCAGCTGCATCCAGTGTACTGTAATTTTGGTTCACAGTAGACGTGTAGACTCATATATTTGTCCATCGGCAGCAACACAAAATTACAGGTCTCCTGTTTCTCCCTCTATGACTCTGGGACTGTTTGTGGAGTATTTTATGGCGGAGTCTTTTAATGAGGGCTGAGAACTGGTGTCCTCTCAAATAATTTTTTCTAGTGAGTCAGCGCGAGTTCTTTGAGTTACTCCCAGTTTCTTCTCTCGTTTTAACTTTAGAATCAATGGTTGCAATTAAATAATCCTCAGTTATTCCTGCTGGCCACAAGTCAGGCGCATTTCCAATAAAATAAAAATATAATTTATCACATCTCTGTCAGTAAATAAGACAAGTATTCATCGTGTATTATGAACATGACATCACCATTGTCTGGGTAATTAATAACATAGGGCTTGGGCCTTATTATTCAATTAGAGAACAAACTACTATGTAATTTATGAGAGAACTTTTTTTCTAGGTTTTAAAAATGTTTTTTTAATTTATTTATATTTCATTGTTTTAATTAGATTTTGGTGGTAAATTAGTAGCATCCAACTGTGACCTCTGTGTGCTGTGTACTCTGTTGAAGTTTATGCACGGCTTTATTTTGTTTGTCTATGTAGTCATAGTAACCGTTGCTGTTTGTTAATACGACTTCCTCTGCAGCATTTCCTGGGAAAAGGCTACGCCACACTTGCTTTTTTAGGACACAAATTGTAATGCTTTAATCACCTGGCTATAAATTAAAAAAATAATTGTAACCTTTTGTATCAGATTTTACCCAGCCATGATTTATATTTGACTTGGGAGAATGTGAAAAAAAGTCTTGTCCCTTCATCTCCTTTAATTTAAGGATTGTTTTTAATACTCGTGGTGACATATGTCCTCTATCTCAGCGAGAGATATTCAACTCTGAGCTTTACTGCGTTGTCTGTGTAATTGAATTTCCAGCAATCCACCCAGCAGAAAATGTTGGCTGTAAAGCAGCACTGGATGCAGAGAAGAGCCCATGTGGATTTCTCACTTGGTCTCTCTGATTCACCGCTCCTCCACTTGGCTTTGACCTCCCTCTCTCTGGCTGTATTCAAAATCACTACAGATGAATGCACTACACACTGCATATTGCTTTTCTTTTTCTGTATTTTTGTCATACCAAAGATTTTTTTGCATACTCAGATCAATAGAATGTACTGCTAGTAGGGTTGTCAAAAGTATCGATACTCAAAAAAGTATCGATACTAAAATGTTGTATCCGGATACGATGCTCATTTTCAAAAGTATCGATACCTCCCCTTGCACAGCATACAACCTCAAAATATTGTTCTAATTGTTATTGTTATTTATTTCTTTTTTGCACTACCTCAGATCTGAAGCTTGTTAATATAGTTGCAGTTTCTTTTTGCACAACTGTTTTTTTATTATAAATATTAACCTGTGGTTCTGTTAATTTTTACATGTTGCATTTTTCTTGTTAATAAAATATTTCTGTTAAATTTTGGGGTCTTTGTTTTTATCCTTGTGGTATCGAAAATTTTAGTATCGTGACAACCCTAACTGCTAGTATAGTATGCAATTTCCAATACTGCCTCTCTCCCTCTCCCCCATCTTTGATTTTCTCACATTCCCCTTCATCTTTCAGCCACCCTATTTGTTACACTTATTTGTCTGCTGTCTTTTCTTTTCTGATCAAGTAATTTAAAACCTTCATATCAATTTTAAAATCCTTTGCTTGTCTTCCCTGCCCTTCACCAGCAGTTCATTTCAGCGCTGTGCTCCGGAGCCAAAGGTGCATGCCTGTCTCTCAGACATGCTGTACCCTCCTCCTGTCCAGCAGCAGGGCAGCTCACACTCTAATTATTCAGCCAATATTCTGCAGAAAGGTCACATACCAGCAGCTTGCCTTGTTCTGCCTCTGCTGTGTTGCTATCTTGTCAGTTTAAAATGAGAAAATGAAGGAGGTTGATCAACAGCATGACTATGTCTGACGGCTATAATTTAGAGCTCCTTAATGAGTGTGAATTATCTCTGTTGACATCATGGAAAAGTCAGTTTCAGATTGCTCTACATTGTGTCTACATGCATTTCACCTTTTTGTCTTTATGAAAGAACAAAAGTCACTGAATTTGAACTGATTTTGATCAGCAAAATAGTTTTTGGTGGGGTTTCAGGGCCTTACTGAAAAATATGAACAGTATGTCAATCACCAAAATAATATCACTCTCTTTAACCGTAGAACATAACTTAAAAATGTCTTCAAAATCCAAGTGTTTACAATATATCTACCTTAAACTACATGGAAAATAATACACAACATATCTTCATTTTCCACTCTATAAATGTGATAGAGCACCAAGAAAGTGCAAAAACTGCAGGTAAATAATTCAACTTACTAAGGCACATATCCATCACTACATCACTCCTGCTTTTAAACTTTAAATTGTTACTTTCTCTAATGTGTCCATCAACTTCAACGACGTAAAGGGAATTTTCTGCTGAATCTGGGTGACTTGGGGTGCAAGTGTTTAAGTGTGGGAGTGCCCGTCTTTTTGGTCCTGCAGCTGTCGAGGAGCTCCCCCACAGAATACTACTTTATGTATCCTTAAATAAATTTACTATCCCTATGTGGACAAACCACTTAACGCTCGGCCGCTCAGCTTGATATATGGATGGATGGCTGTGGGGAAAGAGAGGGCTGCTGCATGCTAGAGTGCATACTATAAAAGCAAACATAGTGCAACGAGAGCAAGGGAGAGAGAGAAACGCTCTCTGTATGAATTTGGAGTTCCTGCATGTGTAAATTTTGCTTATCTGAAGTGTCCGATTCCTCCGAAAGTGATTCTTATTTCCGCTGCATCTGCGAGTCAACTTCATGCTCCAAACCATTACAGGAGAGAGACTGTGTTGTCTGCTGCCCTAAAAGGAGAGAGCTGCAGCACCAGTTGGCAGTTGTCACTTGTAACTGAGGCTGAAACCACACAGTGTTCTTCATCTGAGAGGACGGGATTCAGAGGCTGCCAGATTCGCTCTGCACTTTCCAATACGCTTGCAACCCTAAGTAACCATCTAATAGAAATGTGGGAAGCAACTGACATTTCAGTTTTTCCTTGGTTACCCCCCTCCCCACCCCTCTCTCTGTGTCATTAACTGTTTAGATGGATGATTTCCGCTTGACAGAAACATGTTGCTCCCGTCCTCCGCATGAGGCCAAATCATCCATCCTCACATACCCGGTCTAAAAGTCATTGCTGAAACTGATTTTCCACCTCATGAAGTGGCAAAAATGCACAATATCGATCGTGAAGTCCATTCCAAAAGGTCACTGTCTGACTCACTGTATGTGCAAGCCTCATTGACTTTGTCAGGAGCACGGAGTCGATTATTTAAGCTGCCGTAAACCTGTCGTCTGTCCGCATGACTCGACTGTGCCAAGCTGAGCAGACCCACCAGAAATAGAAACAATATGTGTTTCTGGACCAGAGGCAGTAAATGACCTTTGTCATAAAAAATCAGTCAGATTTTTCAACTCAGTTCACTTAATGAGCCTAAAAGCAAAAACCATAAGCAGCCTCAACTGAGGGTCAAAGCAGTGACGACTGATTAGCAAGTGACTAATGTTTGTAACATTTCCTGACATCCAATTATTCTGAACGTCATACTTCCCATCAGTCATCTTCTGTGGAAAATGTTCTGAATATAAGCACTCATTAATTATAAGTCTGCAAGCAATTACAGTACACGTACAGTAAGCTACCTTCTAATGATGTAGTACATGAAATAAATCACGCAAGGAAGTTATATGTTGTATCCAACATGGTTATGATGTTAAGTTTAAACAGGGATTTTTTTCCTGTGTTTTGGTGTGTGTGTCCATATGGTTGTTGGTTAGTGCCTTCCAAAACTTCCCATATGATTATTTATAGCAACAGTTGTGTATATGAACTTTTTTCCCGATCAGATTTCTACTCCACATATTCATTTTTCATGTCAAAACCTGGCGCCTACCAAGGTTATAATAGTTTTGGATTTTTCATTAGTCTTAGTTTTAATTTTGTTGTGAATTTTTGTTCAATTAGTTTGAATTTATTTAAAGAGTGAGTTTGCTAGTTTTAGTTTAATTTTTTTTTTTTGGAAAATGCTTCGTATTATTTTAGTTTTTATTAGTTTTAGTCATAGTTTTAGTTTTAAGCGCCACTGCAAAAAAATGTGATTTGTAATATCATGGGTAATAAATGAAACTTTATAAAATATATCGATATATTTTTAAATGTGATATGAAATTAGGCCATATGACATATATCAATATAGTTCAATTTTAAAAAAAATTTCGTTACATATATATGCTGCCCTTACTAGGGTTTGTCATATTTAGCTCTTTTGTAATGTTCGTTATTCTTTTTCTCATATAATGTATTTATTTCAGAAAAAGATTAGCCTATTTTATTTCATAGGCAATTTTTTTTTTTTTTTTTTTTAAAAGGTACTCCGGTTGTTATACAGTATTTAGGTTCACTTAAATAAACGGTTTCAATAAAACTACTTGTGACATGTCACATTTGACTTTGACTCAACATTTGCTCTCATTGTGCGATAAAAAATATCGGGATATATATCACATATCGATATTCAGCCTAAATATATCGGGATATGACTTTTGGTCCATATCGCCCAGCCCTACTGGTGAGGACAGTCTGGTGTTTCCGTACCTGCTGATGTTGAGCGTGAGCTGCTGAGTGCAGGTTTTGATCCTGTTCTGAGCCTCCATGTGTGACATGAGCTCTGTGCTGTCGCCATTGATAGCCAAGATGGTGTCGCCTGGACACAGGTCACCTTGGGCCGCCTTGCTGCCTGGTGTTACCTAAAGAAAACATTCACACACACACACACACACACACACACACCCACACACAGCGATCCAAACACAAAGAAAAGAAAAGAAAGAACTGTTATAAGTGCTGTCAAACTGTCAGTGAAGAAGAAAGACAAAAAGAAAAAGAGTATTAGCATGGGAGTGTCAACACGGGGGCCAAATTCAACAAAAGCAGCTCTCTTTTGATTTATGTAATATTGCCTTGGGCAGCACTCGAGGTTTACATTTTCAAAAGCCAGCAACAATGACACCGGGGAGTGAGAGGCCATTCAGAGGTTTGGAGGTGGTGAAATATTCAAAAAAGAACTGGGACATTTTTATACGCAGGCCCTTTTTAAATTTGATAAAAAACAAACAATGTGCAATTTTATGGTCACTCAGCAATTGCATCAGACTAAAGCCACAGTAAATGATTTCAGGAGTGAGCTACTTTGAACAGAGTCTGCATATGAACCTTGAACTTTAATAACCATCTCTGTTAAATGTTAGATTCATTTACAAGCATCTGTTTAATATATTCTTGTCGTTTTTTTCAGATTAATCGATTGGACCGTTTTGATTTTGTAAAACACATGTCCACATCGCTATAATTTTGGAGATTATCTTTGAGCCATTGGAGTATGAGCAGGTTCCTCTCTGTGATCCTTCATTCCAGAAACACTGTGGACATGTGAGGACCGCAATGAGGCAGAGGAAAGGGGAGGTGGGTGTCCCAGTGGGTATGTTTCACCTTCACAGTCACACATATGATAACAATTTTCCATTATTACACACACACAAATTGCCCCTGCTATTTCCAGGCCCGCCTCGGACTGGTCGCATGGTTTTGGCCGACATAAATAAGAAGAAACTACCAATGAAATCCTTCCTTGTCAAAGTCAGACACTGCACAGTAAAATAGTCCCTATCATATGGCAGCAAGCTGCAGAGGAAAGCGCTCTTTACTAGCAATGAAACAAAAATGTAATGAAATGCGAACAATTGTCATCATGTCTCTGGTCGTCTCTGTGCGCCGTCAAGCTGTGACATGCATGAGTATTAGTTTGACTGTATTTTTCCAACCATAAAATGTGAGGAGATTGTCAGCAGCTGGATGCAATTTCTATAGTCACATTGATTTTGGAGGACTTTTAAGCAATAATCTATGACATTTTCATATCGCTTAAATAAGAGTTGGATTTGCTACTCTCTGTTGCAGAAAAGCACAATAGTGACTCCATATTCATTTACTGTCCTAAACACACTGATTCAGGTTTAGAAATCTGGCAGCTGCAACAGCTGTTGGCAGCTGGCTGAACTGCAAAGACAAGAGAAGCTGCAAGAAATGTTTCCATTATTGATTAATGCGCTGGTTGTGTTCTTCATTAATCATTTCATACATAAAATGGTCACAAATGTCCATCCCAATTACCCCGAGTCTAACTTGACGTGCTCAAAGTGCTTGTTTTTTCTGATCAAAACAGCCCAACACCCAAAGAAATTTTCTATTAAATAAAACAAAGAAAAAAATCCAAACAGTTTTAAAAGAAGTTTCTTTTCATCTCTTGTTGAACAGCCAATAAAAAAAGGAAGTGATCAGCTTTTTTCATAAATCTGAAGCAGGTTGGTGCTCAGATTTCAGCACTCTGTAACCTACCTGAGAGCTAAAAGGCTTAAATGACTACCTGTATCCATAAAAACACAGGGAGCAGAAGATTTGAGTGTTTTCCTGTTAATAAAGCCCTCGTATGTCAAGTGTCAGTGATTAATCTTTGTCCTGTCATCCAAGTTTTTAAGTGAATACCTCTCAGAGCGCCCACCGCCTGACCCCTCAGCATCTTGTAAAGCCCATTCCCTTGACAGCTGCACATTAAGATGCATTGTTTTTGGAACCTCTTGTTGAAATAACACTTACTTCTCTAACTGATATCGGTAATCTAATCCAAGATAAATTCAGATACGACTGTGTGGAATAACGAACCAGACTGAGAGAAGGGATCTGCTTGTGCAAGAGAAGCAGCCTCGCTAACTGGGAAGAGCATTTTAAGAGCAAAGGCACACAAGTTCACGCTCCATGAAGCACTAATAGCTGAGTCGTGTGGTTCAAATGTGGAATTCCTAATTTACAGCCTCTGAACGCCCCAATGTCCCTGACTCAGTTCCGGTAAGCGGAGAGGTCAGGAGCTGTGTGGGGAATGTGTGTAAATGTGTGTGTGTGTGTGTGTGTGTGTTTGTGTGTGTGTGTGAGTCTCAGGGAGAGTAAACTCACTTAAACTCACTTTATTTGTGGACTGCATTGGTGGAAATCTGACATAAAATACAACTAGATTAAGTCTTTTAAAAATAGGCGAAAGTATAAAAAAAGTTGTTTTGGTGTGTTGGTAAAAAAAGAAACTGATCCTTATTTGTCATTCTTTGTTGACAGTCACTAACTGGAGGTTAGAGTTTAACCACATCATTCAGCACAACCTCCCTTGTGAGAATGCATTTTAAATGTTTATGTGTGTGTGTGTGTGTGTGTGTGTGTGTGTGTGTGTGTGTGTGTCTTGGGTTTGTGCCTGGGCTGTGTCATAGTGGACCGAAGTTCATGCATCCCCCAAACACACAAAGAAAGTGAGTTATATCACCTCAGGGTCAAGCCGTGAATAGCAATGCATGAGTCGTACACACATGTGCACAAACACACACACAAACACACACACACTGGTATCCCAAGTGCCACAATAGCATGACTGAGGTCGTCACTAGAGGACAAACATTCCCGTCTGCGAGGAAATGTAAGGAGAGTATAGAGTTACGTGGTTCAGACATAATCACAAACTGCTATATTTACACTGTGGATGTAGTGTGATGTCATGGCTAAACTCTGCAGAGCCTTTAAGATGATTGTCATTTTCTAATTAGGTTGTTACTCAATGGTAAGAAGCTTTGAAGACCATACAAACAAAATTTTACTCACATGAAACCACTAGTAGTAAAAAAAAAATGGAAGTGATCCACCTCCACTGGCTTTGTGTTGTACAAAATAAGAATAAAACTCAAAAATGTCATCTGAGAACAAATGTGGTGTGGTGTGTGTGCCTGCAGGTTGAGACCAAAGCTTTTTGTCAATAATCAAAAGTGTTTTTTAGACACATGGTATGAATTTTATCCAATTTTCAGCCAATAAACCTATTTTCAGTCATGGAATGTGTTAATACAGCAACAAATAGGGATATTTTTGCTTACTTTGACAAAACAGAAGTTCTAATTATATAAATGAATCCTGGTGCTAACAGAAAAATGAATTACTTAATGTACTCAATAAGGTCACATAAAATGTAACCACAGGGATTTGATGGTGATGGTGCTGAAAGCAACTTCACTGGTCGTTGGGCAATCTCAACAGCCATATTGTTTCCATGAAGGGGCTGCTCCACAAACAGTGACATAGTTAATTGCTAACAGATAGAGCGGTTAGCAAATGACAGCCTCATGTCATACAGAGTCATCATGTGGCACACTGAGGCCTGATGAATGTGTGCTGGAGTGTGGTTTCACTGTGGGCACTTACGTTTTTCTGTTGGAGTGAGAAACAGACAGCAAAAAAAAAGTTTGTGTAAGTGTATATATGTGTCCTGTATGTGATAAAGCTGCTAACTTTAAACTTATCAGATACCGGCACACGAGGCAACTTGTAGCATCTGTATGAGATGCACCAAGCTTTCATTGGCGCCAATGTAAACCAATTAGTGTCATTATTAGACATTCCTAGCATCAAACATCTTATACATAGCCCAAATGTCTGTTAAGGGTGGGTTGGATTGGAGCTGGACATGTCAAATTAACCCCTGACTTCGATCCAGGAGACCTGTGTTCATGTCCCAAACGAAACCAAGGTCAGTGTTGTCAACCAGCGAAACCAGTAGGAAGTGTAAAAGTAGTTCTTTTTATGCCTGAACCCTAATAGAGTGGGTTTTTATGCCTCTGGTGTATATTTTGCAAAGCTACCATGCATATAACAAGCCGAAATTGACTGACACGTCCAAAACTGACACCAAAGGGTTCCTTGTTCTTTAGGGAAATGACTACAAGTGTCAGTATCTTGTGAGTTGGGAGAGAATGTGTTGAAAGTATTCCATCAAGCCATCGTCATGTCTAAGAACTAAGCCATAAAATGTAAGTACCTTTCTAAATTCCTGAAAAATCTCTTATTTTCTTTAACAGTGGTATACATGCCACATACAGTCATTTAAAAAATAGTTTTCTTCGATTTCTCGTTCATTTTAATGCCTGGTACATCTGAAGGTACATTTGTTTGGACAAATATAATGATAACAACAAAAATAGTGCATCAGAGTTTAATTTTAGAGCTGATATCTAGACATTTTCCATGGTTTTCTTGATGATAACCAAAATCATTATCTGCTGCCTAACCTGCCTCTTATCTGCATCGACATCTCTGTAAGGGCACTTGAAATTAGTAGAGTAACTTTAAGTAGAAATTCTTGTTGTTGTAGAACACACACAGTATGGCATCCTCCATCTAGTGACGGTCAGATAGCAGGTGAAAAGACGTCTTGATGTCGGCTAAAACTGCACTAAATCTAAAGCAAATGTTTTTTTATCTTTCACCAACTTTGTTTTGAGAACTTTCAAATGACTCACATTGACTTACAGCCATTTCAATACAGCTGAAACAACAGTTGTGAGTCACCTGGACGTCCAGATGTCTTCATCATCACACCATCAAACCACCAAACCAACACTTACTGCTTGTTTATTTATAAGCTTTATGCAAGAAGAACCTGCCACTTTCAAATATTTCTCTCATGTGTGAATCCCACGGAGAAGCTCTCTGCAGGGTGGAAGCAGCGAGTCGCTGGTCTGAGCACCACAGCAGATCATTCCTGGCTACGAGTCAAGAGCCTTTGTTTGCTTGTCGGACCTGCGATAACCATAACCATGGATATGACCTTGGTGACGCTCTTAAAAGCCATTACATAGCCCGGGGTGTGAGGTTCTAACTGGTGTGTGATTATCACACTGAAACAAAGAGACTGAACTTGCCAAGACCAATAAGCAATGCCGCAGCTTGTGATTAAATATGTGGGATTTAATGAGAACACAAGGCAATGGGAGAGTCATTTGAAATTAATAACAGCCTGTAATGCATTTGTGTATGTCTACAATGAGCATGATATTACTCATGAGCATTACTCATCAGAAAGTGTGGGTTAAATTGGATTTGTAATCAGATTAGCAATACTTCTGTTTCTTGCACGTGGCATCGGCGCTCCCTAAGAAGTTTCCTTTATGTCATTCTCACTATGTGATTCCTCAATATGATCATAAGATCGCCACATGAATTATAGCAAATACATTAAAGCTCAGAAGAAAAAGCACATCATTCAAACTTCACAATGAATAAGAACTTGCTGTTTTCCACGTGATGATCATAACAAAGCAAGTTCATCTGTAATTACTGTACTTAAAAGACTAGAAATCTGCTCATCTTCACGGCACTAATCACACATTTCCGTGTTAACATCAATCATTCAGTTCCATACATCAGATAGCAGGAAAAGCTCAGCAACAAGCCAAGGACTCGCATTGTTCTCCCGCCCATACGGTCTCAGGAGCAGGAAGTTCTTCGACAGCACCATCTGTTATCTTTCTCTCAGTTTGTTGTGGTGATGTGGCTCGTGGCATCTATAATTCTAGCCTGGAGATTTGGAGGAAAGATCAGCAGGAGAGCAGTCTAAAGCTGACTATTATAACCAGCAGCGTCAGAGAAACAACCCATGTGGCTGCAGGTCACATGTCCTGTCTCTGGTATGTGGCGGAGTTGGACAGACGTACACTGGGAGATTAAAGGGTACAAAGGACGCAGAGTTCATTGGATGTATAAGTGCTGATGCTATCTAAGATATATTTGCTCTTAATTCATGCACTGTGATGCCAATGTCCTTGTGAAATAAGCTGAACAAACATGAAACCTTATGACTTTATATGACTAAAGGTTTTCTGTTAATTCTAAAATTACCAAAACTAGAAGAATGGTTTGTCGGCTGACATATAGTACATGACTGTAACTTTATTACAGATGAAAGATATGAATGAATACGGTCACATTTTCCTCAAGCTTGTCTTTAAAATGCTCAAGTTTCCATTGAAAGTTTTTTGGTCTCTGCAATCACTCCTTCTGTTCACACTGGCTGTAAAAAAAATCCCCTTATAATGGTCCTGCAACAATTCAAGAAGGATTCCTGTGCCGAAATATGAACAACAAGAATGAATACAGAGACCAATAATCCCTATACAGGCATGTCAGTATTGCTATAGAATAGATGACAGTTCATCCTATTCTGATAATGTATCTATCTATCTAAAGTTAGACTTTGATCCCATGCAGATGGGTCACAAATGGTGTAATAAAACTATATGGATCTTTAGGTAGAATATACCCTAAGCTGTGCTGAATTGATTATGATTTTGTGGTGGGTAGAGCTGAAACATTTAGTCAATCAGCAACTATACGAATAAAGAACTAATGATTATTGATTAATGTTTTATAGGTAAAAATGCCAAAAAAAAATCTTGTTTCAGTTTCTTAATTGTGGGAATTGGCTTTTTTCATTGTCTTATGCAATATTAAACTGAAAATATTTGATTAACCCTGATTCAGAAAGTTAAAACATTGCCTGAAATGAATGTGATATGGTGCTAATCCTTTTTTGACATAAATTCAACTCAAAATTATTATTATTTTGACTGCAAGTTGGACAGAACATACTATTTGAAAATGTCACTATTGGGTTTGGAAAACTGGAATGAACACTTCTCATTTCCTCCAATATTTTATGAACTAAATGATGAATGTGGCCTGTGCATCAGCCCTGTAAATGCACCAACAGCAGTTGTCTGAAAGCACATTTCCCATCATGCACAGACAAACAACACAGACCACACAGCAGCGTGCACAGTATAAAGGTGTCAGAAGGGAAGCTGGACAGTGATTCTGTGCACAGCTCGGGTCATTATTTACCCAACGCTCGGTTGTGAATTCCCGTCGTGAAGACGACTGTTTGCCAGTTGGCAGGACTGACAAGCGTCCTGCGTCACCTTCTAGCTGGACGTTTTGTTTGACACAGATTTACAAAAGGACTTATACCCCAGCTGCCATATTCAACGTATCCTCTCTAAATGCTTCAGCAGTTACATCTGTGATTTTATAATGTTTCTCTGCCGCTCTGCCTCTTTCATGCACACAGAGCTATTTAACAACCACTGCACACACACACATACACACACAGAGAGTATCAGGGCAAATGTTTCCAGAGTCTAGTAGACACGTCATTAACTGGCTGGAGACTTAATGGGCTGGCAGGGGACTAATGGGCTTATCCTGGGACATTATCACCTTAAGGGAAAAACCAGCTGCTGCCATCAGAACCTGTTTTCTGGTATTTACAACTTTCACTGTCTCCAAGTGCAGGTGTTTCATGGCATTTAGAAGAAGGGACTAGATCTCTCAGTCATGCAAGGGAGACGTAGGATTCGAAGGATTGCAAACAACTAGCATTTAGGCCTTATCTTCTCTTCACAGAGCCAGAAGGTACTGTTACAACCTTCAGAGAGTTCTGGCTTGTATGACGTTTTCATTTCACAAAAATTCCCCCCAAAGAGGGATTCTGGACATCCTACGACATAAACTATCCTTCTCCCTAGCTCTCTGTCTCTCCCTCCATGTATCTCTTTCTGCGTCACCATTCAACACACTGTAATTGCCGCCTTGGGCATGCACCGTGCAGCAAGAATGTTGCAAGCATGTGATAAATAGCAAGTTTAGGAGATACTCCAGTATATCAGCAGCAATGAATTACACTCTGCTTCAAACTTAGAATGTGACCGGTTCTCATGAGGCGAGGCGAGAGGATTCCTTTCCCACCATTTCCAGTTTTTTATCACTTCTTCCTGAATTTAATTGTGATTTATTTATTCGTGTGTAGCATTCTAGACACCAGGATAAAACAATTATCGAGTTCGGCCAATAAAACACATTTTGTGCTGTCAGCTGATGTTTCAGAGCATGTGACGTCAATTGGACACTGAAGTGCTCTGTAATGGCTGGTAGAAGGCAGGAGGTAGTGTAATGCTGGGTGCTGCTGCCAAAACACTGTGTGTATTTATGCCTCTGACATTACATATTTTGATAAATATGCTTGCATCTCACCAGCTGCTTCCTCCTCTAATTTTCTAGCCAAGATTTAGGAATTAACCGAAACTCCCCTACGGTGCATTTACTCTAGCAAGCAGCTATTTCGTGTCAGCGTTGGTTTTTATTGCCATCTTTGCTATACAACTGTCTGTAAAGTGTAACCTGTAATTATTTTTCTCTGATGCCATCATCACTGAGTTACGCAATGTTCACAATGCGAAAACTTCTCAGTGCATGCCACGGTTTCCACACTGGCAGTCATGCAAGTATGCACAGACTGAAACTGCAAAATTCAGGAATAGTTAAATCACTGACATTCAAACCGTAACTTGCATGCTGTACAAATGATTAAAGAAGTTAGGAAGGTATGCATCACAAAATCTGAGATGCTCTGGCTGCACTCGTCAACATTTTGACTTTAAATGCAGCATGAAACACAAGAGAGCTACAATAGCCTGTAGTGTAGAGTTTTCCTTTTTCCAAATGAGTTCTGGTCTTGGGCATGGTCTCTGTTGGAAACTCAAACACGAAGATCAAGCATGAAGAGAATGCTCCATCCACAGAAATTTCTCAAGTTGCAAAATGCAGTTTCCTTTCACTGTGATTTGAAAAAGCAAAGGTGCAGAGCAAAACTCAAAGCATGCTTCTCCAAAGCATCACAACTCTTTCATGCATACAGTGGTAGCTTTTTAAAACAGAGAGCACTTCAGGTGACCTTCAGGGGTTCGCCTGCTTCTCTCAAATTCGTTAATAGCCTGCCGTAAATCTAAAAATTACACCTCTAGTTTCAAGTGCTAGGGCCCTGTAGTTAAAGGGTCGGTTTGGGGCTGGTGATACAGCTGAGCACAACACCTGGAATCCCTCAGCAGCACCAATGAGCTCTGATGAAAAACAAATGTCAGCACCCGTCCCCCCCCTCCCTCTTGTCTCCTACGAGCCCTGCAGCAGGACCGGGCTGTGTTTACCCTGGCCGGGATGAACTATCAGCTACTGCCAGATCCACTGCCAGCACACTGACTCTTGACCCATATTCAGAAGGTCAGGAAAGTTCATGAATACTACTCTGACTACTTCTAGTACTAGCTACTACTACAACCAATAATATAAACAATGATTAATTAAAAAGCACATTAAAAAATGAAGTTATCATGGTGGTAATGCCATTTCCCGCAACAACAACATAAAAACTCTACATAAGCATCTCTGATCTGAGGTCATTTATAGACAAAGCTGGAAAAAATAACTTTAATTAGCCATTTTTCATATTTTAAGTATGTCTTGAATTTAACTATACTTGAAAATAGAATTATATCAGGGATGGGCAACTGGAGGCCCGGGGGCCGCATACGGCCCGCACCCTCACTTGAAGTGGCCCTCGGTACAACTACATGCATTTGAGCATGAAATCTTAAAAGTGCAGTGTAAAAATGCACAAAATTACTTCTTGCAATTGATGTTGGTCTGCTGTTCTTGCACACACAAAAAAGAAATCACAGTAAGTGGTTATTTTGTATTTGCTTCAAACCTTTTGTATTCCTATTTATACAGTTAAACATGCATCTGAGCATGAAATATGTTAAGTTACTGCACTGTAAACATATTTAAAATTGCAGTTTCATCATATCTGGTTAGGTGCACTGTCCTATATGTGGCCCTGTGGTAGTGTCCCCCTCCAGTATTGAAGTTGCCCATCCCTGCACTATATTGTGTTTTTGTTTTCCCTCACTTCTATTGGTAGTGATAGTGAAAGCTCATTATGTATGGTCAGCCAATTGCAATGACTCATTAAATTACTGGCAACTTTAGCTGCCAGGAATTAGACAGCACCGTCTGTCAGCTTTTAGAGTAAAGCTCCTGCTAATACACTTATACCTACGGCTATAGGGATAATAGACCTTGGCGACCTCTTTTATTAAGTTTAATTATTTGGACAAGTATTTTCCCTCCACCCCTTGCGCCGGCGAATTACTGTCATTGCGTATAAGTCAGTGAAAATGTTGAAGAAGAAAAAAAAAAAGCGGTTTGTAATTGCACACGGCTCAATGAATGGAAACACACCGCAGCGACAGGCAGCAAAGTGTCTACTACCTACCCGGGAGATGGTTAACGGTGTGCTGAAATCCCGTCCACCCACCAGACGAAAACCCCAAGGAGAGGGTCCCTTTAGTGTCACGGTCTGGGTCATTTTTTGGCAAAATGGACTGCGAGAGGGAAGCAGACGAGGTGACAGAGAGAGAGAGGAGATATCCGCGGTTCCTCGATATGCGGGAAACAAAAACGTGAAGTAGCTAGAGTCCTCTGCCTAGCTGCTAGGCAACGCTGTCCCGTCTGAGAAAACTTTCCTCCTCTCTTGATTCAAGTTTAAATAACGAAGCCGACTGTGACGTGGAATGACGGGATGTCCCGCCCGCCTCCAGCCGGTCTGCACCGACAGAGAGGGAGGGAGGGAGGGGACGGAGCAGGGGAACCTAGCCGGCCAGCAGTGACATGTCAGGAGTGACTCACAAAATCAGCCTGTTGCTCTAAACTGCAGGTATAAATGGGTGGAAAGTGGATTTGCATATCGTCACCCTGTTAAAATAATCCCCTAAGTCATTTTTTCAAGTTTTGCAGGAAACACAAAAAACTTCACCAAAAGTGACATATGACATTTATTGATCATTTCACTCAAAAAGGATGTAACAAAGGATGGCTATTGGCATAGTAATAACACTCAAGAGAAACTTAAGTGTAACTTAAGAGAAATAAATGACTCAGTCCAGGGCCGGTTCTAGCCCATTGGCTGCCCTAGGCGATATTGAGATTTTGCGCAAAATACGAATAAATAAATAAGAAAACACAGATCTTCATCAAATTAAGAATGGCAAAGACTGAAAATAAATAAAATGTAGACATAGGCTACAAATGCAATAAAAATAAACATAAAAATGAAATTTAAATGTACATTTATATTTGATACATGAACTACATACAGGCAATATAATGGTCTCAACATTTTAATTTTTAGAAACTTTGGAACTCTACCAACAACAACTGAATTGAAAATAAAAATAAATAAATGAGAAAACACAGATCTGTTGATTGTAAAGACTGAAAATAAATAAAATGTACAAATGCGCCAATTTGGCGCCCCCTGCCAATTTGGCGCCCTAGGCAGCCGCCTTGGTGGCCTGTAGGAATAACCGGCCCTGACTCAGTCAATTTTTTGAACATGCCTTTGTGACTTAAGCAAGATATGGTAACACTTTATTTTGAAGGTGTCTACATACAAGGTTCATACTCTTTTTGAGTGGTCATATTCAAGCACTTTTCAAGGACTTTCAAGGTCCATTTTCAAGCTTTTCCGGTACCTAACAACGGTTGTAAGTTGCATGTTTTAGATGAGTACTTACATGCTAAAAGGGGTATTTTCACTCAACGATACAGACAGCGATGGTTTTACACTTTTAACAACCAAAAGTACAGTTTGCTAATCTCAATATTCAATTTATATTTTTTTTCATTGAACATGTAATTAAGAATTTCAAGCATTTTCAAGCACATTATCCAAAATCCAAGCACTTTTCAAACCATGAAAATACAACATTTAAATTCAAGCATTTTCAAGGATTTCAAGCACCAGTACGAACCCTGTACATAAGAGTCACACAAGCCTGTCAGAAACATGACATGACAAGTATCATGAGCATTAATGTTACTTCAAAGTGTCATTAATGTTCATGACACATCCCATGTCATGTTTCCAACAGCTGATGCATAGCGTATGAATTTTTTTTTTACTTGTCCTTCTCTCCTCTCCCCATCATTCATTTCAATCACTTTCAGTCCCTCCTGTTGCACCACCAGTGAGCATACAGGTAAGGTTGACTTCCCTTGGTAATAATTAAGTTATTTTATTATGAAAGAAAATGTCTTATATTGTCAATAAAGGTCAGACATTTTCGGAGATATATGGGTCAGTGACAAATAAGGGTTGTCAAGATGTCAAATGGTATGACCACAAAAGAATGATACATATTAAATACTTTATTAAACTACAGTGTATTTAAGTGGACTTATACATGTAATAACTTCATTTTAAAAAACATCAAATGGCTTTTTTTTTAATATTTCTACATTTACACATTTCGTCAATATTGAGCAGAACATATTCTAAAAAAACATTTTTCTCTAAAGTTTTGTCAAATTATGTAAAATTTGTTATATACCATAGTGTTGCAATGTACACATGGATTGTATTTTTTTCTTATTTTAGTTCACATTTATTTTCCTGTATATAATCAGATCTTTATGGGAAAAAAGTTACTGGTTACACCAACTGACACTGGGTTAGATCACGTCATTGACCCATAAACATCAGAAAAAAACACATTTTTGAGTGGATTGTGACTTTAAAACTATCAAATAAATACATCAAACTGACAGCTTTGGACCCTGATGAGCACAGTACCCATAAACATAGCTTTTATAATCCTATCATCATTGCTCCATATGTGATTGTTTGAAATGTTATACATTTGACTTGTCAATTGTTTAAAAGGTCATAGGGTTTAAAAAGAAATGCTTTAAGTTTGATGACATGTCAAGTGTAAGTCACAAAATCAGCCTGTGGCTCAAAACTGCAGGTATAAATGGGTTGAAACTGGATTTGCATGTATTGCAACAGCTGATGCATGGCGTATGAATTTCTGTTTTACTTGTCCTTCTCTCCTCTTCCCATCATTCATTTTATTTGCTTTCAGTTCCTCCTGCTGCACCACCAGTGAGCATAAAGGTATGGTTGACTTCCCTTGGTGATAATTAAGCTATTTTATTATGAAAGTAAATGTCTTATATTGTCAGTAAAGGTCAGACATTTTGGGAAATGTAAACATCATGAAAAAAACACATTTTTGAGTGGATTGTGACTTAAAAACTATCAATAAATATGTCAAACTGACAGCTTTGGACCCTGATGAGCACAATACCCATATACATAGCTTTTATAATCCTATAATCATTGCTCCATATGTGATTGTTTAAAATGTTATACATTTGACATGTCAATTATTTAAAAGGTCATAGGGTTTAAAAAGAAAAGCTCTAGTTTTGGTCAGGGGCACCTTTGTGTACTCTTTGTCCTACGTTGGATGAAAAATTGTAAACTAATTGAAAAAACAAGACTAGACTAAAGCCCATTTAAGACTGGACAAGAAACCCACTAACACCCACTAACATCTGGCTTTTGTCTTTCAGTTAGGTTAGAAAGGTTACAATCGGCATTTATTCCAGGGACAAATGACTGTGCAGTAGTCATGGGTATTTATTGGCTCCAGCCCCAATGGGCAGTGATGGAAACATGACACCTGGGCGGACAGACTCATTTTCAGTCCTTTCCCAGCAAAATGCTATGACTTGAAAAATGCTTTCTATGTTACTACGTTCTGCTCATGTTTCACTCCGTCGAACATAACAATCAGCAATAATAAAAGTGTGTAAACTGCTTTGTTTAGGACAGACAAGCAACTGTGAAAAAAAATAACTTCACTCTGCATTAAAGAGAATATTGAAGTGTGTTAATTCAAGTTTGCAGAATGAGTTTGTGTTTATGTGTTTAACCCTCCTCTTATGTTGTGGGTCAAATTGACCAATTTCAAAGTTAAAAATAAAAAATAAAATAAATAAATAAATAATATATATATATATATATATATATATATATATATATATATATATATATATATATATAATGTAAAAAAAAGTTGTTGTTTTTTAATAAAAAAAAAAGTAAAAAAAAAAATGTTTTAAATCAATGTCATGTAAAACCAGTGTATTTTATATGTAGGCCATTCCAATGTACATAAAAAAGTTTTTAACATGCAATTTTTATGAATAAAGAGTGAATTATCCTCATTGAACCATGTGTGAGAGGTAAAGAACACCTCTGCATTAAATATTGATTGAAATGGTTAGTCATGGAGTTATTAATGAAATATAGACAATGTTTATTGGGATATTTTAGTTTCTGATACTTTTGGAAAATTAAACATGCCCTGGGTTAATGCTGTTCCTAAAAAACAAGCATAACAGACGGGCTAAGTGTCTATTGATAAGTTTTAAGAAATCATAAGATATCTTTAAGGAGTACATGTTTTACAGTAAAGCTTTGCTCTGTTGATGAAGGTTTTCCTCCCACAGCAGGAAACAGTTTACAGTAGGATTTCAGTTTGCCTCGTCACCAGCAGTTTAACTTTTTAGCAGTCACTCTATCAACAACACTCACTAGGACCAACAAAAGAATGACCCTGAGATGTAACACAATTCTTCAGATAAATGTTTCACAAAGCTGCACTCTGATTTAATGAAATCATGTTATAAAAAAGTGCATGTTTTGTGATGTCAAATAGTAACATTACACATTTGACTTTAGTTTAATTAACTTAGCTCACAACATAACTGTTGAAGTTAAATATCAGCTGAAATGAAAAGTGTTCTTTAGGATTCATACTAATGATTCAGGAGTTTCAACAGTGTGACGGGAACCCAGATCTGTAATATTGTGCAACATGTTATTGGAATCTTAACAGCAATGTGTGTGTGCCGTTAAGGGTGACACACGCGTGGAAAAGAAACAGAAAGTCATGCCTTGTTACTGGCAATGGTAAAGTCAATTGCCTATTTTCAGGGGGTTTTCCATAAATGTGCTACTTTTGCATGCAGCCATCCTCTGAGGGAGATGTTGGGTAGCACCAAGTGTTATGAGGATACTGTGTTTATTTATTTTGATCCTTTTTACACTGGTTGTCATTTTGTGTTGTTGTTTCTTTTCCTTTCGTATGTATGTGTGCGTGTGTTTGTGTATGTATGCATATACAGTCTATGGTATGCATGTATGTATGTATAATTACGGTGTATAGGTAAATTATATTTATGTTTCGTAATACAAGACATGTTTAGACAAGGATTTTAACTTGAATTAAGGAGAGGGGGTGGGAGTTTATAAGTTTTACTTCTTCTCACTCCTTTTCGAATATGTATTCTACATGTCATGTTAAATGTTTTGTCTGACTCTTTTTTTATTATTTTGTTTTCATATTCGAAATAAACTTGAATCAATCAGTGCTAACAATTTCTGATTGGCAAGAATCACAACATGCAGTGGGGCTGATTGGAGTTTTATTCATTTTGAAGGCACTTGGTATTTGACGGATTAAACTTTCAACCTGATGTGACAGATGAAAAGCTTGGATCACCAACGTTGTGACAACTCATCCTGTGGGGGAAATACGATTCTTCACCAAATTTCATGGCAATCCATCCAAAAGTTGTCAAGACATTACACTTAAAAACCAACAGACCCACTTGGCCGTCCATAGAGCCATGTGGCTAGCGTGACTAAAAAGAAATGAAAACTTAAATATGCTGCTCTTTGGGGCTTGTAAAATAATCCAGATATGCACTTAAATCTAATGCCAGTCAATAACTTACTGATCAGGGTCTTAAGCAAAAAGCTGTACGACCTGAGAATCGTCTTCAACAATGGAGATATTGTGGTGTAATTTAGATGCCTCACTGGCAGAGAAGACCTCTCCCATTTGTCAGTGGATATCCCAGTATTCTCTCTGCCCCACTTCTTGATTCCTTCATTTCCCCAGCCAGTTGCAGAGTGAGTCACAGAGCTTGAGTACGATTTCTCTACTGCAGAGGGAATGATCTCATTGACATTCCTGGGAATCTGCCTTTCAGACAACTGCAGGCATGTGGAGCTCTGTCTGAAGGTCTGAGTCAATTTGAGTCAGACACCAGCCTATCCCAATTACTGTGTAAAAACAGTGGCACTGATGTCAAACCAGCTGGATCTTAACATCAGGTATTGGTGCAAGTGCATCATGAGTGACAATGTTTTTGGCCTATATAAGCATTGCCCAATGAGCTGATGTGTCACAACATAACACGTGAGAATATTAATGACGTAATAATTAGAATAATGATGTATTACTATAAGCTGTGCGATCACTTTCACCAACAAGTCATCTTACCCTCTAATATGACCCACAGGCAGGCAACTTCCCGGTCTGAGCAGCGAGGCAAATCATATAGTGCTGTAAGCTGCATTCTACCGAAAATTACAGTGGGGGGCGCTGACGGCGGCTGCAGAAGCATTTGCGTCCATTCATTTCAATTAAAAATGAGAAAACTTCTCACTTGATTTATTACCTCAGGAATTTTTTTAGGACAACACTATGGTCTCAATTGTTGGTAAAAAATCTTCTTCGAGGTAATTTGATGTTAATATTGTAAATAATGGCCCCATTTAGAAGATAAAGAATCGTATGATTTGGGGCGTGGCTACCTTTGATTGACAGGTGGCTAACAAGGCCAGCTCTCATTAGGAGAGAAGCAGAACAATGCGTAACCACGGCAATGTGTCTATATATATATATATATATATACCTTTGGAAGAACATAGAAGAATCCATGCTGTGATTTGGGTTCAAAAACTTTGATTATTTTGGAGATTTCTGTATTTTCAGCGATTGGATGACGAAACTGCTGAGAAATATCCTTACTGTCAATATACCTAAAAAAGCTGCACATCTTCTGAATGCTCTATGTCTCTAGTTTGTGGTTGTAAAGTTTCATGAGGCTGTGATTATCGTAGAGGTTACAGCAGCTCATTTTATACACTGAGGTCAAGACACAAGAAATGCCTTCACTGCAATGAACTGGCTACTACTGATCACAAACATCATCACACATGAAGAAAACTGGACTCATTGAATCCGTAAGAGTCTCAGCTTTCCACTGATACACAGTTTATGTAATTCAAAGCCTGTTTAGAGACCTCAGTATGCACAAATATTCACATACAGTAGGCGGAAATGGCAAATTTGTACTACATGAGAAAAACAATGTGGATTTTGCCTTAAACTGCATGTTATCAGCATAGAGGAGACATGTTGGAACACAGAGAGCATCATTCAGATAGCATGACGTCAGAGGTCACATGACCACTTTGAAAATAGCCTAAATTTGCAACGTTTTTTCAACAACTTCCCAACATGGTATCCTAAAAAAATGCCGCATATCATTCCGCAGGACTTCTGAATAGTAACCGGTTATACTACATAACCTGACTTTCTCCTTTGCTCATAATAACCATGGCCACTAGACTACACTGCCTAGGAATAAACAGAAATATGGATCGTAATAAGCATAAGGGCAATATCTTGTTTTTTGGATGAGGACAGTCCTGCTTTAACAGAACAAGACTTTGGATTCAGGAGAAAATGCAAATGAAATGACACATAATCACATACTAATTTTTTATTGTGAGACACACTTGAGGAAGAAAAAGCACCTTTCTGTTCCATTTCCACAACAAATGTTTAGAAAGAACATTTCAGAGTTAAAACCAAACAAACAAATACAATATGTTCTTCCAGTAATTATGGGTATGGGCATGTAAACAAGGCCAATAATCATGTTTCCAAAGGCGTCACCAAACAGTATTTACAGACTGCCCCTTTACTTGTTGTCCAGGGTACATCAAAGGGTGACTAACCAAAGAACAAGAATGGATGAGAGGGCTGCAGTCTGCTCTGGAGATTTATTGAGCAGATGAACAGTCTGACATTTCGGATATGCGTCTTCTTCAAAGCCTGTTTCCAATAAATCTGAATCTAACTACAGAGAGCTCCCATCCCTCTGTTCTTTCCCCCGAATGGTCATCATTCGGCATACCCTCTGCAGCGTCAAAGAGTTCCGTTTAAATCCCTACAAATCTATTTACTCTGTGATTTTGCTTCTGTGTTATGTGGCCAAAAGAACCTGAGGCTAAGCAGGTAAGACGAGTGGTGTTGTCATCATGAGCTGTCTGCCTCTGTCTGGATTGTCTCTGCTGTCTGGGAGAGTGATGTCATCTAAACTGTTGCACAATCATTTATTCCCTTAGCTTCATTACCGTAGTGAATACACTCTCAGAAATAACGTGCTGAATTTGTACCTTTAGAGATGCAGCAGCTTGTCACTGGGACAGTACCCTCTAAGCTACAGCTGCTGTAGCCTTGATATTGGCTTGGAAGATTGGCTATATGTACCCTTTTGGCCCTCAATAAGGTAAATACCTTGAGGTCAAATCATTCGTTTTTTCAGAAACTGGGGTACAGTATAAGTTCATTTCTGTCCCCAAAGGTTCAGTCTACATTAATGTTTCTCCCAAGGGCTCATCATTGGACCTAAACTAACTATGTGGTTATTTTTTTGAGTGCCAAAAATGTGCATAAAGTATATGTTCTTCAGCCAATGTTAAGGTTACAATAGCTGTACCTTAGAGGGTACTACCTCAGTGACAAGCTCTTGGCCCTGTGTTCTTTGTGTGATTTAACTTGTGTTTATTGTAGTTTCATACATTTTATGCTATAGCCTGTGTACTTCTATTTACTGCCTAAATTACAGTTATAAGCTAGGTGAATGAAAGCTTGGTTTCTGTGTTGTAGTTAACAATGTAATGTTGATCTAGCGACGTGAAATACGACCTGGAGTCTGCTCATTGTGTTTTATTTTGAAAAACAACTGGATTTGCTCTGCAATTTTAGTCTGACTTCCTGTCAGAACGATCCGCTCTCTGTCCAGCTTGATGTGTGCTACTCGCATCGAGCGTCAAAAATAGAACGGACACGTAATTAGGTGGAGGTTAATACATTGAAGTATTTCTCGCAATGACGCAACACGCCGCAGATGGTCCTGGTGTATTTTGGAGGTTAGGTAGAAATTCAGCACATTACTTTTCAGAGTCTAATATCTAAACTTATATTGGACTTAAATTTGTCTGGTGGCTAGAAAGATGACTCAAAATGAATTTCAATATTGCTTCATGTCTGATATTCATTCATTCACGGGGGGCTGGAGCCAATAGCAGACATTGGACGAGAGGCGGGTAACACCCTGAACACATCACCAGACTATCACAGGGCTGACATGTCTGACAGATATGTGTAAATACATCAAAAACAGTCTGCCCACAACAACCTGATAATATGTCACTGTTTTAATGCCAGAATCCCATTAGGTGCAGTGTTTAGAATAACTGTCATAATTTTGAGTGAGGTCCAAAAGTCTGCTCCTCACTAGCAGCAGATGCAACTCCTGATTGGTACCATATTTGCTGCATTAACAAAGAAACAAAGCTTCTTTTTTTTTTTTACCCATTTTTTCAGTTCACACGACATTTGGTAGCTTTAAGTCCCCTGCATTGAAAATGGTTAGCCGTCTTTAATGGCACAAGCTGGAAACAATGGTGCCACTTAGAGCGCTGTGCCTGGAGCGCCCCATGGGGAAGCACATAGTTGTAGGGAAGTCATGAAGCTTAATTTATGTGGTTGCAATATTGCTGAGTCAGAAATGAAAAACAGATGATTTCATAGCATAAGATCACCACAGGCCCAAAGCTATCCCATGAGAATGCTGCAGACTTACAGATTAACCATCTGCAAATTCATGAGATTATAAATATTGATAGAGAAGAACAACTGATACCAGAGGAAAAACTTTATCTACATCTTTATCTGAAGAGTTATGTGTCCACTCATTCCACAGTAACCCCTAAATCTACACTAAAACTAGTTTAATGTGTTTGTACTAAGCAGCTCCCACATATGAACCCCAGTTACTGCAGGCTCAAAGGTCTCTGTATTCTCAGCAAATGTCAGAATGGAAGCATGATTAATGCTCACTAATGTATTAATTTCACACATCAGTCATTTTCAGACCCAAATAATTGCTTCCTAATAGCCAAAGCTTTAGTTTGCCAGGTTTTTAAAAAATCATCCTCAACACAGTTATCCATCATCTGAGTTGTAACTGAACGGCTATGTTTCCTGGCCGCACACAGAGACACACACTGACCAGATGCTGGCAATGAATATTTAATGTGGTGCTGAAGCGTTACTGTTGTTGGAATAACAAACAGATGTGAAAGGATCTTCAAATACAGTCCATAAATATGAGATACAATCTTACAGGAATAATGTATTCACTCACTCTTGAGGCAGTGTGCAGCCATGAAAGTAAGAAAAACTCATTGTGTAGATAAATAAACCGCCCAAAATACTTTTATTTCATCGTTTTGTTCAATATTTTTTGATGCCTAAATGTGTTTGATTCTAGTATGACTGATTTGCATGTTTTGCACATGCACAGACCCTTAATTTAACTGTGCATCTAACAACTAACTGAAACATTCATAATTTCATCTGTAGTGTTAACTAGGCATATTGACCACAGTAAAGAGCCATGAATAAAAACTGCAAAACAGTCACACATGGACTAATCTCTCTTGTTGTTTGGCTGGAAGAACAGGAGCCAGTTCTGCTCGTTAGGTTTTTTTCCTATAACACTGCTAAAGAATTACATTTTGCAGCCATATGCTTGTCATAAAGAACTATGAATAGGTACTGTAGGTGGTAGGTGGAGACATATGTTCTCAGTGTGTTTGCATGTGTATAAAAGGTGCTGTGATATTTATGTTCTTGATGTGTGTCACATTTCATCAAGCAGACCTGAGAGAGAAATTCACAAGGAAGTGTTAGTTTCATAATTGTATAGTTTAACAAACTATTGACTGTAATCATCAAAAATGATCAGCGATACAGTCTATAGACTGAAAAAAAAGTGGACATAGTCACCATGACGTCAACCACCAATATGAATATGGATATAACCGGATACAACATTGAAGTTGGGGCCCTGTTCATTCCTATGAAAGTTGCTCAGAAGCTTGACTTCCATGTATAAAATACTCAGATCTTCTATGGCTGTTAGGGCTCATACAGATTTGTGTTTCCATCAATGAATTTATTTGTGCATTTTGAAGATTTGCATGAGAAAAGCTTGGTGAAAACACCAAAATTTGAGAAAATTTGCAAAAATGCTACGTGTAAAAAGTTTTTACACTTGAGGTGGTTTTTTTGTGTGTCTTTTTAAAAAAATGTGCTAAACAGGAAATGAAAGCGATTTTTCCAAATAGGTTCTGACATATCTTAGATCAGCTCTTTCCACTCTGCCGGATAACCCAAAAGAAGAAGAAGAAACTGTTTCTGCTGTCTGCGTCTTCCTAAAGATTTGTCTTCGTTTTCTCTCATGGCTGGCCAAAGTTGTCAGATTAGCAACCTCTTTTTTGTTGTTGTTTTTGTCTCTCGCAATCTCTACTTCTTCTACTGTTTTCTGATGGATTAGCCTACAGCATCACATTACTCTGCCATCTTCTGATGAAAGTATGTTTATGCAGCTTTGTTTATTCACTGTAAACCAGTTGATTAACTCACATTTTATTTAATGCAACATTTAAAAAATGTGCTTCAAATTCGCTTCAACTTTAATGGAAAGCTAATGATAACCAACACAGGTAACCTTAACAAAGTGATCATTTTAACCATTTTAACTAAGTCAAGTTAGTGTCTAAACCTAACCAAACCTTAACCAAAACATTGTCACATCATAAATTAAATCATCTCAACAGTGGTGTGATTGTGATTTTGGACTACACTGCCATGTTAACAGCTCATCATTACTCCTGACTTCACACTGACAATCACAATTACTCTCTCTCTCTCTCTCTCTCACACACACTCTCTCTCTCTCAATTCAATAAGGCTTTATTGACAATGACAAATATACAATGAATTAAGTAAAAATAGTAAATAACAACAACAACAACAACAACAACAATATATCAATGTGTCAGATGCAATATTGTGTAGTAGCGGAGTGAATGTGTGCTTATACATATATATATATATACAAAACAAAGTGGATACATTTCATAAAATATATATAGATAAAATGTGAGACAAAGCAATGACAAATATACAATTCATAAAGTAAATAAAGAGACAACAACAATATATGAATGTGTCAGGTGTAATATTGTGTAGTAGAGGAGTGTGTGTGTGTGTGTGTGTGTGTGTGTGTGTGTGTGTGATCTATGCGTTGTGCTGGTTTTCTCTCAGGCTGTGACAGGCGCTCACATATCTTGCTGCTTCTGTGGCACTGATACTGTGTTCACCAAGTAAATGCTGCATTTTATTTTGCTCAGAGAGGGAAGCAAAGTCTGGGACTTTACATTACATTCTTGTAAAGAACTTTGTTCTTTGGTCTTGGTATGTACTACTCCCACTTTATGCACCTTACATGCATCTTGAGTGGCTCTTGTGCTCATATTTTACGACTGTTTATATTTGACTTTATCTGTAACGAACGTTGACTTCTTCCTTCTTTTCTCACGCTTTTCATCCCTCTTCTTTATCTCTCTCTCTTACTCCCACTCTCGCTTTCTAATTTCTCTCACACAGAGTGTATAATTAAACTCACCAGGATGAATCATCAAACCATTTCCACCAAACCATCCATTTAAACTTAAACAACCTACAGAAAACTCCTCTTCAGAGTCACAAACAAAAACCCTAATTGACATCACACCCCCTCATTATACTGAGAATGAGGCAATCTGATGCTGTGACGTATAGAAGGCTTTAAACCTCAGCCAGACACCTCTTATAAACAATCCAGGTAACAAGAGCAATCACTGGACAAGCCCACGACAACAGGAGTGGCATGAAGAATGTATGTGGGCATGTATGTATTTAAATTAAACTAAATATCCAGAGGCTGGTTGAACAACAGTAGACTTTGTCTCTGTGGGAGACATCTTCTCAAGCCACTACAATTATAGCCCCAATTATAGTAAATGGTTATGATGATGCTGGGTTTGCACGAGAACATGCAATGTTTTTTGGTTGGACTCCAGATCAGAAGAATGTCTTTTTGTGGAATTTCAAAAAAGCTCTCGTACAGTTAATAAATACAATTTGGAGACTGTGTTCCACAAAAAACAACCCCATAAGTCATTTGTACAAGAAGCTTATTACAACTCATATTTATGTTTATTGTTGGGTGGTGACCTCTAGTGATTGTATTATTATGAAGCAAAAGAAAAAGTCAGGTGAGGTAGTATAAAGAGTGCTAAAGTCAGACAAGTCAGGGTGAATGGATGAGTCAAGTAACTAAATTAGGGAAAATGAAGTAATTTCCCCCTGGGAATTATTAAAGTAATTCTGGTTCTGATTCTGAATTGGCCATATATGTGGTTGTATGAGTTGGAGTACTTGTTAATAGATCAGAGAAAACTAAACAAAAATGTTAATAAAAATGATTGTTTTGATGACCCCCCCTTTGTCTGTATGCCAAAGTCAAGAAAGGATCCTCAAATGGCTGAATTAGGCATAGCCTTGTCGTGTTGGAACATTACTAATTTCTTGATTTTGCCTTTTTGCCTCTCGTTTTTGGATACCTTTGACTGTCTGCCTGTGTACCGACCTCGCTTCTGAATAAATGCCTTTTGATTATTGGAACGTTTTCTCTGTCGTGCTTTTGAGTCCTACCTTCTGTCCCATGTCCCTTGACAGACTCTGCATTACCAATATGCACTACATTGCATGCATCTACATTATATTAGTCTGAATTAATCCATTTTAGACTTAACTTAAATCCTGCTAGTTTTGTTTTTACAAACTTGGCTGAGTGCCTGGAAGGAGGTGGTTGGGTCCTAATTTACCAGAATACGTTGCAAGTCAGTGCTGCTGAAATAGTCGTATTTGTTAGTTATGAGTGAGAGTAAAACTCAATGTTTACTCAACCCTTAGGGCAGATATGTCCAAATAAAATGCACCTGAGTATGCGCCTTTGTGGTGAAAAAATAGCTACTCAGATTATGATCCTTGGCATCTAGATGTCAGGTTTTATCTGCCAGTGAAATGACTGAATAAAACTGTGTCTGCCTGGTAAACAACATAACTTGAAGCACTGATCCTCATTTACTTCACAGGGGAAAAAAGAAACCAATAAATGAATACCATGCAGGAACTGAACCCCTTCTGGTGGAGATAAAGATAATTGAAATGAAGGGAAATGATGCTCCAGGCCTCAAGTTTTGGCTTTAAAATCAGCTGATCTCCTTTCAGATCTCATCTAATGATTACTAAATGCCCGCCACACACACACACACATATATTATTACGGCTGATCAACACCGTAACAATGCATTCTTTGTCCTGATGTGCTGGATGATTCCGACCTGGGAAAGACAAACAAATGTTTTCCACGTGTTCACATGCCAGCTGTTGACAACTGAGCTCGGCACATTCACTGTTTACAGTCGATACCACAGACATGAAGGCCAGTATTCATGCCAGCTGGAAGGCTCTGCTCTGTGATTGCCTGTCTGTCTATATCCATATTGGCAAGACCTCTATTGTTGATAAACAGAATATACATACACATACATCATAAATATAGCGTATATAACATTATTATACTTTTACAAACAATCTACAGCAAAAAAAACAACCTTGAATAAACAAAGACTTGGCTGTGTTATGTTTCATGCACTTTAATAGAAAGTTTGCATGTTTATTAAAGCCAAGCACATATACTTCAAATAGCTCCAACCAAGTATTGAGTCATATAGATGGACATACTTTTCAGAGGCCAACATTTTCATATTAAACATGCTTTTTAAAATTGGTCTTTTGTAATATTCAATTTTTTTGAGACACTGGATTTTAGGCCTTCATTAAATGTAAGCCATAATCATTATAATTAAGAAGAAGAAGAAGAAGAAGAAGAAGAAGAAGAAGAAGAAGAAGAAGAAGAAGAAGATTACTTTATTAATCCCACAATGAAATTCAACCTCTGCATTTAACCCATCCTTTTTTTTTACACACAAGTGAACACACCATGCAAGGAGCAGTGGGCAGCACATTACTGCGCCCGGGAAATTAAAAGAAATTAAATTAATTAAGACATTACATTTTTCATTCTGTGTGTAATGGATCTATATAATGTGTTATTTCCACTTTTTTTTAATTGAATTAGTGATAAAAATAAACATTTCTCTAATATTCTAATTTATTGAGATGCACCTGTATATAGTATAACTCACACCCAAAAAGGTGCAGGTCATCAGCATATAAAAGTATTAAACATATAATGTGAAGATTGCACACTTTGGCAATTTTTAAAAAAAAATGTGAGAGTCACTCACTTGTTTCTGCCTCTGCCTTCATCAGAAAACAACAACAAAAAGACATTTTTTAGTTACTTTGTGGTATTCAGCCATGCAGGTAAAGTTTTATTCATCAAATTTTCAGGATGGCAACCTGAGATTCCTGCCTATTCCCAAATGTAATGTGTAATCTGGATTAGAGCCCAAAGGATATACGGTTGGTAGATATTATCAGTCAATATCGGAATCGGTGTATATGTCATACACCGTTATGAAAACTTTTTAGACAATGTTTAATGCAGAAAACGTTGCTTGGTGTGATTTAGAAATTGTCGTATCTATTAATTTCTTTAAAAAAAAATTAGTAGTCAGCAATTGACACTAATTATGTTTATTTAGCTCTTTATTTTAGTCCTCTTTATTCTTTATTTTCTTAGTTATCATTTGTAGAAACAATGTGGTATCAAAAATTTTAAATATTTTTTTAATAAAGGTTTATGTTTGAGAAAGTAGCTATTTGGCTACATTTGCAGAGTAGTGAAATAAAATTAAAAAAACACATCTTAAAATACACATAAATAATAATTCACATTCTATCAGAGGGGCTCACAGAAGGATTTGTGAAGCAGACTCTGAGACAAAGGTGGAGGTTCAAAAGTTTACTAGACAAGTTTAGAAGAAGGTACAGAATCGTAGGGCAAAATCCCAGTCAAAAAACAGGCTTAAGGTCGATAAACAGGTAAATCAGAAAACGAGAAATACAAGACAAAGAAACGCTGGAACAAAAATAACTGGCGACAAACAAAGGGAGCACAGAGAATAAATACAGAGGGAAAGGAGAGGGGAAACACAATCAGGCACAGGTGAAACACATTGAGGAAGGCAGGTATAACATAGGAGAGACCTAGGCGGAGACCTAAAAGACAAGACAGTTTGTTTTCAAATGGCAAGCAGACTCCATCTCACCTTCCTAGATTTTAAACTGTTCAAGGGGTTAAAATTCATATGGTTACATCTTACAAATACCTCGGCATTCTAACTGAACTGAGCCTGTCCTTTAAACTGCACATTGATAAACTTGTTTCTAAACTGAAATTGAAATTGGGCTTCTTTTTTTAGAAATAAGACATGTTTTTCATTGCAAGTAAGAAAACATTGGATTAACACAACTTTCTTACCCTTGTTGGACTATGGAGACCTTCTGGCCAGTTTTTAAAGAAATTGGATACTGTATATCACTGTGCTTTGTGTTTTATTACTGGTTGCAGCTATCGTTACATCACTGTTCCTTATGTGCTGTCGCACATTGGCCATCTTTGTATGTCCGTTGACTTTCTCACTGGTTGACATTTATTTATAAATCTATTGTTGGACTTCTGCCTACTTACTTGTGTTTACATATGTGCATAAAACTCAGCCAATATGGCCTGCCTTCTCAGGACTTGATACAGATTCAGGTCCCGAGAGTCAGAACTGAACTGGGCAAAAAGGCTTTTAAATGTTCTGCCCCGTCTACCTGGAACGATGTGCAGAAGGACTTGAAACTGACACGTCTTGTAACTCTGGGGGAATTCAAGTCAATTTTAAAAGACAGAGAAAAAAGCTCAATTGGATCTTGTGATTTCTCTGTGCAATAACTCTATCAGCCAACTTGTTTTTCTTGTTGTGTGACTGTATTTTATTTGTGTCTTATGTGTTTTAGCGTAACCATTTTTGCCTTTTGTGCTGCCGTCTTGGCCAGGTCACTCTTGGAAAAGAGGTTTTAATCTCAATGAGTTTTTCACCTGGTTAAATAAAGGATATTGATTGATAGATTAGACATAAGGAGAACTGAAAACATGATTTATCAACACATGACACATTCCAGCTAGAAGAAAAAACTTTATTGGCCCCCCATCTAAAATCAGTATCGTCACCTGTCTAAAAAAATTCAATATCAGTCGGGCTCTAATCTGGATAATAGCTTTTTATTGTAAATCAAAATAATATTTCCAATGAAAACAGCCTGTTTTAATGCTGTGATCAGCACAAATGCAATTCCCTTCACCTGCATTGAACTGGGTGGAGGCAAAAATCGCTGAGAAATATCTCAGCATGGACCAATAAACCAAACCATGTGGCTAAATACCACCAGCAAGAAAATGTGTGACTAATTCATTTTAAATGAGCCGATCTGACTTGAATGCAGGACTTTTACTTGTTTTTGTTCTGCTCTTTTCACTATTACCCTTCTTCTACAACATAAAGCAGTTGTGTCACTGTTTTGAGGTATTTTACAGTAGCTGTGTGCTCGCAATCCATGCTAGTAAATGGGTCTTATGGGATTTAACAAGCTCAATGCTCTGTGATCCCTCCGTCTGTTAATTGTGGTAAGTAATTGGAAACTTCTTTGTTGGTTATGGGAATGTTACACTCTGTAGATTTTTTATATTGTATACTGGGGATTGTCATTTGCCTGTAAAAGTGCCAAATTCTAAATAAATACACAGTGTAGTGCAGTGTTTACCTCAAAACAAAGAAAATAAAGAAACGGAGCAGCGTTTGTTTCTGCTGTGAAAAAAGTATGCAGTCTTAGTCCAAACCACATCAGTGTTTTTCACTTTGGTTGGCTTCAAAGGAAGATCACTAACCACCAAACATCACTATCTGCGGCTCTGAGGCCTCACACGAGGAACAGGTGTTGTGAAGCACTGCTAAAAGATTACACACATCATAAACCAAAGGGGAAGTCCCTGATAAGTGAGTCCACTGAGTTCATTTCAGCCATACAAGGCTATAATGATGAATACAGAGCTGAAGGCTGAGACAAAGAAGGATTCAAGCAGGAGGAATAAGGCTGTCTGAGGCCAAGATGAGTGGATTATTGTTTTATTTGTATGTTTAAATGATCACTTTTACTGCATGGTGTGACATCGGAGACTTGGTTGTTTTTCTTCTTCTTTTCACAGACACGGACACAGACAGTATATGTCTAAAATCTGGCTTAACCTTTTTTGGGCCTGCAGGAGAAACCAGGCAGAAGTTTGAGGATTTCCCACAAGACTCATAAATAAGTCTGATTTTTACACATGCACGATCACTGGCGAGCCTAGCAGGGGCAGTGGTCACATTTTGCAACTTTTGCAGAAATTTTTCAGAAAAAAAAAACAACAGGAAATGAGAACATCTTATATTAGTACTACAGTTATTACAGCAAAGTTATAAAAATAAGTTTTTAGCTGTTTCTTAAAACTCTCAACAGAAGTTGCTTGTCTTTTATGTTACTTTTATTTTAATGTGTAACACCATGAAATGAAACAACATTACTGCAATGAAACAAAACAAAGAAAAAGAAAAATACAAAACAAAAAATTAAAAACCAAAATTCTTCTCCTGTCTTAATATATGGTAATCTCTACAAAAGAGTATATTCATTCGAATCGATGTAAAATATAACAAGCTTGGAGACATAATTGTCCAAAGAAATTAGTAATTCACTTGTATATACACCACATTGCTAGTATTTTACAGAAATCAACCATACCACTCTATAACATAATTATTGTAGTTTTATGGTTTATTTTTGTTATAAATATTTAAATGTTTATTGTTTTACCATCATGAACATGTTTTATTACTTGTATTTATTTTATTAAATTTTTTTATTACATTTTTGAATTTATAATTTTATCGCTGCTCCATGTGTCTGCATTTTATGATGTGAAATGTGTTATACCAATAATATATATATATATATATATATATATTTTTTTTTTATCACCATTTAAAAAAAAAATGTATACACCAACAAATTACATTCAGTATATCAGGTTGTCCATTACATTTCAATTTCTTCACTCGTCCACCCGGCCAATAAATAAAATATTTTATCATCATCAACATTAATTTTTTAATTTTTATTATTATCATTGCTACTATTATCGTTATCATTGCTAGTACACACAGTACATCACAGTGTTTTTCAGTGGGGATTGCTCTAGCGTGGGATGAATCACAGCTACTGGTCAGCAGCTGCTTCACCACACACACACACACACACACACACACACACACACACACACACACAAGCAGGCCAATTAAAACACAGTGGGAGTCCTTGTTTAGATAGAGTGTAATGTCACACCTACGAAGTTTTGGCTTCCTCTTACAAAAAATTCCCAACAAAACCCGTGAAAAGGAAAACAGAAAGCATTTGTGAGGTTTCGGAAGACTCAAGCTGAAACTAAATCAGTTTTATGTAAATACGACTGGATAAACAATTCTATTTTTTCCTTTTTTTTGTTCCCTCCTGTTGCCCCCCCTCTGTATCTCTCTTCATCCTCTCTAAATACTTTGGTCTAGCCCTGTACAGGAATGTCAAACAGCACTTGTGAGAAAGAAACATAAAAGGGAGCACCAAACAGCACACACACACACACACACACGCACACACACACACACACACACACCTACTCATACAAACTTTTACAGCCACCCACTCACCCACTCTCAGGAAATTACCCGGTGTCTGGCTTTTGTTTCATTTCATTTCTTGAAAGCTTGTTTATCTGCTTTTTTCTCTTTGCACCAGAAGCATCAGCTGAACTAAACCAGGCCGCACTATTCACTCTTACTCAGTGTTCAATGTAAAAAAGATCACACAGCACTTGTTGTGGAATCATTGACTTAACTGGAAAAACACATCACATGTTGAATACTACCTGTTGTAGGAATGAGGGCTGATTTCTGCCAGGAATAGTTGGAGAAAAGACACTTTTTTTTCACGTGCTCAGTAAAGGATGGCGCCATTGTGTCATCACTAGAAATGCATACAAAATCTCACTAAAAGTACCTAAAAAATCCCAACTCCAACTATTGTTTTTCCACGCTCCAAAATGTGTTTGGATGAAATCCATTTTTAGAAAATTCACTGTCCAGAACTTTCCTTTCATCACGTGGAAAAATGTGTTTTTAAACTGCAAGTGATGAGTCCAATTAAAGCCATCAAACACAATGAAAAACAGATTGGCTGCATCAGCTTATCTTTTCACTATTGGCAGCTGTGAGACACATCTCTTCCCTGATGTGTGTGTGTGTTGTTTTGACCGAGGGGAGCTGAACATTTCTGAGACATCCCTGAAGAATGCTTTTAGAACCTGTTTACAGCCTTCCAGGGGCTTCAGGGACTTCAGTGGCTTTAGGGGGACTAAGAAAGGGAGAGTTTAACCTTCTTTGCATGATGTCTTCCAGACTATTGCGTGTTGCTTCTCTTTTATGCTGCATACCCCTGTCAGGTTCCATCATCTACTTTATCCCTCTGTGAAACTAACTTTTTATGGCATGGATTAAGGGTTTGACTGATTTATGTCAGACAAAAAAAGCACTGGGCCAAAATGAGACATTCATACAACTTTTATTGTTTGTTTCCACCATGGATCAACAAAACTAAGACAAAGATGTCAATGAAAATGTGGTGGAGTTGCAAGATATGGAAGCAAAACAGACAATGTATCTTCATATAACGGATGATGATGTCTTTGGAAAATGTATGCACGACAGTCATGCTGTCTTGTGAAGCATGACTGTTCTATGTAATGTTGTGAGATCTTGCAGTTTTAAAAACGCATTGCGAAACGGAACTACTTGGCTATGTTTAGGCATTAACAAACTACAACATTCTCTCCTCAATCTAAAATTAGTTCCCAATTTAGACAAAACCAAATACATGATATTCACAAGAGCCAGACATATCACCACTTTAACAGGTCACAGCATTGAAAGGGTTCCACAATACAAATATCTGGGTGTCTGGTTGGATCAAAAACTCACATTCAAATGTCATATTGACGTACTTAGAAGTAAATTAAAACAAAAAATCGGATACTTATGCAGAAGCAAAACAAACTTCCCTCTGTTTTGTAGGAAACGGATCATTCAGGCGGATCATTTTCATCAGTTCTGGATTATGCTGATGTTTTCTATAAACATGTTTCTGCCTCCACTCTCACCTCACTGGACTCTGTTTCACTCTGCACTCCGATTCATCACTGCTGACAGTTACTCCACCCATCATTGCTACTATACAACAAGGTGGGATGGGCACCTTAATCTATCAGATGAGACATGCACTGGTTCCTCTTCATTTATGAAGTCTTGATTGGTGACATGCCACCAAACCTCAGCACCTTATTAAACTGGTCACATAGTAATTATCCAACACGCTCTAGGGATTGCTTAATGCTCAATGTTCCCCGGACAAATACTGAATTTAAATATTGTTGCATCTACCTGGAACATTTGACAACATTCACTCAAACTCAACACAATTATAACTATTGGCCAGTTTAAAACTATCATAACCAATAACTGCCTTCATATGTGACACACACCGGCTTCCCAGATAAAAGTCTTGGGTTTGATGACTCATCCACCTCCACTCCCACCCACCCTAAATGGCCCTTCACACGATTTAGATTAGTTGCTCGGAATATCTGATACTGCCACAGATTGGCTTACATTCGAGTTGATTGAAAGCCTGATGTGTCTCATACATATGCTAAAGGATGTGCATCAGAATCTGTAAAAAAAAAAAAATCAAATACAACAAATAACGATGGGAAATGTTGTCCTTTGTAAAACAAACTTAATTCATGTTGTTGTACTTGTACTGCAATCGGCTGTTTTCTGATCTAAAAGGTCAAGTCTGGATTGGTGACATTCAAATGTGAAAATTCAATTTGATCAACATGGCAGATCAGACCACTGCGCTGTCAAGTTATTGATGGATGGATGGTTTTCAGATTAAACTATATTTATGCTATAAATCCAGGGTTTTTTAAATGTTAATATTGAATGTTGTGTAGGATGTTCCCTTTCCAGTGAAAAGGTCAGCCTGTAGTCAGAAGCTAAAATGGGTCAACTGAGTTTGGCTTTTGTGGTCGATCCCCACCTGCCAAGAGTAACAACATGTTTTCATTACTCCCAGTAGAGATAAAATTTCTCAAATTTAGGTCAACTCCAGTTAAGCCAAATTTATTTCCAAAGGACTTTTTATAGACGTATACAACAACACGCACGCAGAGTGAGAATATTCAGAAAACCTCTCAGTAGCTGAACTTCAACAATCGGGCCACTGTGGGCCCATTACAGTCACTAAGCAGGCTTCGGCTGAGACCTAATCATGTAATTGAATCTCCGCTCCGTCCTCCTTGAAGCCCTGATTCGATTACAGGTGCACTAATGTTTGCCATTTGGGGGGTTGTTTTTTTTAGCTACTTCAGATGACTCAACTGATGTCAGTGACATCATGTCTGGTCCGGATATGTTTTAAATCATTGCCTGGAAAACATAAAAGAACCAGAGATAGAGCTTATATTTCCTGTTTTGTTTTTGCAGATGTTGTCGATTAATAAAAAGTACCTAAAAAATAACCACCTGAACGCACACCGTCATATCTGATTGGCACGGTTCAAGAATTTTTGCTTTTCTTTCTCTTTCTCCGTCGGTGTCATTCTCCGAGGAATCGACTTCACTTCCTTCAACAGGCTGTGGTTTTGAGATGCATGTGGTTTTTGGCCTGAAGTGATCGAGTGTGATTCAGTATGAAATGGGAAGAAGACAAGGGGCTACGCTCTCTCTCTCTCCTTCTGTTAAAGCTTCTATTTGAACGCTTACCATCCTCCCTCTGCTCCTTGATTGCTTCAGCACATGTCTGAGGGAGTGTATTTTTCTATGCCTCCCTGTGCTGTTACTAGTCAACCACCCTTTCCAAATGAGAACAAAGTGCTCTGCATGTCAGTGTAATTTGACAGCCAGCAGCAGCACTACAAACCCAAGGTCACGAAAAACGATGTTTTTGTGGATCTGGTGGGCTCATAATTTACACAGCGAAGATGATTTGACCTGCTTCCTGACTGGGAACCCTCTGACTGCCAGAGGCTGTGACTCAGGTTTAGCTGCGTAGCCCTAAATCACAGTGGTGGTCTCAAAGGACTGTAAAGTTCTCACATTATTAAAGAAGAAAAAGTACAATATGTTAAAAAATGAAATAAACACGAGTAAAAGAGCAAAGCAGGAAGGCCAACTTGGTCATAGTGCAGCATCCATCCCTCACTACCAGGAGGAGAGTAAAGCCAGCCAGCGTCTCATAATCTGCCTTTCTCATTCGCATCATTTATTGCTGTGGGAACCAGTGTAACAGCAGACAGGACGGAGGTTTCCAGTCCTTGTGCGGTATAAAGTCCACAGCCGATATACTGCCCACTGCGGACCCAGAGTAGTGTGTCCCTGGAGACACAACCTCCAGGGTCTTGTTTGTAAAGGTCCTTGTACTCTTGTACTTGGTCTTCCTCCAGTGACGACTGCCTTGTTTGTGTCATAAAGCAACTTGGGGCCGGTTCTTGCAGAAGTGGGTGTGTTGGTTTCACTGACTTTCAGATCATAATAGATGATGTATAGGTGGAGGTGACCTTGTCAGTGATCCTGAACAGAAAACTGTGACTTCAGTAGTTCAGTTGAAAGTGAACTCTAAAAGTTGAAGTGGTAGATGTCATCTATTTTACCCCTTTCTGCTTTATTTTATTTATTTATTACAAATAAGTGCTGCAACAAGCATTTACTTTTCATACAGTCATGGAAAAAAATATTAGACCACCTTTGTTTTATTCAATTATCAACATCATTATCAAGAAAACCATGGAAAATGTCTAGATATCAGCTCTTAAATTAAACTCTTATGAGCTAGTTTTGTTGTTATCATTATATTTGTCCAAACAAATGTACACTTAGTTGTACCAGGCATTAAATTAACAAGAAATGAAGGAGAAAACAAGGGTGATCTAATAATTTTTTCAATGACTGTACTTAATTAATCTCATGATTCATTATTTGAGCCAGCCTCTAAAATATCAGACAATAATAATAATAATGCAAAAATTAACTTTCTGATTGAAACTGGAAATGTCTTCTCCTGTCTAACTAACAGTCCTAAACCTTTACACATGACCAATAATGTGCCCATAAGCCCAATATATGATCTCTTTAGATTGTGGTTGTTGCTGCTGATCTACTGGGATTTTCACACACAGTCATCTCTAGGGTTTAGGTGAGAATGGTCCAAAAAAGAGCAAATATCCAGTGAGCTGTAGTTCTCTGGGCTAAAATGCATTGCTGATGCCAGAGGTCAGAGGAGAATGGCCAGAATGGTTTGATTGCCTAAACTAATGGCTACACCACCCCCACGATTCCCGGTGGTGCTGCTCCGTTTGGTCCATGTCTGTAAGCTTTCAGAAAATGTGCACAAATGCTGATAAAATTAGCATAATGTTTGGAATGAAGGCTCCATTGTATCCATATAGTATCTAACATTCAGCGTAAACTAGCTCTGAGTGAACACAAAATCAAAGTTTTTATAATAAAAAATGTAATCATTTTTGCTTTTATGCATCTCTAAACCTTTAATGTGTTGCTTCTGAGAACTCTCAGTTCTATTTTAAGGTGGAATTTCCCTTTACTGTAAGTGAAAACCCTCCGTATAGTTTCTCATGCATCACCACGGGAAGATATTTTACACACTTTCTTTAAGACGAATGAGCAGCCGGGGCCGGCCGTCCTTCCTTCTGTATTTCACAACCATAATAGGCTGTGACCTGTTTGTGCATCTGCTCTAGCAGCCTGCTCTTTCACTAGAAAGAGCTGTGTCAATATTGGTGAAGCCGTAACTCACTGATAAGTTGAATGGTTAGATAATGCTTCAGTGACAGCGGCCTTTAGTCAAACGAGGTGTGTGCAAACAGATACACTTCCGCAAACACACATGTACTTACACGCTTGTGCACACAATGTAAGAAGAGGAGAAACATGTAGAAATTTTATATTTATTAAGTAATGTCATCATACAGAAGAGTTATTGGAGTTTTAAACTGCACAAGTAACTGCAGGAAGTCAGAGATAATGTAGAAAATTACCTGGAGATTAGAGAATACTCTTTTTTTCTTGTTATCTATAAAATTATTCCAGAATATTCAGGGTTATTTCACACTTTTAGATGTGGTTTCAACGTTACATCTGACTTTTCAAATTATTCTTGATTTTCCTGGTGCTCCTAACTTTTTATGGGTTAAGTACTTTTCCAAATTTATTGGCCAATTCTGATTTATTACCGCAGATATTCTGAGGTATTACCATTTTTTTTTTGCTGTCACTCTGCTTTTAGGGATATTTTCCAGATGATGCTCTTATTTGCAGACCTTAACATTTCTCCAGGCTTTTCCAGCTTAATCTTGGGGTTTCATTTTCTCTTCCATTAATATGATGTGTTAATTGGCAACATTTGAAGCTGAATATCTGTCATTGTCAGACCGGTAAGGCATGGACCATGTACCATAGTACTGTATAAAATGTGGACGTTGTCTCTGTGAGCTCAAAGTGGATGTCTCCCATGGCCGGCTAATGCAAAAAAGGGACAAAGAGGTGGAGAAGGGATGAGCTGAAGCGAGCTGAACGGGGTAAGCCACCCTTCACTCAAGGCTGCCCCTAATTATGCATAACTTATGCCTTAAAAAGTACAGAAGCCGAGAACAGCCATGGATTTTTTAATGCACTGTTGTCTCATGATAACGAATTATTATCTCGTTATCTCGATACAACAAATATCATTTCCTTGTGATCATGAATTAGATAAACTTAGGTTTTTGAGGCTTAATTAGGCTGTTTTGAGGGAAGTGCCTGACATATGATACAAAGGGGAAGAATCAAGAGATAACAGTGCATAAAAATAAAAACAAATACATGGCTTCCATAGAGAAGAGTGCATTATATGAACAAAACTATTTATTTGTTTTGTACCAGGCTGAAACATGTTTATTTCTGCTGTAAAGTTGAATATTTCAACATGGGGGTCAATGAAGACTGACTCACTTTTAGAGCCTCAAGTGGCCAGTTGAGGAACTGCAGTTTTAGGCACTTCTTCACTTTTCAGCCCTGAAGTTTCTGCATAGGTAAGAACTGTCCTCAGACATGGAAACACCTCACAGAAAGGTGAAGGTTAGATAAAGATAAATGAGTGTCTCCAAATACCCCGTAGCTGTAAACATCAGCGTGAATGGTTGTCTGTCAGATTGTGTCAGCTCTGTTATAAACTGATCTGTCCTGTGTGTAACTCCTGAGCCTCCTGCAACCCTAAACTAATAATGCTGCATAGAAAAGGGATGAATTCACATGCTGTCAGCAAAGTTGTCAATAACACACTAATCAAGCCAACTTCACAATACATTCTTGTGATGTCTGCAGGTATCTGGTGTCAAACCCCACCCATATGAGAGTCCAACCTCCCTGAAACAAACGTGAAGGATTACTTCTAAATACTATTTGACATCAGTGCGGCGTGAACAACACTTTGTCTCTTCTGTCCTTAGGGGGTTCATTTGGTCTGTGCTGACAGACAGCTCATGTAACCCAATCCTCGGGTACTGCAGCCGGTCCCTGACTCATTACTACCACCTAGTCACACACACACACACACACACACACACACACACACACACACACACACACACACACACAGAGACCACAAGAAAACATGCTGTGTGTGCTACACAAAAATGTTAATGCTTTACTTGAATCCACTAACAGTTTAAAAACGTGCAGGTCGGAACAAAACTATGTTTCTTTACCTGATGGAACAGAAACACACACACACACACACACACACACACACACACACACACACACACACACACACACACAGAATGCTCTCCTCTGCACTTTAACCCTTAATAAGGCACTCATCGAAATACTTGCAAGTTCCAAATCTCAACCCTAGAGAATATTGGAGGATATTACATACTGCCAGAATGTGTAAAAAAAAACATGTAGACCCGGGGGAGGGGGGTAATATTTTGAGAAATAAATTCACAAGAAAATGTGCAGATTTATGAGATTTAAAGTGGTGAATCTGCGAGAAGAAATTAGCTTTTTTCCCCACTTCTTCTCGTAAATATGTGGCTTTTTTCACGCTGATTTACCACTTTAAATCCCTTAAATCTGCTACTTTTTTCTTGTAGATTTGCCACTTTAATCTAGTAAATTTGCAACTTTTTTTCTCAAAATACTTTTATTTTTTATTTTGAATATCCGCTGAAGTTACCAAATACGGTTCTTGGCCCGATAAAGGGTTTAAGTGTGTTTTTTCTGCCTCATTACCTAGTTGGACTCACTGGACCAGCCACACACACAAACTGAATTGCTTTCTCTGTCTCTTACTGTGTTGTTTAACCTCCCTGCTGGGTGGAATAAACGGCACACAGCTCGGAGTCAACTGTCAGGTCCCTGAGCTCAGCTGATGAAGCTCGATTAAAGCGGCTGAAACCCCAAACCTGCTCCGTGTGTGTTCGCTTTCAATCACTTGCACACAAGCAGAAGGTCAGATCGCACGCCAGCCCGCGTTCACGTGTACTACGCTGTCTCCCTCTGTGTGTGTGCTCTATTAATCATCTCTGCAAAACAAGGGAGCATCTTCGACCTCTTGACCTTTCTGATTTACCAGCCTGAGCCAAGCACAGGATGAGGCTTAACGTAAGGACGCACTGGAAACATCTGGAAAACCTTAACCTCGGCTGAATGACTGGGTGGAAGGAGATGCTTGGTTTTCTGTACTCATTTTGTCATCATGTGACAACGTGATGCTGCTGATTCCACACGGAGGCAGAAAACATATTTTGTGCGCTGACGACACATTCAACCATACATTTAAGACGCATGGCACATTCCTATACCTTGCTTTATGGTTTGTTTTCTACTCTCTGATCGGTTTCTCTGCGTCAGGATGTGTCTGGTATGTCAGACATTCAGCTCTCTGTATATAATTACCAAATCACAGTTTCACAGCCTTCCTTTTAGCTCTGCTCAGGTGTGAAAATTACCTGATGGTTGGTGTGTTATTCCTCAACCTTGACAGCATGGAAAGCAAAATACCTTTGTGTGTAGCTCAAGAGAGACGCCCTGTTGTGTCAACAAGGCCAGATTTATGACAGGAGTCAATATTTTGCTTCATCATTGTGGTATTTGTGGGAAAGGTGGCTCGCTGCAACTGCAGATATGCTACAAACAAACTCGACAAATTTGACATTGTTTAGATGAAAGGTAACAGGTAATGTGAAATAATGATAACATTCAATGGAGTATAAATTCTCAGTGAGATATATACAATGGGGGAAGAGTGACACCTGGTGGCCAAAGGGTTAACTGCATGAAAACAGTGTAAGTTACTCCTTTTTTATCAATTATTACAGTTTTTTCTCAGTCGCTTTGGGCCATTTCTCACATCATTATTTACATTTGCACAACAGTTAATACATTTTTCAAAACAATTAGTACAAACTGCAAAACCTAGTTGATAACCTGCAAAAGCGTGTCACTTCCTCAAAATGGATAGCTCATTCCTCAAAAGCAAGAATTCATGTCAGTGAAAGTGTGAGTGACATCAAGATGAAAAGTCCTGACACCATGTTTATGAACAAGATAATTGAATGGCTTTGTCATGTTTTCATTATGACAGTTTACTCTGTAAATATTTTCCCATGCAAAAAAAGTGTAAACTGTATTTAGTGTGTGAAAAAATACACCCTTATTTACAACAAACATAAACTCCCTTTAGGTAGAGCTGTACACAACTGTAAACAATTTTTCAGTACATATTGGAACTGAACATACAACATACATAGTACTGTAAATCATTCATGCACATCCAGATGTTCCTCTCTGTCTGGCCACATAGTTTCATCTACATCACAGCCAATATTATCTCTTGCAATGCAGCGAGGAAAGTATCTCCTTGAGTGGTGAATCCACCCTCTGCAGGACTCTGCTGTGATGTCATCACATGTCATCCCCTTCCTCCCCGCACCCTCACCCCTCTTCTACGAGGCTGACCTTTCATTTCTGTGTCACAGTGTTATAGAAATGGTCCACACTATGTCCTGCTTGGTTCTTATATGCTTGTAAATAGTTTATGGGTTTATGGGTTCAGCTCTGAGTGATTGTAGAGAAGTGGCTTATCATTGGTTGCAACTAATGCGTCACACAGCCCTTCTCATCAGTGAAAGCTGAGGTTCACCTGAGAGAAATTCAAAAAAAATCAATTTAGGAGACATTTTCAGGGAGAAAAAGATTTTAAAAAATGTTTGCTAAAATTTGCTTGACAGATTTTGACAACTAGTTCAACATTTTTGTATGTAATGACTCAAGCAATGAAACGAGGACTGTTTTATATGGAATGACTATTCAGCCGTCACAAGTATAGTTAATTTTGACTGACATGACATAAGCAAATGATAATGTTATAAAACAGCAGAGAGTTGTATGAAAGCAATTGATGCATGTCCAAAAGCATTTGTAATTTGTTGGAAGGAATGAAAAACTGCTACTATGATGAGCACAAATGACTAAATGATGTGGAGGTTGAACTAACTGTTGTGCAAATGTTAATAGTGATGTGAGAAATGCACCAAAGCAACTGAGAAAAACTGTAAGACAGGGGTTTTCCAAGCTTTTTGACTTGTGATTCTTAAAAAAAAAGCAGGGAAGTATATAAGGTAACTCACAAGAGAAAAAAAGATAAAATCCAGAAAGTGTAAAACACAAACATAGGTTTATGCCACATGTTTTTTTCTGCTCTGTTTATATTTTTCCATCCCCATTAACCCTACTTTCTTTCTTTCTTCCTTCATTCCCCTCTCCTTCCTTCCCCCTTCCTTCCTTCCTTCCTTCCTTCCTTCTTTCTTTCTATTTGCTTGTTTTTATTCATTTTCTCTTCCACTATAGTTTATGCTTGAAAAATAATGATGTAATTTGTTCATTTGCCTCAACAGGGGAGAACTGAGAATAAACTCCACAGGCTTCCTTCCCAGGCTTTATTTTAAGCATTTTGTATCCAAATAATTGTGCTAAATAAATACATACAGAATCCAAGTAAAAGCTGTGCCATAGTTATCAACAGAATCAAAGGTAATATCAGCCAGTGACGGTGCTTGAGAATTTTAAAGTTTGTCATCTATTGAATAATACTGACACTCAGTGGACATTAGTGAATGGTGCAGCTATTTTGTTCCTCATCAGAAGTTTACTGTAATAGTACAAGGGGGGAAATAAATCATGAATTAAATCTAGCTTCAAACACTGTCCAATAAATCTAGTCAATGTAAATGTAAAAACACTTTTAAAGTTGCTTGATTTATGTCTATCATTTATCATCAATCAATCATATTTATTTTCCAGTATCGGATGCTAGATTAATATGAATTAAACATAACAGCATGCACATTAGTCATCCGTGACAACAACATCAACAGCATCAAATAACTTATCTCATGTTAATAAGTATGTATCAGTAATCTCTGTCCATGATCCAATCCAAACACAGACAGACACTCATTGTCTCCCCTTCCCTTTCAGTATTTACATTCTTTCCGTCCCCTGTTCTGTGCCAGTTTGTCTTGTTCCCTAATGTCGATCGGTCCAGCATGAGGAGCTTCTGTGAGGTTTCCTGTGTGTTTTTCGACTTGTGTTGGGTGTCTTTTTCCTGTCTGTTTGCCTACACAGGTGCCGCACCCTGCTTTCAGTGAAGAACATTGCCTATCATTAACTGTGTTGTTTGAGTCTGCTTTTGAGTCTTCATCCTTGTGGTCCAGCGTAACAATATGGGCAATGTATGAGTAAATATAAATCCATTCTGTTTGCCAGAAAGTAATTAAATTAATCAACCAATAAATAACCATATTTACTATATCTATCACTATATTACAGTTTTTCTCAGTTGCTTTGGTGCATTTCTCACATCACTTTTAACATTTGCACAACAGTTAGTTCAACCTCCACAACATTTAGTCATTTGTGCTCAGCATAGTAGCGGTTTTTCATTCCTTACAACAAATTTCAAATGCTTTTGGACATGCATCAAGTGCTTTCATACAACTCGCTGTTTTATAACATTATCATTTGTTTATGTCATGTCAGTCAAAATTAACTATACTTGTGAATGCTGAATAGTCATTCCATATAAAACTAATAGTCCTCGTTTCATTGCTTGAGTCATTACATACAAAAATGTTTAACTAGTTGTCAAAATCTGTCAAGCAAATTTTATACATTTAAAAAAAAAATCCTGAAAATGTCTCCTAAATTGAACAATTTCTCTCAGGTGAACCTCAGCTTTCACTGATGAGAAGGGCTGTGTGACGCATGAGTTGCAACCAATGATAAGCCACTTCTCTACAATCACTCAGAGCTGAACCCCATAAACCCATAAACACTTTACAAGCATATAAGAACCAAGCAGGACATAGTGTGGACCATTTCTACAATACTGTGACACAGAAATGAAAGGTCAGCCTTGTGGGAGAGGGGTGAGGGTGCAAGGAGGAAGGGGATGACATGTGATGACATCACAGCAGAGTCCTTCAGAGGGTGGATACGTTAGTCGAGGAGATACTTTCCTCGCTGCATTACAAGAGATGATATTGGCTGTGATGTAGATGAAACTATGTGGCCAGACAGAGAGGAACGTCTGGATGTGCATGAATGATTTACAGTAATATGTATGTTGTATGTTCAGTTACAATATGTACTGCATTATTTACAGTTGTGTACAGCTCTACCCAAAGAGTGTTCATGTTTGTTGTTAATAAAGGTGTATTTTTTTATTTTGCACAAAGCTGTGAACAAATTAGAATTGAAAAGAGCATATGCAGTAAATATATGAAACATACATAGTCAGTGTGTTGTACTCAGTTACCTCACTAAATACAGTAATGTGTAACTTTACTGTAGTTTTCAAATGGCTGTGCAAATAGTAAACAGTGCTGTCATGAGTATTTTCAGGTAATGTCACCAAGAACTGACCTTTTTTTTTGCATTGGAAAACATTTACAGGGTAAACTGTCATAATGAAAACATGACAGAGACATTTGACTATCTTGTCCGTAAACATGGTGTCAGGACTTTTCATCTTGATGACACTGACACTTTCATTGACATGAATTCTTCCTTTTGAGGAATGAGCTATCCATTTTGAGCAAGTGGCACGCTTTTGCAGGTTATCAACTAGGTTTTGCTGTTCGTACTAATTGTTTTGAGAAATGTATTAACTGTTGTGCAAATGTAAATAGTGATGTGAGAAATGCACCAAAGCGACTGAGGAAAAACTGTAAAGACAGACAGGCAGACAGATAGGCGGACGGACGGACAGACGGACAGACAGACGCCTAGAATGAAGCAACCAATCAGTAACTGTATTTACTATTTCTATCACTATATCAATAACTTGGTTCTGCACACAGGTCATAGGGCACACAGGGCATAATAACAGAACACTAAGAGCACAAAACAATAAATAAAACACATAAAATAGACGTAAAATAGACAACAGCCATTGTGCAAATAACTACATTTTTCTTTATAGGCTATAGTAGGGAGATGGCAGAGAGAATGAAGTTTGTATGTAATAGCTTTAGCTGGTGGAAGTCTGAGGAAGGCAGAAAGCTGTCAGATGGGATGCATTGTACTTTCTTATATAACTCTTTGATCCTACAGAAGTTTTCTGTGCAGAGCATATTTTTATGTGTTTCACCTTGTGAGATTGATGCCAGCAGATAAAAGAGAAAGTGTGCACACACTCAGTAAAAGATCAATAAAACATTGTGAATGCTGCTGGCTATTCTTATGTGTATAGGACTGTATGTACCGATCTGAAATCGGCTCAAAATCACGACCACAAGCAATTCTTATGGTATTAGGACTAGTTATAGAGTAACAAATATGAGTAAATTAATGTAAAATATGGCCAAGGGTCTTCAGGAGCCCGAACAGAACATTAAGGTTCTGTTTTTATAAAACTATGGTGGATGCATTAATTCATCAACATGTTTATACATCTTAGCAGCCTCTGCCCTTTCTCATTAAACACAATTTTCCTCTCGTCCTGATGAGTAATGATGAGTCATGGTGTGGAAGAGATAAAACAAGAACATTCAAGCCCTCAGAGACACAGCATATGCATAGTAAGAAAAGGACAGCAACTTTATATTATTATTAGTTCAGTTTCAGTGCATACATTTAAAGATTGGCATTTATATTCATCAATTTTGCTGTGTTGACCCACAAATCACATAAACCTTATATGGCTACACTATAAAATAGTATACAATATTTTGTTAATGTTTTAATGTTTCAAAACAACTAAATACAGTGTGTAGTGTGTTGGATTGTGTGTTAATATTATTACAATTAAATAATCTAACAATGGAAATATTTCTCTAAGCAAAAAAAGACTTTCCTTTCATTTTAAAGAAAACAGTGATACTAAACTGTTGATGCCCCCATTATTAACAGCTAAATTATACTATAATCCATGGTACTGGCTGTAGAGATGATGCAGTGTGGCCTACTGCAATCACAAGGAGTGTTTCATCAGATGTGCCTCAGCCTGCCACATCTACAGCAGTACAATGCTCTCTCAAAGCAAAGGCATTTGTCCCCCTTACAAACCCACAGGCTTTAATTACTGTCTTCCATCCCATTTTATATTAATTAAGTCCTATTCCTCCCCTTGGTCCTACTTGCACATAATACAAAAACATCAGAGATGTGGACAGAACAGATACATAACACAGAAACTTCAAGAACAGGAGATAATTGAAAAGCCAGGACCGAATATCTTTTCCTCCAGATGGTGTTCAGTGGATCCAGCGAACAAGCCCTTCAAACACAGATCCAAACTGTAAACGTGACTGACTGCATGGATTACATTACCGTAAATATCCTAAAAGACCCAATTGTAAATGCAAAGATGCTTTTGAATGTCCTCCACCTATTGCCAGCTCTGTTTTCTGCAATAAGCTGTTATTGATGATAACAGATGGCATTTATTTCTATGTTTCTATGTTTTTTTGGCAGTCAATCACTTCAGAGGAAGATATGTTTTACTGTTTACTATTTATGTGAGAGGTTAAATTACTGGCTATTTTGCAGGTTCATATATTACATGCAAAACCAATAAAATATAATATAGATTGAACTACCCAACAATATAAAAAGCAGTTCAAATTACCCCCTCCCCTAAACCAGGAAAATATTAAAACAATCATTTAATAGGATATGTAATATAGACTGAAAGGTGTAAGTCTGTGTAATTAGTTGTTTTTAACTGTCCTTTCAGCTATATTTTGCTCCCAATATTGTTATATTTTTTCTTAAATAAAATTTGTAATGACTTCCATTTTCTGTAATGGAGTATTTTTACACTGGTAATGACTGGTAAGTCATTATAGGACTGGTATACTGTATGGTAATTGCTAATACAGCATAGTACACGCCTTATGGAACAACACAGCTACTGTGTCAATAAATACATAAATAAATGAATGAATGAATGAATGAATAAATAAATAAATAAATAAATAAATAAATAAATAAATAAATGAATGAATGAATGAATGAATGAATAAATAACACATAAATACATAAATAAATAAAGGAATGAATGAATGAAGGATTGAAGGAATGACTGCACGAATGAATACATGAATAAATGAATAAATGAATAAATGAATAAATGAATAAATGAATAAATGAATAAATAAATAAATAAATAAATGAAGGAATGAAAGAATGAATGCACGAATGAATAGATAAATAAATAAATAAAGGAATGAAGGAATGAATGAATGAGGGAATGAAGGAATGAATCTACAAATTAATAAATTAATACATTTAAAGTGAATGAATACACTTCCAATCTTAACCTGTGGAATTTTTCATGGGGGCACACTTATGCAAAATGTCCCTGCGTGTCTTTTCGCAGTATTACGGTCAGCCCTCCCGGAGGTTCTGTACGTGGCAACGTACTAAAACTAAATCCCCCCTCTGTCCTATTCATAACCCCGAGGTGCCAAGTGAAATTGCGTGCACATACCGAAGCGTGACGTTAAGACCCAGGAGAATAAAGGTAAGATAACGTGAAATATTGCATGTAAGCTCTTATTTGCATCCATTGAAGCTCAGGGCTGAGTTGTAGAGCTGGCGTGCCTAGCGAACATGTTGGGATGGTTGTCAAAATGTGGGTCCAACAGGTTTTTTTGAGGGGAAAGCGTGAAACCAGACACACCAGACCTTTTGGTACCGAGCAGGTAAAGTAATATCGGCTCTTTATTTTCGCGGGCTCTGTTTATTTCCGACATGTTTGTTACATTGTAAGACTCCGCGAGCAGTCGGGTTACATTGTTTTTAGTGTTTTTGAAACTTTGCGGGAACTTTGTGGCAGAGCATCTCAGTCAGTGTTGCTTACATGACATTGTTTGTATCGTATATGGTTTAAAAGAGGACGGTTTCATGAGTTTTTGAATGTTGGCGCAGTAAATATAAAAGACTGCACATGTAGGCTTCAGCACAGGCTGCTGGGATATTCATGGGACCCGAACGAGCTCAAGTGTTGGGAATTTCTAGAAACAACTGTCTGACGTCACCGGGACGGCCACTTCCAGCTGGAGATGATGAGCAGACTCAGGCTCTGCAGGCGAGGCGCAGGGAAAACTCACGTCGACAGTTTCTGTCCTGCTCATGCCAAATTTACCCAATTGTTTTTCTTCTTAAACACCAGACAGAAAATGTATTTTGTTGGAAGTACTTTCTACTTTCTGTCTTTTCTCGCCTGGACTACTGCAATGGACTGTATACTGGAATCAGTCAGAGCTCCCTCCACAAACTCCAACTGGTGCAGGAACCAGAAAATGACCACCACATAACACCAGTTTTTTATTTTTTATTTTTTTTATAAACATATGTTTATTGACATTTTGAGTAAAACATGAACAAACAATACGAACCCCACCCACCAAAGATCTCATCCATCAAGGTCCAAAAAAGAAAGAAAAAAAAAACTAAAACTAAAACAGGAAGACTAAATGAGCAAGTGGAAAATAATAAAAAATGAGGATACATAGAGCCATATAATCACACATACAATGCAATGCCATTAAGATAACAATAGCAGCTACAAAAAAAAAAAAAAAAAAACAGATGCAGACATCAGAGCAGCAGTACAGACAATTACAGGGCAATAAGATTCAAGGGTCAAGGGCACAGTGATCACAGATCTGCACTTTCAAGAAAATGTAAAAAAAGGCCCCAGATTTTATAGAATTCACCAAGTCTATGTTTAATACTATAAGTTAACTTTTCCAAAGCCAGACATGATGATAATTCCTTCAGCCAGTGATTAATAGAGGGACATATAATATTTTTCCAATACAGAGCAATGAGACGTTTTGAATGGACAAGGCAGAGATTAATCAATTTGATTTCATAACACCAGTTTTAGCAGCTTTGACGTTGTGACTTGAACCTGAGTCGACTCCAGTTATACAGTTTTGATAACTTGCAACTTGACTTGACAGAAAATTAATGACTTCAGAGTTGAATTGAGACTCAAATGACTTGTCCTTTTCTTATTCAGTTCAAATATGAAATTTAAAATAACTTGATGCTGCATTAAAAGGCTGTAATTAATGTTTTATGCTGTGGCATGACTTGGGACTTTACTTGCACTAACCAAGGACTCGACTTGGCATAAAGAGGGTTACATGTCTGGGTTTGAGCTCTGATAGCTGCCATTCACATTCACAATTCTTCTTTAAAAACATGGGCTACACTTTAAGTTAAATTGAAAGCTTATTTTGATTGAGAATTGAAATCGTGACACCCTTAGCATCAAAAGTGAGGCTAATGTCTATGGATTATCCAGAGTAATGGGGACTGTTGCTGATGATTTTATATTGCGTGTCATAAGGGAATCTTGCAGATCAAATAAAAGCTACAAAAGAAGAGACGTTGGCTTGCTCCACCCTTGGCAAATACCGCAAAAAATCACAGTACACGCAGTCCCAGAATAAAGAGCTGTGCGTCAGGTGAATGATGCCCTGTAGTGATTTATGTATATGTAGCACAATGGCAATGATTGGATTGGGTATAAATGGAAGGCAACAAATGGAGGGATGCTGTAAATCTGTCAGCAGTAATTTGGCTTTACAGCAGGTGGCATGCACTCAAGAGGATGATGTCTTGCTACATAAAGAGTCTCTGTCTGATGAGCTCCACTTTTCTATGTCGGCTGTCTTTCCTTAACTTAGTTGCAGCCAGTTTCTGAGTCTGGTTGTTTCTTTTTTTTATCATGCATATTGAAGCAATGCCTCTTTAAATGTCCGGGTGATTTACATTTATTACAACTTTAGTGTCGTTTTTTTGTTAGACATAATTTATATGAGCCTTCTGTGTTGACATACCAGAGAAAGCTTTTAAAAGTGGATGGTGTATTTGGGAGTTTGCGTAAACTAATGTATGCAACCCCGGGCCTGTCTGTCTCTTTATGTTAATACATGGCCTGAAATGAGTCCCGCTCTGTAAACAGTGGCCCTGTGGTATGAATGAGCGCTTCGGGTAGAAATGAACGTGTTTGCAATGCAGCAGTCTGGTAAAAGATTACAGCTGCTAGTACAAGAATCTAGCTGCCACACTGGGAATTTAGTCAGGTTCAGGGGAGTAGGAGAACCTTTAGAACTGCTTGTCCCTCAAGGTAAAATAGATCTAGTCTATTTTTAGTTGTGACATGGCTGCAGATGTTTTTTTAAAGCTCTCATTGCATCTGCAACAGATTTGCCTTAATGTCTACCACATATGGTCAGCAGAAATGTTGGACTTGCTTGAGGAAAACTGTTACACCATTTGCTATATTCATAGATTTTCATTGCTTTACCACTACCAATACAAATGGAGTACTCCATTTGATACCATTTCTACTTGATACCCATCATGCGAGTGGAAGAATACAGCTGTGTAAAATGCAATTACCATTGCATTTATTGTTATCGGTCACCACAGGCGTGTAGTATAGCCATATAGCTAAGGTTTTGGTGGTGTCTCGGCACACTGAACTGGCAACTCCATCAGATGCACCACGCTAGACTTTATGGCTAGTAGCTGCTGTACTACTCGGTCAGTCACATGTCACATCAAATTGAAGAATACTTTCTAGCTGCAACCAAAACCATACAAATAGCCATTTTTTCTAAATCTGATTATGAAAAGAAACAAAATAACAGGAGAGGTTTTACACTACAATATAATGCTTAAATCATGCTTGTGGTGATTTAGAAAGGTGTCAGCTATTTATTTAGTTTTTATTCATTCTTTCTTTTCTCATTCATCGTTTCTAGAATTGGTTCATAATGTCACACATTGTATGTTAATGTAGAATGTTAATTAAATATTCTATCCTAGTATCCAAAGTTATTTGTTTAAGAAAGCAGCCTTCTGAGGACCTTTGCATATTCATAGCCAGTTGAGCTAGGGACAGACACTTTTGCCCAAAGGAAAACTAGAAGTTGTCTAGTTCACAGGTCAGCAGAACTATGTAGGAAATGCTCACTTCTGCTCTCTGAGAGCAGGGTGGGACTAAAATGCCCATGTAAGCAGTAACTTGACTAGCTGTATGAAGTTGCGAAATTGCTCCAAAACTAGAAATGATGTTCATTATTCACCCCTTGAGATGTTTGGTGGAAGTCGAAGCAAATGTTAGTGCCCTTGGTTTGACTCTGCCTGAACAGAGAGTGAATCTGGTGATCACTACTGATACTATGCAGAGACCATGCAGCCATTCAGGGCATCTGCTGTCTTATCAAATAAAGATCAACATGTCACTATCCTGTCAGCAGAGCCAAAGATCTTGAATATCACATTATGTGTAACAGATTTCTGTCAATCTAAGTTAAGTATCATCTCACTGAGCAGGAGCTATTCTTGTTCTAACCACTGTGTAAATTGTAGTGCACAGAGCAACACTGGTGACAAGTTTCGACCTTGAATATGAGATAGTTTTCTCTGCGAGCGAAGGTCTGACAGGCAGGGATTGTCTGAGCACGTCCACAGCCTGTGGATACTGTGTGAGCATGTATGTGGCATATGATGCAACATGCATGTATCACTCTCTCTGCACATGTGTGCTAGCATGACTCTGTGGCTGTATTCTGTTTATTATGCCTGTGCGTAAGGGGTTCGTGCCAGTCCTTCTTACCGATCAACAACTGTCAGAAAAATATGTGTTTATCATTAACTGTTAGTTGTTTATCACAGTACACCACTAACAGGCTTCAAAGTGTAAAGAGAATTGGCCAGCATTGAGTCTGACCTATGAGGACGTGTCCAGCATGTAACCTCCCTTCTGCAGTAATGGATGATGTCCTGATTACTTCCAATGAGTTTTATCAAAATACAGGAATTTGGATTTGCTGCCAAAATGTAATGTAGAAAAAATGTGAACTGCCACGACACCACTGCAAGCAATAAGCAAGGGGATTCTACACTGAAGTTGGATAGCTTTGAACAATTTTGCAAAGAAGCAGAGGCGGCAGTTTTAACACGTCAACGTTTCTCATTCTTTTCCTTTTATAATTGTCCTTGAGGGATGGGTGTTTGGAAGAAACCTGTCAACTCGAGCATCTATAACTGTAATGATCAAATAATCGATTAACTGCTGTGTTTTATCACATACTCCAGTATGTATAAAAACATGCATACATAGGCAAAATAAAAGATATATATATATATATATATAGAGTACTATGCACAAGCTTGTTTTGATAATGGACGCTTTTATTTTGAAAGGACAAAAAGAGACTTCCTGTCGATTGTTAAACTAACTCAAGTGAGGTGATACTGTAACAACAACTTCAAGGAGCTCAATGTTTTATGTTTTAACCGCCGAAGATGGTTAGAAGGTTAGTTTTCACAATAATCTTCATATTTAAATGTGTTTTATGTTTAAATACGTTTTTGATAAAATTAAACCTAGTAATTCATGCTAGCAAGGTTTGATACAGTAAGCTAGTTTTGCTCAAATTAATACTCTTGTATTTCTGTGTGTTTTATAATTGTTCAGTTCAGTGATACTGAAACGCAGTCAGAGATAAAATAAAATAAAAAAAAATACACAGATCGATTAAAAATTCCTTTTGATCGACCAAATTCTTAACAACCATTAATCGATCATCGATTAATTATTCCCATCCCTAATTTTCAAGCTCAAAATCACTTGAAAGAAATTAAATGACTCCTACAACAGGTCTCGGCCACTTGTAAATTGTGAGTTAGAGAAAATTCAAAATATGGAAAGATTGGTGAATGCAGGAAGTTCTGCTTAATCACTTGTACGAGCCACTTAAGACCAAATGAGTGGGGGTGGCTCTTGCTTGAGGCCAATTATCTCCTTTATATCAGTCTTCTTCCTTGAACTGTCATACTTCTAATATGAAATCTATTCTGTAGATGATTTTGACAGGCAAGTTTAGTTTGTAGAACACATTTCCCACGATTATTCCTGGCTTTAAAAAGTCTGAAATAAGTCTTCTGCAACAGTATTGAACTATTTGCCTCAGTTGTCTTGACAACACTCTCCTACTCACATCAGCTCAGTACTTTCTGTTTTTTGGCCATGTTCTTGTTTACATTAGTTATGAAATGATATTCTTTTTTCACTATCTGGAAGAGAAGCAGGGTTGATAAATAAAAGTTTAATCATCTGCTTTCCCTTCAAGCTGTAAAATAATATGACTTCCCCAATTGGCACTTGTGTGACCCAACACAGCTGTTGCTCATACCAGCCAGGTTTTTACTGAGGATTTTTTTGTCAAGTGAGGGAAGGAAACAGAAAAGAAGAACAGGACAGCTACAGATGTTGGAAATGATGTTGGAAATGTTACCGTGTGAGTAAACGTTTGCTCTAAGAAACCCCTGCCCCACTGCAGACCTTGGATCCTGCCTGATTTGCCAGAGAGAGTGTGTTACTGTGGTTTCTTATCTTACATCTGGAGCCACACCTCCATGTAAAACAGCGAAGCCTGGAGAAAATTGAAGCTAATAGTGGATTAAAGATGAGTTCCTGTGGGTTGTTGTCATCATTGTACACCAAAATTGGAGAATGGATGAGCAAGTGTATTGATTTTATCTTAACTTTTGATAAGTTTTGCTGATCTCCACTGTTTTATTTTAAGGAAAGGGTTGATTATTTTTACCTTACAGCCAGAACACAAGTTTGCAGCACAGGAAGACATGGTGCACTGTATGGGCCAATGTTCCAAATTCAGCTGTCTGTTCCTGTCCTCCCATGACCTGTCATATTATATCCTATCTTGTCCTCAGTGCTATTCCCTTCATTTGCCAGAAATGCCAGGCGAGGGTCAGAAGTCAGGAACGTGGGGCAGTAAATGTAACAGGCCTCTTTCCAGGAATGTGACATGGGTGCAACAACAGGCAAGACTTTGTTTGGGCTGAGCAATCGCACAGGCTGCAAATTACAAGTAGAGAGATTTGGACCTTTCATTTATACTTTAGGACGGTGATAATATACTCCTAAACCAAAAGGACTCCTGGTTAACAGTCAGCAAATTCAAAAGTCTGACTGTTTGATTCTGACAAATCAGTGCAGCAAAACCTTAAATTAAATGCACAAAAAAATCATCATTTGCATACAAGTGAAGGCTGAAAAATGGAGTGTTCTTGCAGCTCAGATAAGTTAGACAATGGTTTGGCACTGATGCTGGTCTGCTTTCATGGTCCAAGAGTCCATTCGTCATGTGCACCCAAGCTAACTGACCACAAGGATCATGCATGCGTAACCAATATGTTTAGCCTTTTCAATAATCATGTTAGGTGGTGGAAAGTTATTTAATATGCATGGCAAAGGAGCCAGTTCCATTTTGTAGCTTTAATTGTGTTATTTGCAAAGGGTTTGACAAGCAGACACATTTTGTGTATAAAGGAATATTCCTGACAAAATAAATAAAAAATAAGCTTAAATCCATTGGATATCTTCAAGAAGGCCTGCTTTTACTTCAAATGTAGCATTCTTCATTTCCATATCTGTGGAGTATGTAAGCATATCAGTCCCATCGTTCCCTACCTGCTGGCAACTTCCAACATGTTAGGACAGCTCTACAGCTTCTACTCTGAAGCCAGAAACTAAAACCAAATATGTGCTGGTCCAGTCCGACTCTGAGATGTTTGATATACACACACTGTCCTGTGTACTTACACCCAATGTGGTACATTCCAGCAAAATAACTGGTTGGAAATGCCAAAACAAGGTTAAAGAAAGTGTGAATGTCCTTTCTTTTCTTTTCAACCAAATTTTAACAGCAACTCTGAAATCTTTTCTGCCCCCCTTAAGATTTATCAGACAGCAATTAAAAACATAATTGTTCTTTCTTTTCTTCTGTCAGGTCATTGTGAGGCATGCTTGGCTGCAATGTGTAAAAGTGAAATTCACAGTGACTTGTTGTGTGTTTAAAAGCCATTTAACAGCCTTTCACCTTAACACCTGCTGTTGGTTCGTACCATATGGTGAGGTTGTCTTGATGTTTGCCTCATTAGGATGATCCATTTGTCAAATTCTACCTACCACCATGTTTGTTTTACAAAGGATCCACTGAACACTGATTGCCATTAGCACTCTGTCCTTGAAGTTTATAAACCGACAGATTGTCCTGGAAATATTTTATCGGTGTTGTGTCTTTCTGTCATTTGACTTCAGGCTTAACCTCTGTCTCGATTAGATTTGTCATGACTTATTTTGGCAACAATAGCAAGTTGATTTTTGTTTTGTCAGCAGGTGTCATGTAAGTGAAATGGTTTCTTTTTCACCTGGAGCAGATTCCTCTTCTAATATATACACTAACAATTAAGGTGCCACTTTTCTGCTTCAGACCCTCAATCTCTATAAACCTTTGATTAGATAGCGGTGCAAACAGAAGTATGCAGGTGTGTGTGTCTGTATGGATGTATGCGTATGTGCTTGTTTCCACAGACAATAGTAAACTGTCATCACTGAGGATTGATGTGGTAAAGCAGAATTAGACTTAATCCCAGAGGAGAAAGTGGAGTGGTGTCACTTTTCACCTAAGATCTTAAACAAAGCTCAGTAGTCACAGTACTGGACTGTGAACAGACTTTCTGCCACCATTGTTTAGTCCTCGATATCACTTCTAGGAAATGGGGCAAATTCTGACAAGAAAATCATAATAAACTTTTAAACAATAGGCTTTACACAGCTGTTTGAACTGGAACTTAACAACAATCATTAAAAACAATGTTTATTGTATATTTGATTGTTTTTTTACACTACCTGCTGAGCACCAAACAGTAGACGGATGTGGTTAGTGAAGAGGCAGATATTTTATTATTTGGAGCTAAAAGAAGAATGGATGTTGAACTTACATTCATCAGGTTGCTAGAAACACAAACACACAAACTCTGGCTGGCTGTCTTGCAACAGTGTTGGCATGGGAATAATCACTGCAAAGAACAATTTAATTAGATTTTGTGTGGTTCATTCATTCATTCATTTAATCTGTTTTTGATTAATGTGTGGGTAATGGTAATAGAGGTCTATTAATGTCAAACGTGTCAGTGTGATTTCAGTCAACGTTTAAATAAATCCAATAGGACATGAGTTGTTTGTTAAAACTGTTGCTAATAAGCTGCACAGTTGAGATGAGATTCAACTTTATTGTCATTGAACACAGTAACAAGTACTAGAACAACGAAATGATCCAGTTAGCTGTGTAGCAGTACAGTATGTATGTGGTGCAACAGCATGTGTTCACTTAGTGACCTCCGTTTGTTTACAACAAGCACCGGACACTCTGTGCACGGTTAGCGAAGCTGGTTTGTTTACGATCAGCGGTGGACACCACGTGTACAGTTAGCATGCCGGTTTGTTTACAATAAGCGTTGGACACTGTGCACAGTTAGCGACGACGGCTGCCATTGTTGTGCTGCTGAACTGTGATTCGATGAATGTCGAATCAAGTGGGAGGTGTGTGTTAGACATCACGCGTAATGTCAAATATTCCGGCTTGCAGGGATGGCCCATTCATAGTGGTCCCACTTCCAACAGCCTCTGTGACTACCTCTGGAGGCGGAAAATAGGTGGGATCATTTGATCCTGGCATCCCGCTTCGGGTGCATTCATAGTGGAGGCGAGACGTTACAGAGCCGTTAATGTCCCGGCATGAAACGGCTCTATGAAAAGGGCTAGTGGTTGTACGTAAGAATACTGAAGTGATGATTACTTAATTGATTTTTATTAAGAAAATATTTTTGCCACTGTGCTTGGATTCAATTTTTGCGGGGAGCCATTTCGTGTCATATATGTTCATAAATCACACCAACACTCAAACCATTCCCTGAACCAGCGAGGCTTCAAACGTCATCAATTATGTCACTCGCCCTTAAAGAAACAAGGCTCGAGTCGTGCTTCATAAAAGACTTCCTGGATTTCTCGACACATGCTCCAAAGCCTCAACAGTACGTCCCATCACTAGTGATTATATGTCAACATCTTGTTTCCACTGCCCCGTGTGGCCTGAAAGATATTGCAATTAAAATTATTGTAGCTCTATTAAAAAATAAAATTTTAAATATCTGTTCAGCATGTGAAGGATGAAACCTTCTACAGTACAGGCTCTGGTTTAAAATTCACAAAGGACACTGAGGTTTATTTAATCATGGCCTGAGTCATGAACATATCTCTTTAGGCATCTTGTGACCATGTTGGAAAAAGAAAAGAAAAGTGAACTTACACTGAACTTACAGGGTCTAGGTGTTTGCTGTGTTTTGTGATATTATAATATGCGTTCTGTTCATCTTGTGTCTGAGGTGAAAATTAAATACATACCACATGTCGTTTGTAGAAACAGAATGTTTTGTTAAAAAATAAACTGTATTCTTTTTCCACATTGTTCTTCTTCCTCTCACTTAATGAGGACTGGGCATCGTGGTTATTATGACAGCATGCCTCCCAGCAGGATTAGTGACTCATTTATAGGAAACGCACTGGAAACTTTGAATCTTGTTAGACCATCATGTAATTCAGTACGGAAACTCACCATGACTGCAAAAACTGTTGATTCAGGGTTATACAAACTGCAAGTTTATTTATATGTTTGGTTCAAGAATAGGAAGGCGATTTTGTAATTGAAATACATGTAAAAGAAGATCTTAATGGTTATTATTGAAGCAAAGCACAGTATTTTGGGAAGAGCTGGACATTCCCACAGCAATGTCCAATGGTGATTGAGAAGTACTGGGCTATCTACAAAGTTTATCCATATATTTATAGATGCAGTAAAAGGTAAACAACTGCTTTGCATCACAATTAGCTTAGATTGTATCAGTCTCTTGTGACAGCATGTTGCACAACAAACGTATGTAATTTGTTGTTTACAGGAAACCTCAATCGGACAGCACAGTCCTCTTTAACCTCCTAGATGTCGTGTTTGCTGTACCAGGCGTGACATGCTCTGATTATGTTTGTCCCTACAGATTATTGAAAGAGACAGAATGAGGAAGTTCCTGTCTTTCACCCTCTGGGCTCTGCTGTGCTGCTGCTGCTGCTGGACAACACATGCAGAGATCTTCACTTCCATAAGTACGTTTAAAATGCTTTGTCTACTTCTTTCTCCTTGTTGTTTTTCTTATATGTAATTCAGAACAAGTCAGAGCAAGTCAAGCAAATTCACATTTAGGCTAATATTTATTATTATTATTATTATTATTATTATTATTATTATTATTATTATTATTATTTGTATATTGAACTCTCTTTTGATGGCTTTGCTTTCCCAGCACAATTGTACGTCATTGAATAGAGCTTTCTGCTATTATGAGAAGTAATGTAATGATTTTATTACTAATTAAAGCAAGGCCCATTCAGTGACCCTATTTAATTTATAATCCAAAATGACAAATTCAAAAATCTTTTTTTTTTTTTTTATATCTGATGTAAAAATTGCAAAAACTAGAAGATGTAACCTTTCAAATGCAGCCTCACACATGCATTTTAGCCTTACAGGTCTTCTGTTATAAGCTTTGGCTCAACATTGTTTGGTCTACTCCTGTAATTTCTGTAAAAGAACATTACTGTAGGGATAACATTTATTTTCAAGTGCCATCTAGTTTCACTATATTCAAGACAAGGCAAGAATCTCTACGACTCTATGTTCAACACTCTGCAGCTCGCACCAAAACGATTTAAATAGCACTAAAAGAAGGAAATTTAAAAGAAGGTAAGAAGGAAAAAGGATTTTTTTTATTCTCAGGTGAACTGTCTCTTCAACAAGCTTTTTCTAATATTTATAATTAGGAAGCAGAATCCAGATTTGCTGTCCCATCGTGCAGAAACTGCACTGAAGAAGAGCATCAGCAGAGAGCCACATGTAGAGGAAAACAGTGTTTAGAGCTCAGGAATGCATGTCTTTTCTTTGCCATGAAAAAAAGTTTCAAATGGAGGAAGTGGCTAAGGGGGGCGTTTATTTTAAGGGGCCCTGAATAGTTTTTAAGAGAAATAATTGTGGTCCACTGATTCCTCAAATAGTATTTGTAAAAAAGATCTTAAAAAAGAATGTAACCATAAGTTTTGCCTTTTTGCAGTTACATTTTTTTATCTAATATGTGAGAACAGTATTCACAAACGCTGCTTTTGATACACAGTATGCATCACAGCATCTAGCAGAAATTAAACAGACACTTACATCACCTTGATTTACTGCACTTGGCTGGTCAGTTGTGCTGGTTGCATGCAGACACAATGAAAGTGTTTCATTATTCCTCTTCCCCTGGCAACCCCTGTGAATTAATCATGGCTGAGCGTTTCCATGGAATTGTTTAAGATGCACGCTACAACCCAACTATCCACTCGAAGGAGGGATCGACGCCCCACTGCTCAGTAATTCTATACAATCAAAGCCCACTGTTTGTGGTTCAAGATGTATTTTTACCCCAGAGTACGCCTGGGGCAAACAGTGTCAACAAAAATACATTTTATTGGTTTTAAAAGACAAGAAAGTTCACAGTGGAATTGCTAGTAGTAACACGTTTTTTGATTAAATGTGAGAAAATATTGCGATGGAGTTTTAAATTAGACAGAGAAAAGATTTGTCTAGACACTAAGGCTCTAGGGGAAATAAAAGGTTATACATCTTTGAAGTGACAAAAGTGATCCTAGTTTTTTCTTTAGTAACACCTCTCACTCATCTTCAGTATCTGTCTCTCTCTGCAGGCCAAATGACAGACCTGATCTACACAGAAAAAGAGCTGGTCCAGTCTCTGAGGGAATACATCAAAGCAGAGGAGTCCAAGCTTGCTGCTGTCAAAAGGTACATTTGAACCCTCCGACTTAATATGACAATTTATCAATGAGTTTTACATTTTGATACTTGAAGCATAGTACTGCTAAACTTCTAGACTTCTACTAGTTAGTAGCATAGATAGGAGGAGGAGAAGAATGAAGGACAAGGAAACATTTTTACTATCTTAAACAGGAAATGAGTACTTCTTTCATCGTTGACCGTAATGATGACTTGTCAGTGTCTCTGTGGCTTTGACTGGCTTGACAGTCATGTAATTCTGATGTCGGTTTAAAACCATTTCCCCCATAGTTGTTTTTGTTAAATTTACAGAATACAAGTCATTAAGTCATTTTCACTAGATTTTTTTCATGTGACTGAGAAAGAGCAAAACAATCACTTTAATTTTTGCAGGTTAAGTCAGTATGAGGTAATATGTAGAATCTACAGTAGCCTCAATAGTAGAAACAGTGCTTTGTCCTTCTGTCTGTCTTTTAGCTGGGCCAAGAAACTTGATTCTCTGACCAGAATGTCCACCTCTGATCCAGAGGGCTACCTGGCCCACCCGGTAAACGCCTACAAACTGATGAAGAGACTCAACACGGAGTGGTCTGAACTGGAGACTCTGGTTCTTCAAAACCCCTCTGATGGTAAGGAAAGGATGGAAGGAGGGAAGAAAGGAAGGAACGGAGGCTGGGAGCATTGATGTTCTCTGTGTTATTAGCTATAACACATTCCATGTTATGAACAAGCTGCTTTCAGACAGAGCAAGACAAAAATGTTGCTTACTTTATTTGTATAAAATTGACTCCTGAAGTATTCTGGAGTCTGTGTTTTTTGGCCACATATAAGTATGGGTCTGTAGCCTGACTGAGAGTATACAGACATTTCTTGCACTAACAAGCTGCGTCTGTTTTTGTGACAGCTCGGAACAAAGTGTACCAAGAAAGTTACATTATTTCCCACTTCTCTCTCTGCATTACCTCGTGAGCCATCTGAAAATTACAAAATGTATATACTGCTTAAGACAAACCCCCAAAACAGGGTTATTTTCTCTGCAGATGCTCTGGTTTTGAATGAGACCAAACTTTTCTATGCATGTCATTTTCATGAGCAATGACAAAATCTTAAATATGGCCTGCAGCTGACCACATAAAGCTTTTTTTTTTGCCTAGTCGTTTGCAGGAAATGCCTTTTGCTATGTTAAACTGAAACAGTTGTGAATAACTTTTGGCCCCTACCAGCTCTATCAAACTTACGATCCCCTCCAGGCCTACGCTTGGCATAGATAACAGGAGCAGATCTGCCTTTGCATCAGTTCATGCTGCTATGACCAAACATGTATCTGTTCATTCTTGCCTTTTCATTGACATTGCATGCATGCATCCATACCACATGTAAATATCTCTTCATATTGTATAAGCATCTGAAGCGCAGCATTCACACTTTTTCTGTGAGGCTTCTCTCAGCACGAGGAGAGAGCAAGCAGCAAATACGAAATCCAGAGCTGATGTGAGCAAAGTGATTACATATTTGACTGCAGTATGGAAATTTCTGCTAAACTGCTCTGTTCAAATGCTCTGCTCCCCACATGAACAGAGATAGAACAAAGTCTGTCATGTTTTAGCTGCAGCTGTTCCTCATCACTACATATTTTGGCCATGTTCTCCCTCTTTGTGTGTTTGTGTGTGTGTCTTTGTGTGTGTGTGAGTCAGATAGCATCAGCATTATTTGTGTGCCATACAAGTGAATCTGCATACGTGGCTATGAGTCACAGAGAGAGCAGATAGACTGGATGAAAACCTTTGAAATATTAGTAGATAGACACTAACAGGACATTTTTACATCGTTTAATGTTTGTACTTTTACTCAGAATTAAAGAGAGTGTTGTGAAGAGCTGTCCTATATTTATTTTCCTCTATTTGCTTTTGCAACATGAAAATATTCACATGCCATGTCAATTAAACAAGTAACGGACACTGAGAAGGAAAGATGGAATATAATCACATCCTCAAAGACCCTTTTTTGTGTATGTTTCATATTTAAATGTGGCTTCGGGAGCCAAACAAAAGATTTAAGGGAAAGAGGAGTAATTTCTACACGGGACTTTCCCCCTTTTAGTCCCCAAAAAGGAGGTGGAAAAGTCGCAATATTGGAAATGGAACGGAATGAGCTTGAATGGGCGTGAAAACGTCTGCAGTTGTGGATACTTTGTTTATTTTTATTTGGAAAAAAATTGACACTGGTTGTCCACCAGATGTCCATTTGTTTGATATTGTTGTTATACAAAGTGGCCAAACTTATCAGTCATTGACTTCCATCCCGATCTTCCCAACCTAACTTTTTTTAAAACTTTCTTCCCAGGTTTCATTTCCAACATGTCCATACACAGACAGTACTTCCCAGATCAGGAGGATGAGACGGGTGCAGCCAAGGCGTTAATGCGGCTTCAGGACACGTACCAACTGGATTCTGAGGCCTTCTCCAAAGGAAAGCTGCCAGGTAACCAAGGAGTGATCATGAATTAATTAAGAGAGGAAGAGTCGTGCATTCATTCATGAAGACAGAGAAGAAGGCAAAGTGAAGCCACCCATGATGATTTCTAAGTAGTGTTTATGTATGTTTATACTACTCTCTGTGTGATAAGCTGTTTGAGTTTTGGACCTCCTGACAGGGTGCATTTTAGGGAAATGAAGTCATGTTGACCAGTTCTCACTTCTTCAAAGATTAGAGCTTGAGTTCAAAGTTAGTTACTCTAAGTTAAGTGTGAGGGTCATTTTAGAGTAAATACCCTAGTTCTGGGTTGTGATTTGATCAGTGTTGGGAACGTTACTTTAAAAGAGTAATTAGTTATCGTTTTTGTTCCAAAAAGCAACTGAGTTAGTAACTGAATTACTCTTTAATAGAAGTAACTAGTTTCCAGGAAAAGTAAGTATTTGCGTTACTGTAAATTAAAAAAAAGTTGCTATATGTCAAAGAGCAGTTTTCACAGTCAGTTGCTTGTACATAACCTTCTATATTTATTGCACATCAAAAGACAGCAAGAGGTTTGTCCTGCACTTCAAGTATTATCTTTGTAACAAAAGTGAACCGTTAAACAATATAAAGTGTGTTTAACTCTATAGCAAATTAAATCAAACTCTCACAACCTGAGACGGCTGGTCAAGAAAACAACCCGTACTAGTATTTTGTTCACAACAAAAGTAAACATTTAAACAACAAAAAGTGTGTTTAACTCTGCAGTCTTAATTAAATAAATCAAACTCTCACAACCTTAGATAAATAGTCTGGAAGACATAGGCTACTGTATTTCAAGTATTTTCTTCATTAAAGTGAAGAGTTTAACAAAATGGAGTGCCTTTAAAGGTGGAACTTTAGCTCTTAGATATTCATCTACCCATCCATACACTCCTTACCAAAACACTCATTTATTCATGTATCTGTCATGAATCTTGTGTGTGTGTGGTGCGCAGTTCTTTTAAAACGGCGTTCTTACAAACGCTGGATGCGATTGATGATAAATTTGTATTTTTCTCATTTGAAATGCACTTGATGCATAGTAGTTAGGATTGAATTTCAGTGTCATTCTAGACAAAACAAAGGTGTGAGGAGGTGTGTACTTGTGCATTCTTTTGCAGGTATGTGTATGTGTTCAGTAAATGAGATACAAGCCTGGTTTTGCATGTCTTAGTGCTAGTTGACTCTGTTTTGCTAGGCGAGGATCCAGTTACCTCAGTAGACAGACTCTGCATATCTCAACCTGCCCGGCAACAATTATCTTAAAACCATTATATAGTGGTAAAATGTCCTAAAGGTTACATATCAGATGCCTAATAAAGTAGAAATCATTTTACATTTTCACATTTTGAATGATGTGCACTTCTACACAAGCTTAAAAAGCGGAAGCAGGTGGAGCAGAGTATCATAATCAACCTCTATTTTATTTTATATGTTGATCATAAAAAAAATATATTGTTCAAGCAATTGAATATTTGGAAAAGTTTCCAGTAGTTCAAGTCAAATAGCCCCAACCAAACATTGAGTCATATAGATGGACATACTTTTCAGAGGACGACATTTCCATATTAAACATACTTTTTAAAATTGGTCTTTTGTAATAATAGATTTTTTTTTGAGACACTGAATTTTAGGTCTTCATTAAATGTAAGCCATAATCATTATAATTCAAAGAAATGAAATACATTAAGACATTAAATGTGTTATTCTGTGTGTAATGGATCTATATAATGTGTTATTTCCACTTTTTCAATTTAGTTACTGACCAAAATAAACTTTTCTATGATATTCTGATTTATTGAGATGCACCTGTAAGCTTCTCTGTACAGAATGACGTATGTGCAGAGTTTGATACTGGAAGGAAGGTTTCACATTTATTTTTTCCTGCCCCAGGTATTCACTCCAACGCCATACTGACAGTAGATGACTGCTACGATATGGGAAAGACGGCTTATAATGAAGCGGACTATTACCATGCTGTGCTGTGGATGCAGCAGGCCTTGAAGCAGCTGGATGAAGGAGATGAAAGTGTGGCTTCCAAGGCGGATATTTTGGACTACCTCAGCTACTCTGTTTACCAGATGGGAGATTTACCTCGAGCCATTGAGCTGACACGCCGGCTGGTCGCTATTGGTAAGACATTACACTTACTCTGTCATTGATTTATCCCTTCATGAGTCAGTCTTTCTTGCAGCCACAAAGAACGGGTCAATGGGTCCATGGTCTCAACTTTTAGAACTCTGAAATAGCACTAGTATTTAAGGAGCACTTTACAATCCGAGAGTTTCCTCCCATGACACGTACCGACACCAGTGAGCCGACCGAAACAGCCGCAGTCCTCTGTGGGGTAATTGATGGGTTGTCTCCTGATGTTTCACTAATCACTACAATACACCCTCCCCTCTCATTGCAGTGGTGCTCTGGGCCTAGCAGAGCAGCAGGGTGTTGTCCATCCACAGTAAGAGCCTGTGGTCTCTAACTGTTATTTTAGTCGCTGCATCAAGGTCTGTGTTGACGGCTGCAGGCCGTCTTTTAAGAGCTGTGGTATGCTTGTTTACATGGTAAGTGAAATGACTTAAGGTAGAGCAGATGTAGCAGACTTAGACCTACTTTAGGTAGGTAAGACTACTTATTTAAGTAATATAATTACCATTTAAAATTCACATATAACGGCTCAAATGTGAACATAGAATATCAAATAAAACGTAGAAAGTCAGGAGTAAAAAATTAACATATGATGCATATGTACAAACACTTAAAACCCACCTCTTCTCTTTGGCTTTTGACACCAAGTAGAGTGTTGATTTTATGTTTTTATGTGTATACATGCATATTTAATTTTGTGCGGGCAGTGCATTTTATTCTATTTTGATTTATTTTATCTTGTATTTTATTATTCTATTGTTTACTTCATCTCTTTTTTTATTGTGCTTTTATATTGTTATCTATTTACTTTGTGCAGCACTTTGGAAACCTTGTGTTTGCTAAACTTGTGCTATATAAATAAAGTTGATTGGATTATTGGCAAAGTACTGAACATGGAAAACAGCGAGGCTAGATAATGAAATGAAGATCATTGCTGAAATGCAATTTAAAAAAGGGTGGAAGGAAAAAAAATAAAATTTTGTCATTGTCTCATCACCCTCATGGCTACTGTAACATAAATTGCCTCAAATCCAAAAGTCAAAAATCCTTTATGGCAGATCTCCATTAATTAGAAACTGTTTATTCTTTGCATCTGAATTAGTGGAACTAAATCTGTGTACGACAGCACTGTTGGAAAAGAGCATACATACAGTTTATGTTGTTTATTCTCAGCAGTTAAGGAGTTCACAACGCCTCCTGCAAACACTTTGTTAAACTGCACATTTTCTTCCTGCAAAAACAACCCAAAGTCAGTACTTAGGGAGCACTTTGTTTACTGTTGATGTCCCTGTAATTTTGATGTCAGAGGCAGCTTTGTTCCCACATGAAAAGGAACAGGGTTTTATGTAATTTCTCTTTTCTCTGGGTATTCATTGTATTGCATCAAAACTCCACAAGAGGGTGTGCTCTTTCTAATATCCACCATGTAATTGCTTCACTGCCTCAAACACCAATCAGAGGCAGGAAGAGAGAGATGAAAGTACTAAATTACAAGCAACAAAAATGTATTTAAAGGGCCACAATGACTGTTTACTGTAAAGTGTTTTATCTTAAATTAACCCATTCAGTACTTGGTGAGCAAGCGAATCACTGGGATTTTTAAATTATTTTTTAATAGATGTAGTAACGTATTATGTGCACATAATGGTGTCAACAAACATCAAAAGGATGTAAAATGGTGCAGTTTCATGAACATTTCATGCAGTTTCTCCACAGCTCTACAGGTTATTGTACAGTTGACATTTGATCCACCACCAACCAACTCTTTCTTGTACTGACAGACTCCAGCCACCAGAGGGCAGGAGGAAACCTGCGTTACTTTGAGCGGTTACTGTCCAAGCAGCTGAATGAGCTGAACCAGGACTACCAGCCTCCCTCTGAGGAGCCCATCCAGCTGGGCACCTACCGCAGACCTAAAGACCATCTCCCAGAGAGAGAGGCCTACGAGGCTCTCTGCAGAGGAGAGGGGCTCCGAATGGTGAGACATGAAAAGCTGCGTTTTCTTTAAGTAACTTATAAATTGTCTTTGAGTTTGATCTTCTATTGTAAGTGATGGCTTTATTTTTCATACCAAAACACTTCATTAACACAAATTACTTTAAATTTAGACCAAAAGTGACCAAGGTAGCTGTAAATATGTGTTTATATGTGTGTTTTGTGTCTGCAAACTTTAATTTACAGACACAAAACAAACTTATAAACACATTTAAAGCTATCTACTCACAAAAAATATTTAATTTCAAGGCTACTTAAAAAATGGCTTAGAAATTAAAATTTTCTTTGAATACTATATAAGGAAACAGTGAAACCTTCACATTTAAAAAGTATAACTACTACTAAAAGACTAAATAATTATTTAAAAGCAGACTAGAACAGACTGTCACTATTGTAGAAAAAAGGGTACATCTATGTACCTTTTACCACTTGAGTACATATATGTACCCTTTTTGCCCTCAAAAAGGGTACATATATGTACCTTAAGGTCCAACAATTGGCCCTAGAGGGTACATTAGTGTAGATTGTACCTCAGGGGACAAAAAAGGCCCCCTATTTCTGAGAGTGTAGGACTTGTTTATTTAAGCTCTGTTTACAGGTGCAGCAGAACTAAGGACAAGGATAAATTTTACTGTCTGTACATGCAAAACTACCTGTATGGCTGCACTATGAGCTTCTATGGGAACCCATTAGCTTGTAAAATTAGATTTCAGCAGCTGGGTGCAGGCAAAGAATTAAACCTCTCTTAATGTGATATCATATTGTGTTTGTCCTGTATGTTTTGCTAGAACGATGTGAGGCGCAGCCGCTTGTTCTGTCGCTACCACGATGGTAACAGGAACCCTCGACTGCTGCTGAAGCCCATGAAAGAGGAGGACGAGTGGGACAGTCCCCACATTGTACGCTACCTGGAAATCCTGTCACATGAGGAGATTCAGAAGATTAAGGATCTGGCTAAACCCAGGGTGAGACAAGCAGCATAAAAACAATTCTGCACCTAATACATGACATACATCAAAGTGAAAGACAATTGTACTAAAGCTAATCAATACTGATATCGCACATGTCTTATGGACAGCATTGTTTTTACAGTGTTACTCTAATAGATAATGGTCACTATTAATCTGTAGTGCTGCAACAAACATAGCCTACATACAGTCATGGAAAAAATAATTAGACCACCCTTGTTTTCTTCAATTTCTTGTTCATTTTAATGCCTGGTACAACTAAAGGACACATATAATGATAACAACAAAAATAGCTCATTAGAGTTTAATTTAAGAGCTGATATCTAGACATTTCCCATGGTTTTCTTAAGAACAACCAAAATCATTTTCAAGAAAACCATGGGAAATGGCTAGATATCAGCTCTTAAATTAAACTCTTATTAGCTATTTTTGTTGTTATCTTTATATTTGTCCAAACAAATGTACTTTTAGTTGTACCAGGCATTAAAATGAACAAATAGGGTGGTCGAATAATTTTTTCCATGACTGTACAACAAGTGGACTTGACTGGTCACTTATAAAGTAGAGCTACACAGACATACCTATATGTTAAAAAATGAAAGACGAAACAAACTGTGGTGTGTAATGTTTATGATGACAAACACTGTATTTATTTCTGTTTGTTGTTTTGTGCTTTTTAAGCTTGCCAGAGCTACTGTCCGTGACCCCAAAACAGGCGTCCTGACCACAGCCAACTACAGAGTATCTAAAAGGTAAGTCATTCAGGAGAAAGGTTCTTTGTGTGCCCTCCTCAGCTCAGTAACATTATTATCAGGTTTTATTATTGATACCATTTGCAGTGAAAACCAAGGTCTTCAATTATTTCTGTATTGCTGTTTTGTATTTTTGTTTTTTTGTTTTCATGTCTTTTATTACTTTTTTTTTTTAGGATTTTCACTTTGCTCATTTTTTCCTAATTGTTTCTTCACTCTTTACTTCTGGAAACATTTTCAGGGCTGCCCTTGCTATAAGGAACCGCCTTTCACTGTAAACTGCTATGAAACTAATTTTTGTAGGAGAAATTGCAGCAATCTTCTGTATATATTTGAAAGGGCATATTTTTTGTTAAAAATGGTTTAAAAAAAATAAAATAAAACTTGAATATCATACAATACAGATACAATTACAGCAGTACAGTAGCAGCTGGCCAAAAACAAATTGGCTGCAACAAGCAATTGCAGCACCAAGGCAGCAAGGTAAAATAGACGATTCAGGAAAAAAAGTCGAAAAAACTTAAATGTCCAATCCTAAATGTCTTCCCTGGACACCTGATGACTCTATCACCTGTCCGTCTAATGTGACAGTGTTTTTTGTGTATTCATGTGCAGTGATACATTTAGTACATTTACTCAAGAACGGTACTTAAGTACAATTTTGAGGTACTTGTACTTTACTTGAGTATTACCATTTTATGTAACTTAAAACTTCTACTTCACTACATTTTGAGGCAAATATTGTACTTTTTACTCCACTACATTTAGACGTGATCATTGATTGATGATTTGAGGTCATAATGAGATCTGAATACTTGTCCACCACTGGTGTTGTGTGTCCTGTTTTCTGGGCTCATGAACACATTTTTTGTCTTTTCAGTGCATGGTTGGATCAAGAAGATGACCCTGTTATTGACAGAATCAACCAGAGAATAGAAGACATTACAGGCCTTGAAGTAGACACTGCAGAGTTACTACAGGTAATGCAACACATATGTCACACATCATTCTGATATCCATTCTTCTATTTTTTACTAAAGATAATAATAACACTGTGGTACATACAGTACAGTGTGTCAAATTCAGTAACACATCATATGTAAGAGGAGCAAATTAAGTACAACAGTGGACAAAAAAATAAAATAAAATAGATTTAAAAAATGTACATCACAAACACAACAGCATTTTAATGAGTTTTTCTTCTTTTTCAAATCTGTAAATCACCTTTTTTAATGGCTGACTAGGTTGCTAACTATGGAGTTGGAGGACAGTACGAGCCACACTATGACTTCTCAAGGGTGAGTTAATGTGTGGATGAAAGTGATGTGTGCAAAAATGATAAGAGGTCACACATATTGATAGTTTCATCAAGTTAAGTGGAAATTAACATGTTAGCTTATGTTTATGTTCCTGTCCAATGTCTAGAAGTACATTATGATTATACCATGTAATGCCTGCGAATGTAATAATGTCCACAAACGTAATAAACCACAAACATAATAAAAATCTGCATCTTTTAATACAATAATCCCACAAGCGTAATACATTTTCCACAAACGTAAAAGCCTCTGCCTACTACAAACGTAAAAAGCGATTTCCCACAAATGTAATAACAAATACATTTGTGAGGAAGTGAAAATCTTCAACTTTCATTACTGTAATAACTTCCCACAAATGTAATAACGCAATGAATAGTGGTCGTTCTGGTTGTTGTTGTTTGTGTGTTTTCCTATACACACACTACTAATACTGACCTTGGCTGCAAAATCCAGCTGCTGGCTCTCCACTATCACACAACAGCTCCCCCCATTGTTACTGCATTAAAAGCTGCAGATTTTTTTACGTTTTGGGACATCATTACATTTGCGTGCTTTACATACCATCTCATGATTTAACAATAAAGAAAATGCATTGCCACAGTAATTTCACCGTCTTAGATTTAATGGATTTCATAGGAACGTTATGCTTGTTACCTTAATAAATATCCATGCATAACTTTTATAATTTAAGATGGTAAAATACACACATTTATTGTAGACAAACTTCATCAGGCTTTTATTGTGAAAATGTTTCTTTCTCCTCCCCCAATCTCCCTTCAAACACATTGTAATGTACTTATAACAATCTTTCATCCCATCCTTTTTTCTTCTTCTCTCCTTATTTTAAGATGCTGTACACAACATTTAGAGCATTTCTATGGTTCAGAGTCTGAGCTCTACTGAATGCCCCTTTACCAATTCACCAATTATTAAAATATCACCAGAATGAGTGATAAGGTCTCAACAGATATTTACTGCATGTGTTACACATCATCCCATCTTCTTTAACTCATGGTTACTCTGTTTCTTCCTGTGCCTCTCATTTCTCCAACTTCTCCTTGGATTCTATAAAAACCATCTCTCTTCTTTCCTCTATTTCTACCACTTCTTCTAAATGTGTGCCTGATAACAAGCTTCATTTCTGTGTTACTAAAGTCAAATGTGTTAAATGTGTGGTTCTTTTTTATAGCATCATCTCAAATGTATCTGCTGATTCATATCCTTTTTATTCCAAAATGTTCCTGTGTCCATTGAAAATATCTCACTCTGTTCCATCATTTGAATTCTGTATAATGTCTGTTTTAATGCTGTCGTAATGTCTGGTCGGCTTGTATTCCTTGCTTGCATTTCTCCGCTTTAAACTAAAAACCCATCCTTTTTTCTTTTTTTTTTAAATCCCCTGACGTTTATAAAACTGGAGATCTGAGCTATGTTCCCTCTGTGTGTTATCTGGCAACCATCTATGAACCTGATGATCTATAACTGAACTGTTTGTTCAGTGTGCATCAGCAGCTGGCTCGGCTGTAAAATAAGTTTGTTATGAAGTTAAGAATGTACAAAATGTTGATGATTAATGCTAATTGTCTTCTGTGACTAAGAAACAACTGACTCATGTGCATTATGTTCTTTTACGCACAGTATATGATTTGAAGTTGTTATTTTGAACTTTTTTGTTTTTGGCCCTTTGTGGCGGGGCTCCTACTATGAGTCTTTTTGGTGATGGGTTAAAACGTTCTAACCATCTGTTGCAGCGTCCTTTTGACAGCAGCCTCAAGAAGGATGGAAATAGACTTGCTACGTTCCTAAACTATGTAAGTATTCATGCATGTAAGCAAGCAGCGATTTCATCATGTACTTTCTTTCTTGGATTTTATCTTCGTAGAAAGATGAGCCTGATGCTTTCAAAAGATTAGGCACTGGAAATCGCGTGGCAACTTTTTTGAACTACGTAAGTACAGCGCATCCAGTCGCCGTTGATAAAGGGGCATCGTGGTCGTGGCAGTCTCCTGAAATCTCTGCTCCACCCTCCTTTTGTTCTAGCTTCAGATGCAGATGCATAAGCTCTGGTTCAATCTTGGACTTGGATTGATTGACTTACATTTGGCCTGTAGGGGTTTACAGTCGTATACAGGTGCATCTCAATACATTAGAATATCATGAAAAAGTCCATTTCCAGTAGTTCAAGTCAAATAGCCCCAACCAAGTATTGAGTCATATACAGTCATGGTAAAATTATCTGAGATTAGTGTACAGTCTTGGAAAAAATATTAAAACTATTGTTTTCTTCAATTTCTTATTCATTTTAATGCCTGGTACAACAAAAGGTAAATTTGTTTAGACAAATATAATGATAACAAAAATAGCTCATAAGAGTTTAATTTAAGAGCTGATATCTAGACATTTTCCATGGTTTTCTTGAAAAAAACCAAAATTATCATCAAGAAAACCATGGAAAATGTCTAGATATCAGCTCTTAAATTAAACTCTTATGTGTTATATTTGTCCAAGCAAATGTATCTTAATTTGTGCCAGGCACGAAATGAACAAGAAAGCAAGGAGAAAACAAGGGTGGTCTAATCAATTTCCCCATGACTGTAGATGGACATACTTCTCAGAGGCCAACATTTCCAAACACACTTTTTAAAATTGGTGTTTTGTAATATTACAATTTTTTTACACACTGAATTTTAGGTCTTCATTAAATGTGCGCCATAATCATTATAATTAAAATACATAAAATAAATGAACACATTAAATGTTTCATTCTGTGTGTAATGGATCTATATAATGTGTTATTTCCTCTTTTTGTATTGAATTACTGACATAAATAAACTTTTCTATGATATTATAATTTATTGAGATGCACCTGTAGTTCAAAATCTACATTTACTTAGTGAGGTAATATTCTAAAAATGGTGCTGGATGAATATCCCGTCACGTGGATGACAAATATCTAAGAATACATTTCTTCTGTCAATCAGTTCCAGTACATGTTGTGGAGAGTTTTGTTGGCCATCCCCCCCATTAACACGCTGATGTAGACACCCCCCTTAAATTTACTCTTGCTAACACCGAGTTGTACAAAATTCAATTCTAGCCCAAAAGGCAGAAAAAAAAGTTTGTTTTTGAATGAGGTAGCACGTGACTTTTTGATTGAAGTTCATTGTACAGCTTGATACATGTGGACATGCTTTAGTGCATTATTTATCTAGTATTTTTTTTGAATAAACAAGTTGATCATAAGATATGAACATGCACCATGTACTAAGGCTGAGTCGTTACTGTAGAGGACCAGGTTTATTCTGGCCCAGTCATCCACTCCCCAACTCCTGCTTTTCCCTGTCTATCTCCTACCGTATCATCCAATAAAGGCAATAAATAATTACAAACAAACAAATAAGCAAACAACCAAAAGACAGGTCTACTTTGGGCCTGGAAATGACGTGATCAATCATTAATTATTGGATGGCACGGTTCTCAGTCACATAATTGATGAAAAGTGTTCTTGGAATGCTTATTTATTTTAAAAGAACGTAATGCTTTGTAAAAGTGATTAGAAATATTATAAATGCGGAAAATATTATGATTTAAAACCCATAATATTATATCACTGAATATTTGAAAGAAATGCAACAATCAGTTATTTTGCACGAACATGTCAGCACACAAATGTGTGCTCTTTAGTGTGTTCTGCTCTTTGCTACGAACAAATCCCAATTAAGAAAGCATTGTCTTTGTAAACACTAAGTAAGTAGGTAAAAAGAAGAAATTTCTTCCTAAGAATGGTTGTTGAATGAGGCCCATTTATTACTGCAGGGAAATATAGCCAGTTGCTGTAGCAGCAGGTACGAGAGAAATGTAATAAAATGGTTACATCCTTGTATCAAAACATTGCAGAAGACAAAAACCTTGTTTAACTATTCAACATTGAATTAGAGAATGTGTTTATTAGGGATGGGAATAATTAATCGATAATCGATTAATGGCCGTTAAGAATTAGGTCGATCACATGGAATTTTTAATTGATTTGTGTATTTTTTAATTTGAATTTTATCTATGACTGGTATCAGTATCACTGAACTGAACCAAGGCCGAGCGTTCAGTTCTGTGGCTGTACGTCAATAAGACAATGAGCTGAGAATTAAGATGGATAAAGATAGACTTTGCAAACTGAAAGTTGCAATAACAATTATAAAACACACAGAAATACAAGAGGATTAATCGGAGCAAGCTTACTGTATCAAACCTTGCTAGCATGAATTACTAGGTTCAATTTGATCCAAAACTTATTTAAACACAAAACACATTTAAATATGAAGATTACTGTGAAAACTAACCTCATGCCTCTTTGGGGGCTAAAACATAAAACATTGAACTCCTTGACGTCTTTACGGTTTAATCTCACTGAGTTAGTTTTGCGATCGACAGGAAGTCTCTTTTCATCCCTTCAAAATAAAAGCGTCCATTATCAAAACAGACTTTTGCATAGTACTGTATATATCTTTTATTTTGCCCATGTATGCATGTTTTTATACATACTGGATTGTGTATAAAAACATAGCGATTAATTGATTAACGTTATAGATGTTCAAGTTGGCAGGTTTCTTCAAAACGCTGATCCCTAATGTTTATGACACTGAAACATATTGTAAAAGGAGAACATCTCAAGTTTAAATAATAAACCACTTCAGGTCAACAAACATGACTCGTGGAGAAATACATGTATTGTGAAACGCTATTGATCGTCACACAGCTGAGGAGCAAGATATTGATTTTCTTGTCAAACCGCAGGAAGACAATGTGCAGATCAATGAGTGGGTGAGCCTGAAGAAGGACCATATTCTCTTTCCCCTTACGTTTCCTTCTCGTCTTTCCTTACTGTAGTCCATATAGTAGCTTTCTTTCACTCCATTGTTGTGTAAAGATGTTTGACTTGTGATTTTGTGCATATTATATCTTGCAGAACATTTTTTTTAATCACATAATGCCACTCATCAATCAAAAATGTATATATTTATTTTTAATGAAATGACATGAAACCATAACATTACATTTGTCAGTTAAAACTGATCAAAAGGATATAATTTGCACTATAGTCACATTTGTGTTACTTAAAAGCAACGTATATCTTAAGAGGAGCATGTGCTTTGTATGCTGACATTTTATGTTGCTTTTAAAAAGTAATACAAGTGTAAACAGTGTTTTGCAAAGCCCCAAACATAGATATGTTTCTAAAAAAAAAAAAAAAGATGCATCCTTTAAAGTCCGGGTAAAGCAAAATTCATATGTAATCAGACATACACAAAAAACACAAAACACAAAAAAAATGTGTTATTAAACAGCCAGCCTAATTTGAATCAGAAAAAAAATTGCAAATCAGTGTAAAAAAATTGGTTCAAAAATAGTGAAAAAATGAGAAGTATTCTCTGCTCTGAAGGCGCTGAAACCTGATATCTGATATCCAACTTATCCAGTGCCTGACGAACTACAGAGAATAAATCTTGTGTTTCTGTCTGGGTGTTCTGCAGTGAAGAGATCTGCTTTATGTCGGGTCTCTGTGCACAGACCTGATGTCTTCGGCACGGGGGTCCTTGTAGACAATAACAGCTTATTTTTAGGATTATAAAATGCTAAAGAATTAGCGGGTATGTAGGATATTACTTAAGAAATTGTAATCTTTCGTTGCTATGACCGCTGACACAGGTTAACGTTAGCTTCAGCAAACTTTATAAGTAAATGTATCGGCGTTAGCCACCGTTGGTAAAGATACTTGCATAGTGGTTTGGGTGGAGTTATGAAAAGGAAGCTCCTGTGCGTCATCGCCATTAGATACACTCCAAAAACACAGAACTGAAAAAAAAACTGTTTAATTCAGTCAAATATAGTTTTAAGTCTTTTTACATGTTTTTGGCTATTGTTTGGTACCTTGTAAAATAAATTCATGGAAAAAACTATTAGACCACCTTTGACCACCCCTTCTTCAATTTCTTGTTCATTTTAATGCCTGGTACAACTAAAGGTACATTTGTCTGGACAAATATAATGATAATAACAAAAATAGCTCTTAAGATAATGATTTTGGTTATTATCATGAAAACCATGGAAAATGTCTAGATATCAGCTCTTAAACCCTTATGAGCTATTTTTATCATTATATTTTTCCAAACAAATGTACCTTTAGTTGTATCAGGCATTTAAATGAACAAGAAAGTGAAGAAAAGGGTGGTCTAATAATTTTTCCCATGACTGTATATTTTCATACAACTCTCTGGTTTTACATTACCCGGACTTTTGAGTGAGGACTGTTGAGTGATTATTGCTGTGTGTATTCTTAAAGTAAATACAGAGCGAGTTTCCAATGTTTCAACGTTTCTCGTCTTTCCTCAGATGAGTGATGTCGAGGCAGGAGGTGCCACGGTCTTCCCTGACTTTGGAGCAGCAATCTGGCCTCGGAAGGTGAGGACAAAAGAGAGAGTGTTCCTGTGTGTGAAGAAATACTCGGACTAGTGCCAGCTCATAGTGTGTGTGTGTGTTTACTCTATATTGCTCTTGTCCCCATCGGGAAACGGATGTAATCTGATGATGCTGTTTTAAGATCAACATGTGAAGACTTTGCGTTGCTCTCAAGAAGCTGTTTCTATACTTCTATGAGTCTCCTTCAGTCTCGACATGTATTGGTTGCAATTTTCTTTGCAAATTCTAATTCAAAGAAAAAATGTTTAGCAAATTTTGATTTTGGCTGATTCTGATTTTCTTTCTGTCTGAGATACATAGTTTAAAGCATACAACATATGTTTGTAACTTTTATATAATGTCAATTTAATTGTTCGTTCATATACAGTTGTTTTACATTTTCTCTAAAACTGCACCAGGTTACCGGACCCTCTCTCTCTCTCAATCTCACTCAAACAAATTTCAAGATAAAGTATCCCACGTTACTGGACAGAGGTTTTTGTACGAATAGTATCCAACTGCTTTGTGTTGAAGCTTTGAAAACAACCAGAAATGTTAAGTTCAGTTCTTGTTTATCAGTCACTCTACAAATAATAAAATCCCTAATTTATTCCAGTAGGCTTAAAAGTGTAACTGCACCCCCAGGTCTGTGCCCAACCCCACCTACTAAATAATTTTGAAAAATGTGGAAAGTGGGCGGGAGACAGGGAAGGGCTGAGGCGTGTGAGGCGCTAAAATTCGTAAAATTTGATGATGGAGATGAGGTTCAGCCAGTTGACTCTATGTCAGCATTGTCCTGGCAGTATTAACACCAGTATTAATGTGTGTCATCCCAGTACAGTTGCGTCATTTAGTTTACAACCCAATAAGGAGGTTAAAGTGCATAGTTGTCATGGAACCAGAAGTCTGCAAAAAAACGCACTCAGCACGAAGCCACTGGTGCATGTCTTTCTCTCTTGTTCACATTACATGTTCCCTTCATTTTTGCACTTTTTCCATCTCTCCACAGGGGACGGCAGTGTTCTGGTACAATCTGTTCAAGAGCGGGGAGGGAGACTATAGGACCAGGCACGCAGCCTGCCCCGTCTTAGTAGGAAGTAAATGGGGTAAGACAAAGTTCATATCATCACAGTTTAGCATTTATTAATTCTCTCCTTAGATTCAGGGTTACACTAGTATAAACCACGTGGACACCTTGTGAATACATTTGTACTGCTATTTCTGTTATTCTCAGCTAAGAATCATTAAACAGTTCGGTCTTTAAGTGAGCTGATATCTGATGATTTTGGTTATTATCAACCAAACAATGGAAAATGGCTATATATCAGCTCTTAAATTAAATTCTTATGAGCTATTTTTGTTGTTATCATTATTTGTCCCAACAAATGTACCATTAGTTGTACCAGGCATTAAAATGAACAAGAAATTGAAGAAAACAATGGTCTAATCATTTTTTCCATGACTGTATGTATAGAAGGTGTTTTGTCACACGGATGATTATTTAGTCACGTGTGAAAGCTTGTTTTTATGTACAGGAATATTCCTCATAATCCTTGGATAAATAGGACCAAAGAAAATCTGCCAAAAACTGCAGCGTAATCATGAGAACAGTGTTGATCTATCACGAAAGGTGTGTCGCCAAGATCTAAGATGTTCATGTTCAATTTGAAAAGCACAAAAAATGTTGCCGGGGCAATGATTTTATCACTACTGACAAGGAAAATTTGATAGTGGTAGTCTTACTGTGTTTTTATTTTATTTTATTACAAAGGCTTAACGGGCTCATCAATCTTTGGTCCTCATGTGTTTCCTTTTATTGTCTTCTCAGTGTCAAACAAGTGGATTCACGAGCGAGGACAAGAGTTCAGGAGACCCTGTGGTCTGACAGAAGTGGACTGAAGTTTGAGCCACACCAAAGAAACCTGCAGAAACACATACAAACACCCACAATAGTGCCTTAATTCTGGCAATGATGCATCTAAGAGACACGTTATTCTCTTCCTGAACTTCTCTACATGACTAAGAAATGTTTTGAGGAAATTATGACTATTATTATAATTACTTGTCTATTTCTACCATCTTGGTTTTTCCCAATTTACGCCCCAACTTAGAGGCATTAAAATAAAAATGAAGTTACTGATGGATCCAAATGTGCGAGTCCTCTACCAAATCCTTCCTTCTCCGGTGATACAGAGAAGCCTTTATTAATTTTGCTAATATCTTAGCTGGTAAAAACACCAAAATATACAAGAGGAATGACAAAAACCTTTCCAAAAAAAGTCAAAGAAGGCACTGAGTGAAAATAAGTATTATGTGTAATGAATAAAGAGAAATTAATGCTTTTGGTGTTGGACCCACCTCTAGACATAATACTACATTCAACACAATTACAACATTTTCCACAGCTGTGATGCAAGTTAAAGCTGTGGGCTGTGATATTGACTCTATTGGGAGGTTAACTTGGTAAAAAGTCAAAGAATAGAAAAACAACTTTACTCTTTTGGGTTCAATCTTTTGCACAAAATTGTCTTTTCTTTCTTCATTGCTAACATCTTTACCAGATTATACTCTGTCCCTACTCCACTCACATCCAAGTGTTTTATTTCCCTTCAGGTCTCATCATGCCCATACTGTTTTTATTTATAGTGTTTAAGTTATTACACTGTTACATTTTGTGCTCTTTCTGCAAGATGGCAAACAATCAAGTCAATAAACAGTGTCTTTTCTGAAACGGGTTGTCTTCACTTTTTTATGAGGTTTCTCATCGTAAAAGGGAAAACAGTGTGTAATCTGTTTATACTGTACAAGCTGCCACTTGATCCCTGCGGTTGATGATGAATAATTCAGGAAATAAATATTGTTTCACCACTTCAATAACCGTCATGTTCACACCTTTTTTGAGTCTTGGCGCGCTCTCTGACAGTTTTTCCTCGAGGCTTATTGATTGTTGTCGATGACGTGTATAACCAGTATCTGCGGTTTGAGTTTGAGAATTTATGTTGAGCCTTTTCGCACCCATAGCCTTGTTCAACCTTTTCAATGGTTTGACATATTGCCCCGGGCTTTCTCTTTTGAGCTTTGCCACATCTCACTGAGTACGCTAACAGGCTCATCTCCACTCTGAATACAATGGTGACCACACACATGGTTGTGGTTTACCCTAAACTTGGGTCACCAATTTAACCTAAGCTACACGTCTTTGGACTGTGGAAGGAAACTGCAAGCTCCCACAATAAAGTCACAATATCGATATTGAGGTATTTGGTGAAATATCTTGGGTCTGAGCTTGGACTGCAAGCAGCGGCGAGGAACTTATAACTTAAACCAACAGGAAGTCGGCCATCTTGGATTTAATGAGCAAATTTAACTATTTGATGGTGTTTTGGGCCATTTCCAGGCTCCATAATTTAACTAACTCCGCCGACAGATTAAAAATAAAGTCGCTGACACTTTCACCCACAGCCCAAATTCCAATCTTATCTGGCCTCCCTAAACAACAGCCCATCGTCAAGGCCGTTAAGGCTGCTAATCTCCCCCGCAGAGCTCTGTAGCGAGATGCTACTGTCGTGGCAGATTTGACAACTGCACTAAGTTAATGGGTGAGCTGGCCAAACAAGACATACACAATACTAGTCAAGTCAAAGTTTATTTATAGAGCACATTTAAAAACAACCTCAGTTGACCAAAGTGCTGTACAGTTATTAAAATAGAATAAAATCATACACAAATAGTTATAAATGAAAACAATAACATATTAAAACAATAAAATACAGAAACAAGAACAGAAAAGAGTTGGAGATAGAAAAGAAAAATAAAAGGGTAAAAAAGTAAAAAGCCAAGGATTCTTGCCTAGCTGGGACTGAACGCCAAGGAGAATAAATAGGTTTTTAATAATGTTTTTAATAAAGACTGTGCAGCTCTGACCTGGAGAGGTCGGCTGTTCCACAGCTTTGGGGCCGCCACAGAGAAGGCTCTGTCCCCACGACTATGACCAGGAGCAGCTGGTTATACGACCTAAGTGCTCTAATACCAAATAGTTTTATTAACACATCCATACTCCAATACACCGCTCAGTCCCGGATGGTCCCGTACACCACTCGACTTGTGGTTAAGCAAAAGGCAAAGTGGCCCAAACCTTCCTGCCCTGTACATCACATCAGGACAGACCCGACTTATCTACACATTCCTCTCTCACATGGTGTTATCAGAGTTAAGTTCCCACAGTTTGAGTTCCCACAAGGCCTTGCGTCTTGAATATCAAGTAGGTCGCTGCCCACTTCATATCCCACCATGACCGGAAACACCAAATTTCCTTCACACTGCCCCTGCTTTTTGTGATATCTTTTACTTTCTGGTTCCTTTGCTACACATTGACATTAAACTGTGAGGTTCTGAATTCTCAAATTAAAAAAACTAAAAGATCACGAGCTAGCAAGAGGATCTGTATTTATAACATTAAAAGACAGCTCCCCACCTCATGACATAACTAGTGTATGATGGACCAGTTTGAGGTTGGGAGTTCTGAGTGAACGCGATGCTAAAGTGCATCGCGTTCTAAAGTGGTGGAATCTAACGAAGTACATGTACTCAAGTACTGTACTTTGGTACAATTTTGAGGCCTTTGTTCTTTACTTTGAGTATTTCCACACGTTACTTTATACTTTTACTTAACTAGTCTTTAGGGGCAAATATTGTACTTTATACTCCACCACTTTTGCTGTCAGCTTTAGTTACTTTTAAGGTCGAGATTTAACATGAAAAAAAAAAGATACATTTAAAATGATTATATATGTTTACTAATTAAACCACATAACAGTATATTAAGTAGTTAAATGCATCAAAAATTATAATCCAATAATGTTTTTGGAATATATTAATCTGAGTGGGTCCATTCTGCATAACAAGTAATTTTACTTAAATACATTTTGATTCTGATACATTTGTACTTTTAATTAAGTGTTGAATGCAGGCTTTTTACTTGTAGTGGAGTAATTCTGCAGTGTGGTATTAGTACTTTTACTTAAGTAAGGGGTTGATTACTCTTCCACCTCTGCTAAAGTGTCAAAAGCTACTGAGGGTAGCACAATACAATAAATCCATCATGCATGTGTTTTTATTTACAGCTAGTATGTGCATAATGTGGTACACACATCACACATAACCAGTCCTGTCATTTTAAAGTCTTTCTGAACATGGAGGCACATTGAGTTGACAGGTGCATGTCGGTTCAGTCACTTAATTCCTGCTGTTGATGAAGAATAATTAAGGAAATAAATGTTGTTTCATCACTTCAACAACAGTCATATTCACACCTCTTTGAGTCTTGGCACGCTCTCTGACAGGTTTTCCTCGAGGCTTATTGATTGCTGTTGACTCTACATGCACTTACAGTATCGGTGATTTAAATTTCAGAACAATTTATGTTGAGCCATTTCACACGCATAACCTTGTTTAACCTTTTCAGTGTTTTGACACATTTGCCGCGGGGTTTTCTCATCAAGCCTAACTTAAGCTTCTGTTGAACAACGATGCTTTGCCGCATCTCGTTGATGTCACATACGCTAACAGGCTCACCTCCACTGAATACAACGGTGACTACACGTGTTTGTGGTTTACCCTAACCTTGGGTCACCAATTTAACCTAAGCTGCATGACTTTGGACTGTGGAAGGAAACCGTAAGCTCCCTACAATATCGTCACATGTTATCGATATATTTTGAAGGCTTAATGATATTTTAGTGGTCGCGCAAAGGGGCGTGGCAAATTGGCTCAGTAGCTCCCTATAGAAAGTCAAGAAAATTGGGCCCCTTGCACATGAATGTTGTAGATAAATGAAATTTGGTACATACGTTTATAATGGGGAGACGCTGCAAAAAGTCTCAAGGATCCATACTCGAAAACGAACAGGAAGTCACCCATCTTGACACATTTCAGTGACTCGCAAAAGTCACACTCTAAGTACTCAAAGTGCTCTTACGTCAGCAAACTTTGTCCAATCTGGTCCAAATTACTCATGCGTGATGAGAGTCCAGCCCTGAACATGTTTACATGTCAATATTGACACATTATTATAGCTCCCCCCGCTGGCAACAGGAAGTACGGTAATAGTTTTGCTCTATGATGTCCTGCTCGAAGATGGTTAAGCAAATCAGATTCAAAATTGGTTATAAAAGCCTCAACATGTTGATGATGTTGTGTTGTGAATAAAAGGAGAGCTCCCCACCTCATGACATGACTCTACTGTTTGATGGTCCAGATTGAGGTTGGGAGTTTTGAGTGAATGTGATGCTAAAGTGTCAAAGCTACTGAGGTTAGCACAATACAATAAATCATGTATGTAACATCATGCATGTGTTTTTATTTACAGCTAGTATGTCCATTATGTGGTAATGTCATTTTAAACTCTTTATGAACATTTCTTTACTTTATGAACTCTTAACTTTATGAACTCTCCTTTCTATCTTTGTCCTTGCAAGCCCATGTTGGTTAGTCTGATACTTCATGGCTGAATGTTTGGGTAAAAGAGCTGGACAACAGTTCCATTAATGTTAGACTTTATTACAAATTCAAGATGGAAATACACAAAATTAAGCCTCCATGCTGTATCGACCCTGTGTGATCAGTACAAACAGGATACGAGTATATTTGCTCATCAGTTCTACTTCTCCTGCTTCCTTTTTTTCAGCTGTATATAATATTCCAAAGGTTTATAGGAGAAACCATGTTTGTGAACTCTGTCCTGTCCTGCCACTTCACTCTACATTCCACCATTGGTTAAGATAGCTGCTACATGCAAAGGCTTTCAATATTAACATGCTAATGAGAAAAAAGTCTCCCTGAAAATCTGGAAACCGTGAACAGACTTGTGTGATTGATGATGAAAAATATGTGTTCTTTACTGATAGTCCACTCTAAGTGGTTATTATATTGATGCAAGGACTTACAGTTACAGTCCAGTATAATTTAAACTATTTTAGGCACTTATTGATCTTTTAAGAGGTATATTAAGGTTATATAAAGATGTAATTAGCACTAAATAGGGTGCATACATTCCACTTGTGATATCTAGATACAGATATACTGCAGCACTACACAATATATATTTATCAACATTTTTGATCAAGTTACAAAAAAAACTGGATTGTTAAAAAACATACATTCAAGTGTCTATACCTTGACTAAAGTAATAGAGCTGTTTACTTTGTCCACCACCAATCATATCCTTAAAAAGTTACAGTTATACCAGGCTGCTTAACCTGAAATGTTGTTTTACACCAAGATTATAATACATATTTAAAATGTATTCCCCCTTTCATACTTAAAAATAAAAATTTGTCAAATTTCTTTGGACAAGGTTAGGTCAAAGTAGCCTGGCAGCAAGAAGCCAACCACAGAGACATGTTTTGGAATGATGCTACAATAAAACATTACACATGATGAACAGCTTCACTGAGTGGGTTCCCCATTCTCGGATAAAGGTTTGAGCTCTGTGCAGGTAGCCATTTGTGCAGGAAGACATTTTCGATCCGAGGGGAGGACCACAGGCTGGCAGAGCAATTGGATTCGCTGATGAAAAAAAAAAAAACAGACACAATTCAGCTTTTTTTCCCCCCTTTTTGTTTATTGCAGTCGTAATTCTTTGCACTATTACTCCATATCATCAAATATCATATATGACAACAGCGCATAGTAAAATTGTTCTGCCTTCATTAAATTAGGCAGAACAATTAATTAAATTGCCCTACCTAGAAATTACAAGATTATTTGTCCTCGAGTACTAAATCAAAACTGTATTTTATCACATGAAACCTTGGAAATAAAACTAATTTTTTTTACATTTTATTTTATTATTATCTGTGGAATATAGTATTAAAATGGTTATATTCCATATTTTGCTATTTTCAAAAAATCCTATGAAAAGCCCCAAACCAACAATGTGTCATGTCCAGAAAACTGTGTTAAGTTAATTCATTCAGTTCTGTCTTGTGTCGATGTTGTCTTGTGATTTCCTGTTTTATTTTGGTTCCACTTCCTGTCTGTGTACATTGTTCCTAATTTTACTTTCTCCCTTTGTCTGTTTTCCCGCCTTTAGGATTACCTGTCTCCGCCCTGATTGTTTCCACCTGTGCCCTTACCTTTTGTGTATATATAGTCCGTGTCTCTCTTCGTCCTGTGCCAGTCCGTCTTGTTCCAAGTCAGAGAACCAGAGCTTTGTCCATGTCATTGTCAGTTCTTGTTGCTTTGCTATTTTGTTTTTCTAGATTGATTTTCTGTTTGTTTTCTTAGTATAGCCTCATAAGAGTGGTTTTCTTTTTGTTTATTTGTTTTTTCTTAGTCAATCCTTAGTATTGTGAGTTTTAGTTTCTGAGATTAGTATAGAGTCTTGGGAAAAAAAACATTGTTTTCTACAATTTCCTGTTCATTTTATTTCCTCGTACAACTAAAGATACTTTTGTTTGGACAAATATAATGACAACAACAAATAGCTCATATGAGTTTAATTTAAGAGCTGATATCTAGACATTTTCCATGATTTCTTGATAATAACCAAAATCAATATCAAGAAAACTATGGAAAATGTCTAGATATCAGCTCTTAAATTGCCTAATAATTTAAACATCTGGGCACTGTAAATACTGCAATTACCTGGTACTATTTTCAGCTGCGGACTAATCATTAAAAATGGCCGCAATGATTAGGTCATCATTGGTGAGTAATTGATTATTTCACCAGATACTGAACTTTATTAAACCTTTTTTTTTTTTTTTAAACACAAAATTTACAATACGGTAGTTTGAGAGTGAAAGAAAAGGATCATGCTCACCTGTCGAAGAGTGCCTTTTTCATGCAGTATTTTATACAGCATGAACAGTGGGATGAGGGAGAGGGAGACAGTGGCAATAAACCAGCCCAGGATGTTCGCCCAGAGTGGATAGACATAACTGTTACTGAACTTCAGAGGGGAATATTTGACGATGGAGAAGATGAAGGTGCCCTGTAATTAAAAGAGACAAAGTGGATTTATGTTGAATGTTACACCTACTTTAATTAACTCTAACCTCAAGTAATATAGAACCACAAAGGGAGGGAACATAAACAGAACATAAATATTAATACCACCATGAACATAATGTTATCAAATGCATAATCTTTAACTTGTAATGGTTGTATGTTTGGGATGTAAAGTTCTGCTTGAAGGGATGGCAAATTAAACGGTCAAATGGTGCTATACATACAATAAATCCAACTTTTAGGTGTCTGTTTTCAGAGCTGTGTGCTTTGCTGGTGGTTGCTCCCATAATTCTCACTTTGGTTAATTTCATGAATGTACACATTTGTATCATATGTTGAACATTAAATGGAAACAGGAGTGATGAAACATTCGTGAAAGAACCCTTACAAAACAGACAGAGGGAGTGATGTAGAGCCAGCAGTACTTCATCCATGGGAATGGACGATAACCGATCATGTGTGTGATGTTGCCATAGAAACGGTCCGCACCTGTGTGGAAAGGAAAGTTATTAGAACAGTCAGTCTCGTCTTTGAGAGGAATTTATTGGCAAAAAAACATGCCCTGTTCAAACAAGTTGTAACATGAGTTTCATGCTGAAGATTTTCATCATGGATATAATAGTACGGTGGCCCCGAGAGCTCACAGCGCTGCAACTTAAGAAAACACATGCAAATACAAAAAACACAAGAAAATTTAGAAAACTGGACAACACAAGCGCAGCATTTACAAAACGCGCTGCGAAGACCACAACACGACACAATAAGAAAAAACGATGCAAAGACCATGCACAGCACAACAGAAGTGTTTCCGGAGAACACTTAAAAGTGATGCACATGTCAGGACACACATATGATGTCATCACATTATTTCAAGATAATGATCATTTTAATTTATAACGTGAAATGATCACGTTATTTCCATAGACTGTATATAAATAATGGACGTAGTCACCGTGACGTCACCCATTGGTTTGTGGACTGCCCGTTGGAAGCCTCGAGTTCAGCGTTACACTCATCGCCATCTTGCGTCGCCATCATGTTTCCGATACGCGGAGCAGACCATAATTGGACTGTGGCGGAGCGCGAGGGATCTGACGACACTGACTCACTGACTACACGCATCTCTACACCGGCAACCCGAGAAGCCGCTGCTAATTCATGTTAGCATTAACTGGAGCATTAACTGGGATGTTAGTTTTGGCTAGCAAAAAAACAAAAACAAAATGTATCTTTCTTACCTCAGAAAACTGAGCAGCGACTCCTTGGAGTGTCTGTTACTCCAACCAAACACTGAACAAGACATTTTACTGAACAAAACGTTCAAATAAACTGTCATTAAGTGAAAATATAGTGTGAAAGGGTCAAAGTTATGAGACCAAACCGCTAAACGTCCTCTTTTCTATCTATATAACGTTATATATAACTTTATTGACACGTTGCCGTGGATACACTCTGCTTCTCTCCTTGTGACGGCTCGCCTTGTCAGTGACCTGTCAATCAAAGCTAGAAACGCCCCAAATCATACGATTCTTTATCTTCTACTTTCTTCTAAATGGGGCCATTATTAGAACTATTGACATCAAATTGTCTTGAAGATGATTTTTTACTAGCGATTGAGACCATAATGTTGTCCCTGAAAAATGTTTCTGAGGTAATAAATCAAGTGAGAAGTTTTCAAATTTAGCACTGAAATGAATGGGCAGATTTCTTTTGCAGCCAAACTTAGCACCCCCTACTGGAATTTTCGGTGAATTGCAGGCTTTATGCACTTCCTGGTGGCTTCCATGCTCAGGCAAGGAGATTGCCGCCTGGTTATTTCATGATAAATATATTTTCATGTTATACCGTGATATATAGCATTAGCCCGCTAGCCCGTATCAATCACACTGCAATTAAACAAATCTCTCAGCTCTCAGGGCCACTGTATAATAGTCTTTATAGTCTTTGTGTCTGCCTGTATGGTCTGTGACTTACCGTACACCCAGCCAATACTGACAGACTGGAGAAGGGAGAGGAGGAGCAAGGTGGTGCCACTGCAGACATGATGGTCCAGGAGTTGAAGCAGGTACATCCCTCCCTAAAAAACAAGAATAGAAGTAACCTCAACAACTTCAAATAGTGTTTTTTTCTTACAACATAACCAGCTTTGTCATATCTGCTATAAAGCAGGTCTATGTTCAATAGAAACATTGTGAAAGTATCAAAACCATAGACTGTATAAAGGATGGACGATGCGTCAGAACTATCATAAAAATTTACACTTGAACAAACATCAGTGCGATAACAACTACCAGACAAAACAGAAACCATCTTTGGGGAAAATATATGTGACCTCTATTTTTAGCTTTTAGTTCTGCTCTTGTCTCTTCATTAACACAGAGAGGTGGGATTTATAACCTATACTGCAGCCCACCACCAGGGGGTCATCAAGCTATTTTGGTCTCAGAAGAAAATACAATCTACGACTCAGCACAGCCTTTATTCAGAAACTGTGCCTTTAGGTATTATTTGGATTGAGTCACTTTGTTAGTTTTTAGAAAGAAGTAGCAGTAGTCACTATGACATCAGTTTGGCATTTTGACTGTTGCCATCTTTGTGTTTTTGGAACCAGAAGTGACCATATTTGGACGGGATGGTGAAGTTGGAGAAGAGGATGCTCAGTCATCGGCTAATGCTAGCGCAAGCTAGCTAGCATGGTTCCGAAGATGTATGCACAATTCAAAATGAACAGCCAACTCCTTAGTGTCTTTTAGTAACAAGTGAATGCTGACAACAGCATTTTTAGGTCAGCAATGTGTTCCAGTTAACTGAGATTAACTGAAGACACACTGGAAAGGGTCAAAGATCTAAGAGGGAAACACACAGTGCACTTTGGTAGCATCCTGTCAATCACAGTAGCCCTGCCCTAACCTACCATATTGTCTATTTTACTCTAAATCATAATCTACAAAATAAACTTTGAGCTGTCTGCACTGTGACAGTCTGGAGACCTGTCCAGGGTCTACCCTGCCTCTCGCCCAATGTGTGTCTTCAGTGCATCTTAGCACTGGGCAACCTTCTGAGGCATTACAGTGCCGATAGTCGGATTGTTGCAGAGTAGGCTGCAGCTGCACCTGAGGATAGATTCTTTGAGTATCCAGAGTGGACTCTTTGACATCCTAAATCCAAAAGATTTAGTCAGCTGTTGGAGCAATATCTCAGACTAGCGGCTAAGGCTAACGAATGAATGAACAACGTGCTGTATGAGACATGTAACTAGCGATTGAGACTTCAAACTCATTTGAAGTAGGTCCATTTTCCTATAGAATTCTATACAATCAGACTTATTTTTGCAACCATGCAGTCCACTCCTGCTGGCTATTTGAAAGAATGCAGGTTTCAGGCACTTATTCATTTTTCAGACATGGAGGTTGCAGCTTGGGTTTTAGTCACTTTGATTAAATGCTTTTTATGCTTTGCTTTCTGTCATATTTTACCAGTTTAATATAATATCAAGTGTACTAAATAATATGGTAAAAAAAACAAAAAAAATTAAGGAACCTTGTCGCTCAGAGTGTACAGTACAAACCTCAGTGACCAGGGAGAGTCCCAACAAACAGCAGGTACAGCAGATAGCCAGCAGAAGCAGCTCACGTCTAAAGCCTTTGCGCAAGATGGGGAACAAATCAGTCAGTGATGTCATCAGACACTCCAGGCCGACAAACTGTAGGAAACCAGTGAGAGGAAAGAGAATCAGGGCTCTGTTTCAACCATTAGATCCTACATTGTGTTTATTCATTCAGAGGTCTGGCTGGTACCTGACTGTCCAATCCAAGTAGAATGATCATGATGAAAAAGCACACCGACCACACCTGAGGCATGGGCATCATGGCTACAGCACGTGGGTAGACGATGAATGCCAACCCTGGACCTACACATGCAGGAATGTAAGAAAGCACACCATAAATGTCACACCGCGTTGAGGTTTTGTCTTATCCTGGGTTTTCATCTTGTTTTATTGTGAAAATTTACTACTTGTTTTATTTTGAAAATTGGAGTGATTTTTGTTTCTAGGATACAATTTTCATAGAGTCTTGTTGAGCCTCTGGTTTTTAGGAGAGCATGTTATTTTGTTCATTTCCCACCAGAGTAGTTTTCCTCCCTTTGGAGTGTTTTGTGTTTTCAGGTCATAGCCTTTTGTTTTCCTCCTTGAGGAGCCATTTTTTGTTTTTGTTTTATTTTTTCCTAGCTTTTTCTTCCCTCCCTTTTGGAGTAGTTCTTTGTTGTTTATTTTTTTTCCATTTACTTTATTTTTTTTTTCCTTTTTCCCTTAGTTTTCTACAATAACTTTCATAGCCTGTTTGGTTTCACTCTGTCGGTGGCTGAAGAAATAAAGTCTGCCTGAACTATGATTCCTCTCAGTCCTGTTTGAGTACAGTAAATTAATGTCAGATAGGGGACATGAATACCAAATGGCATGGCAATCCACCCAGTTATTGTTGAGAAATTTCACATTATATTCACACAATGTCAGTAGAATGGAAAAACAAGAAAAGCATACCTCATTCCAAGTTAGCGGTTAGCACTAGAACTAACCTTGTAGTCGCAACTCGCAACAGATAAACGGCTAAATTAGATACTTTTGCTATGTTATGTAATTGAAGCACTTTGTGAAACCAGGTAGAAACAAACAGTGTACAGCTCTAATAAAATTAGCCGGATCAATTGCATGAGCGTTAATATTGGATTATATTTGGATGCAACTGTCAGCCATGGCACATTGAGTCATTTTCACCTGTTGGGGGTTACCGCCAAGATCCTCAAATGAGCAACGCACAGGAAATTCATTAAAACAGTCTGTTTCTCTACTGCTCACTATGAAGTTGAACTTAGCTGGGTCAGTACTTGCCTGATTCGGCCACTTCAGAAATATCCACTCCTTGTTCTATGGTCATGTAACCCAATACAGAGAAAATGGCGAAGCCTGCCACAATACTGGTGGCACTGTTCAGCAAACACAAGTAGAAGCAGTCCCTGAAAGAAAAATGAATACAGTTCCAGAAATATGATTGATGGATACAAAGTGCCACAGAAGTGAATGCTAATTTAATTAGTTAATGCTAATAGCCAGCAAAAGAACTGATTAAACGTGATTATCAGACGTATTTTATACTTCTGAATAAATTCTTGGCTTTGTGGCATAAAATTTCACTTATATTCTGTTTTCTGGCCAGCCAATGTGGAGGGCTGCCCTAACACAAAAATGACATAAATAGATCCGCACACCTAATAAGTCCTGTTAGAATAATTTCAATGCTGTGTAACATTTTGAGGCCACAGCTTTCCCTCACATGGATCATTTCCCTTTTGACTTTCACACAAACTGACTTCTTTTTGCAACCAGTGGAGTCGCCCCCCGTTGGTCATTAGAAAGAATGCAGGTTTAGGTAACTTCTGCATTGGGTTCCAATTATAGGTCTGGAAGTTACCTCTTGATCGGCCAAATGTTTTTTTTTCTAAAAATGACAACTGGTTGGCCCAATCACATTTTTAAATCCCTCCGCTGGCCTCATAGCAATTCATTAATCAGTGCATCCAGAAAAGGAGTGTCATTGTAGTATGCAATTTAGCAACATCACATTTGAAGCTATTATGTTTTCTCTTTCTTCCTTGATTCCCTATTGCTCATGCTGAAGTGTTAGAAAATCACATATCGAGGATGCATATATATATAAAAATATATACAACAGACATTTTAGGTGACATAAAAATAAGGCAAACATATTTTTATTGGATGAGCCTGGTCTTACTTGTAACAGTCATTGTTGTAAGTGTTGTAACTCCCAAGAGATGTTAGGAATCCAAGGCTGATAGCATAGGAGAAGAAGATCTGAGTGCCAGCATCCATCCACACCTGAAAAGGTCAACCAAATACATGCGTGCATGTATGTGATTCTGCAGAGGAAGCCATGTGGCTTTTCTGCTCCAAAGATGCACATGTGTCTTACCTGGGGATCTGAAAGGCGGGCGATATCAGGGTAGAGGTAGTAAATAATGCCGTCAATTGCCCCTGGTAGGGTAACACCACGTATGAGCAAAACCAGCAGCATAACATAGGGAAAGGTGGCTGTGAAGTAAGCTGCCTAAAAGAAAGAAAGAAACAAAGAGAGTTATAGACTTCTTGCACCATTCTGTGGCGTAACAGATCAGCAACATCTGGAATTATTTGGGTATGGCTGGCATCTTTCCTTTATAATAGACTTAAATGACTAACTGATTATCAAAGTAGTTGCTGATCAATTATTGTCAATCAACTAATCGGTTAACTAGCTTATTGTGTCAGCACTCCTGGGGTGCACTGATCTTGAAGGAATCACTTCCCAACTTATGAATGGGCCACTCAACAGAGACTGCCCTTCTCGCTGAGACTGAACAGCTTCACAATGCTAAAGCTGCCTCTCTCTCATCAGTGGTGGTCCTACTTGACCTTTCTGCGACTTTCGATACTGTGACCATCAGATCCTCATCTCCACCTTTCACCACCTGGGAGTGTCTGGCTCTGCCCTCTCTCTACTCAAGTCCTATCTCAAGGATCGCACCTTTCGTGTGACTTGGGAGGGTTCTGTGCCAGAACCCTGGCCTCTCACTATTGGGGTCCCTCAAGGCTCTGTTTTTGGTCCGCTCTTTTTCTCAGTTTACACCAACTTGCTCGGCTCTCTCGTCCACTCACATGGCTTCTCCTACCACAGCTATGCCGATGACACCCAGCTAATCCTTTCATTTCCCTAGTCTGAAATACAGACAGCAGCATGGATCTCTTCATGTCTGGCTGACATCTCCCATTGGACGTCCTCACACCACCAGTAAAAAATAAAATAAAATAAAAACTTCTTCCTTTGCTCTTCTTCTCTAGTACATTGAGTTACACTTATATAGCACTCCTGTAGCAGTTACAGTTGGCTCCTAAAGGTTATGCTCTTACTTGGTTCCTTTGGTCTAAGTTTATATCATCAAGGTTGAATGCTCTTATTGTGAGTAGCTCTGGACAAAAGTGTCAGTTAAATGACATGTAATGTAATGTAATGAATGAAAATCTTATAGTTTATGATGTAGCATCATAATGTAGAACTTGCACCAATTGGATTACTGCACTGCAGTTAGAGGACACACCAAACCCTTGCTACCTGGTATTAGATGACTTATAAGGACCCTCAAAGATATAATAGATTCTCTATCCCTAAGCCTTCATATTCCCTTGACCAACACTTGGACTGTCTTTCCCAACCTGTCCCCCCTGGAGCATCTCAGGCTCTTTACCTCAGCCATATAACCCTGGATGCCCGATGCATTAATCACACTTGCCTTGCTATACTTGTAGGGAGTCTATATTGATTATGTTACATCCAAAACTACAAATCCTTATCCTTTACTCTAACCACAACCCAAACATTTCAGCGAAAGTCAGCCAAATCTCTTGAGGACTATATTCTTGTCATAATCATAAGTTGGCCTGAACATCTGGCTCAACAACACCTAAAGCATTACAGCCTGTGGTACTTTGGTGCTGTGTCAGACATTTTTGTTATTTCCTCTTAAATAAGTGTTTACTATGTGGCACCTGGAGTCCAGCCACTGGTTGGGGGCTACACACGCCCAGAATCGCCCCAAGCGCAAGCGGCATCTCTGCAGATACAGACATCAGCACATACTTCTAGTGGGTCATAAGTGATGATTGAGAGAGATTAATTTTGCGATAGTCTAGATATTATTATTTTATTTTTTTAAATGAAAAATCCCACTCATTGTGCCATTGGAGAGAACCCAGCCTGAGTTCACAACACCCAGCTGTGATTAAAGCAACTTGATAGGTCTTACAAAACCAAGCTGATGTAACCATTGCTGGCTGAACAATCCAGCGCTTGCTCAATTCTGATTCAAAATGACAGGAAGAGCCAGAATAGAAGGATCAAAAAGTGATGCTTTAATTCTTGGCAGCCACATGCCAGTAATCACTGTGGTAACTTTTCCCACACCTCCTGCTAACACAAAGTTAGAAGGATCTTGGCACATGCAGTTACAAGATGTGTGTGTGTGTGTATGTGTGTGTGTGTGTGTGTGTGTGTGTGTATGGGCGTGGCTTTGTTTTACAGGCAGAAACAGTTTAACTTAATCCAGCAATCAACCCTCACAATATTAAAACTTCAATCTTCACTTTGCTTGTTGCCAGAATGTTTCGTCCACCAGCGTGGTAGTTTCTCGTACCTTGGCTCATCTTGTGTTTTTTGCTACTTCCTGGTGCTAATTTGCTTGCGTGGCTAATGCTCCTCTGTGCTTTCTACATTGCTTCAGATCATCGTGTCTCATGCTCCATTGCCTGCCTGCGTTCCTGCCTGCTTGTCGCTTGCTACCGTGTGCTTCTCCAGTCATGTGAGTTAACCTGCAAGATCCGTTTTCTCCACATGCTGACGCAGCTTCGCCATTACAACATGGTAGACGCCAAACAAAAGACTTTGTTCCATTTGGGTCCAGGCCTCACTTATGCAATTTGCAAATGAATCTGAGGATGCGAGGCTACAAAAAATATGTGAAGCATTTATGATTGTTGTTCAGACTTTAAGTAACAAACCTTTCCTGTTGACTTGATGCCCTTCCAAATGCAAAAGTAGCAGATAACCCAGGTCAGGATGAGACACAAGACCAGTTCCCATCTTAAACTGCCGACATCCTCAATACCACTAGAGATTTTCAAAACCCGGCGCCTAGACAGAAAGGGAGCAATGGTGGAGGGTGAGAGGGAGAGCAAAAATGAATGGAAATTAAAAGGATCATAGGGAGACTGGAACACAAGAAAATCAGAGGAGGGTTAAAGAAACGTGCAGAGTGGAGTGGAATGGAAGAAGGGAGGGTTGAGAAAAGGGAAGGATGAGGGAGGTACAAAGAGAAGGTATTGACAGAAAAGTTAGCATTCAGTTAAACTACATGCTTACTGCCAGAACTCCACAACAGGGAGAGTGGTATTCACTCTGGATATCATGCTGAGGTTCAGATTTGATTGGCTGAAGTCCACACATGACTCTATCATAAGAAAACAAAACGTAGAAATGTTGAAACTTTCATTTTCAAATTAAGGTAAACATGCATCCCACAGAGATGATAACATGCTAAGTATTTATTTTTTATGAAAAATATTGCATTAGGTTAAAAACAGCAACAAAAGACTCCTGGCTGACTGACTCTGTTGTCATTGTTGTTGTTTCTTGCACACATAAAAACTTTCTTTACAACAACATTGCAGTGAAATTGGTGATCAAATCCAAACTTTCTTCTGTCTTCATACCGAACTTTTTGGTAATTTTACTAACAGTATTTTACACCTAGAGGCTCCTTGAAGCTCTCATCCACAGCTGTTTGTTTATTAAGATCCTCGTTAGCTTTTGCATTGCAGCAGCCATTCTTGCTGGGGTTCCCACGGTTTACATGGTGACAATACGTTATTACACACCTGTGTTCCAGTCGTGTCCACATGTGGACCACGGCAGCTCCGCACTGAAGGATGAGAAAAGGTAAAAGAACGCCCATGCCATGATGATGATATAGGATGTGGCACTGAATGCGATGATTAAATGACTAGCATATCCCATGCCTGGGGGGGGAGAAAGTGAGGGTGGTGCAAATAAAAGACAAAGGACATTAAAGACATCACAAACATGCTCCAAACATATCAGGTACAGTGATACAGTGAAAAAGCAGTGCTGGCATGTATTGTACTTAAGTAATATGTTTTATTTATGGCTCCATTCACGTCACTCAAGGTCACCTTACAAACGCCTTAGCTGACTTTGTTCTTGTTGTTATCTAATGTTTTTACATTAGATAACAACAAGAACACAGTCAGCTACATAAAAAATACAGAGCAGAATTAGAGTTTTTTTTTTTCATTTTATGCAACTATGCAATATATACTCTACTTTTTTAAAGTGACGAATATTTTACTTCACTACATTTAGCTGACAGCTTTAGTTACTTTTCAGGTGATGATTTAACATTAAAATAAACATAATCAATTTAATATAATTACACTTTCTTATAAATTAAACCACATGATGGTATATTAAGTGGCCACACATAAACCATAAAAAGTGCTTACATAATGTTTAAGTGTGTGTGTGTGTGTGTGTGTGTGTGTGTGTGTGTGTGTGTGTGTGTAATCTTCTGTATAATTACTACTTTTTTTCTTCTACTTTTGATACTTGATACTTTTCGATGCTGGTACCTTTGTACTTTTACTTAAGTTTTTCGAATGCAGGACTTGTACTTTTCACGGTGAATCATTGGTAGTTTTACTGAAGTAAAGGACGCGCGCCGTTTGCTTCCCCAGTCAGAAGTGAACAATATAAGAAGCTGCTAGACAAATATGACAATGACAAGAAAATTCCAGTGAAACTATTCATTTCACCTTGGAAAAGCGGACAAATCCTCCTCCAGCATGTGATGCTCCCCTGGGTGGTGTATTGTCCTAAGGCAGTCTCAAGAAAGAATAAGGGGATTCCGCATGTAATGATGAACAAGATGTATGGGATGAAGAACACACCTGCAAAAACAGATAGGGTGTCTAGTAACTATCCCAGATTTAAATGTTCAAACTTAGAGAGTGGCTTAAAAAAAAAAATCACTCACCTCCGCCGTTTCTGTAGCAAAGGTAGGGAAACCTCCAAATATTTCCAGGTCCGATGATCGCGCCCATCACAGTCAGGATGTACTCGGCTTTGTGCCCCCAGTACCCCCGTCCCTCCAACTCTTTAGGCGTCTGTGGATGTCCGTTTGGCACAGAAACGGCGCAGGTGCCATTCTTTTCGTTCATGGCCATCCTTACCACCGCAAAGTCACTTAACCGTTAGTTTGCTAAGACAACTCAGCTCTGTGGGCACAGACTGCACAGCGTGGAGATGTGATGCACATGTGAAGTTGAAGATGTGTTTGGGGAAGCAAAGTGAAAATGTGCTCTTATAGTGCTGTCACTGAGAGTGGTGTCAGCTAAGACTATTTACGCTGCACATACATAGATGCGCATCAGAGAAAAGGGCGTGGTGAGTAAAGCAAGTATCGGTCGATACTCCGCCTTAATTCATTGGATGGCAAAGTTAAACAATGTCTGCTGGAGTTGAGACTTCCATTGCGCGCAATAAACAATTGCTTTGTTATGTCGTTGCATGAATGGACACATGAAAATGTGCTGACACTCACTTTGCAGAATCCACCCAAACCATCAGTAGGTAGCCTAATTATCACCTGAATATTCTGAAGACGCCTCTGTAATAATAATGACTCTTTCTTTTTGCAGAAATCATTTACAATTCCATGAGCGACCGTTTGGTGGCACCACCTCTCACCCAGTTTGTGCTGCAACGTCCACACAGTTCAGCAACACACAGTATTGTAAAGTACATTAAGCACATATTAATATATGTTTCATATTAACCTTTTTCATTTAATTTCAATTTAATATTTGTGTAATTATGTTGCAAACAATGTTTCAATGACCAGTGCACAAAAGAAGAAGAAAATAGTAAAAACTCTACAGAAGTGATTCATTAAACATTCACGCTTTGGAAGTTATTTATACTGACTTTCTTACACAGTGCACGACAAAATCACTTCAAAATGTTCTGCATCAGCTACAGGGTTTGCATTTTTGTGATTATGTATAGCCATGCATATACAGTATAATATACAAAAATGGTCTAAATCATGTCCTAGTCCACAGATCAGTTTGTTAACATATGTCTAACATTTTCAAAATAATAGACAATATTCTACCAGTGTTTGTTTTTTTATGGACATAGTGTACAACATTAGCAGAGCATGTTCGGTTGAGTCTTTAAATCCATAAAGTAACTGCACCATGCACTCTGAGCTATACAACAAACAGTATATTTTACAATATCACAAGACTACATTAGCTCAGGTCAGACAAATGGCAGCAAGAAAATTGTCATTTAAATTGTTGTGTTACAAGGCAAAATAGGATCCACTATACCTTTATGTAATTATTTACTGATAAATCCACACTAACAAGATTCTTTAACAACATTCCACAATTCATTTACATTTCTTGGTTTTGCTTCAGAAACAGCATTTTTCATGTCACCTCACAAGTTCTCAATTGGATTATGGTCCACTCCATAGCATCAATGTTGTTGGTTTGGAACCCAGATTTAGCTCGTTTACTTTACGGCGTTTGGGGTCATTGTCTTGTTGAAACACCCATTTCAAGGGCATGTCCTCTTCAGCATTAGGCAACATGACCTCTTCAAGTATTTTGACATATGCAAACTGAAATGCATGTTCAACAAGTGCTGGCTTCATCCTTAAATAGAGGCCACCTGATTCACACTTATTTTTTCACAAAATTGATGACCTCACTGATTGAATGCCACACTGCTATATTTTTGAACACACCCCTTGCAACTAATTGCCCAATTGCACAGCCTTAAGAGCGTGCAAATCACGAATGCTGGGTCTTGTTGGTTTTCTGAGGATCTACTGCACCTACTGGTACCTTGTTTGCCATGTAGCAATACATACTAAAAACCTGGATTAATCTGGTTAGTCACATTGGACTGCTATTATATTGAACACTACTGTAGCAAGTGTCAAAAGTTTGGAATTTCCTGCAAAAAAAAGTAATGTTCCACATGGAGAGTAAAACACTGTGCAATGTTTAACCAGACTGACAACTGTAACCAGTCACTGGTGAAAGCATGAAAGTTCAGCATCAAAAAGCGTCCAGATTTGCAGCTAAAATTAACAGGTTTGTTGCTTTTGCAAAGCTATACTTTTACAAGTTTACAATAAACCACTAGTGCGTCCAAGAAATGTTTTTTTAATGTGCAAATTATATATCACACATGCATGAAATATTTTTACAGCTAGAAATCTTTTCTTTCTTTTTTTATAAAATTATATCTGCACTTTTTTACACATGCACAAATATTTTTCGACAGTTGTGAACCTCACATTAATAAAGTTACTCATAAAGATATGTGCATGTGTTTTGTTTCTTTTTACACACACACAAAACATGATGTACAACTGCAGAATCTGAACTTATTTATAGTATAATGATTTGACAAGCTCAAATATTAATGACCTTTATTTGATCCCATACAGTTCATCACTTTTTCCACTGAAAAGACACTCGATAGGCTCATATAATTGTTTTTTTTAAAATGTTTTCTCTGAAGGGCACCCTGGAATACACTTCATCACATTTTCTCCATTAAAGGACGCTTCGTTGCATTTTTTCCCTCGGAGAGGGCATTTCATCACATTTTCTCTATCATAGGGGTGTCCAGGAGGACACTTTTGCAGAAGGTATGTTTTTTTGAATGGGAACACCCTGCTATTGACTATAAAGGAAAGTTTAAATTATGTTCCTTTGGGGCTCAACCTTTTTCACATGTAAGTAATACCTTTGGTGTCTTAATTATTTCAGATAAAAATCTTTGTTAAGATAGCCTGTACTCAAGGTAAAAAGAAAAAAAGTACATTAATATGTACATAGTCATGGAAAAAGTTATTAGACCCTTGTTTTATTCAGTTTCTTGTTCATTTTAATGCCTGTTACACCTAAAGGTACATTTGTTTGGACAAATATAATAACAACAAACTAGTTCATAAGAGTTAATTTAACAGCTGATATCTAGCCGTTTTTCCATGGTTTTCTTGATAATGATTTTGGTTATTGTCAAGAAAACCATGGAAAATGGTTAGATATCAGCTCTTAAAATATATTCTTATGAGCTATTTTTATTGCTATCATTATATTTGTCCAAACAAATGTACCTTTAGTTGTAAAATGAACAAGAAATTGAAGAAAAAGGATTGTCTAATATTTTTTTCCCATCACTGTATGCACACTTGTGTACAAAAATTATGTGAATTATAATTGTCAAAAACTCATAATAGGCCTAACTATACTTCAATAATGAATGGAAGTTAAATAAAAATGTTTTAAACAAATGATTAGAAAACATTGCAGGGACGTTTAAACATACGGTTAACAACATAACAGTTACGGTAACGTGCTGGGCAGTTGCTTTTTTCAATGCTTTATTGAAAATTACAAAAATAAACATTTCTGGCACGTTTTTCACAGTAGCCTACATACCTTGCATAAGTGTAGAAAGAATGCTAGGTGAACATCAATCAGCAGTAAAACTTAGAATAATAACATCAATATTGTAAATTCAGAGCAGTATAAATAAAATAAAGATAAATACAAAAATAAATAGACAAAAATAAACTACATATAAAACAGTCTAAATGTTGTTTTCAATAAGGGGGATTCGAATTAGTTTTAACTGTTCATTTCAGTGGGAAATTTTTTTTCAAGATAACGTGCTGGGCAATTGTTTTTTTCAATGCTTTATTGAAAATTACAAAAATAAACATTTCTGGCACGTTTTTCACAGTAGCCTCCATACCTTGCATAAGTGAAGAAAGAATGCTAGGTGAACATCAATCAGCAGTAAAACTTATAATAATAACATCAATATTGTAAATTCAGAGCAGTATAAATAAAATAAAGATAAATACAAAAATAAATAGACAAATAAAATAAATGTCGTTTTCAATAAGGGGGGTTCGAATTAGTTTTAACTGTTCATTTCAGTGGGAATTTCTTTTCAAGGTAACGTGCTGGACAGTTATCTAAGCTAAATGAGCGTTTCCTGTGCAGGTGGAGAGGAAGTGGGTCTGGTCTGTGTGCTGGAGGACTGCGGCGGGCCTGGATCATTGGATCCGGCCGAGCTGGAAACCAGTGAGCTCATTCTGGCTGCATGGAGAGGAGGGCGGGGCTCCCAGCATCATCACCACCGGCCATCACTGCTTCATTGTACAGGCTGCTGCTGATGCTGAGACCGTAGCGGTCGGGGCGGAATTCTTTCCCAAAAAAGCAGCATGTCATGGACACGGTTTCACGCAGATTAGGACTCCACGCACGATGAGCACCGATTACGAGGTAAGGTAAGGAAAAGAGTGTGTAAATCGTGCCGTTGTCGGGTTTAACACCGTGTGAACTGGGAGGTACTGGGACTAGCGGGCCTGCTGGTTTGAGTCAGGTTGATCTTCTCGTTACGAGATACAGATTGCACTGATTTATTATTTCACTGGAGCAAAAAGCTAGCAGTGCAGCTATGAATACCACCATCGTGTTTAATGACATATAAACGCGTGTAATATGAGCGTGTAGCATCGCCCGAGCCTGCATGACGGAAGTGGCAGGCCCGCACGAGCAAGCTCCTCGAAGATGACGAGGATCGAGCCTGTGTGGGGATTTTCTCCGCCATGCAGAGCCATCTTACACACGACGGATGCTCACGCTGCATCAAGCATCATGTATGTGTGTGGCAGGTGGTCTCCTGGTACTCCTTGTTGCAGTGAAGCTCCCAGATGTTGCTGATCGAGCCTCAGGTAGCCAGATGCGCATTGGCTTCTATATATAATTACGCCTGTATGGTTTGCAGTGTGTGCATTTTTTTTTTTTTTTTGCTTGACAGGTCATCACACATTACTGTCCATGTTTTGAAAGGATGCTGCAGAGGATGCTGGTCCACAGAGGGCTGGGAGGGCCTCCAGACTGAGGCTCAGGGTCTGCAGCCTGCAGCTGCCTCAGGGTGTTACACTGGCCTGATTTAAATCACATCACCCCTGCTGGGAGGGCATTTGTCACACTATTGTTTTTAGGGTCAGCAGCACAGATGTAGGCTAGTGGCCGCCCACAAGTTAATAGTTTATAGATTGACAAAATGGCAATAGCACACATCGATGGAGCAAAATGAAGCAATAGGATAAAATCAGATGTGTCAAATCTGTTGATACAGTCAGCCAGTGTGATTCATATGTGGCAGTGATGTTTCCCAGCCTTTTTGTTGGAGCTGTTATATTAATATTGCTCTGCAAACTTGTCAAAACGTGATTAGATTTTGCAATGTGACATTCATCTTTAAAAAGACAGTTCACCCACAAAATCAATAGTTTCCCTCTTACTTTTAGTGCTATTTATCAAGATTGTTTCAGTGTAAGTGTTGGGAGATATGCATGTATATAATGCATTCCTTTGTGTTTCTAGTACAGTTTTTAGTATACTGCTCACAACAATGTCTGTGCATTATTTTGAGTAACCAGGTCATGATTTCTGAAAAGAGATATTTCTGTTATGTTTGTTTTATCAATAATTTTGGCGCTTTGAGCATCACAAGAAAAGTCCCATTTACACGGTAGCCCACAAATGATTGTGACAATGTGATTTATGTAGTTTCAATACATTCAAGAAAAGGCAAATAAAAATATCTTCAACACTTTGCAACTCACACCAAAATAGTCCAGATTGATAAATAGCCATACAGGTAAGAGGAAACATATGTACTTTTGATTTTGTTTTTGTTTTTTGACTTTTTGAAGTTGGCCCTCTGTTTTGATTATATTTATTTCTATTTATTCCTGCCATCACGTCTTCTTCTTGCTATATATTGCCATTTATTTTCCTCCCTACTGCTCATCTTATTTATGTTATCTGCTGTTAGATGATTTGCATTTGATGCACTTTCCTGCACAGAATTAGTAGAGCTGTGTTCATACACTGTGTTGGTATTTTGACCTCAGATCTATTTTTTTGGTCTTGAACTTAAAAGCAGTCAAATGTAATCCAAAAACAAGCTGGACAGTTCTGCTTGGTGACCAACTAACCAGTCCCCACTCATTAACTTAACGTTCCTCATTGACATTGGGACAGTGATGGCATCAGATGGATGAACTTTTTCCGACTCAAATGCATCAACACAAATTTAGCCCAAGCCGTACATCCCAGGAGCTCTGTTGGATCGCTGCGTTAGGTTATGACAACTAATATAGTGGATTCATTCTGTTTGTTGTTTAAAACCATGCAGCAGATGTGAACATAGACCTGTTTGATGCACTTCCCTGCATTAGTAGAGCTTTGTTCATACACAGTGTTGACATTTTGGCCTCGTGCAGATGGATTAGAAGTCATTTTTGGCTTGAACTAAGAAGCAGACAAACATAATCCAAAAACAAGCAGGAGAGTGATGATTGACTCCAGCTGATGCGAGGACACTTTGAACCAACTTACATCACAACCAGACCCCAGACCGATTAGACTTAAGTTGCTCACTGACATTGGGGCAGCGCTGGCATCAGCCTGACTAACTTTTGCTGACTGGACTTGCATAACGTGGATTAGTAGAAAGAGGAAAAATAACCCAGTAATGTAAGAATTTGTTAGCTGGATACAAAACAACAACAGAAATATAGTTAAACTGTCTGTTGGTTGAGCAGTTGCGCACAAATGCACATGAAATCACTAAAGAGATCTGTCTGGTATTAGGGAATATTGGATTCCTGCCATGCTTGTGAAGCCAATTGTCCCTCGCAAATACTGTAGGATTTATTTATTTATGTAATATCTGGTTGTAGTTTTCAGTTTTTTTTATGTATCAAATCAAATACATTAAGCATAGGTAGATTCCCTACAAAGAGATTATTTGCCTTAGGCTTTTTTCTCAACATTTGGCATTTTACCATGTAGAATCCAACCCTCAGCCGCATTTGTTGCAGTCAAAATGACTAAATTAATGATAGTCTGTATTAGATAAACATGATTCATCATTGAACATTCTGCATGGAAGAGCTCGGAGTAGTGCAGCTGCTCCTTGGCATCAAGAGGAGGAGCCTAGTTGAGGTGGTTCGGGCGTCTGATCGGGATGCCTCCCGGGCGCATCCTGTTAGAGGTTTTCTTGGCACATCCAACTGGTAAGAGGCCCCGGGGAAGACCCAGAACACGCTGGGGAGATTATATATGTCGCCTTGTCTCCCAGGAACAGCTGCAAAATGTTCCTGGGGAGTGGGACATCTGGAATGCCTTGATTAGTCTGCTGTTCCCGTGACCCGGCCCTCGATAAGCGAAAGAAAATGGCTGTTTGTTAGTAGCTGTTTTTTTTTTTTTAAATCCTGCTGATCAGTTCTGACCAACATTTCATACTTGGTGCTTCCCTACACAGTAACTTGTGTCTTCCCTGGCTGCTGCCCTCATCACAGTTTCAGACAGCTTATGAAAACTCCAAATATGATCCCTTGAAGCTTTAATACTAACCCTAACCCAAGGCAAAGAATGGCTTGTACAATAGCTTGAGTGGGTAGTGGATGACAGATGGTAGGTCCTGATATAGACAATGTTGGCTCTTGGTTGAAAGATTTATTTTGGAAATATGAAACTAGAGAATCCGATCTGAGGCTCTTCAAGGCAGAAAAGGAAGATGCCCACTTATGTCTAATCCAAACTATTACATGCTGAAGTGGCTGTTTCTAAGTGTTAACTGCCTGCTATTGATGCGGCATGAACTGCAGCTTGGCAGAACACAGTAGCTGACTCTTGTGCTTTTCTTATGATGTAAAATTTTAAACTGATATGATATTGCTAAATGCAGCATTGGCACGCAGTCCATATTATCATGAAAATGAGTGGAAGTCTTCAAAAAGAGCAACAGTCTTTTGAAACCCCCCAAAAATGTCTCCATGGCTTTAAGTGTAAGACCCGGAGGGCCATCAGACTGAAGCTGACAAGCAGCAGCGAGGCGATGTGAGTATCCTGCTACACTCTGTCTGCAAAATCCAGCACCAACACCCAAAACTGATGTCTGAAGAGTCAAAAGTGGGTCATGGTGCCAGTGTGCTTCATGTGAAAGGTAATTATTATTCCACTCTGCAGCTCCTTTGTACTCCTCAGCATCGTGCAGCGTACTGTTTTGAAGTTATGGACTGCAAGTTGGCTATATGGTTGAGTCTCAACGCTCTTATCAACCTCCTTTTCCAGCAGCAGGCAGCTGTTTCCGGATAAACCCAATGCCTGTCAGATAAAGACCCTATATATATGTTCTTTTTTTTCTTTTTGGAGATTAAAATGGAGAAAAAGGAGACAATATTGGACTTGCATTTTTCAGGTTGCCACAAAGTTCCTAAAGTTTCTTAATGTCTCTTGGATGTGTAAGTAGTTAACTGTTTGCTTTCACATTAGCCTTGTTAACTTAACAAAGCGATCATTTGTCAGCTTTTTGCGCTCTCATACTGTAGATGTCCTCTGCCATGGTTTGCAGTCACTGTTGTTTTCTAGTTGCCTGTCCAGCACCAGATGGCAATTAGAGTTAATGACTAGCTGGAGAACATAGTGGAGCATTTAGCAGCTAAAGAGCAAGATATATTCCTTAGGAGTTGGATGAGACCAAAACAGAGCAAAGAGGTCTGTTTTTTACTTATTATTGGAAACGTATTTGTTGGGTGTACAGCCGTAAAATGACCTAAAATGACTGCTAAATTCGTTAACACATTTGCTGTGCTAATTCTGTAATTTTATTTAGAACAAAATAACTTGATGTTAATGATGTTTCAGTGCAGAAATCTTCCTCAGCACTAAACAAACATCATTTAGCTGTGGCAGATGATAACATGTTTCTCTGAAGTAGACATTAATATGATAAGTAATGTCAAGCTAAAAGACACTTTTGCTGAGACAACATTCTAGGAAAATAGAAAGATAGAGAGAGAGAGAGAGAGAGAGAGAGAGAGAGAGAGAGAGAGAGAGAGGAACTTTATTAATCCCTAGGGAAGGTTCCCTCAGGAAATTGCCAATTTCAGCAGCAGCACAACACCAATACAATAAAATAGAATAGAATAAAGTTAAAAAACTAGTCACAATGTGCACAATTAGAGAGTTCAAGAGACAATAAAAATACAATATAGAATATAAATACAAGGAAATATATACTATAACAACAGTGCAGAATTATTGCAAGTGTATGAAAGTGTATACAACGGCCATGTTGTGGTTGGTGTTATCTAGTGGGTCAGGCCTGGTGCTCCTCCCTGACCTTTGCCCTCCTTTGCCGCCGCCTTCCTCCAAGTGTGGTATTATACAGTTTAATGGCACGGGGGACAAGGGAATTTCTCAGTCTGTTGGTGTTGCACTTGGGAAGGAGCATCCTGTCGTTGAACAAGCTCCTCTGGTTGCTGATGACAGTATGCACAGGATGGCTGGCATTGTCCAGAATAGCCAGCAGTTTGTTAAATGTTCTCCTCTCTGCCACTGTCACCAGAGAGTCAAGCTTCATGCCGACCACGGAGACGGCCCGCCTGATCAGCTTGTCCAGCCTTGAAGAGTCCTTTTTAGATATTCTGGTGTAAATTAGTGCACATGAATACATAATGTCTTGTCAAAATGTGTTTAATTGTCAATTGTCCATACAGTTCCAGTCCTGTGTTGTGATGCTGGCACCGCACCAACTACAGAAGCAGGCAAAGTTGTCCCCTGCATTCCAAACCATTTACAAATCAAAGGTTTCGGCATTGCTTCAGCAATATGGCTCCTCCAGAATGGTTTAAAAGTGGATTCAGATTATTTTTTTACAAATATTTTTCAGTGTGAGAATACAGCATTTTACTTACCATCACTTTTTTTTAATCTTGGAAGACCCAACACTCTGTGTCCCTTTTCTTTTCTCTTTTACAACATTTTCTGCATGCAGACTCCTGCAGGAACCCGTGTCGTAGTAGTATGCTAATATAATAGTGTATAGAGCCTGCTGCTGTTATCAGGACAGTACAGCCCCCAGTGCACAAATATGAATAGCAGTGCCTTTTAATTTAATAAATAGAATGAATGACTTCTCTGCCATTCCCATGCTTTAAAAAGTAATCCATGGGCCGGATTGGACATTTTGGACTAAATGCATTATTTGGCACAGCTTTCCATTTAAATTGTCATTCAAGGGATGACAGTGTGGTGCATTATCTCTTTGATCTGCTTGCTACTTCTTGGAGGAATATCGTAACCAGCTTTTGCAAGATCAAGTTCTTTAAACCCTTTCTGGCACGACAGCAGTAGTTCCATTAACTTGTGAAAGTCTCTGAGATTTCTTCCGGGTCCATATAAATTGGTCATCACTTTTGTCAGTTGTTGCCATTTCTTGTCGGAGGAGCTAGTGCTGCACACTGTTGCTGCATCTGTTTTTACAGCCACAGATGTTGTGTAAGGTAACATATCTCTTCTATTTTCATATATTTTCTCATTCTCTTAAGCCCTTAATCGATGTTGCATCATAATGTTGCTTCTTGGTAGATTCTGCTCGTGGTGATTGGTGTTGTACCAAATATGCTGAGTAGCATAATGTCCGCCTGTCTTCATGCTGAGTTAGAAGTATTGCTTTTTCCTTTTTAAATAGCTTGCGACTTCAACATTAGGGCAAGAAAAACTATTTTAAAATACCATATATTGTTGTTGGTTTGTATATCTTTTGAGAACCACACTATTACAGATGTCTCTGAGGTTGATCAAGCTCAGTTAGAAGCCTGTTAAATATGACCTGCTATGTAAAAAACTAGTTGTTTTAAATAACTTCTTAAAAAACGAGATACCTCCTGCTACGACTCCCTGTGTTTGAATATTAAAGCTCTTCACATGCACAGCCTGACGTGTGAGATGGGATTGCTGAGAAGGCAAATCTCTTTCATATACCGTAGAGAAATAGAAATGAATAATTCCTGCTGTTTAAACTTGACAACAAAAGGACAGCACAGTGAAACTAACCCTATAACCAGTTTAGGGTTCACAGAACAGTGAAAATAATACATTTAAAAATAGATATGAAAGTCAAATCAGGTTATAATGTGGAGGCAGCATCCGGAGCATGGCCCTGTGATGCCTGTCTGTAGCTGTGTTGTGTTCACTCGACTAGCCAGAGGATTATTTCTCAGTGCAGTGCAGTCTGAAAATGGAATATGACAGTAATCAGATTGACTGGGGCTCACAGCCAATTCATATCTGGTCTGCTGCCTTAGAGCAGTACCTGGCTGCTGTGGATGGTTTGTAGGTTAATACAGCATTAGTAGTCATGGTGAGCATGATGCTGGTCTATTCAGCTGGACCAACCGATGAATCATCAGTGAATCATCACCTTTTGTGCCTCCATGAGAGCGAGTTTTTAGATAAAGATACATAGATATAGATATCTAGCATTGTTTGTAAACTTTCTTTTATGAATGACAAATTTCCCCCCTCTAAAATCAGTATCAGCATCTGAACATGAAGTTGGTATACTATATATTTCAATGACCATTTGGCTGATAGGTAGGTGTACTCTAAACGTCCAGAAAAAGAGGTGGACCAAAAGTCATTTCCCAATATATTTAGGCTGAATATCGCTAAACGATAAATATCCTGATATATTTATCGCAAAGTGAGAGTTCAAGTCCAATGAATGTTCACCCCAAGTCAAAGCCAAATATGACATGTCGCAAGTAGTTTTATTGAAACCGTTTATTTAAGTGAACATACATGCTGTATAACAAAAAAAATCAAAGCTCCATAAAGTGCACATTTAAATAAAAAAATATCTTGAATAAAAATGGCCTATAAAATAGGCCAATCTTTTTCTGAAATAAATATATTTATATGAGAAAAGAATAACAAAAATTACAAAAGAAGTAAATATGACAAACTCTAGTAAGGGCAGCATTTATATATAAAAGAAAGAAAAATTTAACTATATCGATATGATGTGGTCTAATTCCATATCACATTTAAAAATATATAGTTATATTTTTATATTGACATATCGCCCAGCCCTAGGTGGACATACCCCGTATACCTGCATATAGCCTCCACTCCACCACTGGACAATGGCATCATCCATCGGCCCAACCCTAACCAACAGTCCAAAACACAATTATTTTCACTTTATGTATTGGAGAAGCTAGAACCAGAGAATAACTTGCACGTTTGCTTTAAAGTAAACACTTAATTGTCGATAAAATTAGATGCCGAGTGTGTCAGCTCTAAAATATATTAATGGTCTTAATGATTACTAAATAATTTGCAGGAACTTTATAGAGCATATAGATCTTTGGGTTGCCATGTCCTTATGACTGATTGTACCACTTAGCCTTCTGAAAAGGGCTGCAGAAAATCAATTTATCAACAGCTGTTGTCAAAATTCAATTAACAGTTGTAAATGGTTTTTCAACATTTATAAAAGCGTTATTACAAAATAGCAAGAATAAATGCCAGCCAAATAGATTTTTCACAACCTGGAAAGCCAAATGTATCATATATAAAGCATTACTAAATCAATTATGAACCATTAGGAAGCCATTAAGGTACATCTTTTATACCCTGTAAAAGGTGCCTAACATTGTATTTTCTATGTATTTTCTAATGTATTTTCTATGTATTTTTAAATAAAAATTTGTTTTGTTTTTTTGTATAAAAATAAAACACATTTTTAACTGGACTATGGTATTACATAGTCACCAGTACAGTTATTTGAACAGGAACTAAAATAAATACCCTGAATGAGAGAAAACTAACAGGATGGAGACTTCAGTCGCTGCTTGCGGAGCAGTGTTATGAAACGGTTAGAGCGGGCTGAAGAAGCTCAGTTCTTGCCCCAGTACCCGTTTGTCATCTGCTAAGAATAACTTACTAAAGAGGCAGCTGTAGGGTAAACCTCCACTTTGTGCAAGAGGAATCTTCCGCTGTAGCCTTGTGTGTTAAAATATTAAACCAACTGCACATGCACATACTGTCAGGCGGGGAGGGGCATCCTGCATAACAATGACACGTCAGTAAAGCAAAGGGAGGAATACGCTCTCATAGTTGAGTTTCCTGTTTAGGTTTATTCACATAAGGGCCCATAACACTTTATGGGCCCTTGTGAGGCTGCCTTGTTTTGTGCAAATAATAACATAACATAACATTATGTCCCAAAGGAAAAAGTAAATTCCCTCACACAGTTCAATGCATTGATTTATTTAAAAAGGCCTAAAGTGTCTGTCAAAATATTAGAGGTGGGGGAAAATATCAATACAGCATAGTATCTTGATATTTTGCGTGGCAATATATTGATTCATGGCCGCCAAGTATCGATATTTAGCGTTCTGATGGCCGGCAAGCTGTATTTTCGCCTTTTTTTTTTTTCTTTCGGGGCCCATTTTTCGGAATATACTGGTATCATATGAAGGCAAGGCAAGGCAAGTTTATTTGTATAGCACAATTCAACACAAGGTAAGTGCTTTACATACACATTAAAAACAGCAAGACACAATTGAAAACAGTAAAAACAGTCGATTAAAACAGGGAAATAGAAATAAAATTACAAATAAGATAAAATAAGATACAGCAGGATAAGTAAATAGATAAAATAATAAAAAGCACAAGTCAAACATTGCGTAGTTATAAAGTAAGGGCAGTAGAGTAGAGCAGATAAGTGTTAAACTTGAAATTAGAAGATCTACGGGATCTTTCGGCACCATGTGAGTCAGGATATCGTGTCGGGAAGTTGTTGAAATAAAGCTGCAAATTTCAGTTTTTTTTATGTTTCATTTTTAAAAATGAAGCTTTAAGTTGAGGAAAGTTTGATAAAATGCTGCAGTTGTTGTTGTCCATACATGTTTGATATCAGTTCAGTTCAGTTTGACTGAATACTTTGTTGGTCAGTCTGTGGGTTTGACTCTCATTGTGGAGAAATAAAGAGACTGAAGTGAGATGAATAGACTTTTAAATGTAATTTTGTGGACATAAAACGCAGTTAAACAGTTAAATCGCAATATATTGTATCGCAATACTCACCATATCTCAAAATGCACAATATCGTATCAGGATAAAATCGTATCGTGTGGCCTCTGGTGATTCATACCTATATTTAATGCATTGATTTGTTTAAAAAAGCCTTTAGTTTCTGTCACAATAGTGTGGTCAAGCGTGGGAGTATTACAATGCAGTACCATGTCAGTAGTGTAGGAGTACATGTCATACTCATTGTATAATGTAAATTGGGAGAACAGTTAAGCTTTAGGTTAGGAGTCAGGTGGTCTAATGCAGACAGACTGTCAGTAATGAGGTTTCAGAGGGTGAGTCAGACTAATTTTAAGCTGATTTCAAACGCATTTCTGTCCCTATATATATAATCCTATCCAATTTAAACATTTTATTGCACAAGATAGAGTTCGATCATGAGTTTGAATTAAGGATCACTGAGTTCAGAGACAGGGCAGCCTCAGGGTGGTGTGGTCCCATCATCAGTACTGTACAGACTGCACAACCTACAGTGTCTCAGCACACAAAGACCATATCATAGAAACAAATATAACTTTTTTGAAGCTCAGGAATTAGACTATGATTGTAGAGTGACAAACATTATGAAACTAACCTTTTAATCATTACAAATACAATAAAATTAACAGATAAAAGTGGCCCAAACTCAAAACTTTGATTACATTTTAACTTCAGTCTAACTGTCAGATAAGCAAGTTTAACACTTCACAAGAGTGATTGACTTATTTATCTAAAAAACTTTATTGCATAAAAAAACATTAACAAAATACTATATATTTACGGGTATAAATGGAGCTATACTGTGCCACTATGTTGTGCTTAAATTGAAGGAAACATTCAAAGTAAATCATTCCATTTGTTTGTTTCTCTGTTGTAAATGGAGGCTATACATTGACACTTAAAGCACACATTAAGTAAACAGACGTTCCCTTAGGCAAAACATTGCGTATTCATCACGTAGTTATTGATTACATGCATAAGTATCACATTACCAAAGTGTTCTGTCACGCTGCAATTCACACACTTTTACATTTACACTTTGCTCTTTTTTCCGCATTACGGGCTGAGATAACTTGTGTACAGTCACTGGTGCGGTGGCTTTCATCAATGTTTCCATGGAAGAATTCCATAAGTGATACTTAAAAAGAGCAGCAGTCCCCATAACACAGCAGCGTGATGAGCCGACGTAGACTAAATGTGACGATCACGACTGCTTCATCTCTAATCTGCATCTCAAAATCTTTTAAGCGATGTTATGTCATCCCTCCTCAGATTATGATGATCGCCATCCAACTCCTCCTGAGTCATCACGGCTGTACATGATGGTGTGCACGCTCGTATGCATGTGCACTTCTGTGGTTAGAAGCATACAGTAAGAAGACCCATCAATAAGTTAAGACACTGATAAAAGACCCAGACCTATGTAGGAGGAGATTTGTATGCACAATAACATCTGATATTAAATGTTAACTTTTTCAGTCAATGGGTTCCCTACCGCCTTTAGGTATCAAGGTAATATAATAATAACACTGAGATTCGTTAGTCTGTACTAAGACAGCACATTACAGCTTCACTGCTTCTGCTCTGTTCTTTCACAATAAAAGCTTACCATAGAGCTCAAAAGTAGCTTAACATAATAGTTAAGAACTAAACAGAATAGCTTGAAACTCAATAGAAAAGCTTATAAACGCTCACCCATAAAGTTGGAATAAAATATTTTTTACATCTTTCCATGAAAATATTGTGACAATGTTATTTATTCTTGACAGATATAGTGTATCTCTGCTCTTCCAAACATATCACAATAAAAATGAACATGATGAACAGAGGAGTGTGTATGAAACCAAATTATTCCGACTTCATGGGCGAGCATAGTAGCGATCACCGCAGTAGCGATCACCGTTGCAGCGATCACCGTAGTAGAGATCACCGTTGTAGCGATCACCGTAGTAGCGATCACCATTGTAGCGATCACTGTAGTAGCAATCACGTAGTAATGATCACCGTAGTAGCGATCACAGTAATATCGATCACTGTTGAAGCGATCACAGTAGTAGCAATCACCGTTGTAGCAATCACCGTAGTAACGATCACTGTACTAGAGATCACAGTAGTAGCAATCACCGTTGTAGCAATCACCGTAGTAACGATCACTGTACTAGAGATCACAGTAGTAGCGATCACCATTGTAGCGATCACCGTTGTAGCAATCACTGTTGTAGCGATCACCGTTGTAGCGACCACCCTTGTAGCGGAAATGGCAAACGACGGAATCTTAGCAATGACATTGTGATTCAAATTGGGATTCTTATAGTTGTTTTCTTCTTTGAACAGTAGCCAGGCTGCTAGTAATAGCCATATTGCTAACAGGAGAAAGCCAGGACCATCTTATATTAGTCACTAGTTCGGAAGATCAACAGTAAGAAGACCCACTTGGCGTCTTGGTGTCTTGCAGCCTTTTATGTCGTGAAGCTCTATAATAAAAAAAAGTCTAGGCAGGTGTGGATTAAATGCCTACAAGAATTGATGCTGGTTTGAAGATAACGGGTGGTAACACCAAATATTAATTTGATTTAGATTTTTCTTCTGTTCGCTCACTTTGCATTTTTTGAATTGATAAAAATAAACTCTTAACAATTTTATTTTTAAAAGCTTTCTTATTTTACAACATCTTTTGACACCTGCCTAATACCTTTGCACAGTACTGTACATTTCCTGAATTATGTATTATTATAGTAATTATAAAGAAATGAATTGTCACGGACACCCAATCAAGATATTTGAGTATTGGCCAAAAATCTGATCCAGTATCGGCATCATGCATCTCTAAATATGAAAGCAGTTTCAAGTTGGAATTTAAGAAATGCATATTAATACAGACAATAAAATAAGCAAGAGAAGTCATTCAGATTAGAAGTCTGCCCGCAGCACTCAGAGCATTACAGTCAATAATGTGAATTGAATCAATAGACCGGCCCACAGCTAATGCAGCATCACAGTCAATAATGTGAAGTGAATCCATTGACCGGCCCTAATCAAAGCTAATGCATGTCATCATGTGCAGAAAGTGTCACCAGCCATCACCGTCTTGGCCTCACTCCTGCTAACTTCTGGCTAATCTAAAAATAGGCAAATCAGCGGAGCATGAGTGAGCCAAGGCGGAACGAATGAAGCCAACAATTTCAAATGTAACAGCAACCATCTGTCACTCTAGTGTTAATGTAATTAATTTAGTTGAGCTTGAAGTCCAAAAACATTTTTTTTGTACCAGACTGTAATTTTTTTCATTTCTGTAGTGAAGCTGGCCATTTTAACATGGGGATCAATGGGGATTGACTCACTTTTGAAGCCAGCCTCTATTGGCTATTTGAGAAACTGCAGGAGGAGATATTTGTTTTTTCTTTTTTTAAATAAATCTGAATTTACATTTTCCCGATCGCCCAACAAGTTGGAATAAAATATATATTTTACCTCTTTCCATGAAATGATTGTGACGATGTCTATATCATCCCAAAACTTTATTAATCAATCTCTTCCAAACATATCACAATGAAGATGAAACCACAATAAACAGAGGATTGTGTCTGAAAACAAATTATTATTATAATTATGCTGTGCTTTTCAAGAACCCTAGAATTCACAGATACATATAAGTTTCCTTTATTGTAAAATATTAGGGAAACTATGGCACATGTAAAATAAATTGGTATTGTTCCAACATATTGTTACAGTAATGCAAAAACAGAGCCCAAATTTATAATTCAGATTATTAAAATGAATGCAGACAAATGTGTCATTTGTTGCCAAGAGTCAGTAGAGATTGGCTTTTCATCAATAGTTCAGTCACACTGTATCAAAGTAGGTTAGCCTAACAGTTAGCGCAGGATTTCTGGTTCGATCCCTGACATAATGGCAGAGTGTGATACATCATCTGTTTCTCTGCCAAATGCCCTTAAGTTATTTTGTGTATACTGGACTCACACTGTTGTTTGAAACATCTTTTCTGAGGCCTACTCGTTGCACGCTGGAGTTTGACCCTCACCAAAGAACATTTTGGAGTGCAAAATGTTGTACTAGTGGCTGCTTATGTGTATGTGTAGGCAGGCAGGACTCTGCAAAAACAGACTGAGTGGAGATAATAATGGTCTCTCCTCTTCTTCCAACCAGCCTTTGTCATGTGTAATTCTGTGGCACAGTACCACCTTTAACCCTCTGGGGTCTGAGCATATTTGCTCTTTATATACCACATAATATTTACTAAACCCATGTTTGGCATTTGGTATTTTCTCAGCACAACTTCAACATGATCTGACAATTATTTTTTCACTTTGACCCACTTTATTAACATATTGAGCCCAAAAATACACAAAAATCATGAAATTTGAAATAAAATTATACTACTTAAGACAATAAAAACCACAAATATGCTCAATGGACTGTTTCGAACCTAAAAAAATGTAAACATATGTTGCAAATATGAACATATAAAGGTAAAATTCAAATATAATAAAACTATAAACAAACAAATACCATAAAAACATGTTTATTTATAGGAGCAGTGTTTGATGATTAGACCCCTTTTTTTCCCCCATTTTTGCAAAATGCCTCGCCTGTCTCCTCCCATCCTACTTTTATATTTGCATAAATAATTTTGTACTATCAAATAAAATGATCATTTCTTTGGTTTTACATGACCTCGGAACGTCAACCAAATCATAGACCCCAGAGGATTAACACACACACTGTTGAGATGCAGGCTTAATATGAAAAAATTGAGAAGTTGTTGGGAAATTAAAAATATCCAAAAAAACAAAACAAATAATGTCCTCCCCATTCGGGATAGGTCACTGCTCGTCCCTAGCTCTTTCTCGTCATGTGATTTTAAACTGAGCCCTGCTGCTTTAGTACACGCCCTTAGCATGTCTCTCTGCAGCACTCAGCAGGTCATTGGCTCAAACAGTGCAGGAAGAAAATGTAAATAGCATGGCAGGAAGGATTACCACTGACTGTTTACCCAAACAACCATTTGTTCCAAAAAAAAACTCTATCCATGATGGTAAAGGTTGTTTTCACTAACGACTTGTTCACCCAATAGAACTGCCGAATTGCATCATTACCCTAGTATTACAATTATCATAGCATCTGGAAAGCACCAACGAACTCATGCACTCATGATAGGTCTTCAACCTCAGAAATTATTTGTAGTGTTGATACATCCTATCAACATACTAATGGATGCTCATCTTGGAGTCATCCTGTCTAAGAGCATATCTTGTACTTTGTGTTATTGTTGTTATATCACATACAGTCATGGAAAAAAATATTAGACCACCCTTGTTTTCTTCAATTTCTTGTTCATTTTAATGCCTGGTACAACCAGGTACACTTGGACAAATATAATGATAGCAACAAAACGAATGTACCTTTAGTTGTACCAGGCAATAAAATGGACAAGAAATTGAAGAAAAAAAGTGGTCCAATAATTTTTTCCATGACTATATGTTTGGTGGAGTACATCACCAATCATGGTTTGTACCAATAACAACTATAAAAGAGAATACGATGCAAAAAAATCCACGCCAAGTAGGCTGTGCTGTAAGTTGTTGGAATCATGCAATTGCTCCTGTTGGTTTTGGTTAACATTGTTTGTGGCAAAAATTGATAAAAAAGAGATATGTCTGTTAGTATAATTTCTCAGCCTGCTGAGTGAAGGTTATGTAAAATTGCACGGTGCAATACAACTCACAATGTCTATTTTTTACTATCCTCTTCATTCCCTCAATGTTTCACATTGAACTTTGACTTCAAGCTCATTGACCCAAGTTGTCCAAGGATTTAAGATATTGTTTCATTAAGTTGCAATTGAGAATCGTTCGGTTGTCTGTCCAGTCACTGTGTCTGTAAGTTTCTTGCATTCTTGTGAATGTGATATCACAGGAACACCTTTAGGGAATTTCCTCAAATTGGGCACAAATTTCCAGTTGGACTCAAAGATGAACTGATTTTGGTTGTGAAATTACTTACTCCCATCCCATTCTGATGAACGCAATATGTGAGGAACGCCCTGACGGAACTATCTGTAGAGTCCGGACTCAAGGATGAACTGACTGATGTTTTGATAAATCTGTGAATGAAATGAAAAAGAAAGAGAAAGAATGAACTGATTATATGTTGGAAGTTAAAGGTCACGGTCACTTGCAAAAGTTGTTTTGGCCATAACTCAATAATTCCTGTGCTAATTATGACATTTCACACACGTCTCACAGGATAAAAGGAGGTGATTGCATTTTATGTCCTAAAGGTCAAAGGTCAACTTTACTGTTAAACTTGTTTTCAATGGCATTATTCAACTCCATAACTCAGTAGCAGAAGGATTGTGACAATGTTTCACATTTGGTTTAATACTGAATTTCTGACACTAATTTTGAGTGTCTACATTAACATTGTGATGATTGTATAGAGCTTCCAAACACTGTTTTTGTTGAGTTGTTAATAGTTTCCAATTTAATATTTCTTCAAAGGGCCACAATATCATACTATGATAGTACTAATTTAAATCCCATAGTATTTTAGTTCTAATATGCTATCCTTCCTCTGGTTAAAAACCTAAGACTTCATCTTTAGGGCGCCATTGAACTGTCTGGGATTCTTATGTTAACTCAAAAAGCGTGACCGTTGTTGTGATATAACTTAATGACATTAGTACCAATTTCTGTAGGGGTTACTGTATGATGTGCATGTGATGTTTTTTCTTGGGTTTAAGGACAACGTGCAATAACAGAGTCCCATTTACTGAATGATATGGAGAAAAAGAATTTCACCTGGAAAATTACGTTCATCTTTCCATTTGTGCACATACAAGCACATGCATTCTGTTATTCATGAGGAAAATCAACCATATCGGCTCTTTCCGCAGACCCTGCACTTTGATCTTATGCACATTTGTTTTTCTTCCTATTTAACTCTTCTGCTACACATATTGAGCCCCTTAGAAGTTTCTCTTTGAACTTTTTTTTTCATTGTCCCAAAGTCTCAATGATGTTCCCTCTGCAGTCTGTTCTATGTCTCATTCTGTCTCTGTGTGTCTCTCCTCCACACCCAAGCCCCTTTTTTTGATAGGAGAATGAGGAAGAGGAGGAACTGGAAACCCTGGGAGCGCGTTGGAAAGTTTCTGTGAAGTCTCAATGAAAGCATTAGAAGAGCTCCTCTAGTATTTGACTCAATGGCCAAGAAAGGGCGTACGAAGAGCGAGAAGCCCGAAGCGCTCATCTCTTCCCTACAAGCCGCCAATGAAGATCTCAGGTCCAAGCTGACTGACATTCAGATAGAGCTACACCAAGAAAAATGCAAGGTACTTCACAACATCAAGAAACTTTAATTTGCCATGAGTGTAGGGCTGGGCGATATGGACCAAAAGTCATATCCCGATATATTTAGGCTGGATATCGATATACGATATATATCCCGATATTTTTATCACAAAGTGAGAGCAAATTTTCAGTCAAAGTCAAATATGACATGTCACAAGTAGTTTTACTGAAACCGTTTATTTAAGTAAACTGTATAACAACAGGCATACCTTTAATATAAGCCTCATAAAGTGCACATTTAAATAAAAAAAATATCTTAAATAAAAATAGCCTATGAAATAAAATAGGCCAATCTTTTTCTGAAATAAATATATTTATATGAGGAAAGAATAACGAACATTACAAAAGAACTAAATATGACAAACCCTAGTAACGGCAGCATTTATATATAAAAGAAAGAAAGAAAGAGCGAAAGAAAAAGAAAGAAAGAGAAAAAAATGAACTGTATCGATTTATACGATATGATCTAATTGCATATCACATTTAAAAATATATCAATATATTTTTTATATCGATATATCGCCCAGCCCTACATGAGTGTTTTAAGTATTGTAGCTCACTTTCAAGGTTAGCGTATCAGATTCAATAACTGTTATTTCTATGAAGTCTTATGTCAAACTGGCTTATAATTTCTCTTCAATAAGTCAGTACAGTAGGCTCTTAAATCAGGCTCTCAGAGGTTCAAGCCAAGCCATATATGACATGACACAATATATGCATGCTTATGTATAGGTGTCTTGCATGTACACCACATGCTAAGTTAAGGGTAAAGTGCTGCATACTGACATACATACTGCTGTGCATTCAAACAGTAAACTAGAACACATTGCCAAAGGAGTTAATGTAGAGCAGCATTATAGAACACAAAGCAATGTACTTGTTAATATACATCTTAATGCCCTATATGAAAGGTCAATCAGGTTAAATATTGACACTGGACGTGTAGCACATGTTTTACATGTGTTTTACACATGTAACAACTGGTGACAGATCAGTGAGGGCACATGGAGGATTTTCATCACAATTATTGCCCCGATTTTGTGCTTTAATACATAAAAGAGTGTAATGAGGGGGAACAGCGCTCCCATTCTTAGATGAAATGAAGCCTTTATGATTTGTGACCCTTTTTGTAACCTCTGTTATCATCTCTTAAGCTACAAGTAGGCTGTCTCTCTCAGGCTGAATCCAAAAATGTTCAGTCTTCAGACACTGGGAAGTCTGTCAGTGTCCAAAAGTACAATTCATAAAGTCCTTCCTTTGGCTGCAGGGTTCGCTGGACCTAATTTAAATTCACCCAAACCCAATTTAGGATGTAAAATAAATGAATAATAGTAACTTTGATAGTGTATTATATTTGTTTTTGAGAACTGTGTCAGCTAGGGATGGGAATTGTAAAAAATTTAGCGATTCCGATTCCATTATCGATACTGCTTATTGACTTACTTACTTACTTATAGTAAGTTATCGATACGATTCCTTATCGATTCTCTTATACATTCTCATTGGATGAGGAATTAAATAATACAAATGGGTTTGTTTGCATTAACTCTTTAATATCTTCATCTTTAGACAGAAGATGCAGCATATCCAGCATGCACTAATAATTGCTCAGTTCCACTCTTATTGGTCCAGAGAAAATGAAATTTTGTTGTTTTTTTAAGCCCAACTGATACAACAACAAACAATATAATACACTTTGGCTACTGACATTTGGGAATATTTAAAGTGCTTTGCATTCAACTTGATCCAAAACTAATTTGGAAATAAAACAAAGAATGCTTCTGTAAAAATGAACATATTAAACAAAAATACAACTGCACTTTTCAACTTTGGCAGATTAACAGTTTTTGTGCAGAAATATTAACAGAAAAATAAATGTGAGGCAGCAGTCGATCATGATTTTTTTTTAAAGGAAAAAAAGAAGAAACCAATCAGTTCTTTTTCTTTTCGTGTCTCTGAAGCTGGTTGGTCAAATGACAGTTTCCCATTTCTTTACACGGTCCTTTGCATTTTTATTGAGCACTGGTTGGCTAGCAGGGAGCAGACAAGGCCGTGCTGCATTAGGGCTAATTTTAACTGCTTAATATACTGTTGTGAGTTTTTTTAACTTTTAATTTATCACGTTTTTTATGTTGAATCTCGACCTGAAAAGTAACTAAAGCTGTCGGCTAAATGTAGTGGAGTAAAAAGTGCAATATTCGCCTCAAAATGTAGTGAAGTAGAAGTACAAAGTCACATAAAATGGAATTACTCAAGTACAATTTTGAGGTACTTTATTTAAGTGCAGTACTTGAGTAAATGTACTTAGTTACAATTCACCACTGCATAGTAGTAATGTAAAATATCCTGTTGCTCTTCTCGAAGGTGAGCAAGCTGGAACGCGACAAGCTCCAGGAGGTGAAGCGGGTGCGGGAGCAGGAGCAGCACCGCCACACTGCCATGATGACGGAGCAGCGGGCCAAGTGGCACGAGGAGAAGCAGAAGGACCTCCAGGCTCTCAGGGAAAACCTGACGCGGCAGCATGAGCAGGAGCTGGCCCGCCACGCCAAAATCAAAGACCAGGAGAACCAGAGGCTCAAAGCCGCACTGAGCGCCATGCGCGACGGCAGCGGGGAGAAGGTGAGGCTACGGATGTGGAGCGAAGCTTTTTTGCAGTTGTAAAACAGAAATAAACACCCCAAAACCAAATCCCAAAGCAGCAGCTGTGGAAGTAAACCAGGACAGAGAGGTCTGGCACAGGACAGTCACCTTCAGTACTGAGAGAAGGCTCCAGATGAGGAGCACTAGAAATAAATACTCATTACTCACCTTTCATTTCCCCCAGTTAATCTAAAAAAAAACGCCTGGAAATCCTGCCAAGCCACATCAAAACCCTTGTTTCCCCCCTTTAGGTTCGCACAGCTTTGACCCTGGAAGCCAAGGAGGATGCACGGCGCTTCTTCGACCAGGAGAGAGTGAAGCTCCTGCAGGAGATCGTGGAGCTGAAGAGCGTGAAGAAGCAGACAGATGAAGCTCTCAGCAACATGATCCAGTCGGACAAGATGAAGGCCGGCGACCTGCGGGTGGAGCACCAGCAGCACCAGGAGCAGATCTCCAAGATCAAGTGGGACTCTGAGAGGGACATCCGCAGACTGGTAGGCACTGAATTACTCACATGGCTATGAATATTGTCCAGAATATAAATAAGGCACTGCTGATATTCGATTTATGCAACATGGGATGTGGGGTGGAGCATTGTGCTGTTACATCAGCTACAATTCTGTTATTTGAACTATGTGAGTTTGTTTTAAAGCTACAGTTAACAAATTGGAGAAAGACTTGAAAACTTGCAATACCATTAACTTCTTCAAAAAAGTACTTAAAAATAGGATGATTCATTTATATAAGTTAGAGTAATGAGTGGTGACACGTTCTATGCGGCTACTATTTAGGAAAAAGAAAAATCAAGCAGCTTCTTTCTTTTCTTTCTTTTGTGACTGCTTATTTCTTTTATACATTTCTAATTTTTAAATTAACTCGAGTTGTAACAGGGTAGGCGTAATAAGCTATGCTTCAGCCTACGCCTCTTCGGTCCAAATGTCTATTATCAATTTTCTTTCTCTATTTACTTATTGTTTACTGTGATCAATGTTTTTTTTTTTTTTTCTTCTTTGTTACTTCTGTTTTAATGACATGTATTGACCGAAAGAAACGAAACGAAACGAAACGAAACTTTCAAACTGAACATACTGAGTGACTTTTTTGGTTCCTGAGGTATAATTTTAAAAGCTTGATATTTAAATGTTTAGTAGGGCCGCTTGATTATGGCAAAAATCATGAATCATGATTATTTTGGCCAGTCATTAGTACTTTGATTCAACACGATTACCCATTGACTCTGGAAACTTTTTAACAGTAGATTTCTGGTTTAAAAAGATTAAGATACAAATGTTGCTGCAGGTTCGTGTGTGGAAATTTGGGCTATAACTAGTTTTATTTTTTTATAAATTCATTATTATTTCAACCATTAATTAATGTTGAAAATCTTTTTTTTTTTTTAAGAAAATCTATTCATCAGTTCATCTTTTCATTTAATTTGCTAATTTCTCTCTCACAAAAAGTAAAGTATAACAGAAGCTGGAAAGGGCAGAGTATGAACCAAGTCATTTTCATTTTTACTCTCTCGGGCCACATAAATTATTCTTATGCAACTGCCCTTTTCTTTCTTACAAGGTGAATGATGATGAAAAGCAGCACAGGGACACTGGATACAAAAAAAAAGCACCACCAGGGGCAAATAAAGTTCCTTTTGCAATACCTGAAATATACCATTATTTCTTTCTCCTTCACTAAAGGTGGATGAAATCAAATCTAAAGATCGCACCATCTTTGCTCTGGAGAAGGAGCTGGAGTCGACGTCAGGTTTCTTACAGAAGCTGCAGCTTCAGAAGGACGCCCTGGACGAACAGCTGTTCCTGGTCAAGGAGGCCGAGTGCGGCCTGGGGAGCCCAAAGAGAGAGATCCCAGGCAGAGCTGGAGACGGAGCTGAGCACTGTGGAAGCCCAGTAAGTAGAGAGGGAAAGCTCCACTCATTCATATCAAACTTCATATCAGGCGTTTCATTTGAGAGACAGTAGTCTTCTTACTTCTGAAACTCTATTTTTCTTGGATTAATCCCTTGATTACAGCTTTGTGGCTAAGTGCCAACGTGCCACAACTTTCGATTATGCAGGAGGACTTGTGTAACTACATTTAAGCCATTTAAGCGATAGGGATTCTCACGCTCGTCATGATCAAAGCTACTCGTAATTATTTAGGGCAGTCTGAATTCCTCAAGCCTAAACCAAAACTGCAAGCACAGCATCCTCCAAACAGCCGTCGGCAATCGCTGGATGTTGGTGTGTCGTGTTGCAGCTTGCTAGATAAGATAAGATATAGCTTTATTGTCTGTTCTATAGTAAAAACAGAAATTTGTCTTTGACACGGCATCATAAATTAAAACACACTTACAAACACAGTAACACACAACAATAGATACAAACAGTGCAGCCTATTTTGTGCTGTTTAAGACAGTTATTGCAGAGAGGATGAATGATTTCTTGTAAATGTTTTTCCGGGCCAGTGGGGTTCTGTATCGTCTGCCTGATGCAGCAGACTGAAGGAGTGGTGCAGGGGGTGGGAGGGGGCTGTCCTGGTTATTTTTCTGGCCTGATTTATTATGCAGGAGAGTTTTGTTTTGGTGGTGGTGAGGAAGTTAAACCAGGATGAGATGTTATACACTGCAAAAAAAGGGGTGTCTAAAAACAAGATAAAAACACTAAATCTGAGGGAAATGATCTTGCTGCATGGACAGATAATTTGACTTGACAAGATTTCTTAAATTAAGATGATTTAATCCAGAAATAAGCATGTTGTACACTTAAAATAAGAAATTAACTCTTAAAACAAGATAAATTAAAGCTGAAAGCAGCGATGAACTGGGCAGAGTGCACTGCAAATTATTTGGTTCTTACCAAGATAAAAAAAACTTAAGAAGATTAAGAAGTGTTACATAATTGATCTTATTTTAAGAGTTAATTTCTTATTTTAAGTGTTCAACATGCTTATTTCTAGATTTAACCATCTTAATTTAAGAAATCATGTCAAGTGAAATTATCTGTCCATGCAGCAAGATCATTTCCCTCAGATTTAGTGTTTTTATCTTGTTTTAAGGCGCCCCTTTTTTGCAGTGTAGATGAGAGTGGATTCAATGAGTGATCTGTAAAAAAGTGTTAAAATGTCTTTGCTGATGTTGAAAGTTCTCAGTTTCCTGAGCAAGGTAAATCAATTACTATCTGAAGTGGTCAAAAGCTGCCAAACAGCTGGAGACAACTGAGACAGCAAACCATTTTGGCAACTTGAAACGAGTTTGAGAAATGTGAGGCAGCAGTCCATCCTGATTTTTTTTAAAGGAAAAAAGAAAAAAGAAGAAGCTGGTTGGTCAAATGACAGTTTTCCATTTCTTTACACGGTCCTTTGCATTTTTATTGAACACTGCAAGATCCTTTGAGCTGCACTGGTTGGCTAGCAGGGAGCAGACGAGGCAGCGCTGCATTGTATGGTCCCCTTCTCCACATTCACAGGTGGTTTGGCCAGTTTCATAGCCAGATGGCAGCTTTTGATCGCCCTGTTCCGTTTCTCAGGCGGTTGAGCGTCTTCCACTGGACCTCTGGTGCTTCTGAGCCCGGGGGAAGGTCCTCAGAAGGAGGGAGATCCATTTCAATAGGAGGGGGTCGTCCTCAAGTCTTTTTGTCCATAGTTGGAATCAGTTTTCACAATTAAAGCATGACAACCCATGAACTTAGATGTAAAGTCGTGAAAACATTAGAATTAAAGGTTTACAGCTATTGTAATGTTGTTGGCTTCTTATTTAATGAAATTATTATTATATATTAGAGGTGGGCAATATTTATCGTCTATGATAATATTGTTAACTTTGTTTTGACGATATGCAATTTTACATTACCCATTTAATGTCTCTACAGTGAGGTTTATATGGGTTTAAAGAAAATAAACAAGAGCTGTTGTTCTGAAACATTGTGTCCCTCCAGAGAAGGCCTGGTTAGCAAGAAGAATTTTAACAGCTTTTATTTTTGGTAAAGAAATCGCATTTCAAGGGATATTGTCAGATTATCGTTATTGGAATTTTTTTTTGAATAATCAAAAAAAAATTTGCCCATATTGCCCACCCCTATTATATATTATAATTATTATAAGTCAGCTACTTGCAACATGCTTGTAACACTGAACTCTCACTTGATGTCGTAGTTTTGTCACAGCTAATAGAATTATTAAAAAATATATATTTAATTGTTGCACTGGCTAATAGTTAGAAAGTGAACTTGCTACACGACCTTTATGTCCACATATGGTCAGTTAAATGAGAGATTTAATTTGTTTTTTCAGGACTTGAGGAGAAACCAGAGGCGCATGGCTGATCTCAACTCAACTATTCGTAAATTAGAGGACCGCAACTCCCTGCTGGTGGACGAGAGGAATGAACTGGTATGACTGACGGTTTAGTTATGGATCTTCTGTCACTTCTCGTTTTCTTTCATCATTTCCTTTGAATCTCTTGATGTTAAACTTGCTGATGTCGGTCACATTATATCCTCGTGTCCTTTTCTCCCCACCAGCTGAAGCGAGTTCGAGAGTCAGAGAAGCAGTGTAAGCCTCTGCTGGACAAGAACAAGCTGCTGAGTAAGAGGAACGATGACCTGACGCAGACCATCCAGAAGCTGGAGGAGAAGCTCAAGGGCCTGGCCAGGGAGAACCATGAGATGGTCAGCACACATTACATCAGCATCATGGAGACAGGACATTTAGTAATGTTGTCACAGGAGGAACAGGATATGTTGAGGTTTCAACATATAGTCGTAGAGAGGTCATTCAACTCCTGTTTTGGCCCCTATGATAAGAATAAGCTCATGTTAACAGTCATATTCTGACCACATGGACATCTTACATTCAGATATTGTTCAATGACTGTGCAAGATACATTCATTTTATACAACAGCTTGAAGTTAAACCTCCAAAAATATGCTGCCACAGTGGATTAGTTACATGACTTTGATATCTCTGGAAGTGTTTGCTGCTCCGTTCCCTCCTTCAGCACAGGGTTACTGCTTCATTTTGATGCTCGTCTATTAGTAGTGTTACGGTATGGGAGGTGGAAGACTTGATTTATCATTTAAATGATAAAAACAATATTATATTGACATTATATGATTTTTTTTCCTTTTTTTTCTTTTAGTTTCTTTTATTAGAAAAAGAGAGATCTAAAGCATAGACTGTGTAAACTAATATCTTCATTCATTCGCTCCCGTTAGCAATCGAAGGCAGCATTAGCCAGCTAACAAACTACCGTGAACGGTAATAATTGATTAAATTAAATAAAACTAGAATTTCACTCACCAAACAATTTGGAGCAGTGGTACAGCTCACCACACAGTAAGTGGTGTTATTTGTCCGATGTTTGCCTGTAAAACTCTCTGACAGCGGACAGGAAAAGTTTCCAGTGAATTAGCTGCAGTGCTAGCAGCTACAGACAGCTAGCGGCTAGTGACGGACAGCTAAGCCACCTGTCACTCAAATCAGAGACCAGCTTCATTATGCAGAATTTTCAAAACTTAAATGAGTGAGATATAAAAAAAATTCACCCCCCTCAGAGTTGTCATGGAAGGGGAAATCAGCTTTTGAGAGTAGAGGCATCGTTTGAACCAGGCTGTAAACATGTTTATTTCTACTGTGAAATCGGACATTTTACCATGAGAGTCAATCTAACTTGCTCCCTTCTGCAGCCAGAGTTGAGGAATTGCAGTTTTTGGTACTTTCCCATAGGCTTCACAGCTCAGGACCAGAGGTTGCCCCTTGTTCTAAAGTTCAGATATAATTTTTTAAGAATTATCTTTGACCTTTGATTGAATTTCCTTTTCAAGATGACCCCGACTATGTCTAAAGTTCATTTACTGTACAGCTTTTTGAGAACTTCAAGGAAAAGACAGCTCAAATGACTCAGACCAAACCTTTATATCTGAATTGTCATTGAAAAAGTGTTCCATAGGCCATATGAAGTATAAAAGTCCTGTTCAGCTTGACTCCTAACTATGTTCATTTCAAGCAAACAACAAATATAAAGGGAATATTTAGGCTTTAATGATGGGTGAAATAGGTTTATTTGGTGAGGTTTTAACTCCGGAGCTCCCTTATGTGGCTCAAAAAGTAATGTTGAGTCTTGAGTTATGGTTAAAGGTCATTCGAATGCCATCATACAACCACAGGTGATATTAAATAACATGACAATTTATGTTGAATAATGGAAACAATGGTATCTCCATTTCCAAGTGTTTAGTTTATGTGTGTTTTGGTCAAAATGCCTCCATATCTGAAAATAGACCTTATGGTCCGAAGACGAGCTGGTAGAAATAACATGTTTCTTCCATAAAACGGGACAATAGTTTGGTTTACCTGCTGCATGAAAGTGGATATTGTGACCTTAGAAGACTTTCCCGTGTGTGTTGTGTGTCTGCAGAAGGAGAAGATCAGCTCCCATCCTCCTCTGAAGAAGCTGAAGTCCCTGAATGACCTGGATCAAGCACATGATGACCAGGAAATAGCCTTTCTCAAGCTTCAAGTCCTGGAGCAACAGAGCATGATTGATGAGCTGACACGAGTATGTTTTCTTCTTTATAATGAGGATTTCAATGAGCACGTTATTGAACTTTGCATTAATTTGCAGAGTAGGCAGTTGCGGTCATGGAGATTGATCCGGAGCTCATGTGGAAACTCTGTTTGAAAACCACATGATGAGCATCACACTATTAACACTATTAACATGTGAAATGGTTAGAAACTCTGTGAGCATCCCATGATTCCAGACACCATTAGTGAACTGTGTTTGTTTCAGTGTTGTGTTCATTTAATTTAATTTTTTTTTAAAAGAGGAAAGAAAATAAACTCAGCTGTGTCGTCTGCTTCTCTGTTGTCTGTTCCAGGACCGAGAAAAACTACTAAGAAAGAAAAGGCATAAAAGAAGTTCGAGGCCAATAAAGGTAAAGAGAATTACATTTGTAGTGAGTGTTCTTAGCTGGTTACAATTATATTAAACCAGTAAACACATTTTGTGAAGGTGTATTTTTTGGAAGCAGAATGCACTTATCGGTTTTGAAATTTCTTTATTCTTGAAAAGCGAGAGTGCATCTTTTGTAAAGATCCTCTCCAACATTATTTGTCTGTTATAAAACAAAGCTATTCAGTCGTGTTACAACACAGAAAATAAGAAAACAAATCTCAAACATTCAGCTTCATAACTGCCAGTTATTTCAAACCATAGACTGAATAAAGCATGGACGTAGTCTCCATGAATCCACCCATAGAGCCATATTAACAGGGTTCATACGGGTGCTTGAAATCCTTGAAAATGCTTGAATTTAAATGTTGTATTTTCAAGGTTTAAAAAGTGCTTGGATTTTGGATAAAGTGCTTGTAAATGCTTGAAATTCTTACTGTATTTGTCTTGCAATCTGACTATATCCATCTATAGACTATAGATAATCACATGTTCAATGTAAAAAATAATGAGTAGCCTATCTGAAATGAAGACCGTTCCTCCTAAAAGTGTAATACCATCGCTGATGGTATGGTTAAGTGAAATCTCCCCCTTTTAGTATGTAAGTACTCATCTTAAACATGCAATTTACAACAGGTGTAAGATACTGGAAAAGCTTGGAAATTTACCTTGAAAGTCTTTGAAAAATGCTTGAATTTGAGCACTGCTAAAGTGTATGAACCCTGTATTCATCATTTCTGATGGATCTTCCTCCTCCGCAGAGGCACATCGTAGTAGACACCTTCTTTGGCTACGATGAAGAGTCGATGGACTCAGAAACGTCGTCAGTGGCTTCGTTCCGGATGGACAGAACTCCTGCTACTCCTGATGAAGACCTGGAGGAGGTGAGAGCCTGCCTCATGTTTGCCACATCACAAGTTAATCACACTTGCAACATTTACAATCACATCAATATCCTGAGGCCATTCTGTTTAAACACACAATCAGACTTATACTGTACGCCAGGGATTCCCAAAGTGTGGTGCGTGGACCCCTGGGGGTCCGTAAGCTGCCACTAGGGGGGGGGGGGGCGCAAGATGAAAAATGTAGTGGTGGTCTGAAAATTACACAATTACATTTTTTTTCCCCACACAATAAAGACGTGTAAATAAACATTTCCTTTGTAAATGTAAAATCCAAAACAGTAATATTAATTAATAAATAAATGCAGGCTATTCAAAATGCACTTCATCTTAAAATGAAGCGTAGAAGAAGCTATCTTCTTCCGTTTTTCCAACCCGTGCTATGATGACGGGGTTGTTTAGCTCCACGCTCATTTAAACTTGCTGCAATTTTTGTTCAACACGGCTCAAAATATTAAAAAATTTTTCCCAACTTATCTGCTTTCTGCCTCTGATCCTGAGCCTGTCATCATCCTCTTTGCTCTTTAAAGTGGAAGCTAGCGCATAACTTTGTTGCATTATATTGAAACTGTGTTACAGATTAATTCAAATGCGAGAGCGCATTGTTGTGATCATGATTATTTAATTATATGTGTGTTCTGGTCATTTGAGCATGATTAAACATGCCGCCTTTAATATGGCTATAAAAAATAGCTTATTGCATTTTGTTTTGAAGGTGTGGGGGATTGGGGGTGCATCAACCCGGTTGGGACATAGAAGGGGGAGCGCGGCTAAAAAAGTTATGGAACCGCTGCTATACGGCAATTAAACTATTGACCTTTCCCTCTGTCCTGTGTGTCACACCAGGGTCTAGCCAACGAGGAGTCTGAGCTGCGTTTCCGTCAGCTGACCCGAGAGTACCAGGCCTTACAGCGAGCCTACGCCCTGCTGCAGGAACAGAAAGGAGGCATTCTGGATGCTGAGATGGAAGCCAAGGTACACACATACTTTATATACATATACTTTATTAAATCACTTCTTGTACTTACAGTCATGTAAAAAATATTAGACAACCTTTTTTTCTTCAATTTCTTGTTAATTTTAATGCCTGGTACAACTAAAGGTACATTTGTTTGGACAAATATCATAACAACAAACATATGTCATAATAGTTTAATTTTAGAGCTGATATCCAGACATTCTCCATGGTTTTCTTGATAATGATTTTGGTTATTCATGAGAAAATCATTGAAAATGTCTAGATATCAGCTCTTAAATGAAACTATTATGATCTATTTTTGTTATTATATTTGTCCAAAAAAATGTACGAAATGTAAGAAATTGAAGAAAACAATGGTCTAATTTTTTTCCCATGACTGTATAACCTCAAGGCTGTAAACTGTACATTTACCACCACAAACACATTTAAAATAGCCTCATCAGTAATGCATTTGATCACTATCAATCACATATATGAATAGACTTATCTTTGGGGTTGTGTCATATGGCTGCTGTGCAGCTGAGGGAATTGAATTTTCACAATTTGATTATCTCTGCTCTCTTTAAAAAACATCCTAACATGTGATCCTAAATCACATTTGTCACATTGTTTTCTGTTAGAATGGTCATAATAGGAAAGTGTTTGTTTATTATGTTTCACCTTTAACAAGGAAGATTAAAGAGTGGATTTTTATATAAAAGGGTCAGTACTGTTAAGATATGCAGTGACTCCACCATTATTAAGTACTCCACTGCTGCACATTTGTGACTCCACCTGTGCATCATCAGTACATAATTATAGTTTCAGTTCTTCCTGTCAGAGGAAAGAAGAGATCTTTCCCCTGCAAACTCATTTCATTGTTTGTATTGCAATTTCATTGATAACTACTTTACGCTGGGTTCTGGCTTGGGAGTAAAGTGTTGCTTCTGATATAAAAGGTCAGGGCTGCTGCGGGGTTTTAAAAGGTATTTAAAGGTAGGAAATGAAATTAGCCAAAAATAATGCCATTAAAAAGTATTAAAAAGTAATAAACGCCATCTGACGAGGTGTCACATTTTCGAACCATCTGCCAGTCAAGGTTATTATAGTTAACGAAGAGAGAGAGTTTTAAAAAAACAATATCTAACTGAAACTGTATCGTGTGGTTACAAAACAAACTAAAATTATAGTGAAAATGTCCTTCCTTTTCATCTTTGTCAACTTTTTTCATACATAATCCAGTGTTTCTATTTCCGATGAGTGCGTGTAATCCTGCTTTGTGGGCTTCCAGGAAAAGCGCGAGTGAAATTATCGCAATGACGCCATATTGGCTGTAAAGAGAAACTTCTCAGCTTTCAGAAAACATTGGAATTTTCCAGATAGCGCAAACCGTTTAGTTACTGTGTTATGGTAAAAATGTCACCAGTGCAACACTGTAAACTAGCAGCGGCAGCACACCGTTGCAGAATACATTTGAAATAATAATTTCCCTATCAAATAAACGTATAATTTCTATTATTCTTGTCTTCACTATTCAACACAATCAAGAAAAAAACAAGGCCGCATTGCATCACTTTTGAGTTGGATTTTGTAGTTACTGCAATTTTTATGTCATTATTTCTCTGAAACAAAGCAAAATTGAAGTCTAAAACTTTGTCACAAGATATTGTGTCTAGGTAAGTGCTGCTATAAAAGCAAAAAGTATCAAGTAAGTGTGATATAGGGACTTGATTTGACAAAGTGTTGGAAAAATATTGTGACGGTATTAAAAATGTATTAAAATGTTTTGAATTCAACTCAAGTATTTCTGTATATACTGTTAGAAAAATTGCATGAGGAAACCTTGAAAATTGATAATGTGTCACCGACAGAAAAAATCTGTCACCAACAGAAAAAACCTCACCATTTTTCTGCGCATTCTTTGATGGGGAAATGAAGAGCTGGAGAACGTCCAAGTTCCTCAGTTTAACAAAAGTTTTATTACAATACGTCAAAAAATGTGCACTTTACAGAGATCTCCGGGTTCAAAATTAACTCATGTCCCTGAATACAAACAGACGTGTTTCAGTTCGTGAAGTCTGAACCACGACTCCCTCCCTGGAACCCATTAAAATACTAACATTTGTTTACAAAACATGCTGGTTGATTTCTTCCAGGAAGTACACATACACACTCACAAATGCACATACACACACAGCAAAAACTGTGCACCAATATATCTGGATGTCATTCTTTGTGATTTATAGAATCTTAATCAGTTTAAGCAAATGGAATATATGTAATTAAAGTAATCATAGTTTTCTTCATCAATATTAACACACAAACACAATCAATGTATCAAATCATATTGTCTGACTTAATATAAATGCATAGAGATATTTATTACAGTCAAGGTTTGACCTTTGATAGTGACCTGCGTCACTCACAGAGAACAGAGACAGACCACAGAAGCAGAAATAAAGCATAAAACCATTTACCAATATAGAAAATAATCAATTATTTTAACAATACCCTGAAGATAAAGATGCATGCAATTCAGTAAAAGGGATATTTGCAGCCCAGACAAAAAGGAAGAAAATGCTCCAGGAGCCTTATGCTGCCTGTGCACTTTGGGACAGAAACACAGAACAGATGATACATAATGTATGATGTTGTGATGTGATGTGTGATGATCAGAGGTCCAATAAAGTCCAAGAAGAAAATGTATGTTTATGATGTGATTCAGAGTTCGTCTGACATGAAATGCTCCTTCTGATAATGAAATGAATCAGGATGTTCAGGACAGCACCATTTAATCTGCTGGTGACCAATTCGTCTTATCCCTGCACCACCACAGCAATGCTGTATCTCTTTGTGCCCTGAGGTTGTCTGTCAAGAGTAATTCACATAAGTTCAAGATATCTTCCTGATGATATGCTATGGTCTTGGTCAGTAGTGTTTTTTGCAAAATCCTGCTGACAGACGGAACCAAAGACAGAACTTCCTCAGCAGAGGTTATAATAAAAATGTTGTATTGTACCTCCTGCAATACCAACAACACAGACCCTGAGGGGTTCAGGGACCCCCATCACTTGAGAAAAAGTGCACTAGTGGCTTAAAAATATCTGTTTTGCTGCTGTTTCAGGCCCAAGAGCAGCTGCAAGCAGACGTTCTCAGGTACAAAGCCAAAATAGAGGACTTGGAAAAGGAGCTGACCATGAAAGGACAGGTAGGACACACAAGCAGATGTATGGATGAAGGCAAATTAATATACAGGCATGGAAAAAATTATTAGACCACTTTTTTCCTTCAATTTCTTGTTCATTTTAATGCCTGGTACAACTGAAGGTACATTTGTTTGGACAAATATAATGATGACAACAAAAATAGCTCATACGAGTTTAATTTAAGAGCTGATATCTAGACATTTTCCATGGTTTTCTTGATTATAGCCAAAGTCATTATCAAAACAACAAGAATACAAACAAAACATATACAAATTAGCAGCTCAATCTTAAGAAATTAACTTGTGTTGCAGATAGTGGCTATGTTTGATCTAGTGTAGTAATTAATCACTTTTTACTTGACTCCTAGCACATGAAATATGTTGTATATGCTCTTTTTAATAACAAAAAACCTAACTTATATGCAAAATATACAACCAGATTTTGTATTTAATGCATCAACTGTCCCTGTGCTCCACCAGGACTCCAAATGGGTGGAGGAGAAGCAGCTCTTCTTACGGAGGAATCAGGAGCTGTACGATAAGGTTAGACTGTATTCCTTAAAATGAAACAGTTTCAGTATTAGCAGTAATGTGCTGCCCACTGCTCCTTGCATGGTGTGTTTACTTGTGTGTAAAAAAAGGAGGGGTTAAATGCAGAGGTTGAATTTCCCCATTGTGGGATTAATAAAGTAATCTTCTTCTTCTTCTTCTTCTTCTTCTTCTTCTCTATTACTTTAAATATCATTACAATTGCCTAAAAAACTGTGATTTTTCATCATTTACATAACGTTTTGTAGCGTTTCTTCTACATTTGGTTACCTCCTACATATTCCTTTCACATTATTAATTCTTTTTTTTTTTTTACTTTTTTTTAATGGGATTTGCAGATGAGTACAACTGTATTAAAACATACAAAGAGTAAATTAGTCATTTTTTCTTATAGAAAAAACAAACAAAAAACAAAAGTGATCATGGAAGTATTGCTGATACATTATTTATTCTGACTCTCTGTGGTTTCAGGTGGAAAAGCTGGAGTCAGAGAGCAGTCGGGCGCAGCAGGAGCTACAAGACTCCAAAGACCAGAATGAGCTGTTGGAGTTTAGGATACTGGAGCTGGAGGTGAGTCACAAACAGCGTCCTACCATGTTTTTGTTAAAGTGTCTATGTTGAAATCTCGTCAAGTTATCCATTCAGCCGTGCAGACAGGCGGCCCGCCCGTGTGCCAGTCAGGCTGACAGACGGCTGACAGTGGGCTTTGTGTTGTGTCAGTGCTGCAGTGCAGATAGTGACGGCAGCTTGTTGTGGCTGATGCTGCCATCTAGTGAGCAGTGAGGGAACAGGTAGCTCAGATGTGCTCAGAACAGTCTTGAATGAAAATAAAATCTTAATTCTAATTAAAGACCTTTGTAGTAACCACGTGTTTGTCTGATATTTCTTCAGATGGCAGCAGCAATTTGTCTCAAATATGGTTTTTAGCATTTTCACGGCTAAACAAAGCAAAACAGCACCACCTACTGGAACTTTAACATCATCATCTGAAATAAGCGATATATACAGTACACAATAAATTATAAAGTTTATTTATGTCAGTAATTCAATTAAAAAAGTGGAAAATCACATTATGTAGATCCATTACACACAGAATGAAACATTTAATGTTTTAATTTATTTAATTTCTTAAATTTAATGGAAGACCTCAAATTAAGTGTCTAAAAAAAAATGTAATATTACAAAAGACCAAATTTTATTTGCTTTGAACCTTTTGTATTCCTATTTATACTGTTATACATGCATTTGAGCATGAAATATGTTAAGTTACTGCACTGTAAACATATTTAAAATTGCAGTTTCATCATATCTGGTTAAGTGCACGGTCCTATATGTGGCCCTGTGGTAGTGTCGATGAAAAATTGTGGCCCCCTCCAGTATTTAAGTTGCCCATCCATGTTCTAATGTATTGAGATGCACCTGTAAGTGGAAACAAGGACTGATTCAGGGAATTTAGTTTGGCTTTAATTGTCAGCATTGATTTTAAACTCATGATGAGAGTTTGAGTTACAGTGTTATTTGTATAACTAAATGTATACTTGTGTTGTCTTAGGAGCGTGAGAGGAGGTCCCCCCCATTCAACCACCTGAGGATGCATCCCTTCTCTGAGGGAGTCAGCGCCCTGCAGATCTACTGTATGAAGGAGGGGGTCAAGGTACGCTCTCTGCTTTAATTATTATGATTAACCCAACCTTCATTTTCCTTCTTCAGTTACACATAAGCCAAGTTCACATTTGGTATTAACATGCATCCTGGGTGATCTGATCACAGATGGACAGCTCTAAGTAGAGGCATGAACACAACCCTAAACTACATTATAAACAAGTTTAAACATGGCTCAAAAGTTGTTGTTTTTTGTTTGTATTTATGTCATATTTGAACAACAATAACCAGAACATGCTTTGACCTCTGCATCACCACATACCTTCTACATGCTGTCAGCCACTCCTGTTTGTATTCCAGACCTCTTGGCTGCACCTAATGGGAGTTTTTAGTTTTTGATGTCACACTCAACATGTTATAGTGTAAAGAACTTTTTGATTTCAAGTAAAAGTTAAATGGTAAATGCCTTTTTTTTTAATGCTCCTGATAGAGTTTTACTGTGTTTTCTTTACAGGACGTGTGCATACCAGATCTCATCAAACTTCTAGATATCCTGGGAGACAATGGGGTAATTAATAGGGAATTCAGCAGATCGACATGTGATGATAAAACAGGCCCATTATTATTATTATTATTATTATTATTGGAATGGAAATAATGTGTTTCTTGTTCTTTTGTATAGAACTTGAGAAATGAAGAGCAAGTGGCCATTATTCAGGCCAGCACTGTTTTGTCACTAGCAGAAAAGGTACGTTTGCAAACCGCATCATGTCTCCTCTGATGAACACAATGAAATCAAAACACACAGAGGAGTGTGTGCTGTGCTGACTCGTGTTTGTTGCCCTCTAGTGGATTCAGCAGATCGAAGGCACGGAGGCAGCACTGCACCAGAAGATGATGGACCTGGAGATAGAGATGGTCAGTCACATGAATTGAAGATTTTAACAAAGATTATAGTGATATGACTATAGCACATAGATCCTAATAGTAAAATATTGGTTTATATGAAGTATTATGTCATATACTATTCTGCCCTACACAGCCTAACTGCAGTAACTACATTTTTGGTCAAAATTTAGTTATAACTAAAAATGAACTCCTTGATGTCTGTTTTATCTTGTGAAAAAGTTTTAGATTTCAATTTTGCTTTATTTCAGAGAAATAATTATTTAAAAAAAACACAAAATCCAACTCAAAACCAAGCAGTAATTGCACTTACCACAGTCTGCTTTGTGTATATATATATATATATATATATATATATATATATATGTATATATATATATACACTAATTTAAACATAAAAATAATTCAAAAATTATATGTTTATGTGAAAGGGAAATTATTATCTAGATAGTTATGAAGTAAAAAAGTAAGATAGAATTATCTTAAGACTAAAATATAACATTTCTTTATAATAAGTATAAAATACACAAATCTTTGAATAGAATTGTTAAACACTTTTAAATAAATTTATATCAAAATCAATTTGAAAATGTTTACTCACTGAAAACAAAATATAAAAGCTGAAAGAAGACAACAACATTGTTGTTACTCCACCCTGTTTATGCATTACTATTAAAACTTTTTTCAGCAATGCAGTAACTACGTTTTTGGGGTCAAAGGTCAAATAAATCATCATGATTTTTTTAGCATAAAAATTACATCATCAATACATGTAGAAATAAGTGTCATAGTGACATATAAGTCTTTTCTTTAACCTTTTGCGTAGTTACTGCAGTTAGACTTTGTAGGGCAGAATACATCTTGAGGAATATGTTACTACTGAGTTGCAAAAAAGAAGAAATAAACTTTTCTTAAACATTTTTTTCTTCCCTTAACATTGTACAGGAGATGTTCTGTAAACAGAAAGGATATCTAGAAGAGGAGCTGGACTACAGAAAACAGGCTCTGGACCAGGCCTACATGGTACGTGTGTTTGTGTGTCATTTTATCAAGTCAAAATAATTCCACAGTCAAACTGTTGGTACTCAATTCCAATCTGGGGACAAATGTCCAGGTCCTCAAGATTTATAATTTATTCTACAGGTTACAGGTTGTTGTTTTTTTTTTTAGATTTTCAGGTTTTAGGTTTAAGATTAGAATCATAACACGGTTAGATGAAGTGTTAGCGTAATACATGTAGTAGTTATGGTTAAGGTTAATCAATAGAAAGGTGTGCATATATTCGTATGTATCAGAAGTAACAACAGTCCTTTTTTCTCCTCCCGACAGCAAATCCAGGAGCTGGAAGCAACTTTATACAACGCCCTGCAGCAGGACAAGGTGCTTCATGTCTCAACACATTACAGACTCAGTGTTTACAAAAACTACTGTACATTCCACACAAAAAAACAGTTACTGGGTAAGATCACAGCGTCATGTAACACATCAGTACTGGCCACATTTATGCCATCTAAAATACTAAAGCAGTGAGGCTTCAGAATGAAGACATCTATTTAAATGTCAAGAAATGTGCCTTTGACATTCATCCTTGTGATGATGCACATTTAACTTATCTGGAACATCTGTGCCATTTACATGGAGTTCACATGACCACTTTACTGGATCATGCATTTGGCTACGTGTGTGCATGTGTGTAACTGTTAGAGGTGAGGAAAAAAATCGATACAGAATAGTATTGCAATATTTTGCGTGGCAATATTATATTGATTCATGGCTGCCAACAATCGATATTTAGCGCCTGATGGCCGTCAGTTTTTCCACAGGTTTTTTTTTCTAGAGGCTGTAGTTGGCTCACTTTTAGGCATATACTGGAGATACTGGTATCATATAAAACTAGAAGATCTAAGGAATCTATAGGAACCATGTCAGGATATCGTGTTGAGAAGTTGTAGAAATAACGCTGCAAAGTAAGATTTTTTTGTTACATTCATAAAAAATTCAGAGCAGTGAAGCTTAAAGTTGAGGAAAGTTTGATAAAATGCTGCAGTTGTTGTCGTCCATACATGTTTGATATCAGTTCAGTTCAGTTTGACTGGATACTTTGTTGGTCAGTCTGTGGGTTTGACTCTCATTGTGGTGAAATAAAAAGATTGAAGTGAGATGAATAGACTGAGAATTTTCCTTTAATTAACAAAACAATTCTTGATTGAATTTAATTTAAAGTTAAATCACAATATATTGTATCATAATACTCACCATATCGCTAAATGCTTAAAATCACAATAATATCGTATCGTGACTCAAGTATCGGGATAACATCGTATCGTGGGGCCTCAGCTGATTCACACCTCTAGTAGCTTTTCATCTCTCTGTCTGTATATCTGTAGCTAATCTTTGATACTACTGGACCAATCACACTCTGCACATTAAGGACTGTATGCTGTCATTGATTGAGGCTGCTTCAGTTACATAGCAAAGGCATTTCTGGCAAACGGTCAAGCTAAACACAAGCCTTCGTGGTCTGTCGCAGGCCACATTTATGGAAGAACAATCACGTTCCAACATGACCAGAAATGAGTGTGTTGAGAAGTGTCTTTTCTTTAAAATCCATCATCACTGTGTCTTCTTCCTCCAGGTGATAAAGTACGGCGAGCCTCTGGATGAGCTGCAGAAAGACGAGCTGCGGACGGCGGTGGAGAAGCTGAGGAGGCAGATGCTGAGGAAGAGTCGAGAGTACGACTGCCAGATCCTCCAGGAGAGGATGGAGCTGCTGCACCAGGCACACCAGGTGTGTGTGTGTGTGTGTGTGTGTGTGTGTGTGTGTGTGATGATAGAGCTCTGAATGGAAATAGAGTTGTATGTTTTATTTGTATGTGTGACATCTCATAGAGATAATCAGCCCCTCAACGAAACACATTTCTAATAGTTTTCTCTGTGATTATTTGCAGAGAATTCGTGACCTTGAAGACAAGACAGAAATCCAGAGGAGGCAGATTAAAGACCTGGAGGAAAAGGTAGGCCACGTGTATTATTGTTAATATAAGTTAATAAGTTAATATGTGCATTAATTAAGCTTAAACACAAACAATGAAATTCAGCCATTGTGCCTCACTATGGGTATTTTTGACTTTTTAATGTTGTGGCTGTGCTGATGCACATATTATATATTTTGGCTTTTTTTTTTTTCTTAATTTGGTACTTCAACTTCAGCTTCTCTATTAGGTCTATAAAATGTATGTGGGTAAAATACAAACAATTTCTGATCCCCTGACCATAACAGCACAAAAACATGCAGTCTGTTATATCAGGCTTTCAATCTAGATGATAAGATAAGAATTGTATAAAAAAAAGTATATAAAAATGTTTTATGGCAGTTTTTGACAAAGACATTTTTTGCCCACTAAGGACATCAGATCAACGTTTTTATTGAGGCATAAGGGTTAAAGATGAGTACAAGCAGATTAGATTATGGATTTGTCAGCGTGAAGTCTGCAGAATCAATTTTAAATCAAATTTTTAGTGTTATTATTTTCGCATTATTTATAGGAAACCGCTCTCGTAAATATCTTAAAAAGTTACAGTAAAATAATAATAATATTCAGAAGTATGGTTTCCTAATGATAACTATCCAGTGTCCCTGTGCAGTGACCCCTTTCTGTCTCTGCTGTTACTAACATGTCTTGAGTGCTCCTCTAATTCTCTCACTTCCTTTGTCCCTTCATCCCTTTCTCTCGTTCTTTCTCCAGTTTTTGTTTCTGTTCTTGTTCTTTTCTCTTGCCTTTATCCTTTGGCCTTGAAGTCTTTGGCGTGTCCTGTAGCAGAGGTGAGTCCTGAGGGCTTTGCAGTAGGAAGTTCAGACCGCCGCCGTCTCTCTTCTGGACCTCGGTCAAATACTTTTCCGTGAAAGCAGAACCTGCACAGCATGTGTTTTGGCTCTGTGCAGCCACCAAAGTAAAAGCTGGGAATACTGCTGCTGCAGAGCCTGAAATGGCTCAGGCAGCGTTATTAAGACTTCTTGATCTGGGCTTCTGACCTTCAGAATAAAAGCATGAAACATATTATTATTTTGCAAAATAGTTTTAAAGTAATCTGATTTGGTGTGAACTTGTTATACCTAGTAAATAACAATAAATTTGATTGAAAATAATACCCCTAATTAAACTGTACTGCAAATCAGCCAGTGATAGAGCATACAGTCATGGAAAAAGATATTATTTGGTACAACTAAAGGTACATTTCTTTAGACAATTATAATTATAACAACAAAAATAGCTCATAAGAGTTTAATTTAAGAGCTATTCTAGACATTTTCCATGGTTTTCTTGATAATGATTTTGGTTCATTTGGTAGCTCTTAAAATAAACTCTTATGATCTATGTTTGTTGTTATCATTATATTTGTCCAAAATGTAAAACATGTACCTTTAGTTGTACCAGGCATTAAAATGAACAAGAAATTAGAGAAAATGGGTGGTCTAATATTTTTTTTTCACGACTGTAATTTGTATAGTAAACTCTAAACAAAGTATGTGCTAAAATACTTCTCTTGGCCTGTACTTAATCCTTACCATTAGATTTAATTTGTCTTAAAAGGGAACTACAAATTGTAAAGTGGTTGCTGTATGTTTTTTCCCCCCACAGTTTGACCACTGCGAGGCTCACTGCTTCCAGAAGCAAAAATTATTTGACCCTGGTCTGCTCACTGTTATTTCCCTCCTACACATTAACTTGCTTCAACTTGCCCTCATTGAGAAATATTCAACCTTCGTTCCTTCTTTGTCATTACACTCTCAGCATCTTTCCACTAACTGTAGGCATTTTTGATAACGTTCATGTTTAATTCTTCCATTTTACACCAGCATATCATTTTTATCGAATGGTTTCCAGGCAGCAGACCGTGTCATCAGCATCGCTGTCTCTCCCTCTCTTGTTTGTTTGTTGTCATCATTTGGCCTTTAACCCATGTTTTTTTTTAAATTTTTAAAAAAATGATGCAAACAGTTTTTGTGATTTGTAAAATGTTTCACAGATAGAATCAGTTGTTGTTGTTTTTTCAGCCACTAGGGGGCAGAGCAGCAAGCTATGAAAACAACACCGACATATAATCACTTAAAAAGTTGTTATGGCTAATGTGTTCGCAAACAGTTTACCTTTTAACACATATAGGAAATATATCGCACCAGTAGTTGTTGCCTGTTGGCTCCAGTTTGGTCTCCACCAGCTCCTGAGAACAATATATTTAGCCGATAAATGCTAGTTGTTAACTTCGTGAGATATAACAGCTACTTGGGGTTACAACCAAGCTGCAACTTCCAGGTCAGAAGAGTGAAGACAATACGAAAATGCCTAAAACTTGCATTCTCTTTAATGGCCAGCAGGGGGCAGCTCCACTGGTTGACAAGAAATTAGGTGCAGAAGTCTGTGAGACAATGAAAACCCTACTTCTTACTTATATTTTACCTCAGTAAAGACTTTTCTAATGTGTTTATGCCAATTAAGACATGTCAACACAGGAAGGGAGGAAGCTTAAATATACTTTTACAGATTTGCTGAAACAAAAACAAAAAAATGTGCAGTGTTTGTTAAATTAGCTTGACACAGTACTTTTGACTGCTGTAATTCATGGTGACTCCTCTCTCTGTCTCTCAGGTGGTGTGTCAGCTTGGAGATCTTGTTTGTGACTGCAGTGTTATTTATTTTCTGGACAAGTGTGGAACAATGTGCGTAGCAGTGGCTGCTAGTGTCATAACATCAGTGACTGCTGTCAGTGTAGGTGGATTTGTCGTGTGTTGGCCTTGGACGTTCACACTTCGGATTTTATTTGTTTTATTTTATTTTTAACGGGGGTGGGGTGACTCACAATACTGCCCAGGATGGCTTTTTTTTTTTTTTTTTTTAAGCGGTGTTGGACATTAAACGTCTCTCCAAACAGCTGGGGGAATTGTAACAGGCTGCAAGAATGACACACATTAGAGAGACACTTATATTAGATGCAGACACACACACATATACCTACATGCACACGGTTTACGGACACGCATGCATATACAGACGCATGCAGATGCAAACACACGCTTTGACAAATCCAAACCAAAGCCTGGGAAATGTTCTCTCTGCCATGCAGGGTAATAATATGTCATTCATCACCGTTTAGCCACAGTGGGCATATAAAGAGACAGAAAAACTCATAGACAAGAAGGCAAACAAACCACCGGACCACAACTTCTCTTCTTTTTCTCTTCTTTCCTTTCCAAAAACCCCAAAAGACGTTCTTCATGAATGCAACCTCTTGGTGATATAGAGGCGAGCCAACTCAGGGCCCATGATTGCAGAGGCCAGTACTGGTCTCAGGTCAGATTATAAAGAGGAGGTGTCACCAGCCGGCCTGCCCCTCGCTGTTCATAGGATGGTGCTTACACAAACTGCTTGGACTCTCCAGAGATTATACCTGGAAAAAGACCGAACTACACCGCAGAGACTGTCGTGTAAAGACACTGAAAGGGGGATACAGGACACTCAGGTTGACACGTCTTCACAGGACAATTAAAGACTTGAGAGGTAAAAAGAGAAAGACAAGGTGACAGGGGGAAATGGCTCTCTGATCCAGCTCCACTCAACTTGGATCTCCACAGATTGTCAAACCGCTTCTTAATTCTTTTCAGAAACCAGCAGACTGTAAGATACTCTCTGGTTATCTTTCTTTCTTTTTTACAGCTCAGATACTGTGTCCCAAGATTTCCACTGAGAGAAACATCCCTATCCTGTACTGTAATATATACATTTGTTGATATGTACATGTGTCTGAATTATTTCATGTATTCTCCCCTTTTATTTCTGTGAATAGTTGCACTTTTATTTTAATCTCTGAAGCAGCTTGAACAGTTGATGTAGTTTATAAATGACTCAAAGGGGTATACATTGCTCTGTTTTATTGTGGTGACGGCTGCAAAGATGAATTTTATTTCCTTGAAAATTATAACAGAAAAATTGTTGGAATATGAATGTGGAATAATGAAATATTTGCGTCCATCTTCCTTTTTCCTCCCTCAATCACACACAGTATACTCTATTCATCTACTCTCTAACAATGTGTTGCTCTGGTTGACCAGCAGGGGGTGCTGGTTCTACCTGAGCAACTTTCAATTTGCCCTTTAAAGTTACATTTATCTTTTCACAAACCTGTAAATATTTTTCAGATTACCTTGCAGTATATGCTCATTAACTCTGGCCAGATGATTGGACGGTATAAATTTAAATCTAACTGAGCAAGTCCTTGAAACCATACGATCACATATGTCGTTTGTTCTTACCCTCAAATATGACCCACAGGAGCGTTTTCAAAATAAGAGCACTTCCTGGTTGCAGGAGATCAACACGTCCTTATACTAAACGTGATGCCCACTGTAACGTTAAACTACTTCCTAATGTCAGGGCAAACAAGTACATGGTTAGGTGTTTAGAAGATAATTAAAAAAGGAAAATAAATGCACATTACTGCCAGAAGTGAGATAGTTAAGTAACTGATGTAACTACTGGAAGTGAAGAAGTTCTGTGGGCAACGTAAAGAAAGATGCATAGAAATTGTGGTTCATCAAATATTACTTATAATTGTTTACAATTGCTAGTCTCCTTGGTCCCTACGTGGACCTTGTGGTTCTTTATACTCTGTTTTCTTGCTCTTCCATTTCCTTTTAAGCTCGGGCCACACTGCCTGCGTGAGCAGCGCATGACAGCTACCTCCCTGAACTACTGCCGCTAGTACGCAGCGGTGTCCACAGAGTCAGCGTTTCTGCTGCTGTGCTGCTGTGGTGCTGCAGGCCATGTACACTGAGTTTGCCTTGAATAATTTGCATGAATAATAGAATGTATAATTTAATTTCTACTGCTGTATTTCCATAGTTAAAAGCTACTAATTTATGGAGCTGTGCAATTCTCTGCAGAATAAAACTTCTCTTTCAGAATAAAAGCCCTGTGTTATCAAATTAAGGGATTATGTCTACATAAATATTACGCGGCTTTTATTTTGAAATGGTAACAGAAGGTGTTGAGTTAAAAATACTTTTTATTACCTGGTACATATTCTACACATGTAGACATTGCAACAGCAATGTAAGGGTAAAGTTGCTCATATGATGTCATTATGACTGTCAAAATATAATTTCACTGTGTATTTTTTTGAGAAGCGCTCCAAAATGCAGGCAGTGTGACCCAAGCTTTAAACCCCGTGATGTCACTTCCCCCTTGGCACCCTTCATAACTTCCACAACCACCAGAGGGCGCCACTATCTACAAACGTAAATGTGGGTTGTAATAAGCTGCTGTACAAACGACACATGAGGTTGCATTTTGGGGCTGACAATCTAATCAATTATACCATGAATGTTTCCTTGATAAATACATTTTTCATGACAGGAAAAAAAAATCCCGATCACTGCAGGTTCTCTGTCTTATCCTGTTTTTTTTACTAACAGAAACGTCTTTGATACTAACAACCCTCTTTTACAAAACGCAACTTGCCACATCCCCAAAAGTGAAACAGGAGAAAGTGAATGCAACACTACACCTGCTCCACTTCTCTCCTGTCCAGTCCCTGCAATATTTACTAGTGTACTGTGCTTGTTTCCTATGTACCTGAGCTAGTGTATCTGCCATCATAGCACCCCTCTGGCTCCATTCACAGGTCTAGGGTATCCAAGCATCTCATTACATAGCGGACAGTAACTATGACCCACTCTATTCACTTTACCAGGGGAACAACTGAGACTATTTTTGTGCAAACTCAGCTAACTAGCAGTTGCCTTAAATGCACTTTCCCCTTTTTTCCCGCTTGTATGTTCCTTTAAAACGATTATTTTTTCAAGCGGTTTATTTTATCATGTAATGAAATGTACATTTTTTGTCTTTATTTCACAGAGGATTTTTTTTTATCTTTAACTCGTCTGTCTTCCAGCGAGAATTTAACCCCTCCTCCTGCTTTCGTCTAGATTATTAAAGAAACAGAAAAAAGGAGTAATGCTGTAAAAAAAAATAAAAAATAGAAACACATGGCCTTTGACCTGAAAGGATAAATTGTCTTCTTTTCACATCATTATTACAGGTATGCTTGGTAAGAGTTTTGTGGCGAAGGTGAGTATTTTGAACCATAAGTAAAATATATTTACTTCTCTAAGAAATCAGTCTCAACATAAGCCCATTTAAATCATATCGCACAATTTTCTTCAGGAAATGGAGTTGTATATGTTAACATTTTAATTTTTCAGAGCACTTTACAGACTTACATTTCATATTGTCTTAAAGGTTGGTATTGAAGGATATTAACTGACCTTGGAAACAGCAGTTGACAAAACAATCTCCTGTTCTGAAGCTTTTTATTGATTTAAAATCCTCAGCGACATGGCTTTGTTTTTGTCATCAACTTTCTCCAACGTCAAGAATGAACTTTCAGTCTTTTGTTTTTCTGTGCTGTCTTTGTTAACAGGATTTAATTGTACATTATGCACCATTTTATAGTTTGTGTTGCACCTTTTTTCTGACTCCTGTCAGCGTCTATTCACGGCTGTCATCAGTTGTTTCTGCTAATGGGGTTCTGCTTTGTTCAGGTCAGGAAGAGGGAAATAGGTTTGAGCTGCGGCTGGTGTTGGTTATGCTTCCGTCTGATTTGCACTGCACATGTTTCATTCAAAGGACAGAAATAGCAAACTGTAGTCAGTGCCAATATGTATTTTTCTGATGCAGATCTGAAGGATTTCGTCATGTAAATTTCATTATTTTCTGTGATGATTTAAAGGTTTTTCAGAAGCTCATTCATAAAAACAGCTCAAGCAATCAATGATCAAACACCTTTAGTTCTACAGCTCCTTTCATTCAGGTGAGTGCAGTTTAAAGTGCTTCACAGATGACAAATTGAATATAACAGAGAACAAGAAAAATAATTTAAAAAAAAGTAACAATTAGACCAGTTCATGCAAGTGCACTGGTCTCTAATTGCATTTGCATAGAAAATAAATATTAAAAAGATATAATGAATTACAAAAAAACATTTGAAAGCTATATAAAAAAGTAAAAAAAAAAATTACAATACAAAAATTAAAAAAATATAAAATATGTGTATGAAAAAAATAACAAACGCTAGATTAAAAACAAAAAAGATAAATAAAGTCAAAATAATAATAATAATAAAATAACAATTAAAAAGTAAAAGATTTTACAGCATGAATACAATAAAGTAAGTGAATTAAATCATGTAAATAGTCTCTATAAACTATTATTACTTACATTTACATGTAGTCATTTAGCTTTTATCCAAAGCGACTTACAGAAAAAGGGAAACAATCAAGGTTTTAAATTTAGAAATTTCAGGCCTTCCAGCTGCTCTCAGATCCTCAGACAGACTGTTCCAGCAGTTCAGAGTGGAACACCTAAAAGCTGCCTCACCACAGGAAGTTAGTCCTGCACTTTGGAACAACCAACATACTCTTGCCAGACCTGGGAACCATAAAACCTTTCTTCAGTAGTCTGACGGGCTGGACAGCAGGACACAGAGCAGGGTCAGTCCAGGGTAACAGTCTGTCTTTTCACTTTAGACTGTCCTCGCCAAGCCAGCAGAGAAACAAGGGTTGAGCCAGGTTTAGTGTCGTACACCAGTCCTGCCAAAGGATGTCTGTCATAAAAGCTATCTGTCGTCCTCTCTGCACCCACACAGAGGTCAGTCTCAGAGGTTACAGTGTGCACTCACTGAATAACTGCTTTATAAAACTTAGTTTGCCTTTTTTTCCCCTCTGCACTCATTGAATTGCTCTTTTCTCAGTCACTGAACACATAATCCTTGCTGACATATTTGTTGTCTGCAAATAGAAGCAGCTTCCTCTGCAGAACATCCGCTGTAGATGCATTTTCAGCACAGAGCTTCAGCTAAAACCCTTCTGACACAACTCAGAAAAGGGTGGATGGTTTCAAACTCATTTTTAAAATTATGAGTCATAGTGTATGACATGAAAAACCCTGTGTCATTGTGTGTTAGAAAGCCTGCTTAGTTGTAAAGGATACCAAATTGAAACATATCACAGTACATCCTTGGAGGCTCTTTAACCTTATTTCAGCAGCAGCTGGTCAGCAGCCAAACCATCCCAGGGCGGATGCAGCTGCCCAGGCTGCTCTGTTCAGCTGCTTAGCAACACTCAATTGATGGTTCATACTCCTATTAACCCTCTAGTAGGAAAAAATGTTTGAAGTTTTTTTTTTGTCTTAAAATAGACTAAATGAACATAATCTGAAGAAAGTTTTTTGGGTTTGTTGCCCGTAGGCAACATTGTACCATAACGGTGCACAAGTGAAAAAGAACGTTTTTAAAATTAAATTTAACATCATTTATTTAATAAATGTGTAAAAGATTTAGTAGCTTCAACAGGGTACAATACATAACATTTTAAATTTAAAAACATCATAAAAGGAACTTTTTTAACCGGTTTCTTGTCTGAATTTTCCCTGTGGGCAACATTGTACCATTGAACCAACGACCCATTGAAATGAATGTCTTGAACAGTCTTAGTGTATGAAACTATCAAAATTGAATGTTTTCTCACCTATCAGTAGGAATATATATTTTTTTCAGATGGAAAACGGCCATCTGTTTTTTTTTTGCAAAATGGCAAAGTTGTTTCCTTTGGAAAAGTCTGCAAAATAGTTTTTATATGGCCTCCTGGAGATCATGTGACAAATTAAAGCATTGCTAGTGGTTCCCTATTCCCTACTCCCTACTCTTCCCTGTTTTTAAAAGTATCGCATCACTCAAAAACATGCATTGTAGAAATTTGACAGGCCAAAAATGGGTATGTTGCCTGAGGGCAGCACTGTACCACAGAGGGTTAAATATGTGAGACTGACAACTCACTTGTTAGCTTTTTCATCTTTTTACTGCAGCTTTAGTGAGAGAAAATATGAGCATCATAGAGTAAAAGCAGCAGAGGCGTGTTTCCTGCAGCTTTGACTGTTCTGCTCTCATTTGGCTGCACCTGGCTCATCCAAGCGTCCAAAAAAAAAAAAAAAAAGAATCCTGAATGTAAGCCATTGTTATTTTACTCTCCTGATCATCCTGTGCATGTTGCCAAAGCTTCGCTGCTGCTGCGGCACACTGCTGTTTTACTGCACCTTGCTGCTGTGAATAATGAATGGAAAAGTTTATAGTCGCTGTTTCTCAGTTTCTAAAAATATACACTAATTAACTGGTGTTACTCAGGGGCCAGAAGAAAAACAGTTAAAGTGAAAATGAGCCAAGGAGAGCCACCAAAGGCAGGTGTGAAGACATGGAGTTGTATCCTGTAACTCAGTGATTCTTAAAGTGGGGGATCCCCAGGGGGTCCCTGAAAACTTTCACATTCATTCAGTTAACTTATCATGAATTAATCAATATGTATTTATTTTACAACATGCTTCATAGTTTAAGGAATTATACAACCCAGATTCCAAAGAAGTTGGGATATTGTCTAACACATAAATAAAACAGAATGTGATCATTTGCTTATCCTTTTGGCATATTTCATTTATATTTATATGTATATTTAATTTTGTTTATTTGATTGATTAATTAACTGTACAAAGACTATATATTTTATGTTCAAATGTATGGACTAGACAATTCTGATTTCGATGCATTTTGTTTTAATTTTACACAGTCTCAACTTTTTGGGGAATCTCGGTTATATTTTAAATTTCAAATCTATAATGAACAATTCTATAACTTTAATAATATTTAAACACATATGACTTATATCTTTTAAATTCATTTCTCTTTTGTTTATATATTTTTACATAATTAAGTTTTAAAAATCGGCTACAGGATATACTTCGTGTTTAACCATGTGTTTTAGTAATTGCATACTTGCCTTTGGGCAATGTGTGTTACTGGAGGTTTTCACTAGAGGGCGCACCAGAGAAGACCAGATAAAAAATTGTAATAACTGTTCCTACACTGTCCCTACTGTTCATGTGTATATTGCACCTTGCGGACTCGTAGCATTAATTTTAGGTGAGGTGCACAACTAATAATCCAAACGGACGCAGGACGTGAGAGGCAGCCACCATGTGCACAGAATCACGTAGCTAACAGCAAATATATCTCCAGACTAAGTGGGGTCCTCGGCTGAATTTTCTTTTCTTTTTTTAAACCTCAGATATTATTTAACTGGTAAACTGGCTGAGATATTAAAACCCTGATTTAAAAAAAAAAAAACATTACAGAAAACAAAAGTTTTGCAGTTTGAGTATCAGATATCTTGTATTTATACTGTATTGAATTTAATGTACAGCGCTAAAGGATGCAAACCATTGCATTGTGCTTTTATTATCGTTCCAACTTTTTTGGAATTATGGTTTTTCAAACATAGACTTACTGTATGTATAGGTGAGCTGTGAGATTAAACATGATTATGGTTGTTAAGACAGTAATTATTTTGTCTTTTTTAATTTAATTTTAATCTTTTATCTAAAGGGTAAATTGGATTTTGATAAAATAGATTTTTCAGTATTTGGCTATCTTTGGTGCCTGCCAACCCACTAACTGAAATAAGGCCACTGAGTCATTTTTGGGGGGCTGCCTATCAGAAAACATGGGATTCAACAAGCCATTGAGACTTGGCTACCTTCCCATGTCACATGAAGACTCATCAGAAGGTATGTCAGTGCAATGTTTTTTAGACAGAGGATGAAAACGGGTATAGTCAAACAAAATAATATATATATATATATATATTTAACATTAAAGCATGTAAACATGTTTTAACTGAAAGCAGGAACCTGAAAATGAAAGTAATATATCCCCTTGAAGAAAGGTGCACTAATGCAGAACCAGCTTAGAACTTGTCAGACCTTATGTATTATCATTTACCATTTGAATTAACTCCGATTGACTTGTCTGTGGAACAGTGGCCCACTTACCCACTTCTTCAAAGGTCTCACTAGCCGTGAGGCCTTTTGTGCCAAATCCATGAAGACTACTGAGGGTGAATTCACCAAACTCGGTCCTATCTGCCATCGTTCCCTCATGCCTGGATGAACATGCACTTAAGCCGGTGGCTACATAAGAGTTGTTGTCCTATGGGGGAGATTCATTTTACTAGCCAGTCTACCTTGCATCCATTTTTAATATGAAGATGGGGTATAGTCTCCTGCTTTGTTCCAGCATTGTTGCTGTCATTGCTTTAAAAGCCTCATTAGGTGGGGGCAATATCCTGTTAGTGAGCTTCTTGTAAACAGCCCTGTCACAGGATGTCATTTAAAATGGTGCAATGCCAAATCTTTGGTCATAATTTGCTTTTAAAAAAATCATATCAGACAACCCATCATGTATTCTGAATGCATTTCTTTCTTTATGATCACGTGTCTAGTTTGACAGGTTGAAAAATCCACCCAAAAGAAACAAACAACTGACTGAATGTTTTTATGGTTTGCAGCTATCATGACATCACCGACATTGAAAGCCAGACAGTGTGAGCTGATGGCTCCACTGCCTCCCAGTCAGTCTGCTCTTTCCAGACCACAGAAAACATCTGCACTAGCCTTTGAGCACTGTCCTTGTTCTCTCACATAATATTCAATTCTCTTCAAGTCATCTGGACTGGTTGGTGTATGAATGTGTGGCGAGCCAAAACACGAAGTGGCTGCATCATGGGTGTAAATGTAAAAAATGCTGTCAGTTTTTTCTTGTTTTGTCCCCCTTCTCTCAGCATTATTTACTGTCTAAGCACAAGTAGCACGCTGAAGGAGAGAAAGACAGGACAGACCGCTCTAAAACACAGAGACTCACCATAGAATTACAGTGGCAGGGAATTTTAGTGGGCTCCTGGCATCTCCACAAACCTTGATGCTTTAATCACATTCATGTGAGGGGAAATTTCTGCTGGCCTGACAAGTTGCTGAGCTAGATTCCAACAGAGCCACAGGAACTGCGACAGTAGTACTCAGCAAGGAATGTGTGGAAATAGAGCTACTTATCATATTTTACTCAGCTTCAGTCCCTCGAAAATACTCCACTAAGCCATCTTTTCAGAATATAGTGCTTGATCACTCTTTTTACGCTCTCTCTCTCTCTCTCTCTCTCTCTCTCTCTCTCTCTCTCTCTCTCTCTCGCTCATGCATTTAATCTCATAGACTTTCACTGAATGTCAATAATGTAAAAAATAAATCCTGGTAGTGTAATGTCAGCCACTATGAAACCAAATGCCCTTCCAGTGGAGAAAACATGACGAAGTGCCCTCTAGGGTGCCCTTAAATGGAGAAAACATGATAAAATGCCCGATGGCGCCCTTAAATGGAGAAAATGTGTTGAAGTGTCCTCTACAGTTCCATTTTAGTAATGAAAACGTAATAAAGTGTCCTTAAGGGAGCCCTTCCAATGGAAAAAAATGTAATAAAGTGTCCTCTAGGGAGCCCTTTCAGTGGAGAAAACATAAAGTGTCCTCTAGGGAGCCCTTTCAGTGGAGAAAACATAATAAAGTGTCCTCTAGGGAGCCTTTCCAGTGGAGAAAATGTGATGAAGTTTCTTCTAGGGAGCCCTTTCAGTGGAGAAAACATAATAAAGTGTCCTCTAGGGAGCCTTTCCAGTGGAGAAAACGTGATGAAATGCCCTCCTAGGGAGCCCTTCAGTGGATAAAACATGAAGTGTCCTCTAGGAAGCCTTTCCAGTGGAGAAAACATAATAAAGTGTCCTCTAGGAAGCCTTTCAAATGGAGAAAATGTGATGAAGTGTCCCGTAGGAAGCCCTTCCAGCGGAGAAAACTTGATTAAGTGTACCCTAGGGAGTCTTTCCAGTGGAGAAAATGTGATAAGGTGTCCCCATAGGGAGCCCTTCTAGTGGAAAGAACTTGATGAAGTGTCCTCTAGGAAGCACTTCACTGGAGAAACATGATGACGTGTTCCCTAGGGAGCACTTCAGTGGAGAAAACTTGACGACATGTCCTCTAGGGTGGCCTTAAAATAAAGGAGACATGATGAAGGGCCATATCAGAAAACGTTCTGCGCTCATCCCACTGTATGCAGCTGCTGCCCTTTGTGTTTTTTAACCCTGCCGTTTAGACAGACTATAGTCAAACAGCCATAAGTCTGCCACTGACAGCACACTTAAGATCAGAAAAATGATGACATTATCCAGAGCAACCAACATTTGAAGTCAAGGGAGAAATGGTGCCTCATATGGTATGTATTTCTGGCATTAATTTCCTAACTGCAGCACAACTTTTCGACAGTTAAATGTTCTCTTTTGGCTTAAACAAATACATTTTTTAAATGCAGCTTGGTTCTTCTGCAGGAGCCTAACAGGCTGACCCTGGATGCTGGCTCAGCTGCTGTGCCCCATGATGTGCCCCCTGCCTGAAAAACAACCAAGGCTTCATTTCAGCTGATGACAACCTGTTAGATGAGACCTGAGGATGTGGCCTGTTTGTTTTCACTGTAGCCTACAGTGTGACCGACCTTGACCCTGTTTCGCATCTCGGTGACAGACTCACACAGGCACACACCCTTAGCACTTCAATGGGATCTGGAAGGCAGTTGGCTTGGTGTTTTTAATCCAGCTGATAAAAAGTTCCTGCAACCTCACTGTGAAACCAAAGCCATCCTCACACTGTACCAGACTGAACTGCCACAATACCTTTCACTTTTAATCCATATCAGCAATTTTAAGTGGGATTTTACAGTACAAATGATGATGAGTTAGAATTTTGATGTGATTTTACTCACAGGAGCTGTTATACCTAATCACATCGAGGGAGAGTCACTGGTGATTAGAAAAGGATTCCAAAAAGCGTAAATGTTATTTTAAATAGTTCAATCCTTTCATCACAGTATAACCGTTATTTTCTTATTGTTTTAACTGCAGTACTCTTAATGGCGTATTTAAAGAGCCCAAGATGCAAAACCATATTTGTTCCATTTGACCTAATATCCCAAATTACCTGACTTCATTCTAGTATTTTACATTCTTCAGGTCTTACTGGCAGGTTTGAAGACTCAGTGAGATTATGTTGACCCCACTCAAACTTGTGAAACATGCTGATATATGGCCGTTACATAATTGCATTCCTGTTAACTGAGTGACGGTGTTGACTCCTGTTGCTCTTTCGACTCAGCAGTCTCTCGCTTTGCTGCCTGAAAGCTGCTTGTCTCCCGCGCTGCTGACACCATCTTGTCTCATTTGTGCTGGCGTGAGTGATCAGCCCGGGGTGTCGCTGCTGACGGCCCAGACAAGCACTTTGACAAGCCTACTTGAGGTGTTTCTGCCTGAACACAGCTGTAGGCGTAGGTGTAACTATAGTAACATATCAATTGTCTTAAGTGGTGCTGAAGGGACAGCGATAAAGTGGACAGCTCTGTTTGTATCTTGGAATCCTGTGATACCTGTATCTAATGTATCTGTGTTTTGATATTAAACTAATTGGAAGCGCTGATCACTGGCATCTTTTAATACCTCAAAATCCTGGAAGAACACAGGATCACAAGATTGAAAATCCATCTAGTCAGGCTTCTGGTTATGCAAACCACAATGGTTTGGACCAATCAGCATCATGTGAGGAGCTGTGTGATGGTGATAGGCTCAGTACGTTTACATGACACTTAAAAATTAGTTATTGCCTTAATCCGACTATAACTGGATAACTGAAGTGCATGTAAACGTGATAGTCCAACTGATGTCGGAGTTCTCCAACTCCGATTAGGACTCCCAGATAATACAATTGGAATAGGATTTTCGCCGGCATGTATGACAAGACAACGCATGTGCGCTTGCTCCACATGCTCCATCCCCCGCGCTGGTGTATGACCCCGGAACAAAAACATCCAAGAAAGCCGATCGCAGTAGCCATCACGTTAGCCGGCCGCATTAGCTGCTCACATTAGCCGCTCACATTAGCCGTTCACATTAGCCGGTCGCATTAGCTGGTAGGTAGTCCGATTGATGGTTCAGGTGTTTTTTTCAAACGGTTTCCAAGGTTTGAGGGTTTTCAGGTTGCCTCGGTGCCCCCATGTTTGAAAAAAAAAAATGCAGCAAGGTTGCCCTCTTGCCCCTATGGTAGATAAAACATGATGAAGTGCTCTCTAGGGTGCCTCCTAAATTGAGAAAACATGATGAATTGTCCTCCTTTATGCCATGTGGTAGATAAAACATGATAAAACGTGTCTTTAAGTGGCTACTAATCAGGTGGCAACCTCCGAGTCTGAGCAGGGAGGCAAACCAGGAAGTGCCTTAAGCTGCATTCTACCGAAAATTCCAGCAGGGGGTGCTAAGTCTGGCTGCAAGAACATTTCTGTCCATTAATTTCAATGCAAAATGAGAACACTTCTCACTGGATTTATTACCTCAGATTTTTTTTCACTGATCACTAACAAGGCGAGCCATCATCAGGAGAGAAGCAGAACAATGCATATCCACGGCAACGTCTCAATAAAGTTATATATAAATTTATATAGATATAAAAAAGGGCATTTACCAGTTTGGTCCCATAACTTTGACCCTTTCACTGTATTTTCAGTTAATGACAGTTTATTTGAAAGTTTTTGTTCAGTAAAAATGTCTTGTTCCTTGTTTGGTTGGACTAACAGACACTCCAAGGAGTCGCTGTTCATTTTTCTGACGTAAGTACATATATTCTGTTAGTTAATGCTAACATGAATTAGCAGCGACTTCTCTCAGTCAGGTTGAGGTGTAGAGAGGCTGTAGTCAGTGATCAGATCCCTCTCGCTCCTCCACAGTCCAGATATGGTCTGCTCCCCGTATCGGAAACAAGATGGCGAAGAGTGTAACTCTGAACTCGATGCTTCCAACGGGCAGTCCACAAACCAATGGGTGACATCATGGTCGCTACATCCATTATTTATCTGGTCTATGCTACTAATGGAGAAAGTAGCTTAGGGTGGCCTTAAAATAAAAAAATAGTGATGCAGTGCCATATAAGCTGCCAAACATGTTTGAAAACTTTCTGCATGCTGGTGCCCAACTGCTTGCAGCTGGTGCCCTTTTTTTTCTGCCCCTGCCCCTCAGACAGCCTGAGTCCACCACTGCATCTTAAATAAACTACATCCAAAAGCAGAGGTGGGTATTTTTTGGTATGAGTAGAGTCTTAAACCAAACAGCCTATATGAATGGGTCACTCTACAGGCCCTGTTCTGCAGATGTTAGTGCTACTCTATCCTGCATGTTTTTTCCATAAACCCACTGTAAAATGTGACATTAACCATACCTATGCATTACTACAGTGCCACCTCTGGCTTTCACTCAACCCCTGCCTGCTTGCCTGTTCCAGAGCACCACACACACACACACACACACACACACACACACAAACACACACACACGCACACAAACAAGCACACACCACTTCACTACCAGTTTCACCGTCTTCTCTGTCACTTGTGCAGGGCTCCACTATGGCAGAGCGCAGAGGAAACTGGGACAAGGCAGAGGACGACCTGCCGGTGTATCTCGCCCGACCCGGCACGGCGGACCAGGTGCCCCGGCAGAAATACGGCGGCTTGTTTTGCAGCGTCGAGGGCGCGTTTGAGAGTAAAACCATAGACTTTGATGCCCTGAGCGTCGGTCAGAGGGGCTCCCGCACCCCGAGGACCGCCAAACGAGAGACCGGCAAAGAGGCGCAGAGCCCGGCGAGTGACTTCAGGAGGTCCCCTGGTGTGGAAAGCCCCGCAGCACCCAGGCGAGGAGGGAAAGACTCGGCTCGGGTTGAGATCAGAACCGGCGGAGGTAAAGAAGTGCTGCAGAACCTGGGGGATGAAAAGGTAAGAGAAGTTTTGCATTGAAGTCAGCAGACTGCCTGCAGCATGTGTGAATGACAGGAGTGGTCTTTGCAGTGTGTCACTCACTTTTCCTCTTTAATTTTTAATTTTATAAGAATGCTTAATGATGCTTCAAGGCTGAGCAAAAATATTCCTTTAATATTATCAGACATAAAGTTAGTGAAAGATGGAGGGAGATACAAACTTACAGGCTTTTGAAAGTGCAAAAAACTCTGAAATTGATCCTGATGCTGTTAAGCTTTGGGTCACACATAAATAAAAAAATAAATCTCTACATTGTACACCTATCCAAAGGCTATAAAATATTCACCTAAGAGACGCTGGAATAATTAACCAATACATTAGTGCATCAATAATGCACGAGACCCTAAATTGTTGATTGGATGCATCACACTGCCACATCACTATCAGATTACTCACTATGGAATATAAACCATCCTCAATAACTAGTCGAAACAACTTCTCATCATTGCAGAGTAGATACAAAACCTGTGATCAATATATAATGCATGACGATGCAACCCCAAAGAGTGTGAAACAATAGTCAAAGAGCCAGGAGTGGAGTTGGAGCGGAGCACATTTAATTTTTCAGCTAACAAAATTAGTTTTCAAGGTATAAGGGAGGATATACACAGTGTATGCCAAGATGGCTGGGGAGTGAGACAGACCTACCATTCACTGCCAACATTTGTCAGCATGTGTCTGGCAAGGATACATTTTTTTTTAAATTGCAAGAATATTCAGCCGATGCATCAAGACAATAAAACGAGAGAACAAAAAGACTCAGGCAAACCAAGGCCACAAGACTGCATGAATGAACATTACTGTCATCTCTGCAGGTAATTCTTTTTAGGTGAAACTCGGGCTGGTGAAAATGTAACTAGTGTCGCCCACAGAGACGCTATAGTAGTGTGGCAACTACATCCAGGTTTGTGTTAGAAATGGATGAATAGAGAAGGTGATATTATTTCACACAGATGAGAGATGTGATATACACCAAATGCAACTGGGAAACATGAGCACTGGGAACAAAAACACTTATATAGCAGATGTATCTTATTGGTTTATGTTTGTAAAAAAGGCAAAAAAAAGAACAGCTTAGATAAGAAAAACGTCGTGCAACTGGCTGCCAAAGAAATCTAATCAAACTTGACACATGACATGTAAATGACACTATAGCAGACCCATACAGCACCCCTCCCCACCACCAGTGGACTCAGGGAGAACGATAGATAGATAGATAGATAGATAGATAGATAGATAGATAGATAGATAGATAGATAGATAGATAGATAGATAGATAGATAGGTGCCGGGAAGTACATCAAAACAACAAAAAAATAGCAATTCCAGAATTTCATCAATATCAGAGTTTCATAGTATTTAATCAAAATCAAAGTTACTTCAGAATCTCATCTGTCTTATTACGTTCAATGCTTCCCTCAATACTAATAATTGTTTATACAGTTTTATGAGGCTGTGATTATACATATACTCTCTATGCTTTCTCAAATCTTCTTAATACTTTTGCAGTGCCAAAAGACATGCATGAGGGAGTCACCAGATAGGTTGCACTTTAAACATTTATCCGGTGATGTGTTATCAAACTTGGTTATTTTATCTCTAGTATAGTAATACCTTGTCATTACCTTAAACTGTTTTAGGCGCAGATTTTCATTAGTGGTTAATTTGTATGTTAGTGACAAACATTCTTTCCGTTTTTCTTTAACATCAACGTGTAAGTCTTCAGTCCACTTATATTATATATATTCTCTAATAATGTATCGCTGTTTTACGTGTTTATCAGCAAATTGTACCTAGAACCAACCAGTCTCCTCTTTTTGACGCTTTTGCTAAAAATATTGGATATTTCAAGACTGGTTTTCTTTCCCAAATCAAAATTGCGAGTATTCCAGTTTTTCAGTTGCATATACCTAAACAATTCTGTATCTTTTAGCTTATGTTTACTTTTTAATTCGCTGAAAGTTACCACGGTGTCGTAATTTGTAACATCTAACAACTTCTGAATTCCTCCTTTTATCCATGTTTCCCAGTGTAGCTGCATGCTCTGTATGTTAATTGATGGATTATTCCATATCACTATGTGTCTGGGAAGCCCTATTTCTTGAAGATAGATAGATAGATATTTCCATATAACAAAAAAAAATGTTGAGGATTAACACAATAAGAAATAAGAAGAAGAAAGCAGACTATATGATAAGGTGTCATACATCAGACTAAAAACAAAGGAAATAATAAAACCAGACAATTAATAGATGTACAAATTATTTAAAAGCCATATTTTTGAGACCTGATTTAAAATCCTATCAACTGGGATTATCTTCAGGGAAATAGGCAGTTTATTCCACTGGGATGTGGGTGTATTTAAAAAAGTATTTTTTTCCAAAACATGTTTTGTATCTCATCAGAATGAAGTTTGTTAAACTGCCTTTGTTAAACTGACTAGATTAAAATGGTTGGATAGATAGAGAGGTGCACATGTATTCACAATCTTATAGGTGATAATCATCTTGAGTTGCACTACTCTTTTATCCAGAGGTTGACTGCCACCCTTGGTTTAAAAAAATATATATACCAAAATCGCCTCTTAGATGCCCCTATGGTGGATTAACAAGGTGCTCTTAAAGGGAGGAAATGGATCCAGTACACTTCCAGTGTAGAAAACACAATGAAGCGCCCTATGAGGTGCCCTTTATATCTTTTTTTTCTCCGTCCCTGGTCCTCAGTCAAGTCTATCACTCAAAAAAACAAGTTATTGCCTTAATCTGACTATAACTGGACAACTGAAGTGCATGTAAACGTGTTAGTCCGACTAATATTGGAGTTCTACAACTCCAATTAAGACACCCAGATAATACGATTGGAATTCGATTTTTGCCGGCATGTATGACAAGACAACGCATGTGCACATGCACCACTATGACACATATTGCCACCTAGTGTTGAGGAGGAGGACACATTCCCGTCAGTTATTCAATTTTCTCAGTTGCATATAAACTGGGATAAGGACCAAAGTCATTAAAATCAAATTTTAACCATAGCTCGATTAAACTGTACACGTGACTGACTGCCTCCTGCCCACCAAAGTTGGACTTTGTCGTTCTTTATCCTCACTTCTTCCTTTGCTTTTACACTCTGAAAACAACACTTTCCGCCTTGGCATCCTACACAAGGGCTACAGACACCAGAGGTCAGTGCTAACTTCAAACATAAATATTAGGTGTTTTAAGCAGATGTACAGCCAACATATGGGGTCGTTTTCTGGGGGAAGACAGTCTCGTTTTGACAGTTCATATTTGTATCTGACTCCAAAAGTGGCAGAGTTTTCTGCAAAGAAGATGTATGGGTGCAGAAGAGAAATGGGCTGATAATATTTGTATATTCTATTAGACAAGCACAGTCAATATTTACTACACCCACTGTTAAGTGACACTTGTTTTCAGCAGGAAAGTTGGTTCTCCTAATGTCAGACTGAGATCACTCTCTGGGCACCAAAAATGATGATTCGTGTCTCTCTTTCGCTCTCTGGCACTGACACAAACAACACACACACACACACACACACACACACACACACACACACTTACAATTTTGGCTCAGGGAGGAAAGACAGCCATAGACAAAGTGAGTATGATTACTAATAAGTCTCTGCAGGGCTGGCATACACATTAGCATACACATACTGTACTCATATAATGCATGAATGGAGCTAATCATTGATCATTATAAGACACAGGAAAGAGTTAACCATGAAGGAATGGACTGATGTAATACAATATGTTATTGATTGCAGTCAAAAGGAATCTAATAAAATTTTATTGTTTGCTTAAAAACCTTTACAAATTCCTCACACCAGCACCAAGACATTTCTGCTAGAATTGCATTTTTTGGCATTTGGATGGAGAGCACTACTGCTGAGAACCCCCTTATTGTCAATATACCTAGAAAAGCCATACATCCTCTGAATGCTCTATGTCTCTAGTATGTGGTTGTAAAGTTTTATGAGGCTGTGATTATCCTAGAGGTCACACCACGTCATTTTATACAGTGAGGTCATGTTTTTAAAAAAATCAACAAATAATCAAATGCAATAGGCAAAAATAACACATTTTAATGAACGAGAAAACCCACATTCATCATTGGATTAGAATAAAGTGTCTCTAAAGGGGAAACAGTCTGTTTTCACTCACTAATATCTTGAGGTCAAAGGTCAAGGGACTTCATTTAAAATGACCCTTACAGTTTTTTCTCTTGTCAAAATTTAGCCAAATTTGAACTTATTCCACCCCCTTTCAAACACTATATCACTCCATGGTTAGTACGAATAGGAACGGTTCCACTATAGTCGAATACACGGAATGAAGCGTTACGGTAAGATCTTGTTAGACCTGCCTTCAAAATAAAAGCAAACACATGTAGCTTTCAAAATAAGAGCACATGGATGTGTTAGCAGAGTCCACCATAGAATTTGCAAGAAGACTGTCAAAATATGACACCTTGAATAAAACATAGAAGAATCATTATTCTCATTTACAATAACTCATAAAAAGTAGTATTATTAGTACTATTAATAGTATTATTAGAATGTGCGAAAAGCACCAAATTTATGCTTATAGGGCAAAAATGTTCTCCAGGGGAGCATGCCCCTGAACCCCCTCTACTTTGTTTGTTTGTGTCATAGTCTAAGAAAATCCTGACAGACAAGAAAATGCCCAGCAGTATGTTCAGGGTAATGAAAAGAGGAGAGATGTTTTTGGGTCCTTCATTAAGTCAGCTTCAAGTCAGTAAATCTGTTTGGCTGCACTGGGAATTTTATGTGCAAACTTTTTTTTATTAATGTTAATATGTTGGTTGTTGTTTACACTACAGTCCATTTAATTAAAAGATAAAAACATATTTGGGTTAAGGCATGGAGTGGAAAAATAACTAATTGAGTTTAAATCATTTGGTGACAGCTTCGTCCCCCCCAGTTCAAAAATCCCATCTGCGCCCCTGGCCTAAAGGATACCAAAGGTCTTCTTATTGTACGTGATCGCTTTAAAACTGAGACTGCAAGGTTAAAACTGTCTCTGACAGAAAAAAAGTCAGCCGGGCCTGTTGGCGGCCTGTCAGAAAGCGATGGAGTTTAATTCATAAAGGTTGACGTCAAGTCTGTTCTGAAATCAGAAGCAGCCGCTGTGGTTGCCTTAATCATTTTTCAAATGCCACAACATGCTATGCATTGCTTTCAGAGAGGCTGAGCAAATGCGTAGGCTTGAAATAAACTTTTATGTAAGTGGAATCCAGCAATTGGTCACATAAAGTTATAGTGACTTAATCAGTTGTTAATGGTGAGCAACTAAAACTCATGATACACCCTGCATTAACTCATGCATTTAATCATCATGAGTCATGTACTACTTAAGCTTTACTTCAGTATATGATTTGTACTCTACAACACAACACAAAACTGTTGTTTCTGCTGTGGTGGCAGATCTCTTCTCCCCCTCTGTTGTCTCACAGCTGTAATTCTTTGGAGACTAATCAGCAAACAGAACAGAAGAGTGACAGATATGTAAAGAGACAGCAAGGTGCTGAGCCACAAAGCTCTGCTTATTTAAGATTTGTGATACATATCTTAAGTAGAAATGACAGATGTTTCCTGGTCAATTTTGCTTTGTCACTATTTTGTTTGAAAGGTTTGTCCTTTACAGCTCAGTGGTTCCTGTGCTGTTACTATTGATTCACAGTCTGACAGCAGACAGTTTGGGGCTGCATGCACCCTAACTGACCTCTGAATCCTTGTATCACCCTAGCCTTTACTGCCACTGTCAAGCTAGCTATTAGGTTTTTCCTCTTATGCATGTATGCATATATGTCTTCATTATGGCAGGCAGCCAGTTCCCCCCCCATGTGGCCTCATTCTGAACTGCAATATTGCACCTCCTGAGGGATCAGATGATTCAGCAGAAAGCTCTCAGACTGAGAGTCAGGCTGAGTGCATTTTTTGTTGTTGTTGCGTTGTTTGGAAACTTTTTGAGGACATCGGACTGACAGAGTCAGGACATGCTCACTCTTCTGACACTGTCCAGGCCCAGAACTGTCTGGATGCTACTCTGGCTGAACCTTTTCATGTGAACTTATGAAGTAGAATAACTGACTGTATTAGATGTCTGTCTTTCTTCAAGTGTCAAGTGCACCAGTTTCACCGTGATATGAATGAAGTCAGAATCTAACTGATGATATAATGTTGTTTTTTTATTGCTAGGGGTTGCGTGTGGTTATATATGTCTATGCTAAAAATCATTTAGATTTTCAATAAGCTTGTGTTGATTTTGGAGTAATAGCTGACTATAAGGGTTGTAATTATTATTATTATTTTTTTTTATTTGATTTGATTAGATTAGATTGGTTTCCTCTTGGCTGGTGAGCTAATTAATGCAATTAGGTGCTGTAATGGAGTGAAGATTGGGGCGTGGTCAGCCAGATGTCCAGGGGAGCTGGACCCTCCCCCATCCACCCTTTGTTATCCAGCAGGGTGGTGGTCAGACTGGGAGTGGCATTATCTATGCAACCTATGCATGTGAGGCACAAACTATTAAATTATGAAGATATCCTGCAGGCGAAACATTTTCTTATAATCATAGAAAGACTCTGGAAGAGAAACACAGCATCAGTTCTCAGTAATTAAAGGGGAACACATAATGGTCTGTTTGTTAGTCACTACTCAGCCTGTAAAAACAGTTATGATTGTGTCTTCAGTAGCTGTGTATTCGCTTTGTCAGGTCTGAGTAAAATGACATCACTATGACATAATCAGGGTTATCTCAGCTTGTGCTTGGAAACTTCAAACTTCAAACAGAAAGATTGTGTTACACACTGTGATGGGAAGTTTCAATAATCTGTGGGTTTACTTCAGTACAACAAAGAGACGTGGTTGTGTTGCATTATGGGAAATGTAGTATGTGGAACTGAGGATATCTCATTCTCTGCTGCTTTAGTGTTGACCTTTTTTTAATCAATTCCTTGCAAGTCTGCCAACGTTTTGCAAAAGCATGACTAAATTACTGTAATACAGTCATGCAGTGACTAGTGTTATTCCTCACATATTTGTCTATTTAATTCTGGTGCTGGTGTTTGTTACCTTTTCTCGCCCAGAGGGAGTCATAAATAAACAAAATCCCCAAAGCATGAAATTTAAAACTTCACCAAAAAACAGCAGTGACAGTAGGCTGCATTAACCAGTGTCACTGTAGATTTTATGCCTTCCTAAATTCTCTGGCATCCTTTGGTATGAAATGATCACACAAACATGCCTGATGCTAACATGTATATATATTAATGATGCAATTCAATGTGATTGCAGGGAACTTTTATCGGTTCTCTTTCCCGTTTGGGGCCACCAAGGTGCTTAGTCGGCTGCTGCAGCTCTGATGACCTGACACAGTGTTTTCTGCATCGTTGATCTGTCTGCCCCCTGTCTGTCTGTCAGTGTCAGCTGCCTAATGTGGTCTGCAGAGGTAGCATGCCTGCAAACTTGAGGGTGTGTTGTTAATGTAGTCTCAGTCAAGGCCTGGGAATGCTGAGGTAATGCCTTACTGCCTCACTGCCATGAAAGGACATGTCAGCATGCAGGCGCTGCGTCCTCTTGTAGCCAGAGGCAGGAGGGAAAACAATCAGGGACTACTCATTTACATATTGTTTATTATATATATATATATATATATATATATGTGTGTGTGTGTGTAAAATAAACAATAATAACAGCTCATAATAATAATATAATATATAATATAATAATAGCTCATAAGAGTTTAATTTAAGAGCTGATATCTAGACATTTTCCATGGTTCTCTTGCTAAAAATGTCTAGATATCAGCTCTTAAATTAAACTCTTTTTATCTATTTTTGTTGTTATCATTATATTTGTCCATACAAATGTACCTTTAGTTGTACCAGGCATTTAAATGAACAAGAAATTGAAGAAAACAAGGGTGATCTAATAATTGTCTCCATGATTTGTATGTATTTAATTAAATGGAACTAAAATAATTGAAAAATTATGATTATTATTGATTCCCTCTGAGGCTTTACACCAACATTATGAATATATACAGTATGGCAGTTAAAATGTTTAAGTTTATAAGTCTCAATTCTGAAGGAAACACAGGAGGAATATAGTGATGTATTAAGAAATGTTTGTTAAAAAGAGGAGATGAGGTCATTTTTTTCATTAAAACTTTTAATAGTACACTTTGAATCTTGTATGCTGTAAATCTATCATCCAAAAATTAAAAATATGTACTGAATGACGTTATGTTTTCCAGCGGATAGTAGTAGTACACACACAGGCACACCCTCAGTCACGTGCATGTGTCAGGACCTCCTTATGGGTGCATTAGTGGTGAGGAGGGGAGTGGTGCAGGAAATGATCGGTGGAGTGAAGGGGGATCCACTTTAGGTCCAAACAATAGAGACACATGGCTGGGTGGGGGGCATGCAGAGAGGGTGTGTGTGTGTGTGTGTGTGTGTGTGTGTGTGTGTGTGAGTAGACATGTGGGGTGTGTAATGTGGTGGGCAGACTGTGACAGCTGCTACACCATTTTCCCCTCCTCTGTGTTCAGAAAAACAAAATCTGTAGGTAGGTTATTAATTAAGATTTCCACTCTGAACATCATCATCATAGATTGTTATATAATATTTCTACTTAAATAAATGTGACCCTGAATTACGGAGTAATTTAAGTCCATGTCATCTTAATAGATGCTTATGTTTATGAAAATAGATATAAAGCAACAGTGTGTAGGATTTAAGGGCATCTATTGAAATAGAATATATTCATGTTTTCATTAGTGTATAATCACCTTACACTAAAATTATTTTGTTATTGTAAACTTAGATTGAGCCTAGGTTTTTTCCCCAGAGTCTGCCATAATGCACCGCCATGTTTCTACAGTAGCCCAGAAAAGACAAACCAAACACTGGCTCTATCGGGGCCTTTTATGTTTTCACGTTACCTAAAGGCCACCATAGGTTGTCCCTCAACCTTGATTTTCAGTTGGTTCCAATGTACAACCTCACTGCTTGACAGAATTTGGTACTTAGATAACTTTTTTGTTTGTGTTATCCCACCCAAAAGCTGCATACAAGTGAAAGGTATAGCTGCACCTTATATTCCTCAGCATGGTGCCCCATATTTTTTGTTGTTGTTGCCATTTTGACTCATATGTTACTTGTAGAGGTGTGAATCACTAGAGGCCCCATGATACGGTTTTATCCCGATACTTGAGTCACGATACAATATTATTGCTATTTTAAGCAGTTTGCGATATGGTGAGTATTGCGATACAATATATTGTGATTTAACTGTTTAACTGCATTTTGTGTTCACAAAATTAAATTCAATCTCTATTCTTCTCAGTGTATTCATCTCACTTCAGTCTTTTTATTTCTCCACAATGAGAGTCAAACCCACAGACTGACCAACAAAGTATCCAGTCAAACTGAACTCAACTGATATCAGACATGTATGGACGACAACAACTGCAGCATTTTATCAAACTTCCCTCAACTTTAAGCTTCACTGTTCAGATTTTTTTTTCATATTGAATGAAGCATTAAAAAAAAGCCTAACTTTGCAGCGTTTCTTCCGTTACTTCCCGACATAGCCTGACACATGTCATACCTATAGATTCCTTAGATCTTCTAGTTTCATATGATACCAGTATATCCAGTATATTCCTAAAGTGAGCCCGCTACGGCCCCCGGAAAAAACAAAAACGGCGAAAATACTGATGGCGCCAGACCGATAAATATCGATACTTGGATGCCATGAATCGATATAATGCCACGCAAAATTTTGCGATACTATGCTGTATCTATTTTTTCCCCACCTCTACTTGTAAGTCAGTAAATCAGGCTGTACAGGAGATACTGCTTCTGTTATCCTGTTATTAGCCTGCTGAGTTACAGGTTATGTGAAAATTACCTTACTTTTCCTCTTTGTCAACTTTTTTAATACAAAACCTTTTTGGTGGATATGAAATCTCTTTCATCCACCTGGTTTTATGACTTAATAAACTTATTGGGGCTGAGATGAATAAGACAAAGGAAATAAAGGCAACATTTATTGTGACTTTATTGAGTTTCACACCCAACAAATACCCCATTACAAAAAAACTAAAACTAACACTAAAACTAATAAAAAACTAAACTAAAACAAAGCATTTTCCCAAAAGTAAAAACTAATTAAAACTAGCAAAGTCACTCTAAAAACTAATTAAAACTAACTGAATTTGAAAACAAAAAAACACAACGAAATTAAAACTAAAACTAATGGGATATCACAGATTTCTGCTCTTATTCCTCTCGAGAAGTTGACTCATGACCTTAATCACAAATCGGACAAGTTCAGGAGGATCTGGGAACCATTGCATTCCTTTTTACAGAAGCTATAACTCTTCATTTGTCCCTTGAAGATGAGGACTGTCTGCCCTTTCATTTATTTTATGTATGTGCTCTTTGTTTACCTGTCTCCTGACGTCTTTTTATTGACTTTTTATTGACTTACTTATTGTATATAAACCCTAACCCTAACCTGGGGCGGGACTTGTTTTGTGCTTTGTGGCCTGAATTGTTTTTGTTTGTGCTTATAAAATTGAAAAACCAATAAAAAGAGTACTAAAAAAAACAAACAAACAAAAAAAATACTAAAACTAATGAAAAATCCCAAATTATTATAACCTTGCTAGAGAGTCCTGCTCTTGGTACTTGCTATTGGATACATTGTGTCACACATTCTCTTTAAGTAAACAAGTACAGATTAATTTGTTTCTGAGGCGAGAAAAATCTCTGATAGCTAAAGAAAAATGTGTGACAGCCCAGTAATGCAGACAACTGGCAGCAGGCTGGAGAGCAGCTGCTCCACTGCGCCCCCCGCTGGAAAGATTGTGGCACCGCATCTTTCCAGTTGAGCCGATTGAGGGAGGGGCCGGGCGGCTGAGCCACAGACGCTCCTGTAGCACTCTGAGGCACTTTACATCGCACTGACAGAGTGGCGACCATTCCCTGAAGCTCCCATCCAGGCGAGGGCCGCTGCAGCATCCGCAAAGAGGGAATACGGTTTTCTAAAAGCTTGAATTCAAAGGTGGAATTGGACAAAACATGTCTTACCAAGGAAAAAAGAACATCCCAAAGATCACAGTGAGTAAAAAGGAGTTATTTCTGCCTCATTGGCTGTGGGAACTTTGATGCCTGCTGTTGCAAATCACTGCGTTTGTGTTCGGCGCTGCCGTTTCACAGCCATGTATCATAAACATAAATGTAGCCACTAGCGCGACACCCGGGCTTATATTTATATCATTTTAATAATCGGGCTTTACCGCAGGAAGACGCTGGAAAAAATACGCACAATGAAATGGCATGACTGGCTGCCATAGTGACAGCCAGGCAGGGAGATGAGGCGTTTTCTTAAAGGTGTCCTGCATCTTCTTTGTTGAGGCGCTCCGTGCATGTGGCGAGCCGGCTCGCCCAGAAAAAAAAAAAATCTCTGTAGTGTTTCTGCAGAGGCTGGAGCTGTGTGCACTGCAAAGTGTCAGCTCACATCGTATTTAATAATCATTTTTGATGTAGTTTGGTGCCATATCATTAGAATATTGCATTAATGTGCTTGATATACTCCCTATTCCACCTACATCCTTTTCATATTCGGCAAAGAAAAATAGAAAATCATTTAAAAAATGTTTTGCATGCATATGAAGTGGTTAAAATCAGGTTTTAGCCATTTTGGCAAGAATATGCCAAGCCCATGCTCTTTTTTTTTATTTTTGGGCCTGATTGATCACTTCTATCATGGAGGCTGTTGAACAGTGATGTTAGTCTAATTTTCAATAGCTTCTCTCGCCATTTTAATGTGACATTTTTCAAAGTATCCTAATGATGCTCTAGCCTAATCACATGTCCTGAGGCTATTAACAGGCAAAAAACTCAACAAAAGTGAGTATAATTTTAAAATTATTAGCAATTCTGGTTCATCAGCTTATTATTCTCATAAAGGGGGCCTATGTATTTCAATGTATAAGAATTAAATGTGTCCCCTGCAGATTTTAGACATGGGCTACTGTTCATGTTGCAGGCTGGTGCAGTGGACAGTGAGACGAGGAAAAAAAAAAAGGAAAGGTGGGGGGGAGTGCACGCCCATTTGTGATGAGCTGTGATAAGCCGGCCTTGCAATGGGGCGCTAGTATTCCTGCATCATGGGAAGGAGAAAGACTCAGAGCATCGAGGGTGGAGGTTGAATTCAGGGCAGGCTGGTGTTACACAGCCAGCCAGCTGGTTGCTGGTGTGTGTTACAACTGCAGAGAAACCTCTTCCTCTCCTTCTGTGTGAAATGCCTGCCTTCCAGTTTTTCATTGTTGCAGCCCGGGCTGCAGTCAGGGGTGTGTTGCTTGGCTGTAGGAGACCCAGCCTTTGTCTGTCTCCTCAGCTGATTTTACACCAAAGGGGTGGTTTTTTGGGGGCGACTGGGGTACTTTTGGCCTGTTGTAGAGGTCTTTTATTCTGCATGTGTATGCTGAACACAGTCTCTTGATGCCCTACTCTTAAAGTAGGGCATGTCTCTGTAATATGCTAAAGTGGGACAGAATTTTCCATGGCATGTTTTACACAGTCATTATAGGAATTTAATGCAACCAACCCCCCACAGAGTTTTGTTTGTCTTTATTCTTCTTTTATGGTAGAATCTTAGGGATATTTATGTCAAGCAGCCATATCCACTGACAGTATAAGTAAGTGATGCTGCAACAGAGAGCACTTGGCTCACCAAGATAAGATCTGTCTCCTTTTTTTTTATACTTGTATCCTGAGGCAAGAAATCACAGACAAGAAAATGTGTAACTGTTGAGTTTGATGGCCTCAAGATAGATAATATCTGGCTACAGAAGTTAACATTTTTCATTTGGATGATTGTTGTGAGCCTTAAAGACAAGCTCCATTCATTTTCACCATCATGTTAGCTAGACTGGCGTCTCATCAAGTGTCTCATTGATGTCCTTGACTAAGAGTAGAGATAAAGTGGCTTCACGCCACTTCACTTCACAGACTGGACTTATTCATTGGCTTCTAGTTATGATGTAATGAAGAAGCACATGTTTCACACAGCTTTACCACTTAATTCAGTATTTGCACATACCATGGTGGTCCAGTCAATTTTCCAACAGACACAAGTTAGCCTCATTAAGATCAGTCCTTGATCAGTTGATTTGGCGACACCTGTGGTTACTGGTGGTAATGACAAGCGTGAATTAATAACGTAGGACCATAGACTGTATATAAATAATGGACGTAGTCACCGTGATTTCACCAGTTGGTTTGTGGCCCATTGGAAGCTTCGAGTTCATCGTTACACTCCTCGCCATCTTGTGTCGCCACCTTGTTTCCGATTCGGGGAGCAGACCATATTTGGACTGTGGAGGAGCGAGAGGGATCTGATCACTGACTACACGCCTCTCTACACCTCAACCTGACTGAGAGAAGCCGCTGCTAATTCATGTTAGCATTAACTGGAGCATTAACTGGGGATGTTCATTTTGGCTAGCAAAAAAACAAAAACAAAATTTACGTGACTGACCTCAGAAAACTGAACAGCGACTCCTTGGAGTGTCTGTTAGTCCAACCAAACGCTGAACAAGACATTTTTAATTAACAAAACATTCAAATAAACTCTCATTAAGTGAAAATACAGTGTGAAAGGGTCAAAGGTATGAGACCAAACCGGTAAACTGCCTTTTTTATATCTATATAACGTTTGACACGTTGCCATGGATACGCATTGCTCTGCTTCTCTCCTGATGACGGCTTGCCTTGTTAGTGACCTGTCAATCAAAGGTAGCCACGCCCCAAATCATACAATTCTTTATCTTCTATTTTCTTGTAAAAGGGGCCATTATTTGAACTATTAACATCAAATTGTCATAATAGACAGAAATGCTTTGCACCCAAACTTAGCGCTGCCTGCTGGAATTTCTGGTAGAATGCAGCTTAAGGCACTTTCATGGTTTGCCTCCCTGCTCAGACCTGGAGGTTGCCACCTGCGTAGGACACAGGATTCAGTTCAAAATGATACCTACCACGTTCTTATGGATCCCAGCTTTTCCTAGGAAGACGTTCCCCTTCGATGCTAGGATTGGTTCGCAGTAGTGCCAGACGTCCTGCCTCACACAGTGTTGTGTTGCTGCATTGGATATACTTGTACCCTTTGGATATGCTAGCAAAACACCACCATGTGATTTGTAAGAAGTTGTTTCTTAACCGAATATGACAGCTAAGCTTGGGAAAAGTCAGTTTGGCATAAAAGCTACTACCGGACATGAGATAGTTAGGGAATTTGCAAACATAAAAGGTGATAGGTATGTATTGTTAGATACTGGTGCACCCTTGGCGTGCAATATCATTTCACACTGTATGCCTTTGCTCCAGGTGTGGTTCATGTTGGGATGGGCTTGTCACTTTCCGCTATTAACATGCATAGTGGCTTTTCAAAATAAACTACCGTGTTCACAGAAAGCAGCTACGTGGCGCAATAAAACTAATTGAATTCTTCTATTTTTCTCTTAATTTTGCTGTGTTTTTGCACTTCTTTTGGCACAAAGATCCCAAAAAATATGCACACTGCAGAAAAACGCAACTATAGCATTCCAAAACAAGTGTGAATCTGGGATTTGCTTTCATTTACGCTAATCTCGGAAAGTTTGGATGTTGTTTTTACGAACAGTAAGCAGCAACTCCTGCATAGTATGCTTTTAAGTTTTAGAATTTCATCACATTAGTAACCAAGATACTGCAAGCAAGAAACTACCAACAGTTAGAAAAGGGGATTCTCTACCAGGCTTTCATGTGTACCACATGTCAGTACGAAAGTTAAGTTCAGAAAAACTGCAAACAAAATGTTGCACATTCTCAATCTGCTGCATAAGCATACATAGACCAGAAACTGACTTTGTAAAAATCTACACAATGCCAATAATTATAAAAATCCAATTTACTTAGTAAAAGTCTCAGTTTGAAAACCCATCCCAGAGTCAACAGCTCCCACTCCTGTAAACGCTGAGGTCATAGATGTGGAGTATAATCCTGCCTCAATGATTTCATATGTGCTTATAACCCTCCTCCTCTCTTTCAAAGCCTAACCGTTCACTTCCAGCTGTTTCCTCATGTCTTCTGTCTGCCAGTGTGGCTCTGTCAGATTTCTAGGTGTGGTTCTTCTCTTTCTTCATACACTCACAGCAGCCTCAGTGTTGCTCCAGGCTGGTACATGTCATCAGTAATCCCCTCCAGCTGGAATGAGCATCTGTGGGCATGAAACAGGGGGCCGGCAGTCGGCGGGCTCTGCCCTGGAAATGAAACCCCGTCCCTCCTGTTGACGCACCACAAAACAGAGCTCCGCCACACCAGAGTGTGCCACCACCACACAGGCTGCAGCAGAGTGGGCTCGAGTGCAAACAAAATACCCCGTGGCCGCCCAGGCGTTGCCGTGCGACTCACCATGGCGACCAACATACAGTTATGATGGCAGGAAAATACAACCCGTGTTTGGTTTGTCGTGTGGAGATGTGATTTGACACACACTTCAGTCACACACACTCAGACTTCTTGACTGAGAAAGTTTATAATTCAACCTGTGTGGCTCAATCAGATCCATATGTTTTTTTCCTCGCCATGGTTACATGGTTACACTACTCCCGCCTATCACAAGATCAACATTCCAGACATGCAGGGTCTTTCTATGACCGTGGCTGGCAGGAGCCTCCGCTATTAATTTAGATTGATAAGCCTCATTGTTTTCACTTTTCCAGAATGTGAAAAAAATCTCTGCAGTTTTGGGTAAAGAGTAAATATTTTTGCGCGCTAGGCAACAAGGCTGAAGCAGAGGAACCGGTGCACATTCAGGATGACTTCCCTCTTCCACTGGTCCCTGCCTGCCTCCCCGCAGCTCCCTCCACCCACACACACACACACACACACACACACACACACACAAGGGTCTCTGTCACAGCTAATGGAGGTCTCCTCTAATGTCCTCTGAGCCCCTCTGGCCTTTTCGCAGACATGGAGTTTTCCAGGACCATCCCCATTTATTAAGCACAGAGGAGTGGCTACTAGTAATTTGCATCCCGGTTTATGAGCTTCTTTCTCCAGTCTGGTGGATATGGAAAAAACTTATCAGCGTAGTAGTACAGGAATAACATCCTGTCGTCTATTTTTGAATACCGATGCTGCTTTGTGTAACAGAAAGTGACAGTTTCCTGTGCAGTGAGAGCTGCTTTATTTTTGGCGCTTTGTTTTTACTTTGGAGCTGGATGACAAGATGTTTTTTCTACCTGAACTTTACTCAACTTTGTTGCCAGACATTTAATATATGAGCATGTCAGCACTAGAGGGAAGGATGCAGTTGCAGAAAGTAGTGGAGCTTAACGACTTTTTTCCAATGACTTCAAATTTATAATACAGCAGATGAGTAAAACAGCTGGAAGCACACATTTTCCTAAAACTTGCACATTACTAGTATCAGTTGTAAATAAAACATTCATTTATTAGTATACATTTGTTTAATTTTAGCAACTCGGAACAGACCTTTTATAAGCATCTGTGTTCGACCTCGGCTGTGATGATTGCGTGATGTGTGTGTTAAAGCTAATCCTCCTCCAACTGTCCGAATTTGTCCAAACACCAAATCCTCCGCTGTTTACCCAGCGCCAAGAGTAGGTCACAGTCATGCACGCACACACAAACAAGTACACTGAAGGAAGTGAAGATTCACATTAGTATTTATTATCCAAAGAGCAATACAAAATAAGTCGTTTCTGACCTTTCAAGCTGTCTCAATGCAGCATTTTTTGTCCATGTTTCCACAGTTTAGGGTTTAGATTCCATTGGATCTTCGGTGAAACTTAATTTTATCTTATTTAAATTCTATATTTTATGTTTTTCACTCACCAGCTATGTGGGTTGTGTTGTTTGGCATCTCAATCATACTGCACAGTTTGTTTAGCTTTATAACAGCCAAGGTTAGTGCACTAATCTTAATGAACTCATCTTTATCATGTATTATTTTAACAGAGTAGTAAGCAACAAATTTCATTAACATATTGAGAGTGTGTATTGAGAGGATTTACTAAGGTGACTGCATTTAAAGTCAATAAAAAGATGCAAACAAAATGTTGCACGTTCTTAATCCGCTGCATACGCATGCATAGACCAGAAGAAGGAAAAAGAGACGATTACAACAATGACTACAGTGTGCAGCTCATCCAGTGACATTATTCTTCTCTTCCAAAAACTGGGCGCTGTAACAGTGACATGATTGACAAACGAGAACATGGTCAATGACCTTGGAAGGTCAGAGCATATCAGGATCAACACCAACATCAACATAGTGTGTCTTGTGTGAATATTCTGACCCTTTAAGTTAACATGAATCTTTGTGGTAATTATAATATATATGTAATAATTATAATACAAGATTAACGTTGAGACGTGTTTAAAGGACATTAAAAATGTTGGTTGGGAATGATATGAGTAGGGGTGACTCAAGGATTTTCTGTCACAGAGCTATATTTAAATTATATATAGTGAATGGTGCAAGTGCATTTAGGGTGTGTCTAACTCCACCTCTGCTTGTAAAAGGTGCATAATTTGGGTGCAAAGTGTGGTACACTGGGTTGTATTTAACCTGTCATATGTTTTGGGAGTAAATCGTTATCACTCATTCCCTTTACATGCCAGGCTCACCTGCATCTAGCACATTGCTGATCAATGAAGGATTCAACAAATTGTAGAAGTGAGTGGTTATCAGCTGTCTTCCAGTCCTCTGTCCCATCAACAACTCCATTTGACAGTTTTTGCACCTATGTAGGTGCATCTACAATCGGAATAATGGGCCCTTTGAATAGCTCAAAAATACTGCACCATTGACTTTAGACCACGTTTTTGTTGGTCAATGACACATTGACTTTCTGCTGCCTCAGGATAGCAATGCACCAGCAAAGTGCCGGACCACACCTCATTTTAAGAGAACAAGACCAGCATAGGTGCTGGGCATGAAAATTATAACTGCATCTGTCTGAACTAGCAATGACAATTGCACTGTGGGTGTTGTTGTGCTGGGTATAAGGCAGAGCCCATAGTTTTAAATCATAGTTTTCATTGTATCAAAGACTTCCCTGTGTTGGAATTTCTTGTACATGTAGGCAGGATGCCTGAAATTGAACAATGTTATATTGTGAACATACTGTACGTGCATCTCAATGGATATTTAAAGAGATATATACTGGATGTGGGCTCTTGAGTCTGGTTGTGCCTCGACTTGCTCTGTGGCTGCTCTAGCTGCTCATTCTGGAAAACCATGAAAATCACTATTTTTAGTCAATGTCTGGTCATTGGGTTTGTCCCAGTTCCCCTTCTAGTCCAAACCAGAATGATTCAATTTCTGAATGGATGGAGTTATTATTATTATTATTATTATTTTTTTTTTTTTAACGAATCCCAGTAATCAGGTAGATTAGGCAGAGCTGTGTCAAGCAAGAAGAACAAGAACAGATGCATTAAAATCCAACCAGGGGCATACTGTAAATGGCAAATTTTATAAAATTCTGATCAGTGATATCTGAAATAGTGTCTTTTGATCATGAAAATAATGACCAATGTACATGGATCTTCCTGATTTTATTGTTAAAGTTTAAAAAACAAGTAGGTTATATGACCTGGCTAAAAGCAATGTCCAACAAGGGATTCAGGAGGAAGTGTGGGCAAAAATCAACTGAAATCAATATCCATTATGGTTGAAACAAAGCAGTAGTAAATCCTCAGCATCCATGGTCAGATCATACATTCTTGTGTGAAAGCAGGCAACATTATTAAACAGAGAAGAATTTAATTATTGCCATTTAATCAGCCTTGCAACAGTCAGGGCTACAACAAAAATTCTGACAGCATGACTGCGGTATGTGTTCATTTTATGTGGATGGTTCTGTCTCGTTAATGTTGTAACAAATGGTTCGGTTTAGACCCGTAACCACATAATCGCACAGATGGTTTAACTCCAGCAATGTCACAAGAGGTTGACTTCAATTACATCGGAAAGAAAATAGTTGTAATGTGAAATCGTAAAAACATCATTAACTAAGTTAAACTGGAGGACTTCCTGGTGGCATGAAGTGCATACCTACAATATCGCTTCTCACAGGAAAACACATTTTGCCAAGTGGCATATTCCTCCTTTTACTTACTTACAGTGATTGGTAAATACTATAGGAATGCTGATTAATCATTTCTTTCGGGGAAAAAAGATCCTGGATTCATTATGAAACAATAAACAGCTTTTTGGAACATGTTGACAACATAACCATGGCAACATTGGGAAACAGCATGCTGTCACTTGTTATATTTGCTGTTAAATGTTGCTGTGGTTGAATGACAAGAGCATTGGGAAATGTGGGGTTTTTGTCTGTCATAGATTCAAGAAAATGCCACAATAAATTTGTACCCGACTGATATAGGCCTGATATCATTTTTGAGCTGGATATAAAATACCTTTTTTTTGTATAGGACTATGCCAAGGTGCTCAAGATACTGCTTTCTTAAACAAACAGTTAACATCATTATGCATTTATTGTTTTACATTGTGAACTATATTACCATTTTTGAAAAAATAGTCCCACACATTAACGCCCCTTTGTCACTTTTCAGTCATCTGTAGGTGAAGGAGAAAAGAACATTTTATCAAACTGCGTTATGATGACAACATTTCAAATCACAATTGCCATCTTTTTCTTCATTATATATTCTGTTAAAAAGTTTTCAGATGATTATTAGACAACATGTACATCAATTCCGATAGATACAACATATCTATGATAGTCCAATATTGGCAGACCGATATATCGGTCTCGCTCTGCAATAAATGTTCATTCTGCATTTAATTTTATGAAATGAGATTAATCTCCTCTCTCAGATTAAGTGTCTACTTGAAGTAATGTGTTCCTGAAAATCGTGTTAACATCTCGTTTTCCATTGAATGGAAATAACTAACTTCAAGTACAGTGCACAGTCATAGTGGTACATTATGTATGTCAGTGGCAGATGCACTAACTGATGAGTAGTGAAATGAGCAGACTGGCAGTTGCAGGTTTTAATGGAAAATGGAAGCTATTGATTGTCTCTTGGTCTCTTGCATGGTGTTATAGGCCAGTGGGGAGTTGGGCAGAAATGTGTGTGTGTGTGTGTGTAAATGGGAGACTGCTGAACTAGAGTAAGGCACCCATGCATGAGGGCACACCCCTCGCTGCAGTATTATAAATCAGATAAAGAATCTTTCCTCATCTCATGCAGTCTTTTATAAGTATTGTCAGTGCTTGCAGTTTATGGATCACATCTCTAGCATCCATTTTAGTCTCATCAGGTGCAGAATCACATGACAGTTTTTCATAAAATAGGTGAAATGAAGTGAGGAATACACACTCCCTTCTCAGGCTCAGTTAGATGATGAAGGAACTGTCTGGGATCTAGTGATTGACAGTTTTAGGGCTCCACAGTATGATCTATGCCGGTGCTGTGCTCCAGCCACTGATGACTGTGTGTTGTAATGTGTTGCTTCAGGGTGTGGTTTCCAGGGAAAGCTCTGGGCTCTGTTTCACACTACTCCATCACCATCTGCATCACACACACACACACACACACACACACACAAACAGAAAGACACATTAATTCACACACATTGCGTGAGATTATGAGCTCAGCAGATATTCAGCTTGTATCATTTGAGCTGCATACAAAACCTTATTATGTTTTTTTTTCTTTTTTATGTTGTGTGTGGGAGTGGCTGCAGTTCATTATAGTGATGAAACATTGGGTCCACAGCCAGGGGTGTAAATCACTGCACACATGTGCTGATGGGAAAATAGGGGAGGCTGTCTCTATTAGCGGGGCAAGGAACTGAGTCCAGTCATCTTATAGAGTGTGATTGTATTAATGAGGCTATACTTGATTGGATTTGTTAAAAAGTAAAGGTGGATTTCAGAACTTCTTTGAGACATTTGTTTCTCCAGAACAATGCATGGTTTATTTTACTTTAAAGAAATTCCTTTTCCCACAGAATAGATAGATAGGCGGGCTGTAACTAATAATTTTCATCACTGATTTAATCATTAGTCAATTAATGTATATAGGTTTGGCCAGTGAAATGAAATGAAAACACGTTTGATATTAACCAAACACCAGACATGGCGGTATACCAAATAAAACCACTAAATTAGAGGTCGACCAAAACATCGGCCGGCCGATATATCAGGCTGATATTTGCGTTTTTTACTTGTATCGACATCGGCCGATACATACGTGCGTTTGCTCAGTGCAACATCTGCCAATCGCTATCCAACTGTTAATTTGTTTTGTTTGTTTTGTTAATAAATGTTTCTTTTATTGTTTAATTGAGACTTGTGTAACATTTGTTATCATTGTGTCATTTTTATCATATAAATGGAGGGAGAAAAGGCAATATTGGCTTCAAGAATCGAGCCAAAAAAATTGGCAGCGAATATCGAGGATCGGTTAAGAATGAATATCAAAATAATCGGTATCGGCATTGGCTTTAAAAAACCCGTATCGGTCGACCACTACACTAAATATTGAACTTTGGGACAACTCAAAAGTCCAGTTGGTGGAGGTAATGCACCTTTAAGTTGGTTTGCCAACCACCAATAAAAAGAAGAAGATGACGTTGTTCTCCCAGATGGATAAAAAATATAATAGCAATGAAATGCTACAATTTGCCCAAAGATCCGTCAAACACCTGCACAGTTACCAGGCGAACAGCTCCATGTATCCCTCCACCCTGTTAGACAGCCAGTTGTTCACTAAAGAAGCTATCCAACAAGTCAGCAAAACCAGGAGCCCACTCTCCCTCGTTTCTAGTCTGTCTCCCCGCAGTCAACCCATCGCCATGACAACGCCCTGCAAGAGTTGGTCCGTGGTGCAGCAGCAGCAGCAGATCTCATGTCTGACTGTGTGGCGTCATGGCAACGCCCAGATCAGACCATATTACGGAATCTAAGGATCCTCAGATGTGACAATCCTTTGTTGTTTCATGTCAGAGCACCAGTCACATTCAATTCTCATACAGATTAAAAATATCCTGCCTCATAAAATTATCACTAACTCAATATTAGCGATGGCATCTTTCCTGTCGGATAAATGAATAGCGCTGAAATAACATCTGCAGTTGTTGCATGACAAAATCTGGATAGAATGGTTTAGTTGTTAATCCACGATCAGTCCTTTAAAGCAGCTTCAGCTCTGCTTCCAGCAGCAGAAGGTCATCCTCTCTAATATTTTCACCATGACTGCTCCAGATCATTTTAATACAGGGGAAACAGTAAATGCGGCTCTGTCTGTCTGATATATGAATACCTTCTTCAGAAATTAGATTTAATATTCACAATCTTTTTTTTGGGAAATGTGCTTCTCAGAAGTAGTTGGTGATTTTGTGAAGCGTACATGAGGTTAAACTCCCACATTTAGTTAAAAGGATAAGGCTGTATGCAGATACCATGATGACAGTGATCACAGTCACAAGCATCACTTTGTGCACTAGTAACCACTGTTTTAGGTCAGATTTGAATGGTCAGACTGATCACAGAGCGAACAAGCGATGCAGAAAAGCAGTCACACAAACAGGGAGCGGCCCAGAACTGTGATTGGACGCTCCATGCTGCATGTGGCACCATATTTCATTCATATGCTGCCACTGTTGTGCTGTGATTGATTTATTGGTTTAGCTTAAATTACCTATTTAAAGACAGGACTGTAAGATACTGTAATGTTAGTAATAAAAGTCTATGAGTAGTGAAGATGGATGTGGTTCATTGTGTGGTGAAATGTACTACCAATAACAGGGTAAAGAGTCCATAACTAAGTTTTTAAAATTTGACGAATCGAAAAGCTGATTTTTTTAGAGGACAAAAATGGATACAGATGTGACACATCACGAGTTACAATGGGGGAAAAATTGCAATCCTGAAACTCAGTAAATTTAACATTAACTTACATAGGCTATGCAGTGCATTTTGTCACTAAGTCCCAACCAAAGTCAGTTATACGCAACTACATTTCTATAAGTTAAGCTAAAGCATTTGACACTATGTAATTCCTGTTGTAGAGGAATGTGGATAAACAGCAACATATGCAGTATTAAGTGCTTTAGCTTGCTAACATATAGCTAACATTAGCTTGCTTACATATAGCTAATATAAACTTGCTAACATATTGCTTGCTAACATATAGTTAATATTAGCTTGCTATGAGCTAACCTGTCCTTTCTGGTAGACATAGAGTGCTAAGTTCTATTTTTTTAGCTAGAAACAGGCATTTTGTTAGCTTTTCAGCGCATTGTTGTGTATCTTTTCCCTTCTGGCAGGTGTGGTCTTCTGAGTATTTTTGACGATTTTGAGTGATACAAACATGGCAACTACTAACATTTTGTTTGGACTATAATGAAATAAATAACTATAGTATTAACATTATGAATTTTAAAACTATAATACGTTATTTTTCATGATTGGGTACGTTTAGGGAACTACCACTGCTAAGTCATTGCATTAATTATAAAAAATAAAAACTGTAAGTATAAAACTATAGAAGCTGGATATTTTCCATGGTGGTGACCACAGTGGTAGATAGTATTCCATACAACATGATGGACCTAATTAACAACAATATCAAAAAAATGTTGATGTAAATGAGGGTCACTTGGACGGGGGATCAAACCACTTTGTTGCAAGACCACAGGGAGAGGCAGACCCACAGGGTGGTCCATCGCTAAACTGTTTGTGGTGTGTTTACATTGGACAAGACAGACAAATATGCCCAGTCTCTTCCTCGCCATGAATGAATGTAACATTGTTCATCTCCTCTGGGTGGAAATCTAAGGACCTAATCCAACTACAGAGAAATAGGAAGCATTGTCCAGCTCTAAATATACAACAGAAATGATCAGGCTTAGTAGATCTTCCTCTAATTGAACTTGCTTACTTGACAGTGTTTCAAGCCAAACTGGGTCTTTGTTCGAAGAAAGTTGCAATTAATCTATTTCTTCCCTTTCTCTACAGAGCGACAGGCTTCTGATCAAAGGCGGGAGGATCGTGAATGATGACCAGTCCTTCCATGCCGATATCTACATGGAGGATGGCCTCATTAAGTAAGTCCTTCACTGTCCTCCTTTCTGCTCTGCTTTTATTCATTCCCATTTGCTTTCATCCCTGCACTCACTCTGAGACTCATCATCCACTTACTGTCTTTCGCTCAAGTTATTTGTATAGCTGCTCTCTCCTTTTACTTGTGGGAGTGCAGATTGCTGTTGCAGAAATTAAAATATTTTCATGTCATGAGTTAAAAACTTGGACAGCTTGATCATGACATCAAATGTGCTGGTCAGGTGCATTAGATAAAGATAAAAGTTAAAGGGAAATTCAGGTTTTTTATTGTCAAATATTTGCACTTTTTTGACTTTAATTAATCGGGGCAAGGAGCATGAGCCTACAGCTGTAAAAACTTCAGTGTCACAGAGATAATCTATCCATCTGAAAGCATAAGTATTTGCAGAAAATATCATGAGGAGTAGTTTCAATGAAAAACATATGAGAATTACATATTGGCTTGACAAATTTTAATGATTTTAATCCCTATAATTTCTTCGAGGGGACAAATAAAGTTATGTTCCTCTATTAAACAGAGCAGTCTTATTACCTCTCCCCCCAGAATGAGTTCTTGTTCCACTGGGTCAAAGAAAAGGTGCGGGGATAAAAGCCAGTCTAGCCCCCAATTTTATGTGCCAGTATTAGCACGTCTTTGTCCCACCAGAGCAGGCGAGAGTGAGTGAATTCCTCTCTCTGTGTCTCCCTGAATCAGCCCGTCCTCTCTGTCACTCTCTTCCCTCCCAGTCCTGTTCTCACTTGATTTTCCAGTTATAGGCTCTTTGTCCCGCCTGCCCCTTAGTGAGGCAGCTCAGAGAGAGGCACCCAGGGAAAGCCTGGTGTTGCATAATAAACACCCAGATGCCTGCTGGACCATTGAGCTGCTGGCAAACTCACAGAGACGCTGGCTTCTGCCTGCCTCTCTGTCTGTCTGTCTGTCTGTCTGGCTTGTGTCCTCTATAAAGTCTGAACAACAAGTCGGGGTGTAATGTTGATGTATTAGTATGAGGACAATATGCTTTGTTGGCTGACATTTTTTGGGGGTAACTTTAAAACTTTTGCTTATGATTTCTTCTTTTTGCACTATACTGCACTGTGAAAAAGTTTTTATATTTTTTATGTCTGTTGTCTATGTACAAAAACACTTTCTGCTGCTACACTTTTGTGCAATATAAATATTATATTTTTACAGTTTTATATTTATACTTTATTTATTTATCTTACATTCCAGAGTACAATCACTGTGAGCCAATGCATGGGCATTTCATTCAATATGCATATTTGTTTGTTTAACTGAATGACAATAAAGTCTGTCTAAGTCAAAATAGTTTTTACCCAATACCTCCATATCGATATTGCAACAATATAAAAGGGTTGAATGTGGGTACTTAAAAAAATATTTAGACAATGAGATTTTTGATAAATAATCATTAGTCATTAGTCATCATTAGTGGATATTATGACTAAGTGGGTAAAGGCAAATATTTAATAAACTAGAACAGGCTGGTAAGTTTAGAAAATAAACCAGGAAAAAACAAAACTGACTGTATAATGATATCAAAAATCGAAGGCGATATTTAGTCTCATATTACAATTTCAATATAATATCGATATATTGCCCACCACTATATGGAGGCTTTTTTTTTTTTTTTAAATAGGGGCATCAAGGGGTCATCCCCTGAGAGAGCCTTATAACAATTCACACAGTAATGCAAAAACTGTTTATTTTTTACATACATTTCATGTATGTGAAAGTCTACTTGATAATATAAACAATATTGATTCTGATTTTAATATGTTGCTTTCTCCACGCCCATCTGGTGACCCCCAGACATTATCTTGTGAGGGAAAAGAAAAAGAAAAAAAAGAAAGAAAAAGAAAACCTTAACAAAAACAAAAACACATTATTTTCTACTATCTAAACATCTTTGTGAATGCAGCTTCACACAGTAAAATTTTTCTTTTTAATTGTTTTTGTTATTGTCATTATAACTTGTTGATGTTATTCAACAATTTTAGGTGGAGGCTTTAAATAAGCCCATCTGGGTTTTCTGCCTCTCCCTGCACTTTACATTATATGTTTTCTCTGTCACTTTATGTAATTCTAACTGTGCAAATAAAATAAAACCAAAACCAAAACCAATGACAACATCCCTTTTTCTTCAACAGGCAGATCGGAGACAACCTGATCGTGCCCGGTGGGGTGAAGACCATCGAGGCCAACGGGAAGATGGTGATCCCCGGTGGCATTGACATTCACACCCATTTCCAAATGCCGTACCGTGGAACCACAACCGTGGATGACTTCGCTCAGGGATCTAAGTCTGCTCTCGCTGGGGGCACGACCATGATCGGTAAGGGCTGTAGAAAAGGTCGCCCACACAGACGGATACTGAAGCTCAAAAAAGAGAAAAAAAGGAGGGGAGGGAGGGCTAAGACCCAGACAAAGGAAAAGAGAAAGAGATGGGAAGCGGTTTTAGTTTGTTTTTGGGCAGCTCTCCAAAAGACGGCCATACAAAAGGCTGAGTGTAAGGGGGCAGAGAGTGAAACACTGCTCCCAGGGTAATACAGCTCCAGTGTTCACTGTTAATGTACAGCATGTGTGCTGCTCATGTAGCTGACAGGCCGGACGCTATCACAGCTAACAGCTGGTGGGCACCACGGTCTCTATAATACCATTAACTCTTTTTAAACTGGCTGCTACTCTGGTGCTTGTCTGCCAGCGTGTCACTGTGTTTGAGCGGTCACATTCACTAACAGACGTGCTACTGTAGTAAGCTCTATTCATGGCCTCCATTCATTGAGGGATTATATTCCACTGGGTGATGAGTGAGAAAGAAAGTGAAAACATGCACTGTGTTTAGTTCTGCCCATGTGTATTATGTACTGTACATATCCATCTGCACTCACTGATGAGGTTGTGTTTGTGTCGGGGTGAACAAAAGGCTAGTTCAGATGGTCAGCATAGGGAAAAGTGTTGTTGTTTTTTCAGCTTGATCCTTTTAATATGCAAAGACCAGATAAGCAGATTGGCTCATCTTTAATGAGATAAAGACGTCAGTCAGCTGGTGAGCCAGCAGGAGGTCTTATTTTATTACAGCTGAGTAAGATGCAGCAGGATATTTTGCATACACAGATACTGTTGTGAACGATGAGGATTTACAGTCGATTAATTATTTTAGTGATGAAAGACACAAAAGATACAAAGGCAAGTCTGTGCTGTCTTTGATTTATTGTGATTAATGCAAATTCGCACATTATAAACCTTGTAAGTGCATTTTTGGATATTATATATACTATATTATGTAGTTTTATTATATTATTTTATATTTTTTTAAGTTTTATTAGTTTTATATCATATATTTATTAAAGCTAGGAGGCAGAACTTTTACTTATGTTTTTACTCCTGGTTATACTTAACTAGACAACCACTTGGATCCATGTTAACATCCTGTCAGCTGGTGTCATTACATTCACATAGGCTGTATTTGAAATTGCATACTGTACTTGCAGTATGTACTGATTTGGCTAAAGGTGGCCTGTAGTATGCAGTAGGGCTGGGCGATATGGACCAAAACTCATATCCAGGTATTTTTAGGCAGAGTGGCGAAATACGATATATTTTGGTATTTCAAACAAAATGTGCAAAGTGTTCAGTTTTAACTCAGTGCCACAAGTAATCATCATCAACCTGTTTTATTGAAAGACTTCAAAGACTATCAAATTCAAAACCTTCCACCTGTTGAAACAACTTGTTTGCAGCATGTTTTGCATCATGTTGCTCTTCATCTGCAATCCAAATCCGAAAAAACCTGCATTAACAGAATTCTTCTAAGGAACTAGCTGTTGCTCTTTATCAACCAACCAAATAGTGATCATAAGTTAAGGCAACATCAAACGATATTATATATCTGTATGGCGGTATTGTCTCAACTACATATTTCTCTCTAAAATATATCGGTATAACTCTTAATACTGATATACCACCCAGCCCTAGTATGCATAATGCAAACAAAAGCAAAATCTGCAGTATGCCAAAAATATTTGGATGTCATATTGACATCAGACCAATTGACCTCGCCTACTGTTGTGCTCACACCAACCTCCAGCAGTAGAAATAGAAAAATAACAACTGTTAAAAAGTTAAAATTTTCAAAATACTACTGTTGTTGTATCACAAAAAGAGTTAAAGAGCAGGGACATTTGCCTTTATGAGGCTATTACTAATATTTCCATTCAATTGTACTGGCAGTACCCTCAGTGCTGCACAAGAACTCCCATATGTTTCAGTCACTGTAAGTCTGGGTGGTCCCATTAGGAAAAATCCACTGGCCTTGTGTGCCAAACTCTAATTTAAATAAAATTGATCGTGGTTACATAACCAAAAACCAAATATCCACAGCTGAAGTGGCCCCAAATTTATCAAGGACGGCCGCACCCAGACAGAGATGTTCGAAATGAAATGTGACATCTGACAAGGTCGGCCCCCGCTAGCTCAGCTCTGCAGGCTCCCAGACAGACAGCTGATTATGCAAGATAAACAATACAGGGAGAAAGTAGAAACACCAGCAGACAAATCCTGACATCACCCTGTCTTCATCTCCCTACGTGTGACTATCACCACCCACTCTGTCACTTCTGTCTGTCTGTGTTCACTTCATCTCACCTGCCACCTCTCCATCACCTTCTTCCAGGAAGTGGGCAGGAAGGCGTTATGTCTCTGTATAACAGACAGGTCCTGAGGAAGGCTAACCCCATTATGGATAGTCCTGATCACCCTCTTCGGAATGAATTTGAGCTCTTGCCCTCAGGCCGTCGTCTTAGGGCCCCTAGGTGAAGGACTAAAAGACTCCAGGTCTCATTTATACCAACTGCCATTTATTTAACTAATAGAAAATAGCCCTCAAATTGCTCATCTTCACAAGCCTGCTTCTTGCACATCTGCACATTGCACTTTTACACCTGTTAATGTGGCTCCGTCTAGTTTTACTTGAAACACACACTTCAATTATGGAGCGTGAGGATGTAGCTGACGCGTGTCTTAAGCCGAAAAAATCCCACAGTTTCTTTCTTATGGTTTATTGAAAACCTTTCGTTTGAGCATTACAAATAATAAACTGCAGCAATCCAAAACATAACAATTATGAGCACGGTCAAAAACTAGTGTGCTCTCCTTGTCTCCATAATCCTAATTAAAACAAAGTAGGCAATTATGACGTTACACACATCTCAGCCAATAAGAAGAGTGCAATTTCTACGAACCAATAGGCATTCTCACAACTTCAATAAAGAACTATGAACTATGAAATACAAATCTGAATTATTTATCAGCTTGTACAAAATGGCTCTAACAACACCTATACCAGGTATTAACTCTCCATTTAGGGGTATTAGCTCTGCAATGAACATGTGTCAGTGATTTTATATATGCGTATGGCGTTTCTTTGACTGTGTTTTATTAGACTTTTATTGGGTCTTATTATGTTATCGTTGTGTATCTTGTCTTGTGTGTCCTGCTGCAAAACAAATCGACCTTCAAGGGACTAATAAAGTGATTCTGATTCTGATTCTGATTCTGATTCTGATTCATCCCTCCATCCTCTACCATCCACCTCCTCCAGTGGACCACGTGATCCCAGAGCCCGGCTGCAGCCTGATGGAGGCCTATGACCAGTGGAGGCAGTGGGCTGATGAGAAGACCTGCTGCGACTACTCCCTCCATGTGGACATCACCCACTGGAACGACAGCGTCAAGCAGGAGGTGGATAGCCTCATCAAGGAGAAAGGTAGTCTGTGATACCATCTACTGACCATTTTTATTTTCACCTTTGGCTTTTTTTAGGGGCATTTTTACTGTGTTTCCTACTGTAAGTTGTATTTCTTTGTTACAGGTGTGAACATGTTCCAGGTCTACATGGCTTACAAGGACTACTACCAGATGAGCAACAGTGAGGTACAATAACTTTATTTTAGGATTTTTCTTTCCCTCCATACTTACAGTAAAGAGTGGCGGATAAAACACACAGTTCCTCTATTAGTTTGCATGTCAATATATTTTTTAATGTTATTTTTGTCATGAATACTTTGGAACAGAATGCATTAAAATATGTTGAAAAGTTATAATGGAAATTTTGACCCAGTGAAGCAAAAGTCCAACTTTATACTTAAACTTCTACTTCACTACATTTTAAAGACAAATATTGTATTTTACTCCACTACATTTAACTGCCAGCTTCAGTTAGTTTTCACATCAAGATTTAACATAACAAAGGTGATTAAACATTTTTATAATTTAAACCACATAAAGGAATATTAAGTAGTTAAAATTAGCCCTACCTTGGTGACAATATAATGCTGCTTACACAACTGCATAAAAAATTAGTATCCAACAATATATAGAGAATATATATAGGTTTGACACCCCCGACGGACAAGAAATTGCCCAGCAGTATGTTCAGGATAATGAAAGGAGGAGAGATGTTATTGGGTCCTTCATTGAGTCAGCTTCAAGCCAGTAAGTTTGTTTGGCTGCACTGGGAATTTCATGTACAAACTTCTTTTTATTTATGTAAATATGTTGGTTGTTGTTTACACTACAGTTTATTCAAAATGTCTGGATAAAACATATTTTGGTTAAGGCATGGAGTGGAAAAATAACTGAATATTGAGTTGAAATCATTTGCTGACAGCTTCATCCCCCAGTTCAAAAATCCCATCTGCGCCCCTGTATTGGAAATCAAGTCAATCCAATTCCTAACCATGAAAACATTCTTTCAAGACTTTGTTCAAACCCTGACTGTAATAGACACGATTTCTAACTTGGTGTAAAGTTTTTATAAAGGAATGGATCTTTTTTCTCCCCAGTAACAGCTTGTCCTTATGTAACCTGTAGCCTGTGATGCTTATCGTGTGTTCATACCGCAAGTGCAGCTAGTAAAGGTAGAAAAAAACAAAGTCTAGGTCCAGACGGTGTGAGGCGAGACTCTTGTTGTTTCTCAGGCAGCCATGGCTAATTCTCTTGCTCAGAGGAGCACATGAGGAAACTGAAATAGTCCAGCTTGAAAAACTGATGTCATGCAGCTCACTAAAGAACTGTGGTGCAGCAGCATAACAGCAACTGCAGCTCATCCCACATGAGTTTAACCGTTTCTAGAGACCACACACGGTAATTGCAGCGTGTCGTGGTAGGCGTCATGTAAATTGTGGGCTTCTTTTAAATAGTGGCTCCAGGGTGACCCCGGGAGAAAAAGGAGTGTCTGTTTCTTGTGTAAACAGCCAGGCAGGATTTTACATTTTAAAACACTACCACTGTAATTTTTCACTGTTTCTATGTCCTTTTTCACTCCAGCTTTATGATGTCTTTACCTTCTTGGCGGAGAGGGGAGGCATCGCTGAAGTCCATGCTGAGAATGGCGAGATCATTGCTGAGGTAAATATATATAAACTGACTCTTCTTCCCCTTTCTCCCCTGTGTTAAATTCTTTACCACCCCCTATTTAATTACTTGTCTCGTATCCAACTCTGTGATCTGTTTTGGTTTAGCATGATTTATCTCACTTTAGTTCACCTTTTTAGTCGAGCCTTATCACAATGCATCTCCTCCACCTACAGACTAAACACGCTGTCACTGATGAGAGGGGGAATGTGTTTCCTGCAGGACTCTGATGTGGGGGTGTAGTTTACACAGGGCTGTGCTGTGGACAAATGAAAGTGAATAAACCGTAATAGTTGGTGGATTAAGATGGTTGGTATTAGTCAGAGCATGCCTGGTTTCTGTCACTGGATGTGTGTGTGTGTTGGATCTGATTCATCACAAATCCCTGCTCTCCTATTCAGTCTTACACTAGGACTTTGAGGGAGTCTGATTTCCATCAGTTTAAGACCCAAAATGTCTGAACCTCCAGATTATGTCATGCCCTTATTTTATTTTAGAGCTCCTGAGAAAGAGAGGCCTTGTTTAGACCTGTGGCTGATACACATTGATAGTACAGAGGACATGTTGTAACCAAGTGACAGAGAGAGTTCAGATTTTTTTTTTAAGTGAAGATGTAAAGATTAAAACATACTCCGCAAGAAGAGGGAAATTTGCTCTTTTTCTCAAGGTGGCAAGAACAAGAACAAAGTTAGCTCTGGCAAATATTTTTTATACTTCACGAGAAACTCGAGTGCAGTCAGTGTTGCCAACTCCTCAGTAAGGAAAGTAGCTATTGGCTGTCCTAAAAGTCGCTAGAAATCAATAAATGACGTCATTGACTAATTTGCACAATTTACCATGTGCCTGTAATTATAATGAATGCTGCAGGAGCGAGGAATAATGTCTTGGGAGAGACAAAAAGGGAGTAAAAACACCCTGAATTTGTTTAGAACTACAAATCCCTGTCTTCTGTCAACCCTCCTGTTTTATCCGGCCTCGGGACCGGCAAAAATGACCCAAAACAGACACTGACTGTAAGCCAGCCAGTGGGATCTTCACGCATCCGTGATTCATTTGCAGACTGGACGTTAACATCTCCTAAGTTGCTAGATTTGTTGTTAGTCGCTTTTTTTTTTTTTTTTTTTTTTAGAGTGGTCTGAAAAATCGTAAATATATCGACAAAGTCGCTAAGTTGGTTGCAGAGTGCAAAAATCCTAGGAAGTCCTCATAGGGCCCTCCCACTGCAGCACACATCAAAGTCAAATTTCTGACCAATCACACAACCACACAAGAAAAACATTCTGCCAAGATGATGTGTCAAGAACAGAGTCTGTATTAGCCTTAAGACGTGCTTATCCATAGTCAGTATACAGTATTACCTACAGTAGATGTCGGTTAGCATGTCCCCAGTTTGGATAAGCAGGCAGGAGTCCCAACATGGTTACTGAGCAATGTACTGCTTTGGACAGGGGCAGCAACAAAATGTAGTTTAGCCACCTAGCAAAGGGTAAAAAAAAAAGTCAGTTTATTGAGAATGTTTCCTCTGCTTTCCCCTACTGTGAGACAGTCCTGTTTAAATGTATGCAAGGGGGAACTGAAGTGGTTCTATGCTTTCGTCAAAGCCACCAGACTCCATTGACAGAAGCAGTAATTTTACCACACAGAACATGAAAGTTGCTGGTCTACCGCTGCCTTGATTGTTTGTTTTTGTTATTGTGTGAACCTGGTGAATCCAAATTAATCCTTTAAAACAATCACTGACTATAGATAAGTACCTCATAAAACCCCACTTCAAATAATATATCACTTTTACTGCAATTCCTTTAAGATTAAGTACAAATACAAGATTTTACATTTTATTAGTAAATTTGTGTCTCTAGAATTTTTTTTAGATATCTTCCATTAAAGAATAAAGGAAAAGTTTAATATTTTTCGACCTGGGTTTGCATCACAATATTGGTCATGCTAACGTTTTATGCTAACTGCAGATATTAGGAAACATGGTGTCATTCAAAGGGGGCAAACAGTGCAAGGTTGAGCTAGTTGCATAAGCATCTTGTCATAAGCAACTTGTGGGAAAACTCGCTGGCTAATATAACAAAGCGTTTTTTTATGAATCATTTCAACCGGCCAACGCTCTAGGTAATACAACAATGTCCTGAGAGGACCCTAACATGCTGTGTGAGTGTTGTAATCACTGTTGAGTACCATATGTAGAGCTGACTGTTTGGTTTAGCTGGCCTCTTGTAGCTGATTTTGGGGAGGTGAAACGGTCTCCGGTACAGCAATGTTGATCAAAGCTGCAATTTAGCTTTGTGTAGTAACAGCTGGAATAACTCTGTAGACACATCTAGAATTTCCAAGTCTGTCCTCCCGGTGGCCGTAGGAACACCACCAGTGTCTTGAGTTATTACATAACTTTTCCTATATTCCTACGAAGACAAAGTTTGATTGATTGATTGATTGATTGTCTTTATTTCGAACATGCAAGCAATAAAAAAACAAGTTTAAATATTAATAGATGAATAAATAAAAAACAAAACAAAAAAGCAAAAAAATTGAAAAAAACAGACACTTTCTGCAAGCTCGAAAGGGGGTAGGAAGTCCGCATGTATTGAAGTGAAAATGGTCAGTAATAAGAATAAAACCCAGGTTGAAAAAATTGCTTATAAATACGTCCTTGGTGGGGGGAGCATGTCATGATAAAGCATCCATGAGAACATATCTTCATGCAGGAGTCACCTCTGCATTTACTACAACACAAAAGAGCAACCGGAGTTTTTGGGAGCTAGGTCTACATATACACAAAGACCCTCATCGGTGGGTTCCCACAGTCCTCTGTGTGTGGCCTGACCCACATGATAAAACTGCTGCTCACATCCTCCGACAGGCAGAGAGAAGCAGAAACAGAATATCAGTTTGGAGCGTGTCCAATACTTTACATCAGCCCGAGCACTTACACCACTAAACAATAAAAAAAAAAGTCCCACACATGCACTACCTATGACCTAAACAGCCTGCGTTTTGCATGTTTTTTCAACAGGAGCAGGCCCGTATGCTGCAGATGGGTATCACTGGACCGGAGGGGCACGTGCTGAGCAGGCCAGAAGAGGTAAAAACACACTGAACATACACCTATACAGTAATTACCCCCAAGTCTCCCCTTTACAGACACTTTATGCAAATCTCATGCAGTTTGAGTAAGTAACCATGCAGCTTTTCTCAGTACAAATGTGTTATTTCCACCTACTATATTTGAATAATTCTGCATATTGGGGTCCGTAAACAGTCTTGGAATTGCATGAATTGGATATCACTGGAAAGCTGATACTCTTGCGGATTTCATGGTCTGATTTGTATTTATGTGTTATGACAGACCTGGGCATTAGGCGACCCAGGGGCCACATTGGCTGTCCCTATCCGGCCTGTTTGAGGTTACCCGGAAATTAGAAATCAATACAACCGCAGTGCTTTTATTTTGAAGGCGATTTAAGTATGTGCGTGCGTGCATACGAGTTACCGTGTTCCTAAAATGGCATCTCATGGTAAAAAAAGAAAAGTTGACACAGAAGGTAGAGTTTTCAATAATTCAAGACATTCAAGCACAAGACAGACTGGAGCTTTCTCACTAAATAACAAAAAAAGAACAAATAAATTGCTGGTTTCACTGCAAAACATACATGCTCTATATTGTTTTTGTGGTTTGAATGTATATTGTGTTTAACATAAATGGAAAAGTGCGATAATGATTGGAGTTTTTACTGTTTACAGTTATATTTGACTTACTCGACATTAACATAGTCTTATCATAACATGCATTCTTACCTGTTGCACGTCAAAACCAGATAATTTACTGCTTTTTATAAAGTGATGAAATTAATATTGAGCAGAATTAAGTTCAGAGTATTAGTCCGGCCCTCCGCAACCTTTGCAGTATCTCATGTGGCCCCTTGGGAAAATTAATTGCCCATCCATGTGTAATGATCTTAGTCCCCATAGTAGCTTTTTAATTGTAGTGAGAGCATTTTTTAAACTTTACGTCACTGTATAAAATGACCTGTTGTGACCTCAAGGATAATAACAGCCTCATGAAACTTTACAACCACAAATTAGAGATGTATGGTTTTCCTACATATTGATAATAAGGTTTATGAGCCCTGTCCGGAATAGAAGTGTTTGCCATCCAAGTTGAATGCTAAGGGGTTAAATGATTTTAAACATGTAGTTATGAACATTTTGAAGACAGAAATAGCTGAGTATATCCACTTTCTTACTTTTTATTGAGATATCGGGTGGTTTAATACCTTTCATGTCTTTTCCAATGTCCACGATGACGTTCTTGGACTGGTCTTCACACACATTGTTCTTGTTACACACATGTGGTTTCAGCCACATTAGAGGCGTTGGGTGAAAATTCTCTGGTTCCCCCAATTGTTGCTGCTAATGTTCCTTCAACAAACAGTGAAATGAAAGCCACGCTCTCTGCTCAGCCACTTGTCTGCCTTTAGCTTGACTGGGATTTTCCACTCTGTGGTGCAGTGGGGGGGAAAATGTCCCACCAGTCTCATGGTGTCATGCAGTTAAGTGGAGTCTTTAGAATCAAAAGCTTGGTTTGGTAATTTCATTGAGCAGAAACCAAGTTGGATGAGTATTTTATCAGTGTCTGCTGTCCTGTTTGGTTTTAATTTGGTTATTGGACGCAGGTTTAGTTTGTGGACTAGAACACAATAAACAGATGAAGTGTTTATGCTTAAAGAAGACAGTCATCACATCTGGAGACACACGCTGGCCCTCTACTGGCAACCACTTTACCATTTTGCAGTGAAAGTTGGTTGAGATTTTTATATGACTTTAATAATCGCTCTTATCTGGCCTCACCAGTTTATTTTACCATTTGTTTGTTCTTCTCATGACTTTTAAGCACACTAACTCAATATAACTGAATAAATTCCAAACCTCTCTGATTTATGATGTTGAAATTACAAGCTGCCCCATATTATTTTGTTTAAAAATGGATTATTTAAATAATATGGCTCCAAAAATACATACAGTAGTTTGCTGTGGCTAACATATTTGAAGTTTATTTGAGAAAATCCTAATGGGAAAACCATTTCCAAGTCAACCACAATGTCCTGTCCCTTCTTATAGCTGGAGGCAGAAGCGGTGTTTCGTGCCATCACCATCGCCAGCCAAACCAACTGTCCTCTCTATGTGACCCGGGTCATGAGCAAGAGTGCTGCTGACATCATCTCACAGGCCCGGAAAAAAGGTAAAGAGTTCTCTGCAAAGTGCAGAACACTTTACATTTTATATCCATGAGTGGTTGTCTGAAACAAAACTGTCTGCAGACCAGAAGACAAACCAGTATGTAAACTCCAAAATAAGACAAAACATGACGCTATTTTCATGTTTTAATATATTTAGGTTTCCAAAAAAGTTGGGATGCTTTGTAAACTGTAAATAAAACAAAAATACATTGAATTTATAATTCATTGTATATTTGCAAAAACAAAAGTTTATCAGTTTGAACATAAAATAAACAAATAAAATGTATTTTTGTACAGTTTTCTATTAAAGGTAAGTCACAAAATGCTGATTGCATTGTACTTTTGTCTTTGTACTGACTGCTCTGTATTTCTGTATGAAAAAAAAGAAAATCATTAAAGACAGACACAAATTATTCTATTCTGTTTTATTGATATTTAAGGAAATGTCACAACTTTTTTGGAATTGGGGTTTTACGTTTACAACATTTACATGTGCTGTTTTTTATTTTATTTTGTTAAAGCCTGAAAAATTACCTAAATAAGCTAACAAGGCCATCAGCAAGAATACTGACTATTTTATAATATAATTCTTAAAGCCTGTCCCCGTAAAATCATGCAGGTTCTCCAGAACCTCCTTATGCTCAGACTCCAGCTGGTCCTCCACTAGCGACCACCCTGCCACAGACAGACAGAGATTGGCTTCACTGCTGTCCTCGACCTGTAATCTGAGCTCTGATAAGAGGCATCGGAGCTCAAACTGTGGAGACCTCCACAGCTGCCAGTAATAACTTCTCACCAGTGTGGCAAAGCTCTGATTGCTTACTAGGAGCCAACCCTTATACCAAGCTGCTCCCACACCGTTTGACTGGACAAACTGGAGGGAAGGCACCCACAGAAAAACCAACACTAGGACAGTTTTCTAAAGGGACTCTGGTGCTTATGGAAACACATTCTCCTTTGTTCACAGGGGCTCCCAAACTCACAACCAAATAAAAGTTCCTTGTAGCTGCTTTTAACCATTTAGGCCTAAAACGCCTGGAAAAAATGCCTGCAAAACCTCTGGGCGATTTTAAAATAATGCCCTAAAACCTGAAGTTTTTCTGGAAATTCAACAGAAGTGTCAACGCCTAATAAATAATAGATTTTTCAGCCTCTGTAGCAGATAGAAATGAAATTCATGCCATGCGTTCAGTTCTTGAAAAGTCCCATGTTGCATTGCGACACTCCCACATGTATTCTGATGCATTTCATTGGCCAAGACACCGAAAATAGGTGGAAAAAAAATACAAATACTACAAAACGACGTATCCGCTTGCCTGGCTTTAATGGTAGAATAACGCAAGAGTGCCCCCGGTTTTAATGGTAGAAATGCGATAATGCTTTCCCGGCTTAAATGGGTTAACTTAACTAGTGCAGAGCCCGTAGGAAGTATCCATTCGTACATTACATGCCACACTACAACGTCTGCAACTCCATAAAACACTTACTTTTCATAAGGTACGCACACCATCCAGCACATACACATTGAACATTGATATTCGCTGGAAACTATTTGAATATTATTGGAAAATCGAACCTTGTAGTGCACTTTAAAGCTCCGAAAGGTAGGTAGGCTAAATAGACTTACAGATGAGATGAGTCAGGGTGTAAATCCAGAGTGAATTGTGTTACTGACCAGGTGTAGGCCTATCACACAATGGGGCGGAGCTCCCCTAAAAGGCGTCAAATCGGAAACAGTGCAATGCTTCGTGCCATGCGCAAGCCACATACGAAATCTTAGGTCAGTCTGACTAACAGTCAGTGAGATATGCCCTAGACACACACACACACACACACACACACACACACACACACACAGATGCTTCTTGCTTTTATAGATAGATTATTGTAAAATTTTGATACTAAAATCAGAATAAACGGACAGAGAAACGGGGCCATCAAAACAATGTACAGTCTAGGAATTTTAGAAATGACTACATTGCTGCTCATTATTCTCTCTATAAATATTTCTTTGGTATTTCACTTTTGCTCATTGGTTGCTGACTTTTTGTCTGATTTCTGAGACATTTGGAATGCACATACCAGCATCACTGTATCTATGCCCTTATAAGATGATGTTCAGATCTCTCCTAAAGAGACTGACAAAAAAAGATGTCATTCAGCTATTTTCTGTGGTTGAGCTGTCACACAGACCATTCCTCACAGTCCCAGGAAAGAGCAGAGGTGAATCAAGGTGAAGTCAGGCTGTAATGAATTTTAAAATATACAATGTTTGAGAGTGGAACAGGAAAATGGGAGAGGGCAGAGAAGAAAAATGTGTTTGGTTTTCTTTGGCGAAAGGCCACATGAGGCCTTTATGGGCTTTACACCTTTGTTAAAAACTAATCACAAACTCTTAGATGAAACCAGGAGAAACACAAACCCTGACTTATACTGAATGGAAGAAACTAAATTTGTACATTGCCAAGGGTAATGTTTCGCCTTTCATAGATTTGGCATGGTTCATCTCCTGCAAACACTCAGATAAATTACCAAAGCTTTTAGTCAGATTGAATGCTGACAAATTAATCAGGCTTCATTGATGCAACTCAAGATTTTAAATCTGCCAAGAATCACCAATAAATCAATTTGTTACACTTTACAACTTGATACTCGAACAGATTTTCATGGTTATTTCTTTCTCAGGACATGTCGTGTTTGGGGAGCCAATCACGGCCAGCCTGGGGACTGATGGAACACATTACTGGAGCAAGAATTGGGCCAAGGCAGCTTCTTTTGTAACATCACCTCCTCTCAGCCCGGATCCCACCACTCCAGACTATCTGAACACACTGCTGTCCAGGTATGTCCCTCTGGCCAGGTTGACCTGCTTATCACCCTGTACGTGGCTAAGACAGGATGCGAGACATTTTTATTAAATATCTGAAATTATATTACATCATCTAATATAACTATAGTGTGCATAGGTTACACAACACAAGGCAAAGCAGGATACAACACATTTTAAGGGTGTAGTCCTCTGTCTCGTACAGTACTCATACATTCCTGTCCAAATCAAACACTGTTTGTTAGTGAACTTCATTTAAACATTCAATTAGATTACTAATAAGCTCCATGGTTTCAATATGTAGTGGTAGAGCAACAAATAAAGCATGACTCATTTAATTACAACACTTAACGCTCCAACCCTTCGCTCATAAGGCTTTCTCATTTAGTGATTTTTCAGAGTAAGGAATCTGAAAGAAGTTACAGATAAGTTTCTCAAACACGATACTCCGACTGATGAAGATCCTGGTGTAGAAGTGTAGCTTGTAAGAAATGTAGCATTGATGTTAGCTCCAGTGCGTGGGAGCTAGTTTTTGACTTTATTTGTGTGTCTGTCTCTGCACCTGTTGCGTATAATTTCATTTGAACTGGATTGTTCGGCTTTAGTAGACTCAACTCACTTTTGGTTCCAGTACTTTTCTCCATTTCATGTTACACAGCATAGTTTTGTGGGCCAAGCGAAACAAAAAAGCGATTACTATTGATGGAAGCTTGGCTATTTAAAGCAACTACTTAACTGGTTACTCTAAATTTAAGAGCCAAGAGTGAGCAGGGCAGACTGTGTGACCCTGCTGCAATGAAATAACACCAGTCTGGTACTCATGGACTCCTTTTTAACCCTTGTGTTGTCTTAGGGGTCTAAAATGACCCGCCACTATGTTTATCAGAAGAGGAAGCTTCCTGAATGATCTTTTTAAAACTTTAAATTGGATGACTTTTCCTAGAATGACCACAACATGAGAAAAAGTAAAACATTGCCTCATATTTCCATGAAAGCTGTTCACCAACAGGGTACAAATCTGGATTTAGGGGTCGTTTTAAAAAAAAAAAAAACATTTTTATACCAGAAAAAACTGGATTCCCAGTTAGAGGAACATGGTGCCGTAGGATGATCTCCTCCATGCCACGCCATATTAATGCAGTAATTCATGCAAAAGGAGCCCAATCAAGTATTGAGTGCATAGAAATGCTACTTTTCAGAAGCATGACATTTGTGTTTAAAATACCCTTTTTTAATTGAAGTTATGAACTATTCAAATTTTCTGAGACACTGAGTTTTGTGTTTTCATTATCTGTAAGCCATAATCATCAAAATTACAAGAAATACAGGCTTGAAATATTTCACTGTATGTTTAATCAATTTAGAGTTTCGAGTTTCACTTTCTGAAATAATTTACAAAAATATTTAACTTTTTCACGATATTCTAATTTTTTGAGATGTACCTTAGATGGATTATCTTATTCTGAAAAAATAAGCAAACTGCATTTAGTTTGAGTGAAATGAATGGATTCTGGTGGGCTTCATCTGATAAGCGAGTTAGAGTGTCACATGGAAACAGGAAAGGATTAGTAACAGTTTGTACTCAAAGAACAAACTTTGGCACGAGGCATTTTTGAATAAGTCACAGTTCTTGTTCTGCTCCGCTGCGCTTTCTGCTAAAGTAAATAAACATCTGTCCTTGTGATTGCAGAAAGTTACAGATTGTGCTGTGCTGTAATAATTTGATCTTAACTCAGTATTTTCATGTTTCTTTGCCCCACAGTGGAGACCTGAGTGTGACTGGCAGTGCTCACTGTACCTTCAGCGTGGCCCAGAAGGCCATTGGCAAGGACGACTTCACTCAGATCCCAGAAGGTGTTAACGGTGTGGAGGAGAGGATGGTTCTCATCTGGGACAAAGCTGTGGTGAGGACTTTTTTTTAGCTTGTTCTTTTTCCTTTTCAGAAGGAGAAAGACAAACAAATAATGACAGATACACATGAAGATTTATTTTAGACTTGTTCTCTGTTTCCTTTCTTTCATCTGGCTTTCACTAGTTTTCCCTATAATATATTTTTTGTGGGCTATTACTCTCCAACTCCTCCTCTCTCATTGTGTTGTTGTCACTGTCTCTGCTTTTGTTTATCCTTTCCTTTCCTATCTCCACATCTGTCCTTTCCTTCACCCTTGGATACAGCACACTGCTCTCATTTTTTCCCTTCCCTCTCTCTCACATTGTCACTGCATCAGTGTACTGCTAACAGACACACAGCATGTAGCGGTGGAGTGCTGCGCTGCCTGTAAAATGTGGATAGGCTTTTAAAAAGTTAGACTGATCCCATTTCCTTAAAGTAGTCACTGTTAAAATTGGATGTTCCTTTTGCTGGTGGGCATATTTTACTTTTACCTGGCTCCCTATGTCTCCATTTTGGCAGTGCCTCGCCCTACTTAACTCTTGGCTAATCTAAAAATAGGCAAAGATTTGAAGCCTGGATGAGCCATTGGGCTAAATGAAGCCTGGTGCTGAAACACACCACCTGTGAAGGCACCTGCCTGTAACTCAAAGCGTCCACGCCCTTAATTATACATAACTTTAAGCTTTTAAATGATTGAAATGGTGAGTTATGTAAGGGATAATGCCCTTCATGGTGTCCATTATCAGGAATTAATAGACTTCCCAGAGGCCTCCACGTTGTCCATTAATTCCTGATTGTGGCTTATACCATGGTCACTGGCCAAAGAATAAAAAATAATAAGACCATTCATTAATATTTTTCATGACAACAACAACTTGTTTGGCAACACCTGAGAGTTTGACTAATAGCTGAAACAGTTATTACAATCCCATAAGGTTCTTATGTTGTTCACTACTCTAGTAAATAGGACGGGCCATAAAAACGACTTAGCAACTGGAGATAAACTAGTCCAGTCAGCTGATTGAACCCCTCGGCTCAGCTGTTAGCCACAGAGCTGATGTTATGCTAGCAAGATTCAAAGTTGATAATGCATATGGTGGACAAACAGTAAATGGAAGAGGCCAGTATGTTTAACAAAAACTCTAGCTGGCCAGTCAGCCATGTCACTGTCCCCAAATCAATGAAGAAAATGATGATGATTTGTTCTGTCGGACGCAGCTTGAAGTTGAGTCCTGAACAGTGAGACAGTCGCTGTAGTGGCTAGCGCATTAATTTGGAACTGTGAACAGACTGTTTTACTGGAACTACTTAAGGAGTTCATTTGGTGTATGTCCATCACAAGTTAATCATCCAATCAGAATTGTGTATTCGCCCTGACTATGGTATAAGTATAAGTATAAGTAAAAATAAACCCTCTCACAGTTGTCATGATTGGGGAACTATAGAAACCAAAACCATTTTTTCACCAGGCTGTAAACATGATTATTTCTGCTGTAGAGTTGGGTAATTTAACATGGGAGTCTATGGGGATTAACTTGCGTTTGGAGCCAGCCTCAAGTGGCCATCTGAGGAACTGTAGCTTTTGTCACGTCCACGTTTACTTCCATTTTCAGCCCTGGAAGTTGCTGCTTGTTTTTCAGTCTTTATGCTATGCTTAGATAATCGCCTACTGACATCAGCTCCATACATAGTGCACAGCCATGAAAAGGGTGTGGACGTTCTCATGTGAGAAAATCCAAAGATAAAATATTCCTTTTATAACTTGGCCATAGTCTCTGATGTCAGGTCATTTGAAGTTGACCATTTTATCACTGCAGTTAAGAAAAACACAAGTGACAACAACATGAAATGAAACTAGAGCTATAAACAGTCTTTCTTACTTACTAACTATTCTCTGTTTTTGCTTGTTTCCCTTCCAGACTACAGGTAAAATGGACGAGAACATGTTTGTGGCAGTCACCAGCACCAATGCAGCTAAGATCCTGAACCTGTACCCTCGCAAGGGCCGGATCGCCGTGGGCTCTGATGCTGATCTGGTCATCTGGGACGCAGACTCCATCAGCACCATCACTGCCAAGACACACAACTCGGTACGTTCTGTGTGCACCAGTTAAAGGTCGTGCTTTGTATTTGTAATTGTCCTTTCATTTGACTGTTCAGTACAGCTGGAAATAACAAAAATCTCAGCATTTAAACGAGATAAACTATAATGTTTCACACCCTCCTTAGCTTGGCTAGACATTGAAGGGGCTTTTTCTTGAGTAATGTTTATGCTGTTATTGTTACAGTAACCCTAGTGGCATCAGTCCATATGTTCTGTATTGCAGACATGTGAATAGTGATATATAAAAGCCAGGGTGAAAAAGCATAATGAGGCAGATGGAAAAAAGACACGTTAAAAATTGCTGTTAAAAAAGGATTTGCTTCGTAAGTAGTAAAAGAGTAAAGCAGAATATGAGATAAGAGATAATTGCCTACATCTGTGTGTGTGTGTGTGTGTGTGTGTGTGTGTGTGTCAGAGAGAGAGAGAGAGAGAGAGAGAGAGGGCTAGGGAGAGAGATCACATTTTTGAACAGCTTCCAGAGAGCTCTCAGTTCCTCCGAACGGAAATGAGGTCTCAGAGGATGTTCACTACTAATACGACTCGCACTGCACTCACCACATGACCAGCTCTCAATGTAAAGTTGAGCCTCACTAAATCCATAAACCCTCAGCAATGACCGAGGTAATGATTCGGGAAAAAATAGGGATTATTGAGATACACTGGTTCATCCAAATATGACAAACATTATGTCATGTACAGTCCAACTATGTGCTGTATAATCACGAGGTATTTCCTTCCTCTATATCACATTCACTTAAACACATCATCCGAAATATTTTCATGATTGGACGACCATAGTGGGTTGAAGGAATGTTATTCACTGCATAGGATTATGTAACAGTAAAAAGTCAAGTTTCAAATACTTTAACAACCCCAGAGATTTGGAACATCTGTACAGCTTGACAAGATGTCGCGTGAGTAGAAAACAGCTCTGGTCATAAGACATTTCATGTCATGAGAAATGCATCTCATGCAATCTGAATCAGAGCTGGTGGTGTAGCATGACCACCAGTTACTCTGTCCTCCACCTTGCCAATTCACTTTGGGTTTGTCTACTCAACATTGTTGGGATTTGAAGTGCCTTGATGACCTGAGGTTAAAAGGGGCCAACACCAAAGACTGGCCAAGTTTCATATATTAATGTTTGGAACAGTTTATTGACCAGGATCCTGATTACAGAAACCTCCTAAGTCTAAAATCCTATCTTATTTCAGTTAAGAATGACATTTAATATGTTGGATATTACAGAAACATTCCTCCCAAAAGTATCTAATTGTATTCAAAATAACAAGCAAAAATGGCGGCTGTTTGTAGGTTTGTATGGCAATAACAAAGACGACATTCAAAATCCTCATTGAGTTTGAGAGGTTAGCTTAACTTACTTTCGGGTTTAAGAACCCATTCCTGTGGCGCCCTATTATGTCTTGGCAATTTTAAGTAGCCTGTTTCGTTTTCATTCTAACCAAAGATACACAAAGTTTCGTGTTCATTCTAATCTTACATACAGGCATGACAAGACAAGTGCCGATTGACGAATCAAATTTATGGTTATAGTCAGAGTTTCGGTAACGCTTTATAATAAGGTCCTTAATAACCATTAATTAACAAGTAATAAGGCATTGTTCTCACTTTAGATCCGGTAGTTGCAAAAGGCATAGTTAACTTATAATAGATGAGCAATAAAGTATATTTTAATATCAATAAGCAAACAAAATTAGATTAATAAAGGCATGGCAAAGACATAATGGGTGGGTCATGGGTGTTTGTAATGCCATTATTAACACTTATATAAGCTTATAAACACACAATAATCTTAATAAGCATCTTGTAAGGACTTACAAGGGCCTTATTACTTGTTAATTAATGGTTATTACAAGGACCTTAATATAAAGCGTTACCAGAGTTTCTTAAGTTCCACTCTGCTGAGATTCATATTATATTTAACATGTTTTTCCCACATTAAAAGTTATGAAAAGACTGAGAAGGAGCTGTTAGGCTCCAACATGTATGGCTGAATAGACAGATACTGACACTAATACTGTGGATCGCTCTGCTTCTTTACTGGTCATCCTAAAAAAAGCAGCTGTGGTGGGCGGTGCCGAGAACAGATCAAGAATTTCTCACTGTGAGAGTAAGGGCAGAATCTCAAACTTTTCTTTACTTTTTAAGTGGGAAGGTAGGAGGTCTGAGATTGGACAGGACACAGCCATGAATTTAGGAAATATTTTCCTATCGTCGAAACTTAAGATAAGATAGGACAAGCAGTTAGGATGTTTCTGTAATGAGGTCCCTGGCCACAACTTAATAACACGTACCAGACAATCTATTACCTGCTAGTGGAGCCTCCCTTTACAAAGAACATCACAGTTAAATAGATCATCCTGTATTAAGCCATTGCAGATGTTTCTTGTACTCTGTGGGTCTGAGACAAAGGCCTCACAAATACACACATCTCTCTTACTCACACACATTTTACACAATGACGTTTCTACTATTTACAGACACTGAAGGATCGCAGACAGGCCACTTAGCAGCAGAGGAAATGTCCGCACAGGAAATTAAGGCTTTACCAGCCTTGCACAAATCCTGCTTATACAGACATAAATGAGTAAAGGAAGAATGCATTTACTAACAAAGTGTGTGGGTTGGTTTGCAGGCATGATGAAGTTAAGTTTGTAGATTTGAATTTGCTTTGCTTAAAGGCTTAAAGGCAGCTGTTTAGTAGGAGAGAAAGAACAATGCTCCGTCTCCAGATGGAGGAATGGAAAGAGACAGACAGAACTGGACTAATAATATGTCTTCTCCAAATGTGGAGTACATCCACTGAGGATCCTTGGGTTCTTACATAATGATGTCACCCTGTCATTTCCTGCTGGTTGTCCTTCCAGATAAAACAGAGGAGAGCAGAAGAGCAGAGCACGGCTGCTCCAAGTTCCAATAAATGTACTTTAATGCAGTAGTTCTCAACCTTTTTGAGTCGCGACCCCCAATCTAACATGCATGTTGTCCGCGACCCCCGCTCACTGAACACAATCTCACAGTTCAGATCATACAAACTCAGTTGATACGAGACATTTTGTACAAATGATGAAGCACAAAATGACCCAAAAAAGAAACAAAATGACCAAAAAAGACATAAGTTGAACACAAAATGATAAAGAAAAGACACAAAATGACAAAAAAAGACACAAAATGTCTAAAAAAAGACACAAAATGACCAAAAAAGACATTAAATGACCAAAGGAATAAAACACTTTAACACAGAGCTGACTTGGCGACCCCCAGAAATCATTTCGCGACCCCAATTGGGGTCTGGACCCCAAGGTTGAGAATAGCTGCCTTAATGGATAGTCTGACGCCTGGCCAAACAGGAGCGGCCCTGTTTACCAGCTCACTGTGTCAGAGTAAATAGGACTTAGACTATGCTGTGTCTTAGTTTGGTATCGGTAAACCCACATCTGGTCTGGATTGGTTGTTGTCGTCAACCTAAAAATGCATAGATGCACAAAAGGATATTCTGACACATGAACAGGCAGCAACACACACACTCTGAGACTCACTCGGCTCAGTCATGACATCATGTTTGGCATTCAGTAAGTCTTAGTTATGTCCTGTTCTGGCCTGGATTTGGACAGCAGCAGAAAACAGGGCCGTGTGCAGAGGAAATAAGCAACAATGGAATGAGGGGAGGGGACAGTCACAGATCACAAACATGTTGACAGAAGCTGGCACAAAGGGAACTGGACGAGGATGAATGGTGTGCAAGGTTGAAAAAAAATCTTGGAGTCACATAAATCAAGCATGAATGGGTGAAAGAGAGGATGAAAAACAGACAGAAAGACAACTGGAAGGAGAGAGAGGGAGAGAATGAGGTAGGAAGGAGAGTGAGAAGTACCACAGTGGAATTAAGCAGCAGCTGGATGATGGCAGCTGTTTGTACATGCCAGACAGACAAGTGTAAGAAACAAGGTGATGAATGACAAAGAATGGGAGAAAGTGAGCATGGGATTAAAAAAGAGTGGAGGAGAAAAAGAGTTTATGCTTCCACTTCCTGTCACAGCTCCCCCTGTCTTCATCATGTCCTCCATCGCATCATCAGGTTACGGGACATTTTATTTTGTTGTTTTTCTGCCTTTTTTACCCCTAAAAACTAAAAGTAAAATATTTTAAAAAAGTAAGATTTCCATTTCTGTTTTGATTATAAAGTAGAAGTACAGTCATGGAAAAAAATCATTAGACTACCCTTGTTTTCTTCAATTTATTGTTCATTTTAATGCCTGGCAAAACTAAAGGTACATTTGTTTGGACAAATATAATGATAACAACAAAAATAGCTCAAAATAGTTTAATTTAAGAGCTGATATGGAGCCATTTTCCATGGTTTTATTGAAAATGATTTTGGTTATTATTAAGAAAACCATGGAAAATGGCTAGATATCAGCTCTTAAATTAGATTATTATAAGCTATTTTTGTTGTTATCATTATATTTGTCCAAACAAATGTACCTTTAGTTGTACCAGGCATTAAAATGAACAAGAAATTGAAGAAAAGGGGTGGTCTAATAATTTTTCCATGACTGTAGGTGCTGGATAAATACTGTGAAAGTATCAAAACGCCCAATTCACAGAGAAACTCACAAGAACCATATTCAGAAACTGTGTGTTTAAAGTTGAGATGAAATGAAAAAAATATATATATTACTGTTTTAGATCACACCCCTGGTCAGATTCTGTACTTATTTAACAATATATGCTCAAATAAATACATTTATCCAACCATATTTCCTTTCCGTAAAAAAATATGAATAACGCTCATGTAAGCTATTGACAACCATTTCCACTGTTAAAATCACAACAAATCTACACTTTTTAACAACACAAAGTTAGCTAAGGCAAAGACCTGAAAAGGCTGACCAATCAGAGCAGACGTTTTTGAGGATGAGCTCTTAAAGAGACAGGCACTAAAGAAAAACAGTTTTAGACTGAGGGTGAATACTGGAAAATCCAGACAGATAGTATGAGAAAAATAATGTGTTTTTTTTAACATTAGAGCTTATAAACTTGTTCTAGTAGAAACCCCAAATACAAGTTTAAACCTGAAAATGGCCACAATATGTCCCCTTTAAATTAGATTGAGCAAATTTAATTTTGTTTAATTTTCTAACTAAAAATGATCCTAAAGCCTCATGACAAATTAATTGAAAACTCCATCCTGATCATTCTCACTATCAATGGAGTTATCTGTTCAAACTTTTGCTTCAGTGTTTCTTTAATAAACACGTGTATCTATTTTTAGAGCTTTGTTCTCTGTCTGTTGATTTTAAACAGCGTGTTGACCTTATAAAGTTCGATATGAGTAATGAGGTGAATTGGATTTAAAGGTCGGGGTTGTTTGACAGGATGTTCTAATGAGACCTTAACATGACATGATTTTTTTTTCAATCCTCCTCTATCCGTGAGCATACAATTAATGCATATGTCTCTGGATATGAATATTGTTGACACTGATATACAGTCATGGAAAAAATTATTATAGCACCCTTGTTTTCTTCAATTTCTTGTTCATTTTAATGCCTGGTACAACTAAAGGTACATTTGTTTGGACAAATATAATGATATCAAGCCATTTTCCATGGTTTTCTCAATAATTATTTTGGTTATTATCAAGAAAACTATGGAAAATGTCTAGATATCAGCTCTTAAATTAAATTCTTATGAGATATTTTTGTTGTTATCATTATATTTGTCCAAACAAAAAAAACTTAAGTTGTAGCAGGCATTAAAATGAACAAGAAATTGAAGAAAACAAAGGTGCTATAATATTTTTTTCATGACTGTATAACTGTCAATGTATCTGCTTGTGATGTTTTCACATAATATTTAACATTTTCTATAACTTAAAATGTAGACATCCAGTATACCATTCGCATGTTTTTCCAAAAGTGATAGTGCTATGTTATGAATATGTTTACTGACCCCACAATTGTTCCTATTCTATTTCAATGCATTTATTTCAGTGATCTAATCATTTTCTATTTGTGCTTTAGGCTGCTGAGTACAATGTCTTTGAAGGCATGGAGCTTCGTGGGGCCCCACAAGTGGTGATCTGCCAGGGGAAGATTGTTCTGGAAGATGGGAACCTGCATGTCACCTCCGGCGTGGGTCGCTTCATTCCCTGCTCTCCCTATCCTGACTTTGCCTACAAGCGTGTTAAAGCAAGGAAGCAGGTAAACATGGTTATACTCTTGTCAAGCCTATTAAAAAAATCTATAATGATAAAAAAAATGTTTACTGTTCATTTTATTTTTTAAGAGCAAACTGCTCATGCATCTTAGTGTTACAACGTCTTCTCTTTAATTTATTTGTTATTATTTATTAGTCTATATATATATATTTGTCATGCTTTACTTTTAAATTATTTATAATTATTTATTTTTAATTATTTTCATATTTTTATCTGGCTTTATTCATTTTTATTATTATTATTATTATTATTATTATTATTATTATTATTATTTACTTTTCTTTTTATTTCATCTTACCTTACTTTATTTTTATTTATTTTATTTAATTAATTTCTAACCTGCCACCAGTGTTTCCTCACTGCTCGACGTTGAGATGGCACTTCCTCAGTTATGTTTTTACGTTTTATCCCCCCCCCCCCCCCCTTTTTTTTTTTTTAATGTGAAGCACTTTGTGTTACATTTCTTTTGTATGAATAAATAAAGTTGGAGTTATTGATTGAAAAACCTAAAAGGGAACATTAAAAATAAACCATCAAAGATGAAATGCAACTAATCTCTCCCACAAAATGACACACATGAGGCAGTTAGAGAAAATTGGGGGGGGGGGGGGAACAAGGGTAGCTGGTAGGTAGGAGTCAAGATGTCATGGATTGTATGTGAGGAAGTATGGGAGTGTGGGTTGAAGGTTGAAACAGACGTTCCAGTGGTGGAGAGCGTAGAGGGCGGGGAGGTTGGAGGCAGTGAAGTGGGATGTGGGGGAGATATAGTAAGTCTGACATCAGCCTCCAAGGTTCAGCCACAGGGCGCTGGCTGCACTTTTACACTGGAGTGCAAAATGTTCATGCAGTGAGGGTGGTCGAGCCTTTGTCATCATGGTTTTTAAAAAGGATACAGTGAGTTAAGGTCTGGATAACTTTCCAGAGAGACCTACCACATACAGTAAAAACGGTTACTAAAGTCTAATGTTAAAATAAATTACAAGTTTACAGTTAACTGTAGTTTCGAAAAATGATCTGATTCTTAACGCTATTGAGGGAAGTTGCCTTTTCAACAGGAAAAGCTATTAAAGAGTTTCCTTTAATAGGAATGCAATAATATCAAAAGTTATGCATTTGTGTCCAAACCACCAATCAGCATCAAGCAAGGTCAAAGAAGGGCAGTAGTGAAGAAAATGGGATGGTTGCCGATTGGTTAGTTATCCAGTGGTAGAGTTTGATCGACTGACGGTTCATTCAATCATCTGCCAAGTAATAATAATAATAATAATACAATATTAATCCGCACCATTGTGTGATAGGCCTACATTCTCGTAATAGTTATAGTATTAGTAATAATAACAATGCATTCTTTTCATAAAGCACTTTTCTAGACACTCAAAGACGCTTAACAGAGAATAATGAAAAAAATAAAATAGAAAAAGTCAGTGGTTGTAGGTGGATTTGAAGAGGTATTTTTAAGTATTTAAGTATCCAGTTGTATTGTGTCCTTAAGCACCTTAAATCCCTTTCTCTCGCTGAATCCCTCTCTTACAGTATCTCACGCCACTAGAACAGAACACTTTTTATTGCTGTTTCGGACACTGCGACCTCTAACTGGAGCCTTTCTGTGTTCTCAAGCTACATTTCGAAAATTAAGTGTTTTCCACGGTTAAACTCTGTGAGTCACGCTGGATATGAATTTTGGCTCAAGACCTGAAACATACACTCAAAGACGCTTAACAGAGAATAAAGAAAAAAGAAAAAGTCGGTGGATTTGAAGAGGTATTTAAGTATCCAGTGGTATTGTGTCACAAGCTATCTGATGCATCAGGTTAGCTTGTGCCCATCCTCACGGAGATATACTGTATTTTTCCAGACTAATATACTATAAATAATGGCAGAAAAAGATTTGGTATGTCCCAATAGAAAAGTACGTCAAGTACCGCATGCCAAAAATACCAGGATGTCCTCCTGCATGTGGTACATTTTGCAGCATACAAGCATTTACGACTATTCTGACCTACAATCTGTAAATGAGGGTCAAAGGTCAAGGTGCCATGTGAGATGTGTTAGTTTGTCCCAATTATATTGATACTGCATGCAACAACACATACTTTGTAAGGGTGGCTATAGTATAGTATATATTTAAAGTAAAAAGAAAAGTAAAAAACTCTAAACAGCTCTATTAGCTGTACCTCGTTAGAAAAACAGGAGTTAGGAATATAAAAGCATATTCCTATCTCCTTCAAATTGAGAGTTAACTCCATTTTACCATTTGATTTCTAACAATTTAAACTCAAAGCAGACCCTGCCATCTACTCTCTAGCCTTTTTATCTTATGGGCCAAAAATCTCATTGTTCAACAATTTCCTAATTTGCAGCTGGCTGGTGATGAGAACATGGAGCTGTGGTAACAGTGTGCTGTTTATCTTGGTAGCAGTCACTGTTATGCTTTCTTCGTTCACAGATGTCTCTTTTTAACTCTTCACAGAGCTTCCAAGATTTCTGTGAGTCACGCCACTGAAAGACAGACAGACAAACAATGGCTTGTTCACTACCTGCACAAAGTTTCAACTTGCTTTGAAAACATACAAATACTGTATTCTATGCGTTTCCTGTTGTAGTCTGTTAAAGGGTTTGCTCACTTGTATTTGTATGTCTGTGTTTGTTTGTGTGTGGATGCATAAATCTGGAACTGGTTCTCAGCAAGGAAAAGGCTCTCTGAAAAATGCATATATAATTCAGACACAAACAGTTACACAAACAACAATATAATGCAAAACAGACGTGCACTTGGTTACATTAAAGGGACAGTTTGGATTTTTTTGAAGTAGGATTGTGTGAGGTACTTATCCATCACAACCCCAGTTTGGAGAAACAGGCAGCAGAACTGACACAGAAGCTGATCAATGTACTGCTGTGGATGGAGGCAGCAGCAAAAACTTCTTGTAGCCATCTTTAAAAAAAACCCATGTGTGGGGAAAAATCTGCTTTATTTGCTATATTTATAATATTTTCACCACTTTACCTTGCCGTCAGAAGCTGTTCTATGTCGTCTTCACCGACACCACTTAAGCTGCATTCTACCAAAAATTCCAACAATGGGCGCTGGCGGCGGCTGCAGAAGCATTTCGCTCCATTCATTTCATTACAAATTGAGAAAATTTCTCACTTGATTTATTACGTCAGAATTGTTTTTAGACAACACTATAGGCAGCACTATAGTCTCAATCACTAGTAAAAATTATTTGTCAAGACAATTTGATGTTAATAGTGTAAATAATGGCCCTGTTTAGAAGAAAATAGAAGATAAAGAATCGTATGATTTGGGGCGTGGCTACCTTTGATTGACAGGTCACTAACAAGGCTGTCATCAGAATAGAAGAAAAGCAATGCGTATCCACGACACTGTGTCAATAAAGTTAACATCTTGTGGTAACGTTGAACTCGATGCCTCAAACGGGCCACAAACCAACGGGTGACGTCACGGTCACTACGTCCATTATTTATATACAGACTATGATTTAGCTGCTGCTACTGTCTTCAGTAGTACATTCCTCAGCTTCTGTGCTGGAATCTGATTCTGGCAACTATAGATACCTGATACAACCCCACTTGAATAAATCAAAACTATCCCTTTAAATCTTTTGTGATAGTAAAAACCATAGTGTCTCTCTGTGTTCTTACCCAGCACTACTTCTATATTTGTCTCCTCTCCTCACCACCTCTCTGTCTCTGCTCTTATTGTTGATCCTGTAGCTGGCGGTCCTGAGGGCAGTACCCAGGGGAATGTACGACGGCCCGGTGTCTGAATTCTCCATGTCCCGTGGTGGCACCCCCTCTGCTTCGGCACGCACCTCTCCAACCAAACAGCCTGTCAGAAACCTGCACCAGTCTGCATTTAGTCTAGCAGGTAACCCTGCACCATGCGGTGAGCCCAGCTCCTTTATACAATCCCACCCCTCGTCACCCAGTTCTCCTTTTCATCTCTTTATGGTCTGTATTGATTTATACTGTATGTCGAAGCATCAAAAGGGCAAGCATGTGCACCAACTGATTCAACATCATGCATCCCTTTCATCTCAACTCAACTACAACTTCATGCTGTGAAGGACAACAGTCAAGCTTGTTGATGCTCTGAATGATGCATTCACATCTCATAGCGATAAGCCTGAAGCCTGTTGAGCATTCTAATAATCTCACATTACCCTGTTTCATACTTCACGATGTGCAAAGTATGGCATGCATTTGTGTGCAGTATATCACGCTTCTTTCTAAAAGACTTTATACGGTGCTTATATGGCAATCTGTCTGTTAATGCATGTCATTAAGTCAAAAGCCACTTTTAGCTCCTTTGAGATTAAATGAGCCACAGTGCACAGCGTTACGTTTAAGGATCCAGTGTCTGGGATTTAGGGGGATCTGTGGTGAAATTGTATATAATAATCATAATTGTGTTTCCATAAGAGTATTCATCACCTGTATTTAGAATTAACCCTTTTTATTAGGGCTAAAAAATGAATCAGAGTTTCATCAAAATTGCCATATGGACTAGTACAGATCCTTGCAAACAAAACCACACAATTATATTTTGATGTATTTTTCAAAGAAGATGAGAATTATGCTGCAAATGATGATTCCCTCCAATATTGTAAATCATATTGCAATTGCAAATTACAATTGAAATAATTGGAATTTGAATTGTTTTCAAAATCGTTCAGCCATATTCTGTATCATACAGAGCGGGTAATCTTCCACTGAGTCTGCCATGTTGCACCACCATGTTTCTACCACTTGGCAACCTCTGGGCCTGAAGAGGGGCGATTGTGCCTTTAACCTCCATTCTTACTAATGGCCAGCGAAGGTTGGAGGTTCTCATTGAAAATGGTGGGATCAGCAAAGGGGTAATCAGTTGGAGGCAATCTGCAACCTCACCACTAAATAACACACACTGGTCCTTAGTTTCTTAGTTGACTAACCGGTCTTCTTGGTCTAAGTCAACTAAGAATTCTTTTAGTCATCTAGTCATTTTTAATGCTTTATTCATGCTAAATGACTAATCGAAATTGAAAGTAAATGAGCACATCCCTAGATCTAAAGTGGTTGTTTTGCATGACTCTTTCTTTAGAATTTTTACAGAGCTGTCGTTTAAAAAAAAATTGATTATTTGACTAAATCATGTGGCTGTTAGTTGACTAAGAATTTCTTTAGTTAAGTACAGCCCTGCTTTAATTTTATATACCAATATGTTGTGTTTTTTACAACATTGATCCAAATGAAAACCATACAAACTGGACTATATTTTAGCTTCTTTTAGATAAATAATAATAATAATAATTTACCAGTACTCCGTTCCTTGGTTTTTTTCTGTACTGTGCAAATTGCACTAAGTGAATCATGGCTTCTATTATTCTGCATTTGCATGAAACATGAATGTTGCAATACTTAACACATTAGTGTAATCTTCCTAACTCAGATCAGTCTGTCTCTTTAATGATGCATCTCTTTTAGAAAAACAAAACACTTTAAATCCCTTTCTCTCTCTGAAACCCTCTCTTACAGTATCTCACGCCACTAGAACAGAACACTTTTTATTGCTGTTTAGGACACTGCGACCTCTAACTGGAGCCTTTTTGTGTTCTCAAGCTACATTTCGAAAATTAAGTGTTTTCCACGGTTAAACTCTGTGAGTCACGCTGGATATGAATTTTGGCTCAAGACCTGAAACATACAGTGTACAAGGTCTCAGTACAGGCATCTGGACATGGTCTATTAAGCAAGCCTATCTAATGTGAGAGATCACAACACTATGTGTTCTCATTCAACATCTGTTCCATTATGCAGAGCTGCTGACTGACAGTCTGATTGTGGCCATATGTATGAAAGGTCAGCATTGGATTAGCTTTGATTTAGAAAAACAAGAAATGTGAGAAATCGCTTTTGTCAGGCTACCAAACAGTGAAACTGTACACATGGTAAAATCCCAAACCAGATAGTCAGTATTTCCACTGTATCACAATCACAGATTTTATCTCCTCTGACAGACATAATGTGTCTATGTAAATCAATGAGAGCAACCCGTTGACTTGGACAGAACACAGCTGAATGCACCATGATAATGTCTGCCTTTGTGAATGCATGTAGTATTATTAATAATGCATTTTCAAAGTCGACAGAATGTTGTTTAGCCGTTGGCTTTAGTGAGCGACCTGTCTTTACAAGCATAGTTTACAGTATGTGTGATACCTCATCGATGAAGAAAGCCGGTGACCTCCGCTGGAAAGAATTTCCACATTTGAGTACATGAATTAAGAGGGGAGTAAGGCTGCTCCCGGTTTTCCCAGGCTCTGTAATGTGTGTTTTCTTGTATGTGTGCATACATATGTGTGCGTACTCTCAGAATGAGTCAATCTATTTTAGTTTTACCAGAGCCACCACCTGCAGAGTTGATTTACTTTTCTGGAATGAGATGGGAAGGTTTGTTTGCTTGGTTACAGTGTATCATAGTCTGACATCATTCTACTTTCCATTTATATTCTCGCTGGTAATTTGTTACAGCAGACGTCCTGGCTCATCCTTTGGAAACTCCATGCTTTATGTCAAACTGGAGCTTCTTTTGTTAATGTTTCAGCAGCACTCATACAAGACACGGTCTGCTGAAACTTCAATTCTCCTGTCATCTCAGCGACACTTTGCATACATCATAAGCAATAATAATGCATCTTAAAAACCTCTAATGCCTGGAAAGTAATAATGTGAGTGTATTACAATAACTATTGGTGTGCTGTGACGGCATAAAAGCTATTCTGTGTAGACTAAGTCTGAAAGGATTGACAGATGAGACAAATTCCGGTTTTAAGAGTGGTGAAAACATAAAGGGATTGTTCTGATTGTGGGGTTGTATGAGACACTTATTCAAAGTCAGTGTATTATTTACAGTGGATGGTGTGGCAAAAGCAGTTTTAGCCACCAAAAAAAATCTATATAATTTGAAGTGTAAGCTATATTTAGAATATCTTTCAACTATTTCCTTTGCTGTGAGACAGCCATTCTCTGCTCTCTTCAAGGCCACCAGACTCCGTTGACAAAAACAGGAATTTAACGATGCAGAAAACAGGAAATGCTAGTCTACCGCTGCCTCAGAAGTTTAGTGTGTTATTGTGAAATTTTGGTGAATCTGGACTAAGCCTTTAAACCCCCAAATACACTGTTTGTATCCTATGTTAAACCAAAGTCAGATGACCCACTTTGACTTATACGCAGATTAACTTTAGCAACAAACATACTTGTTGTTGCACAAACCATGATCTTTTACTCAAAATGAATTAGTATTTTCCTTGCCTAAAACTAACCAAGTAGTTTTGTTTCACTTCACAGCATTATGCATGTGTTTAAAACTGCGACCTTAATCCAGGGGAACGTACCTTTCAAGGAAAATTGAGGATTCTGTTTAGTTGTATGGGAACATTATTTGTTTGGAGACAGGGTTGGCTTCACATAAATTAAATTTGCGCTTGATTTGAAATGAAACTGTGCAATTGACGGCTCACACATTAAGTGTCCCGCACTGCACCACTAATGAATTAACTTGCAGGTGGGGATATTAATACATATAAGAGGCTAATGTTATAAAAATGTGAATATGGAAATCTAGATCTTTTCCCATCTGCCTCCCATTGTGTCCTCTCCAAAGTCAAGAAATTTATGGAAATCCGCTTTGCAACCCTAACTTGAATATTAAATCATACTGTTCAATCCAAGGGCCATTTTAACACATTTTTCCTCACACCGGCATCAGTACAAACCACCGTCTTCAATATGTTTCTCTTTAATTCTCTCTCTCTGCCCTGGCTTTCACTTGGCCTCCTCTTTCTTTTCCCCCACTTCTTCTTTCTCCCTACCGCCTTGTTATGCTCTTTTTCCGTGCAACCTGCTTTATCTTTCTCTCCTTTTTCTCTCCGTCCAGGTCCCCCCACCCCAGACGACATCCCCATCAGGCCTGCTGGCCGGCGTATCGTAGTGCCCCCTGGTGGCCGTTCCAACATCACATCCCTCAGTTAAACAGCAGGAGGACGAGGGGATGCATCCAGCAAATGACAGCAGCCAGAGTGCAGGATTGAGGGTGGGGGGGAGGGTCAAGGGGAGGGAGGGAGGGAGGAGCAGATGCAGAGGACCATGATTAGTTAAAAGTTAAAAGAGCAAAACACTGAATCCTCATGCCTTACCTGTCACGACGCTACCTTGCTCAGATGAGAACAGTATCCCTTTTCCTGGGGAATTTCTATTGAGGTGGTTTATTATTACAACTTATTATACCACCAAAGCACTAAACACATAACCAGTCTTTAGCCTCACTTCTTCTTAGCAGATAATACACCACAAATACAGTAAAACATGTTCACTTTGTGCTTTGGTAATGGGAAAGTACACCAGTAAAACTGCATACCATCACATTCAACCAAGATAAAAAAACAAACAAACTCAAAGGAAAATGGATACGGCTTTTCTCAGAATGACGCTATGGTTCTTTCATCCTGTTTGGCTTTCAATGTCACCCCCTTTTCAGTAGCCTGCTTTCTCCATAGTCAGCAAAACGTAACACTAGATCCCACATTAGCCATGTATTATCATGCAGTACCATTAATTAGCACTAGGTGGCATTGTATATACAGTAGATGTAATGTAGCTTTGTGAATGATGTTGTTGCAGCCTGTTTGGGTTTACTGGACCAAGTAAAAGGTATTTGTCACCTCTCAGAGCAGGAGTGCTGCTGGACATGGAGCTGCATGGGCCACAGTTATATGGGTGACGTGATCCATGATCCTTTGGCTCCACCCCTCCTCTGAAACGATGACAAATACCATCCCCATGATGTATGGATTGAATACTTATTGATGTTAAAAGGGAGACAGACAAAGAAAGAATACAAAAGAATAGAGAAATACAATTTTAGAAATGGTTTTACAATTCTTTATGAGACTTTAATGTGAGTTTTTATTTCCTGCGCTCCGTCATGGCTGTTTTTAAAAAAAAGTACATTTAAAGAAACCGTCCTTTGCATTTGCTTCTAGCTCATTGGCTGCTCTTGAAATCATCTTGAAAAGGAAAATGGAGGAAAAAAAGTTGAAAAAAAAAATTTCAAGAGAAGTACGAATACACACCCTCGTAGCTCAACTGTAACTTTTAAAGAAGAGCAAATCGAGGGCAACAAAGAAAACCAGATGCAATGAAATTAATTAGTAACAAACACCTGCTTTCAGATAACAGCATCTCACCTCTTGCTTTAACTTTTTCATTCCTGACAAACTGAGCTCTCATATAAGGACAAGAGGAACACCATCATTCCCTTGTCAGCCCAACATAGCCCTCTAACGCAATACTGACCAAAACTAATGCAACATCAGCCTGAAAATAACCGACGGGCCAAGTTAGTCTACCTGAAACACTCTGGATCTGATTGTGTTGGGGAGGCCTTAGAGCTCTTTTCTATGTCTCTGCTGTTTTCTGATAAGGCAGAGGATTGTGGTGCAGTAAGGGAAGCTTTTATTTTGTCGCTGTCCCACTGTGGGGGAGGGAGGGAAGGAGGTGGCGCTTTTATTTTGGCAGTGGTGGGGCAGACTCCGAGGCAGGCACAAATGGTGGTTTGTTGTATTTATGTTAGTTTGACAACCTTTGTTATTGTTTTTATGTTGTTTCTTTTTTACTGTTGTATCAAAACCCAGAGATGGCAGGTCAAAAATAAGGTGTGTTGTGGAGGTATGATTTGTTTCCTGAATAAACACGAGTTGCAACTGACCGACTGATATCTCATTTTCATCATTCAAGTGAGCACTAAAGGTGGACATGAAAAATAAGGTTTATATGATTACAATAGAATGGAATATATCTTCAAATAATTGGATCACAGAAAACACAAACACAGAAACTGAATAGCACACAAGCAGTAAAAACAGAGACAGGGTTATATACATTCAGGTGCATCTCAACAAATTAGAATATTATAGAGAAGTTTATTTATGTCAGTAATTTGATTCAAAAAGTGGAAATAATAACACATTATATAGATCCATTACACACAGAATGAAACATTTAATTTTTTTAAATTCATTTAATTTATTCTAATTATAATGATTATGGCTTACATTTAATGAAGACCTACAATTGTGTCTCAAAAAAGTGAATACTACAAAAGACCAATTTTAAAAAGTATGTTTAATATGGAAATGTTTGCCTCTGAAAAGTATGTCCATCCATATGACTCAATACTTGGCTGAGGCTATTTGACTTAAACTACTGGAAATTTACTTTTCCATCAGATTCTAATTTATTGAGATGCAGCTGGGCAATGTCATCTGGGATTGACTCCAACAAGTTAGAATAAGCAGATAATGAATTAGTGAATGTTATGATCCTATGAAGTTTATTCTGGATTGACAAATCAGGTTACCATTACAGCAGAAAGATGAAAAGTTAATTTCTTTAGATTATCATCATATAGGGCACCCAGTTTCCTATGAAGGTAAAGTCACTGTGTGCCTCTCTTTAAATATACTCATATTTTCAGATGCACTTGCATATGTACACTTAAGAATCCAGAACTGTAACAAGGTATTTAAAATGTCCCAACATTTCAACATCTGCCCTTTAAGTGAACTGGGTCTGTTTTCAGATCTTGTTTTGTGCATATGAGTTATTCCTTTGTTTGGGCCACATTTATTTTTATCTGGAAAATGTTTGAAGGACCTTAATATAGGCCAGATAACCAGCTTTACCAAGTAGGTCACAACTAATGTCATGTTATCTGTATAGTTAAACCAGGGATGGGCAACTGGAGGCCCGGGGGCTGCATAAGGCCCACACCCTCACTTGAAGTGGCCCTCAGTACAACTAATTGCATTTGAGCATGAAATCTTAAAAGTGCAGTGTAAAAATGCACAAAATGACTTCTTGCAATTAATGTTGGTCTGCTGTTCTTGCACTGAAAAAAAGAAATCACAGTAAGTGGTTATTTTGTATTTGCTTCAAACCTTTTGTATTCCTATTTATACTGTTAAACATGCATTTGAGCATGAAATATGTTAAGTTACTGCACAGTAAACATATTTAAAATTCCAGTTTCATCAGATCTGGTTAAGTGCATGGTCCTATATGTGGCCCTGTGGTCGTGTCCATGACAAATTGTGGCCCCCTCCAGTATTTAAGTTGCCCATCCCTGACTTAAACAATCTGAAATGTTCCTTGTTGGTCTTAAAATACATTTTTAAAATAGTCTTAATGATTAAAAAGAGACTTAAAACTCTTTACTGTATTTGACATAAAGTGTAAAGAAGGCCTAAAGTAGGAAATGTTTTCCCAAGTTGCATAGACATCAGTATTTCATCTACATTATAGAGTTTTTTATTACAGATATATAATTTGCAGAAGCAGCCCTGTAAATTAAAGTGCATGCACCATGTATTTTTAACACCATCCAACCAGACAAACTTTACATGTTAAAGTCTCTCCTGTAATTTGTATAAAGCATAATTACAAATTTCTCAATAAACCAGAATTACCTTAACCCCCAGGGCACTATATATTTTATTCTATGTGTTTATCAGCCTTAGGTTTCCACTTTATTGGGCCCTGTATCTATGCTTTTACAGCGTATGAACTGCCAAGTTATGCACACGGTGAGTCATCGCTGTGGCTGACTGTGTAGATCAGTCAGACACAGTTGAAAGGTTGAATGGGCAACATGCAAATTATAAACAGCATTGGATGAGGTTTGATTCACACCAGAATCAGTTCCAGGATCCCATAGATGACAGATCTGTATGTATAAAAGTCCCTCTCACCCCTCATGGGGTCTGTGTCATCCTCAATCTCGGGTCCTCCTGGGAGTTTAAGGGTTAGCTGTTCCTAGGACTGCGCAGATGTTATTCCGGATCTGCTGTAGCCACACTCCCAGCTTGGGGGTCACTGCCCCCAGTGCTCCTACTACCACACGGGCCACGTCTGTTTTAACCTGCCACATCTGTTCCAGCTGTTCTTTCAAACCTTGGTACCTCTCAATCTTTTTGTGTTCCCTCTTCTTGATGTTGCCGTCAACCGGTATCGCCACATCTATCACCTATATGTCAGGTAGTATACATATATATATAATAAGGTAAATACATATATTATTATAAGATAAATATCAATTCCTAATGGAAAATAAACTTAATCCTCTGGGGTCTGTGATTTTTTTTATTCTTTTATTCTTTTATATATTTTTTTATTTTTTTTTATATAATTTTTTTAATTGTAATTTTTTTTTTTTTAATTTATTAAATTTTTTAAATTTATTAAATTTTTTAAATGTTTTAAATTTTTTAATAATTTTTCTGCGCAGTAGCGTAATGGGGCCGCGCATGCGCAGAAGCGTAACGGGGCCGCGCATGCGCAGTAGCGCAACGGAGCCGCGCATGCGCATTGTGCAGAAAAATAATTTAAAAAATAAATAAATAAAAAATAAATAAAATTTTTCAAAAACTTATAATAATAAATACAAAAGAAAAAATTTAAATAAGAAAAAAATTATATAAAAAATAAATCAATAAAAAGAATTAAAAGAATAAAAAATAAAAAAGTAAAGAAGTAAAAAGGACAGTGGTGGAAGAAGTATTCCGAGTATTGCGCATATTATTTTTAGCCAAAGCTCATATCCATAACCACATTGCGCAGCGGGGCCGCACGTGCGCATTGGGGAAAAAAAATAAAATGAATAAAATTTAATAAAAAAATAAAAAAATAAATAAAAAAAGTAAAGAAGTAAAAAGGACAGTGGTGGAAGACGTATTCAGATCCTTTACTTCAGTAAAAGTACTAATACCACACTGTGAAATGACTCCGCTTATTTTAACTACCTAATAAACTTTTAAGTGGTTTAATTTATAAAAATGGGTAATCATTTTAAATGTATCATGTTTTTCATTTTAAATCTTGACCTGAAAAGTAATTAAAGCTGTCAGCTAAATGTAGAGGAGTAAAAAATACAATATTTGCCTCAAAATGTAGTGGAGTAGAAGTATAAAGTTACATAAAATGTACATAAAAGTACCTCAAAATTGTACTTTAAGTCCAGTACTTGAGTAAATGTACATAGTTACTTTCCACTATTACTACCTGCCTCTTCTAACTTATACATATCAGTTAAGAGTCCTCCTTCAGACACTGTATGAGGATTAAAGGGATAGTTTGTGCATTATTATACAAAACTTGGTACAATTATTGTCAATGCCCTCCTGAGGATAACCCTTTAAGGTTTTATTGATCGGCCCCTAGGTGGCACTGTGGTGGCAGTCTAATTTCATATTTAGTACTGTGGCCACACTATAACACTTAAGGCAATGAAATTCATAGGGGTGGTATAGACTGGCCCCTGTAACGCACACACCCCGACGGCAGCATGCCCCGACACACGTGTACTGCGAGGGCCCGTTCAGTACTGCTTGCAGTCCTAGTTTGGAATTAAATTTGAGTAACTGGTCACATCCAATGGTTAAGTTATTGAAGAAAAATCATTAATTTGCCATAAAAAATATTTATATAAAATTCTAAAAGTTAAAAAAAAATCACATAGGTGTGTCCAGCGAAGTGTTGCATTTTGCTTTAAATTTGAGTGCCTGCATTACATTACATGGAATTAATTGAAGCTATTCATTTTCCCTTAAATACTAAAAGGAGCACAAAAATCCCATATGAAGAGGTGTGTTCTGTGTGTCTAATGCAGTGATACAATAGTAGAAACTGCTGTGAAATCTGTCAAAACACTGGGATAACTTATGCGTACTTCTCAGTGAGAGAAATATTTTTTCTTGTAAAAAATGTATAATCTTAACCAATTTAATTCCACTGTTTGTGTGTATTGTTGATGAATATATATTTATATTAACATAGTGTTACAAATAGACTTTGCTTAAAATAAAATATGAACCTTAATGTTTTATTGGAGTAGTTACAGCTAAATATAATATTTTTAATATATTTTGTCACTTTAAAGATCTAATAATAGTCAAGTGTTTGTTAACTTTGAGAAAAGTTCCAGTGAACTTACAAGATAAAGCTGTTTATGTGCTGTTCAGGCAACATCAAAGCTCAAGCAGTTCACAAACGTAAGTCACATCTCTTACCTTTCCTTTTCTGTCATATGGATAATCATTAGAGCTGATCCCTGCATCAGAAACCCTGATAATATTTTTCATGGGAGGACATAATGTTTCCAAACTGGTGATTTGGCATACTGGAAAGAAAGGCGCACATCGTGAATATAATTGAACAAAACAACACATTCATGACTCTTTCACTGTGCGGTCTCAGTAATAGGGTGACTAAAGTATTCACTCAGTCCCATTGTGTTCCCTAGTGGGGGTTACACACATTCACCCTCACTGTGAGGTCCAACAGTAAAACTGCTGCAAGGTCCCTAATGCATTGTATAAGTAAATGTCTAATGACATCATACTCATGGCAGAGATGACGATTGTTAAATGCAGCCTCGGCCTGGAACAAGAGATGAGTCAGCACCTTCAATCTAAACACGGGTGGTGTTTGGTGGTTGCTTGTTAGTGTTGTAGGTTACAAAATGACGACAATGAGAAAATATTTCCAGATGGAATACTGCAGATTAGTTATCCGGTCCTTTCTCTGTCCTGCCTTTGTGTGCTTACAGTAAATAGATATCAGTATATCTTTATTATTTAGTTGATATGGTAAGCATTTATCAGCTGAAAATGTGCCGCGGATCAGCTATTAGTGTGGAAATGTGCTGCCTCAGCTCAGCCCAGTGTGAAGGAGAGGAGGGAGTGTGCCTTCTAGATGACCTAGAGAAGTGGTGGACACAAATCTGTTAACTGTGGGTGTGTGTGTGTGTGTGTGTGTGTGTGGGCGAGAGAGAGGATAGGAAAAGCAGTTGGTGCATGTCTGATGCTGAGGGTGCATTATCAGGGAATGCCCTGAGACACACTGGCAACGAGTCAAATACAGTGGTAGAGGTAGTATTCGAACATTTTGAGAAATGAAACCCCATCCATCCTTCCATCCATCCATCCATCTATCGAACCATCCATCCGTCTATCCTTTGTCTTCAACTCATAAAGTGGCTGGGTTGCAGGGGCAGCAGGCTAAGCATGGTATTCTAGGTGTCCTGCTCCCCAGCAGCGTTATTCAACTCTCCCAGTTTGACGTACCAAGAAAACCTCTAACAGGCGGCGCCAAGTATCCTATTTTCAATGCCAAGAAGCAGCGGCTCTACTCTCAGCCCCCTCTGGATGACGGAGCTCCTCACCTTATCGCTAATACCCCTTTTCGATGAAGGCAGTCCCAGGGCTGGTTCGAAGCCGGGGCCCAAACGTGAACCAGGTCGTGAACCGACTCTCGGACAGGAAAACTGGTTCCAGAGCGGCACTAACTCATGTCAGAGGCTGGGGGCGGGGTTATCATGGCGAACAAGACCAACTAAAATGTGTATCATTCATTTTATTTTATTTGTTTGACTGCAATGTGACTGATACGGGATTGCACTAGTGGGCTAACGTTGGTGGGCTAGTGTTGGCTTTCAACAAAACCTAACGTTAACATCTTACGTTCAGTGTTAATAAGAATGTAATCACCGTCCATAGCATTCAAGACAAGCAGAACAAATGTGCTGTACTGGTTGTTTTTTGGATGCCAATGTAGGCTCGCAAAGCCAGGAGCAGCATTTGTAAAGAGACGATGTAGTCCGCCATTGTTGTTATTATACTTGCTGAGAGAGCAGAGACGTATATAGACATATACAGTGACATAATGACGTGGCTCTGGAGCCTGTGAAAAAGCAAACATACCAGGAAAAGGACTAGGTTCACTTTTGTCAAAAAGGGGTATAAGGTTGAGCATAGCCACCCTATGAAGGAAACTCCTTTGTATCTGTAATCTCATTCTGTCAGTCCCTGCCCAAAGCTCATGATCATAGGTGAGAGCTGGAACGTTGATTGACTGGAAAATCAACAGCTTTGCACTCCAAACCAATTTTCCATCTTATGGCTGATTCATGTGAAGACAAACAGCAGCCAACGAAGTTGGAGATGAGAATTATTTTTTGTTTCCACTTTCATAGTGTTTAGAATGTGTTCAGTGTTCATCCCTGATTCTCAGTTATGGCTTTACATATTAACCATGCATCTTCATAACAAGGTCCTCCACCCCACTGCAGGTTACCAACTGTACTACTTATGAGTGAACATTAGGGGGCAGCATTCTCTTTAGCATAGTGGAGAGCAACCTACACATACAGTACTAATATCATAGATAACATAACAAGTTTTGTTCAGGATAAAAAATAACTTTTAGCATGATTAACACCCTTTTTTCCTTTTTACATCCTTTCACTATTCTTGATGTTGACAAATACATTTATAAAGTTGTTCAGTGAAATAAAGCACAAGGCATAGTCAGATTGGTTCAGAAAAAGAAAGTCATTATTTAAGGCACACCTTAATAGTTTGCAAATCAATCACATTTAAATACAATAAACACACAGTGACAATTGAAGGAGGAAACCTTAATAGGAGTGAAATTCACAGGAGTGGAACAAATTTTTTGCCAGACTAAATATCCTTTTTAGGTAGGTAAGTTTTGTTGAAAAATGGCATTACCATATACCTACTCCTATATCAAATACTATTTGTTAATTATTATATTATCAATCACTAATTGTAAGGTATGAATGTGCCACATTAGATGTTTTCAGCAATTAACCCAATTGATCTGTAAGAGAATTATTCACAACTATAATATACCCCAGGTAGAACCAGGATAATCTGTTTAACTATCCCACTATTTTACAACGTATACAGGAAACCACCTTTGGATCTGTAAAATTACATCAATGACAACAACAACATCAACAGCAACAACACAAAGTTAAGTCAAAACATTGTACCAATTTCCAATAGAAAAGTGCCAACAGTTATGAATTGAATAGAGTGAAACATGTTTGAAATATAATTACAAGTATCATAGACTTGAAAGGATTGAGTCGTATTGCAGATAGATAAGATCAAGGTCAATAGAACGACTACACATTAGTAGAAATCACATTTACTTACTGATTTTGAAAAAAAAGCTCAGGTTTTTTCTAGCTATACATAGTGTTTAAGGGTACCAACTGTGTGCCATATCTATGGTATAAGGCATTCCTCTATAAACTTCAGAGGCAGGTGTGGTTTCTTAGATATGTCTTACAGTAAATCTTAAATCATACTGTATGAACAAGGGGTATTGCCTGGCCTGGTGTTTATTTGTTTCTGTCATTGTTTTCTTACTAACAACTTTGAATGTGAAAATCAATATTTTTCCCACTGTGTTATCCTGTGGTTCTGAATTACTGAATATCTGCACAAGATTGTTGTTACAGAATATATTCTGCTATGGGAGCAATTAACTGCCAACAAAGATTTACAGACTTATCTAGTGGCACACGTAATTGGTTGTATTCAACACAAAAAAGGAATGACAAAAAACAAAACAAATTCCAATGCAGACAGTAAGTGAAAAATAAATCGTATCTAGGACTCAGCTTAATCCTTGTCTATAAAACCATCCCTAAGGGAATAAGTAGTCACTCACAGCTTTAGATTTTTTTTGTCTCTCTGTGCATAAATGCTACAGTTGATGAAGAAGCATGTGCAAAGCCAGTTTCAGTGCAGAACATATAACATCTACCATCTACCTTTTCTACATTTCCATAGCTATAAAGCTTTATTTGAAGACCCAGCTGGTCATTTGCAGATTGAGGCAAAGGTTAGTCCAAAATGTCAGTGTTTTAAAGGATTAAAACCAAATTGACAAAAAGGCTTGCACCATCAGAAGGACCACATACTTTTTGTTGTGCCCGGAGCTTTGTTAACCAAAGCTGGTGGTCTAAATTTAGCAACCTCTTATAGCCTTGAAACCATTGTTTTTTAAATGCATTTCAAATTTCTGTATTTAGTCAAAATAATTTAAGTGAAGGAAACTTGCAGCATGTATTGCCTATATCTGCAGCTGAATGAGCTGATGAGTACATTGTACCAAATGTTGCAAACCTACCATCTTCGTTAGCTTGACTAGCAAAGCTAAGCATAATGACCACTACAACCACGTATCTGCTGCTATGATAAAGTGAGCCATTCACGCTCAAGCTACACAGTTACTACAGTTCAGCTCTTCATTTTCTATCTCAAAGGAATCTGTGGTTGCTTTCTTTAAAAACAAAGGCCTCATTTTAACCTCTCCCTTTTAATGTGTTGTACTCTTAGTGTCATGCTCAAATCTGTCATGTAAATCCCACGGGACGAAGCTGTCCACTCAAGTATGTTTCCCAATATATGTTGCCAACCCAACTCCTTGTGCCAATTCCCGTTGAGTCCATTTTCATGTAGCACTTGAGAACCGTTGTTATAATTAAACAACCAGAAAATGCATCGCTGAGATTAAAAAATCTGAGTGTCCAGCCCAAGACAGCAGCAGTACATACAGCGTTGAGCCATAGCTGACCGCGCCAGACTTTGTTTCCTGTAACAGCTCAGCAGGTGTGGCATTGTCTCCTTGTTTGGCAGGGGAGTGACGTCCTCTTCACTTCAGCACACTGCCCAAAGTGGAGGTTGAGCAGACCTTAGAGCACCAGAGTGATGTAAGGGAACATGATATGAGTGACACTCTTCTGAGAGTCATTTTTCTTAGTGACAGGAAAAGCGAAAAGCCTGCGTCTGGCATGGCTGCTGCTCTAGGAGTCTGTTTCACTCCTGCAGTTCTGGAGCTCTTGATGTGGTTTTTGTGGGTGAACAGTGAAGCACAAGTGCATACAGCATTTGTGGTTGTATTGACGATGTAGTGGTGCAGGAACATTGAAGACTGGATCTGAGTGCCTGTGCTGATAGAACAATAGGTGTCCGCGTGTAAATTGCTGATCTACAAGCTGTGGGCAGGTGCAAGTGATAAGGGACTGCGTAGGGATCTCGGGTTATGAGACCTATCCTGATAAGTAGGAAGCCGGTTCAACATTGTTGTTCTGTCCGTCCTCTATTGCCTTGTTCTTCTCACTCGTGGACAGCTCAGACGAGTCTGAGTCCACCACTGCTTTCTTCGACCTGTTGTGTAAAGAACATCATTAGAACATTTCATAATTTTACCTTAACCTTTATAGTGGCTAATATCAAACATTTTCACTAATCTCTTATACTCCTGCACTCTTATACTACTGCACTCTGCACCAATCGACCTTAGATTTGCTGAGACTTAGTTGCAATAAATGGATGCAGAATAAATAACATTATGCTGATGTGTAAATGTCTGAATCCATGCTTTGTCAGGTCTGTTTGCATGATGACAAGCAATATACTTTAAAATGCTTGTTTTCTGAAAGGAGTTCAGGGTGATGGTGGCTATAACTTTTAAAATGCTTCTTATTTGAGCAGAGTTTTGATCAGTCAGAGCTATTCTATACAGGTGAATCTCAACACCCGGCGGAGATCAGCACTCCACTGAGAGCACTTTTCTAGTTGGTTTTAATTTGGGCCTTATATTAGGGCCGTTTTTTGCTTACTTGTAAGGTTGGCTGTCTGTGAAACAACACACAGGAAAGAAAGACAATCAGATTGACCTTGCTTTTTCCTTGACCAGCATATCTGTTCACTTCATGAATCACATTTCATATTAAAACTTCTAACTTCAGTTTAAAGTCAACTATACTTAGTACCTTTAAACTTAACTTTAACTTGCAGACCTTTATCATTTTCCTACTGTCAAGTACAATCTTTTAACTGAAACCAGCATATGACTGGGACGGCCATCTTCACCATCTATTAAAAGGAGTCCCACCTTAAGTTTTATCCCCATAAAATCTTAATCTTCAATAAGCTTCAGTCTCTATCTGGTTTGCCTTTTATGTTTGTTTATGTTTAAACATTTATTTAATGCAAATCAATGTTGTTGTTTATCCTTGGCTTGTCTTTAATTAAGTCTGATTTTGAATTTACTCACAGAAACATCTCATTTTCAACACAGGGGACTCTGTTTACCCTTAGCTGTGTTTCTGCCTTAGTCACACCCCACAAACACCAAATCTTCTGCCACAAATAGCCACATTACTGTACTTTCACATAATCCTACATGCTTTCACCAACCAGCAATGCAAACATTTTTAAATCCAGGCCTGGCTACAGTCTAAAAACAGTTTGTTAACCATACCAAACAGAGTATTCATTTTATATTAATTTCATAAAAAACATTCTTTAATTTTAATTTTTTTTTTAACCTTAACTTAATTAATGTGATGTTTTCTGAAAGTTAACACTACAATGTCTCTTTTCATAATCAGATATAATGTATTGGTTGTAGAGAACATGTTGGGCAGGTAATGGAGGTTTCTTACTTTTCTCTGTTGAAAACAATGAAGTCTCTCTGGACATTATCCAATCTCTGCTGCAACTGACCGTTCTGGAGGAGAAACAAACACAGAAACTCAATTATGACTGCTAGCAATTCTGAAAAAGCAATAACCAAATCTAGTTATTAGGATTTATTGTTCCCAGCCACGGAATCTGAGTGGATTACATTGAATGCACATACATTTGTTTTGGTCAGGTCTCACTGGTTAGGGACATAAAAACAGATTTATCATGCATTCTGGCCCACACAGTATAGTGTACACAGTATAGTGCAAATGTTCAGCAGGAAATAGACACCCAGGCTATCCTCATGAACGGTTTGTATAATAAACTATGAAAGGTTCTCATAGGAAATCATACAAACCCCTTCATTAGAATTCATTGACACCCTGCTGTCCTTATATCAGTTTCTTCTCGTTTAATGAGAGCCTGGAAAAGCAAATCTACCTAACTTTAGAGGACACTTGTGCTCTGATGTCTCCACCTGCTACTGCACTCATACATACTTGGCCCACTTAATCATGTGAGATTCTCCGGCTCTGTCATGCCAGGCTGTCCCTGACACTTCTAGTGCCAAGACAAGTAGACAGGTGCTTCCTCACGCTCCCAGGGAGGCAGCGAGGAGAGAGATCATTGACATACATCATCATTATGACACTGTTCTTTGTCTCTGTGTGTTTTTCTATGTGTATACACTTTACCCTCGATAAAATACAAATTCTAAAATTAAAAAGTCCAAACTGGCCCTTCAGACCTCCAGGAAAGAAAATGTCTGACTCCCTGCCCAGAGCAGTCAGTCAGCTCTGTACAGGTGCTGCCACAGTGGGGGAGCAGCCACTGGCAGACCAAAAGCCATCAACTAAATTAGGGCAGGAAAATAGAGTCGAGAAGGAGGAGAGTTAGTTGTGTATGTACATTTAAACAAAAGGAACAGAAGGTGGAGAGTGTACATTGTGTAATAACTCTGCATGCATGCAGTGACAGTGGCAGTAAGAGACCTTTTCGCTGCAGTGTCACAGAGGAAAAAAATGCCAAATTCACATGAAAACAGAAGTAACATAATTCCATACAGTAGCCACCAAACATCCAGATAGGGCTGGGCGATATATTGATATAAAAATATATTTTTAAATGTGATATGGGATTAGACCATATCACATATATCCATATAGTTCAAATTTGCACTGATGCTTGCTCCAGGCAAGCTGCTTTATATATAAATACTGCCCTTACTAGGGTTTGTCATATTTAGTTCTTTTGTAATGTTTGTTATTCTTTTATCATATAGATATATTTATTTCAGAAAAAGATTGGCCTATTTTATTTCATAGGCTATTTTTATTTAAGATATTTTTATTTAAATATGCACTTTATGGAGCTTTGATTTTTTTTTTTAAAAAGAGAAGGTACTCCTGTTGTAAAACAGTATTTATGCTCGCTTAAACGGTTTCAATAAAACTACTTGTGGCATGTCATATTTGGCTTTGGCTTTGACTGAACGTTTGCTCTCACTTTGTGATAAAAAATATCGGGATATACGTATATCGTATATCGATATTCAGCCTAAATATATCGGGATATGACTTTTGGTGCATATTGCCCAGCCCTACATCCAGGCCGAGAACGGAGAACAGGGTGGGCTTGTGTGTGGGTGATGCAGACAAGGACAAACAGACAGACGGAGGAGGAACACTATATGTCATTTATCTAATATCAGTGATAGATGTGATGCACAGGAGACATGGCAGATGATACACAAGGTAAGATGTAGTGTGTCTCTCATGCGACCATAATGACATTTTTTGTTTTTTTTAGATTTAAAGTCACGACAGAACTCCACAACAACAACAACACCAGTTCATGACCTTTCCACATACACCACAATATCAGATCTCTGGTGTCTCTTCTCATCCTTTTAAATCTTGATTCAAAGAACCAGGAAAAGACTTCGTTATTTACAGCAATGACTTTTGTAGGAGGAGGTTAAACAGAAGCTGCACTGCTGAAATGCTTGAAGCTTCTCTCCAGTGCAGGCAGGTTTCAGTTCCTGTTAGACTTTACTGAATAAGCTAGAGATTTCATACTTCATACAGGCTAAACTTTTAAGGCATGTTTGCTATTTGGAGGTTTATTTCTTTTGTCTTATATCTTCTCCCCTGTCTGGTATCTTGTTGTACAGTTTTTCTTTTCAGAGCAATATGACCCCATTTACACTTCTTAGAGTATTTGGCTAAAGCCCAGATGCGATTTCATACACTTTCATTTACACTTAGCCATAATTATACATCCATAATGGCCATCTAATAAAATTGTTTTCATCCATTAATCTAAGGAAATAGGGTAATTCCCTGCTTCCTTCGATCTTTCTTTCTTTCCTTCTTTATATCCTTCTCTTTTCTTCTTTAATTTTATTTCAAGAAGGACGAAAGGGAGGAAAAAGAAATGGCCTTCATTCACAATGCCAACGAAGAGAAACAGTTACTATAACTGTGGTCAATTCACCACTTGTTTCACTCTCTCCGCGTCTCTCACACTGTCTCCTTATTTGTTGCTTTTAAAAAGGCAGTTCAGTTGCCTCAACTGCTCGATTAAACTTCCTATTTAATGAGACAAACCAACAGGGAGTGCTCTGCTGGACGGGTACATTTCTCAGCGTCTTTATCTCGGCTTACTATGTTTCTGTCTGAAGCTGGGGACAGCTTTTGTTTGTATTGTGACTGCTAATATGTATTGTGTTTGAAGAAGGAATTAGTGGATTTTCAAAAAATCTATAATATATTAAATCATTTCTTTCAGGGGGTGGAGTCTTGTTTTTCGAAGTATGCATGTTAAGCGATAAATGCAATTCTTTCAATCCCCTAAATAGGTTTATAGCTTCCTGGATGATGATTTTTCTACATACAATCATAGAAAAAATTATTAGACCACCCTTTTTCTTCAATTTCTTGTTCATTTAAATGCCTAGTACAACTAAAGGTACATTTGTTTGGACAAATATAATGACAACAACAAAAATAGCTCATAAAAGTTTATTTTAAGAGCTGATATCTAGCCATTTTCCATGGTTTTCTTGATAATAACCAAAATCATTATCAAGAAAATCAGCAGCAGAGTACCTGCATGGAAGCAATGTACTGCTGTTGGAATCAAGCTAGATGGATCCAAGATGAAAAACAAGAACAAACTAACAGATCGAGGCATCAGTGGACCAAAAACTCCTGTGTTCTACAAAGTAAAATGACTTTTCATGTCAAAGGAGTCTGGTGGCTTTGAAGAATTATGATATGGACTGTTTTTTGACCTACAACTGTTTGACTGTTATCTGTGGTATTCCTGCATTCAGAGCAGGGAAACTTAACTGAAGACAAGCTCTGACTCCGCACTTTTAATTAGTGGGCCACATGGAGCTGCTGTATCCTCATGCAGCTCTCTGTCTCTTCCACTGGCACATTGATCTACCTGACTCTAATACTAATTAAGTGATTTTCAAATTCATCTACGCAGCTTCATTTGCTTTGCAGCAAGCACACATATATTTTCATCAAATTTACATTTTTCTTTAATATGATTATTGGACAGGATTGGGAAGAATCCTAAAACCCTGTTCTACAACTTTATCATACACATATTCATTAAATCTCTTTTTATGTATTCATCTTCTTTTCGGTTTGAAAAAGAAGAACTAACAAAAATAAATCTAAAAAAAAAGAAAAAAAAAATGTTTTTTCTCATAGTTTATGGGCATCTTAATATCACCTGCAGTTGCAATAAAACAGTCTAATCACTGTATTTGGCCACAGGATGGAGTAAGCAAACTGTGTATGACTCCCCTTTTACTTCTCTGTTTGGTCTCTACCAACCCCCAAGTCCTGAGGGACATACCTGGCTCTTAAGTTGCTATATTCTCCCCTTTATGCTCCAGCTAGTTGCTAACTTGGGATTGTAAAGTGGGTTTTCAAGTGTTTTTTTTTTCTGACAGTGGTATTCAAGCCACAGCAGTTCCTGCACACCTGAGGGTAGGAAAAGGCAAAGATGTTTGACTTAATATTCATAATTGTTAATATAACAGCTTTGACCTTGCCAAATCTGACAGACTTCACTGTTGTTAACAAATAACAAAGCATACTAAATACTCAATACAGCTAAGTAGCCACTGCCACCCACTGTATCAAAGTGTTTATGTTGCGTTTCTTTAAGTCAGTGAAAGCAGTTTGGCTTGGTATTATCAACTGATAATTAATCGGCCCAATATATATTTTGCATCCCCAGTAATAACAGATAGATACCACCATTTTAAACTATCTAACAGTCACTGCCTACTACAGTATCTTATACTTCTGTCTATCCTTTACGTTGGCATAGACGTTAAGCAATGTATCCACCAGTTTTTTCACAAATATCTCCTCACTAAGTTCTGCCATTTTTGGTCAGCCCTACACACAGGTGTGTATGTGACTGACTGACAGTCAGTTTTGGCAGAGCACTGCAAAAAAGGTGTGTCTAAAAACAAGATAAAAACACTAAATCTGAGGGAAATAATCTTGCTGCATGGACAGATAATTTCACTTGACAAGATTTTTTGAACTGACATTGTTAAATCTAGAAATACACTTGTTTAACACTTAAAATAAGAAATTAAGGCTTAAAACTAAATCAATTATGTAACACTTCTAAATCTAAGGTTTTTGATCTTGGTAAGAAACAAATAATTTGCAGTGAGCGTACATTTAATTCAACAGAAAGACAGTTGTTTGACTCTTGTATTTCGCTTTATTCACCAGAAATTGCCACCACAATATCTAACGTTGAGCATAAATGAGCCAATTATAACTGCTACTGCAAACAACTCAAACACCCTGGCAACAACCTCCTATCACTAAAGCAGCTGTTTAACGCACCCTAGAGACCACAAAGAACAGATCATTGTCACCTCCTGATAATGGCCCTTAGCAACCACCTGGTAACACTCCAGCTATTATGGAACACTGATTCTGCCACCACGGTATCACCCGGAAACATCCTGACAATAAATCCAACAACAATGAAGCGACATCCTGCCACACACTTTAAAACAACCACAGCAACAACCCAGTATGAAATTAGCAAATACTTTAAGTTCTAAAACTGGTAGTTATACAACAAGATCTCCAACCCAAACAACAGAGTAGACCGTTTGTCAAAACCACCTATAACGACACATTTGAGTTTTTGTCAAAAGCGGCTTGCGGTACAACGGATATCTGAAAATAGCACACGCATTATACATACATTATACATGGTTGTAAAAAGGCTTCAGTGTCTGTGAATTTAGGATAAAAAAATACTGATCTAGGTTTAGGGAAAAAAATCATTCTAGTTAGATGTTGATTGATTGATTGATTGATTGAGTGATTGATTGATTGATTGATTTTATTTGACCATTCTTGATATAAAAAATATGAAACAGCAACCTGTGTCATACGTAATATAAATAGATAAAAAAATAGTCAGGGATGACACAATAAAGCCCTAAGGCTTATTTCCATTGTGGTCCCTGTTAAAAAAGACAGTTTAAAAAGTAAATACATATACGTAAATGTTGGCTGTAGAGTAGTTACGAGGGTGACCTGAGCCACGGAAGTTAGGTAAAAAGTAATATACTTTTGGTTTCACACAGACATGAACTGCATTCTCCTGGGTAACAGTCTGTTTTTAAGGGGAGACCAGTTGGAGTCATAAGGTTGCATGGCAGTATTTGTGCCAACCCTAACTTTAACCGTTAACCAAAAAAACACAAATGCAAAATGCAATAACCCTTGTCCTTCTGCTTTGGTATTGTTTTCAATCTACCCTGCTGTACATTATCTAAAGACATTTTATAGGACATGGTTTCAGTTCATACGTGCAGTAAATGATAAACGTCAGTGACATCTCTGATTAGCAGAGAGATGTGTGTGTCTGTCTCTGTGTGTAATGGGAGTCCAGCAATTTATTTTGTTCTCACAGCACAAGTCCAATTTTCTGCCGTATATTATCAGTGATTTAATTGAGCCAATTCTATGCTACATTATGAGCGTGGCGGCGACAGGGAGGCAGCGGCAGGGAGATTAAAGAGGAGCTAGAAAAATGGATGCTGTATGGGAGGAGTTGGGGGGCTGAAAGCAACATGCAGACAGCATTATGGACGGAGAGTGAGGACAAGGGAGGAGAAATAAGGTTTGAGTAGAGACGAGGAATATGCAAAAAGAATACAGAGCAGCCTCCGGGTAATGAGTACGAAGCTGGCTGGGACAGGCATTAGGGCATTTCACTTACTTCATTCAATATTGATCTGCTATGCTTCTGAAATGCTGCACAGGCCATCTCTCTCTCTCTCTCTCTCTCGCTCTCTCTCTCTCTCTCTCTCTCACACACACACACACACACACACACACAGACTCATCCACATTAAGCACTCACTTTCTTTCTTTGTCTCCGTCTTACACGCATCCATCACAAGTGGCCCCACAGGCCCCTTGTAAATGGATATGGAAAAGCATTGCACAAACACAAACTGATATTTATAGACAGTAAAGTGAATACGCTTCCAGATCGACAGACACAGCAGCACACACTGCGAAATATGACTACCTAAAAATATACATGGTAAATCTCTTTGCAAGACGCTGAAAAGTTTTTGTTTTACTCTAGATTTGCAATAAAGACATGCTCAACAAATTTCTTAAAGATTAGAGAAACAATCAGGGGACACTGAAGTCAAAATAGCATTAGTTAGATCACAGCAAACTGAACAAGAGACACCCACCAGGCTTATTAGAGAAAAGAGCATCTTAAAGTAAGATGAGATTTAAAAGAGTGGGTGTTAAAGACTCTCCTTAAACTGGCCAGGAAAAAATATGACTTGTAACCAGTTCTTTACACGAGAGCTGGATATTCTGAACAAACATATTTATCAAGAACACCTTCAAAGGTGACACTGAGGTTTTTGGCAAGTGTTTTAAAAGGGGAGGGCAAATGCCCTGGGCTCTGTTTGCTGATGTTGTTGTGCCAAGATGGCAGGGCTCCAGAGAGGGAGTTACACAGTGACAGGACTTCAAATTCCTCTCTGTAATCCTCTGTTTTTGATTTCAACAAATCATAACCACCATTAGGCCACTATTTACTACATCTAGACTTCACTGATCTACATCACACTTCTGCAAGAATGCCTAACAACATCAATCTTCATTTTAATAATTTATACTCATAGTCATTTAATGTCCAAATTAATTTTAGAGTTGCTGTCTCCATTTTCACGTCAGCGGCTGAATATTACAGTATTAGGGCTGGTCTCTGTTGAGCTGCATTAATCAGATATTGCTTGATGATATCATACCACACTGAATAAGGTGATTTCATAAGGAAATGAAAGCCACAAGAGTACAAAACCATTTCATTGACTTAATGTTGGTTTCCTTTAGTCCGACCATACACTGTTCACTTCATCTGTGTCCATAAAAATAACAAATGTTTCCCTGGAAGGCTACTATCATTATTTCATTAAAACAGGAGACTTTCTCTTTGTCTGAACGGGCCAAAGGATGACGAATGTTGTCTGGCTGCACAGTGAGATATCACTGATATATACACAGAGGCAGGTCTCCACAAGCAGCTGTCAGCTTTCATAAAACATGGCGCACTTTGGGCCAGCACTGACTTCTTACTGCAAGCTGGCGAGGTATGAGCTCCAGAGTCTAGACAGCACAAATTGCTTCACTTCTATTAGAAAGAGTTCCATAAACTGTTCTAATGTGCCAAAGAATGGGAGAGGGTCCAAACTTATTGACTCTGTAATGACATAGGTTGTATTTGTTGTGCAATAGGTTAGATTGTGTGTGTGCATTCTGTATGTGTGATGGGAAGTTTCAATGGTGAACAGACCCAACACAGACCACTGTAGTATTACTGGTAAAATCACATAAATGACACCAGAACATATTTGATTGTAGTTACTGCTAGATCTCTCTGAGCCTTTACTGTCTCAACGGAAAAATCTAAAGATTAGAATTTGGACAGAATCCTACAGTTCAGTGTGGCACCAGTCGATTGACTCCTGTCCTGTAAATACTTAGTGCATTACTGAAATTTGGCTAGAAAAGGTTTTAATTTTGAAAGCCGGCTTCACTGATTCTAAAATTTACTGTATCTTCCTCCAGGGTCAGTCACATATTGCAAATTAACAAAGGCATGTCCCAAAGTTCCCCACTACAATACGTTCAAGGAACAGTATGTTTATGCAGAGAAGTAATTTAGGGAGAGGAGTTGTGTGGCAATAATAAACAATAATAGCATAGTCGGTTGTGAAAAAATAACGTTTTTATCAAAACAGATTTTGTTATCATAATCCATATCACAAAAATGGAACCAAATATAATAAATCTACAATTAGCAGGCCAAAGACTTGCAAGGAAATAAAAAAAATCTGATATTAAAGGTAAATATTAACCATAAAATCTGCCCCTAACCAGGCGGTAACCTCCTGGTCTGAGCAGTGAAACAAAATGAGACGACTGGCAACATTATGGGCACAATCGCAAACTTCAAGACAATATGATTTTAATTGTGTAAATAATGGCCCATGTATAAGAAAAACGATGATAAAGCAGGGTATGACTTAGGACGTGAACTTGTTTGTTATGTTTTCGTCTCATAACTGTGACCCTTTCAACATGTGTTTTCAGTTCATGGAAGTTTATTTGAACATTTTGTTCATGTAAAAAATGTCTTGTTCAGCGTTCATTTGTACGAAAAAGACACTCCAAGGAGTCGGCTGTTCGGCTTTTTCCCGCTAAGTAATGTACATGTTGTTTTATCATAAACAGTTTATTTTTAGATACAGACGTCCTCACGCCTCCCCAGTCTGAATATGATCTCTCCTGCTTTAAAAAAACAATGATGGCGACAGGTGTAAAGCTCTATGTCTATGCCCCTAACATGTCTTTTTATGGCTTGTCTAGACTGCAAACATCACGTCACAAGTGCTTGTTTTACAATAGCTTTCATATGTTGCAGAAGCGACTGTCTAAACTGGTTTTGTCTCGTCCATGAATTCAAAAGCATCGAGCAGCAAAGGAGCTGCCAGACTTCCTGTACAGTGTAGGTTACAGTCTGAATGAAAGAATAAACGCTGCAGCTCCTCAAGACTAGAGAATGTCCGTGTCTTGTTTCTTGAGAGTCTTGCAAAAAGTAGATTATTATCAAGTCAAGTCAAATTTATTTCTAAAGCACATTTGAAAAAACAACTCTTTATTTATTCAAGGCCTTTTAATGTAATTTAATTGGACATCAACCTTGCAATTACGTGTGTATTGTCCAAAAAATGGACTTGAAGTAAGACTGGATCCTGCAGACAGCTGTATGGATTAAAATGAGAGTGTATCTGCTGTATGAGATGTTCAATAGAAAAACACCTTCAAAACAGGGTAGGATTACCATTTTTGTGTAAAGCTCTGCAAGAAGCCCTTTGCTTATTAATAAAATGTCAACCCCACCTTTCTTGTACCACATATTGCTCCAGATTGGACTTGAAAGTAAACACAAATGACCTTTAAGTTGCAGTTATCCTTGAAACCAAAATGACAGCACTGATGAGGTCCCACTGCTGCATTAAAACAAAAAATGAAATCACAGCTGCCTAACCACATCACATTGTTTATGATTGTGTGATTTGTGTGTATGCGCTTGTGTGTACCTCCCACGTCCCACTTCACTGGGTGATCAAATTAACCTTTCAGTGATTTCCTCTCTGTTTTGTATAAACACCCTGAGGACAACAGCTGATTTATGTGGACGGAGTGAAAGACTAAAAGACCTAATCTTAGGTGATGCATTCTTTGTCTTTCCCTGTACGCACATCAGGCAGGCAGCCCATTTATTCTGATGAAGGTGAGGGAGGACGGAGCTCTAAAATGTGTCCTCAACGTTCTCAATAGCACTCCAGACACATTTAAAAGACAAACTAAGGAGCAACTTATCACCTGTAACTGGGCCAAGTGGAACCAGCGGTCAGCTTTCTTTAATGAATAATGATGAGCACTGAGAGAGAGAGATACCTTTAAGAGGCAAGTGCGATCCACTGAGGGCAGAATAAACCAACATGAGTTGAAATTTAGTTAATTTTTGATGAAAACTAGTCGTGAAAAAGGTGCATAGTATTTAAATTATAGATCATCTGTAAAATCAAGCAAATGTCAAGTTCTCCTCGACAGTATTTCTTTGCTTTCAAGTGGTAGGTGGCTCATTTGGAACAAAGCCTTTTCATGTGTGATGTGTAGTAAGTGTGTTTAGTGTTTCATGCTTAAAGCATCACCTGCGGGGACCCATCAGATCCCTGGTCCTTGGTTTTCCTTGCAAGCCTTTTCTTCTTCTTGTGAAGTGGTTTGGACTCCAGGATCATTTCCTCCAGCTCAAACGTTGGGTCGCAGTTTAGCCTTCGCCTCTTTAGACACACAGACACATGCAGGTATAACACGTCACAAACAAACAAACAACAGATCCACAGGTTCAAATGCTGAATCTTATAAATATTTAAAACTCTGAGATGTAACTTAAATGCCAAATCGGCCTAGTTTGAGAGATTCGAACAGTTGAGTATTAAGCCAGTAATTGTTTTTCTGCACTGTACTTAAACTTACTTCTAAAGGTTATAAGCACCATCAATTACCATAATGTGTATTTATTTTTATTGGTTATTCTTTTCCGGGATTCTTTTCCAAGATTTTTCAAAGTCTTCTGACGTATACGTAGCATAAGAAAGGAGATGTTTAGGAGCTAAATTGCAGAAAGCCAATTAAGAAAAAGCAGACTGAATGCTGGGAAGTTGGTGAAAAAAGCACAAGGGCTGAGTTCTCTCTTCCTTTTCAGACATTAATAGTCTATAAGGGACTAAAGACAGAGGATAGGCCTATAATTAGATAGAGAGACACTGTCAATTCCCCATCGATCCTCTGTGTTTTTCCTCTGCTGTGCCAGCCTGGCCACCGGGGATTCCCGCTGCTCTGCAGTTGCGATAGACTTAGAATTAGATAAAGTCATTTAGTCATCTATTCACTTGCAGAAGTCATTATTCTGCATGTATTCAGCCTTGGCACTCTGGAGTGACAGTTATTGTCACCTCGCTGCTTCACTAAAACAATGCAGGGAAGTTTTTTTCTATTGGTTGATCATTGCATACTGTAGGTGTGACACACTGACAAAGACAGCTATGCTTGTTATAGTCGTTAATGGAAAACTGTCACTGTGTCATTTATCCATGTTGAATAAAAATCAGAAAAAGGAGAAAATCTGTGAGGGATTGAAGTAAATGGACACTTACAAATTCACACACAACTCTAATCCAAGTCTCATTTGTCCAGTTTTATGCTTAGTTCTTCCCAAATACATGCATTTCTCCAAAGTCTTACTATTTAAAACATGAGTATTTCATATGCAAATGTTTATTTTAAGAGCGATGTATTCCTTTAAAGTCATCTTTTAAGCAAAAATTCCAAAAACACTCTGTAGTCCCAGTCGTTAAAGTAAAAACATTTGCTGCTTTTCTTTGTCTTATGTGATAGTAAACAGAATATCTTTTGGTTTGGTCGGTTGGTCAAACAAAACAAGACAACGTTTAAAGTCCAACTCTACTCAAAAATGTTGTAGTTCTTGTTTTTCTGACGTTTATGTCCCCTAAAATGTCTGACCTTACACTTTATACTATACTGAGTTGTATCTCCTACTTTTTTTAAGTCTCCCATCATAGTCCTCGAGGAAACACTGGGTTCTGTGGTAACAGCTGTAATAAGTTGTAAGTTAACTCTTTAAATCGTGATGGAATTTATTACTCCTTTACTCAGCACTTTACTTTTGACATTTTACACAAGTGCTGCCACTAAATTATTAGGACTTATAGATGCAGTTTGATTAAGGTAATCCAGTGTCAGCTATTGTTCAGTTTTATTTTCCTAATGACAGTTCGTTTGACACTGTCAGATCAACTGGACTCTAGACTGATGGAGGCTTTCATTCATTCAGATCTTGTGTGACACCTTCAGACCTGCATAGTTACCAGCTTTGAAACAAAGCAGCTACTATAAAACCCTGAATCCGTTTAGCAACTAAGCAGCTACACTTCCTGTCTAGTGATATTGTAAGCAGTATTATATTGACCCAACTCGTTATAATGAACCAGGGACCACCTGTAGAGCTGCAGGTAGACACGCAGAGGCTGCGTTTGAGGCATGTATACACGTGTGCTGCTTTGTCTTTGTCTCCGCATCTGGCTGTCTACACACTCAGTGGGAGATCCAGCTCAGCCCAGCAGGGGGTGGTGTCTACAGCCAGACTAGAAAAGATTAGATGGGGAGTGGGTAAGTCTGGCTGCAGATTTTTTTAAATTCTTTTTTTTTTTATCCCCTTTGTATCTTTGTTCCCTTCGGGCAATATAGTGATGTGGGAATAAGTATGAGAGAACTGTAGAAGAAATGGGGTTTCAGGGATAGATGGTGCTTTTATTCTGAAGTCTTACAAAAAAGCAAAATCATGCTGTCATACTCAGATAGTTTATATGGCATTTTCATTGCATGGTATTCCTTCATTTTTTTTCCAAGTCTGTCTGTTTTGTTTTTAAAGCTTTGCTGTATTTTTTTTGCCCATGTCAGGAAAATTCAGTTTTCTTTTTCTCTATTCAGATGTGAACATTTTGTTGTGTAGCATACTGAGGCAGTGCTCAGTTTATTTCTGATACTCACATTGGGAATAAAGCCTGGAGGAAGCTGTTTGCTGAGCACAGCGTCCCAGTTGACATCTGACATGTAGTCCAGATCCTGTAGCTCTGCTAGACAGGAAATGCGCTTCTGGACATCTATGCACAGCAACTGAGGGAGGGAAAAAAAGGATTAGGGTAAGAACAATTGTCCATGGGGAGGCATTGCTGAAAAGTAGGAGTCCCATTGAGACATGAGCACATGTTTGCCCTTAAGGATGTGTCTGAGAATGAGGATACAGGGACAAAGGGGTTGGGGGTTGAAGGTGCTGAGGAAAGGAGAGGACAGAGAAAGAGGAAGGGGACAATAAGAGGGGAAAAAGAAAATGAGGCATATATAGGAAGCAAATGATGATGAGGAAGATTCAAGGGGTTGTGAAGTGTGAAGGATGAAGGACAAATATATTGAGCATGGAATTCCCCCTCTACATTCTCACTTTCTTTACATCCCTCTCTCTCTCTCTCTCTCTCTCTCTCTCTCTCATACACACACACACACACTCTCTCTCTCTTGCCTCTTCATTCCCACATACACACACATATACACATGCGAGTGGAATGCCAATGAGGTACGTGGAGTCTGAGCACGAAGCAATGCAACAGTTTGACTGCAGTGGATCGCTGCCAAGACAAAACCCAAATGCCACAGCAACAGTGTGTCTGTTAGCTTTGGAAGTGGCTTAATTTCGACAAGAAGAATAAACTTTGACACTTAATTATGCATGGACTGTTTAAGAATATGATAATCCCATTAAATTAAAAGAACAAATACATTTCAATTATTGTAAGTAATGAGTGACATCATATTTCTTACTTTTGCCTTGGTTTTTGCCAATTCAGGCCCATTTGACTGCTGACATTTACCCATGCATTACTTTTCCTGTCGAGATTGTGGAGACGGTACATTTTAAATGTGGTGTACAGTTCAGGGAACTCAGAAACTGGATTATAGCCGCTTGCTTTTGCCAATTTATCCCAAGCTGTTATCTCATGGTTGCACTTTGAAAGGTCAGTGGCAAACTAGGTCAAAGTTTAAAAATTCTGAACTTTGAGCGTGTAGCGATCAGTGGCATTTTCGAACAGTGCGTGATTGCAAAGGCAGCCGTCTAGTTGAGTGCCATCGCTCTTTCCCATAGGAAAACAATTTCACCGCTGATCATGTCTAGTTGCCTTGAGTCATTGTTGTTTAGCAACGATTCCTGTTTTTGAATACAGATTTTACTTGATGATTAGAATTCTAAACACGGCAAGCTGCCAATCTTGCACGTACAAATAATGTGCTAGCATACAAAGAAAGGCTTTAATATTGAATGTGACCCCTCGATTAAGATTCTGCAGATGCACCTTGTTGGCTCAAATGAAGTGCTGCTGTCAGTTAATTGTCTTCCCATAGGAAATAAGGAATTCAAAACAAAAAATAAAATCCAAGCTATTTCCGACAAAGTAGCAAAGGGGCCACTCATCAGCTACCATCGTCAACACCAGATCTTTGGCCTCTCACCAGTCAAATAGACCTTTTTTTTATTTTTTATTTTACAGCAAATGAATAACATTAACAATGGCTCAGTTCCATTAACATCCAAGTAAGTTATTCCAGTGAGCCACCATGCACAATACCAGCGCCTCCTGCAGCTGGCTTTAATGTTATTAAATCCACCTGTACTGTTTCTTGGTGTTTACTGTGCATGGTGTTTACTATTTACTATTTAACTCCAGCAACATTGGAGTATATGTTGCTGGAGTTTTGCCACCAGGATTAATCAATGTGAGTTGAAAGTGAAGTTAGAAAGTGTAGGTATAATAAATGACCACAGTGAATTTGGAGGTGTGGTAGACCTAATTTAAAGAAACATCTGTTGTACAATGTGGCACTCTCATCCACCCACATATTAGAGAGGTTTTGTGCACACTAAAATCCCAGGGATAGTCACTTCAGATCCTGAGGTTCAGATGGAAGGCCCATAGTGTCACTGTGCAGTAAAGATGCTTATAATATAGTACAGTCAGCATCTGCCACTGTCAGTTCACATGGGGAAAACATATCAAGAATGGAAATAATAGGCACAGGCTTTTCAGAGTACCAGAGTATAAAAAATTAAGCAATATGGTGCTAATTTAAGCACACCTTTTTTTTAATGAGTCACATTCTGTCCAAGAAGTAATGTAGTGCCAATTATAATTATTTTGGTCAATATTGAGAACATGATTATTTAATTACACATTGACTTTGGAAACTTCATGAATTTATTTGACCTTATTTAGTTGAACTACTTTTTAATAGTGGATTTTCTTGAATTTTAAATATAATTCGACTACATTTTTTTGAGGAAAAATAATCAAATAACAATATTTTCCAAGGTTATTCAACTTTGATGGGCATATGTGATTGTCATGTGATATTTATATTTATATTTACATTCCTCCCAGTATTTCCCAGCAGCCAACTTTTGGTTTGTTCTGTAACTGAGCAGTGGTGACGTGGTTAGCATCATGTGAAAAAGATAAGATGAATGCAAACCGTGCATACCTCTGCTTCTACAGTATACTGGTCACGTGCCACTCATTTACCTTTCTGAGTAGAGACTTCATCTCCAGAGACCAGGCTGCTGGGTAACTGGGATGGACCTTGTGGAAGGTCTGAAGAATCTCATTAGCCGGTGTGCTGGACCTCATCACATACGGTCTCTGAAAAAAAGGGGGAGGAGAGGAGACAATAAGTTACACACAACTTGTATTCATAGTCATGCACTGTCTGGAGTCTCTGATAAAGTATGTGCCTCAAAGTTTGTTCCGCAGTTTGCCCTCTTTACACTCACTTCTTCTTCTTGTGCTCACCTTCTGTGAACCCATTTCCTGCACTGATGAAAACTAATGATAGAGAAACGGAGAATACAGGACTTTTTTCAGAACACAACTTAAACCCTCCGCTCTGGGAAAGGGAGAGCCTATCACCAGTCCTTTTATTTGGCTCGACAAAGGTGGCAAAACACAGCTGGACCCAGCTGGCTGGAATATCTGCCCCTTGTCTTGCAAATTGTTTGAAAAAAGTGCATAAATGGGCAAATATTCTCTTTTTGACCCAGTTTGAATGTAACTTTGGCTTCATCAGAATGAAGAGAAACAGAATAGATTAAAAAGAAATGGGAGTGACATGCAAACTAGGTGGATGCCTCACCATTCTTCATTTTTATTACAGATGTTTTTAGATGCATAATTATTATATTAATGAATTAATTAATTATAATCCAATTCTGCAGATGTTCCTTATACATGGCACACAAATAAATTAAACTCTCATCAACTATTTTTGTTGTTATCATTATATTTGTCCAAACAAATGTACATTTAGTTGTACCAGGCATTAAAATTAACAAGACATTGAAAAAAAAGGGTGGTCTAATAATTTCTTCCATGACTGTATATTATTTTAGAGTCAGATGTTCAGGCATCAGAAGGCAGAAATTGGCTCATGTACAATATATTCGCTTTCTCTTTTAAATGACCGTTACCTCTATGTTACCTCTCTGGGGTTGATAAGAGTTAGGGGGAAAAAACGAATGCTGGAGGTGAAGTGACAGTGATTGATTTGCGGTTGGGGATAGAAGCTGAGTTCCTTTGATCCGTACCTGCAACCAGTGGCCAGGCTCAGCAGGGAAACATGGTTAGTGATACAGGAGTTAAATGGTGTGAGCGGAGCATGAATGTAAGTAAAATGTTGTTGGAGAGAGAGAGAGAGAGAGAGAGAGAGAGAGAGAGAGAGAGAGAGAGAGAGAGAGAGAGAGAGAGAGAGAGAGAGAGAGAGAGAGAGAGAGAGAGAGAGAGAGAGAGAGAGAGAGAGAGAGAGAGAGAGAGAGAGAGAGAGAGAGAGAGAGAGATAAGATGCAGTAAAGGCTGAGAAGGGATCGAAAGGTGCCCGGGGCATGAAAACAGGGAGCTAGCTTTCCATTTTCAAACAGCCAAATAATTCCGCACATCCAACGGGCTAGTTTTTTACCGCCCTGAGACTGATTTATGCTTTATAGATGCTGTCGAAATGTGGCAGTCAGAGAAAGGTGTCGAAGAAAGTCCCTCGGAGAGACAGACATGAAGTGAAAATGAATTTTCTGGGGGAATGTGAGGGGCGGTGTGCAGAGAGGGGTGAAAGAAAGTTTAGTCGAGGGTTTACGCACTGTAGATGATGCAGATTATACGGGGACTTTGAAAAGGGGGATAACATCTGTATCACTTAGTAATTTCTCTGTGTGTGAGTGGGTTTGTGCTCAGCAATTCTCTTCTGAGTGAGTGAAGGTTAAAAGTACTTTTAGAGACAAGACTTGAGGTAAATGGTGCAGGTTGGATGCAGCTTTGAGGTCAGGAAGAGGACAAAATATATTTTAGTGTAGTAAAAGGAAGATTTGGAAGTAAAATAAATATATTCCAGTGGTAGTGAGATGTAACTGAGGTCAGGAAGTCGCCTAATGGAAAGTTATTAGGTGAAATAACTGTCAACAGTTTTATGCAGAAGGGTGAAAGGGAGAGCACTGAGATGTCTTAATAGAGGAATTGATTTCAGAAAGACTTGATGACGGATCAGTTTCAGGTGTTCTGGTCCTTGTCAGTGTCGGCAGAGGTTACTGTAGTTTGTGAAACCGTCAGACTGAAATATGAGAGCAAACTCTGCAGCTGCAGTCTGAGTTGAGTCCTCCATGAAGAGAATGCTGCAGCTCTAAGACCCAGACCGATTTATCAAAGAGATTGTGCAAAAGCATCATGTCCTGTGTTTATTTCCATGACATTAGAATTAAACTTGTCCAGATGGGCCCGGCATGAAATTAAATAACTCATAATAATTAAAAAAATCAATTCCAATTATTGGCTTTTGAAATAACTCATATTCTATTTTCTCATTCTCCTGCAACAGCGATTCGTCTCGCGCTATGACTAAACATTTAAACGTCTTCCTCAGTAAGGTCAGCTTAAATGTAGAATTCAATTATAACTTCACCCACCTCCAATACCACCCTGTTTTTGTTTTGTAAAGGCTTAAGACTCCCTGTATGTCTGCTCTCTGACTGCCAGGACTCTTTATGGTGTCATATGTATTATTCACTGCAGTAAAGTGTACCAGACCGTGCTGAAGAGAGATGAGATGTGGACATGGTGATGGAGCTGTGTGTGTGTGTGTGTGTGTGTGTGTGTGTGTGTGTGTGTGTGTTTTACCTGTCCTCTTAGTAGCTCATAGGCAGTGATGCCAAGCGACCACCAGTCCACAGAGAAGGAGTAGCCAGGATGGGACCCCTGGAAGGTCTGAAACAGCTCAGGAGCTGAGAAACATAAAGTTTTATTTATTTAATTATTTATTTTACAATATAATTAAATGGAAGCATGTTGTGTGCTGACACACCATCATGATCTTTTTTTTGGTCTGTATTTGATCCCTCTTTCTTGTTTTAGGGACCTTTTAGTCAGGGACAGTTTATTTACCTGTAACCCATTTAGACATGAAATGCATACATAGTTCAGGTCTTGTTTACATAAATGGCATTACACAAATGGCATTATTCAGACATATCAAGACTTCAGGCTATTATCACATCATCATGCTTTCTTACTGAATGCACTCATGAATTTTCTCGTGAATTTGATCATTTATAAGATGCAGTTGGCATGAATAAGAACAAAAAAATCTATCCTCATTATTATCCATTCATCTCTTTTCATTCACTTATCCGGTGCATAAGGCTAAGCAAAGTATTCCAGACGTCCCTCTCTCCAGCCACAATGCCCAGCTCCTTCTGGAGGACCCCGAGGTGTTCTCAGCTCAAGGGAGAGACATAATCTCTCCACCGTGTTCTGGGTCTTCCCCAGGGCCTCATACTAGTTGGACATGCCCCAAACACCTCTAACGGGAGACGCCCGGGAGGCATCCTGACCAGATGCCCGAACAACCTCAGCTGACTTAATTTGACTGGAAGGAGCAGCAGCTCTACTCTGAGCTCCCTTTGGATGTCTGAGCTCCTCACCCTATCTCTAAGGCTGAGCTCAGCCACCCTACGGAGGAAACTCATTTCAGTCGCTGGTATCTGCAATCTCATTCTTTAGGTCACTACCCAAAGCTCATAACCTTAGGTGAGGGTTGGAACATAGATAGATGTCAATAACGGTTTGTATGATTTCCTACGAAAAGTAATGCACAGGAATTCGTAGGTATCCCATGAAATTTGATTTGACAAGCAATGTAATGTTAAAAAGCCATGTGGGTTTCAAGACCCCCCCTTTTTCTTTTCTGTTCTTTTTCCCTAACTATAGGAAATCGGTTTGGGCGCATAACCTCAAAGAAGTTGTTTTGGTGCCTAACTTTAAGGAGGTGGTTTTGGTGCCTAACCTCAAGGAAATTGTTTTTTTGCGCCTAACCCTAAGGAAGTTGTTTTGGCACCTAACCTTAAGGAAGTGGTTTTAGTGGCTAAAGTGTTTAACAGCATCACCAACATGTTTTGAACAGAAATTGTGACAGTAGGAACAACAGTGGTCATCACATGTCAACCACCCATTTCTAATGTTATCATGCATTGAATGAACTTAATTTGCGATGATCATCCTCATAATTATTGGTTAGTAGCAGCCTGCTCTACCTTCTACTATGTAGTAGCTCCAAAAGGCCGTTATCAGCCCATTCAATAGGCATTCGCTGTTTCATTATATTTAACTTCTCGGTTCATTAGGATTAGGTGCCGAAACTACAATTTAGATTTAGAAAAGAAAGTATGCAGTTAGATTTAATTACAAACATCATAGTTTGGTTTAAATGCCTTAAAAATGACAAATAAATTGTCAAAACTACATGGTAACGTTTAGTTAAATTTGAATTAAATACCCTACATAACACACAAAACTTAGAGAAATGTACACGCTTAAAGTCTGTCACAGCAAACCTGGCTCTCCAGAGTGTAAGTCCTGTGTTTAAGGAGCCATACACGACCCCAACCACCACCCAATGTTGTCACTCCTTATACGGCATTATGTCCTCCTTCGTGGCTGTAATAATTACTACGGCCACAAGAGGTCGCTGCATCATATCATACCAACCCCATCATGAGAATATGAAAAGTTACCAAGCCCCTTTGACACTGTTGTTGCATCTTCATTGTAATAGTTACTTGTATAAGTTATTTTTAAATGACTGTCACATTTACATAACAAGTTGCATGTCTGAAAGGGGTTAGTGTGACAGAATAGCACATGCTGTAACGAACAAGTTGCTTATACACAAAGAATTTGTTGTAACTTCTGAACGAGAAACTGACAACATAACTCTTTTTTTCTCTATTACACTGTCATAGTCAGAACTGTGAGAAACATACTGTACACTAAGGAACACGCACACACAGGGACACTAGTCCTCACTGTCATGGCAGGTTTGCTCTGCTCTCCAGCTGAGGAGTAAAAAGTGTAGTTTATCTACAGGAGCCTCAGAGAGAGACAGGCTTTTCGTCTTCCCAGTGTACCCATGAATTATCTATTACACCACAGTTTTTGCCTGAAATCACACATGGTTACAAGATCATTCCCCTCCATGAGCACACTCGTGTAAGGATAAGAACAGGCCCACACACACAGACGCACACTGTCTCGACATTCATATCCCCCTGAAATCCTGTTAAGCTCCTATCTGATCTCTCTGGAGGTGAATCCACATGGGCCTGATCACTACTGTACTTAAGTCATGAGGAGTGCTGAAGAGTAGTAATGAAGACTATGGATTTTTTTTCAGCCAATACCTTTAATGGATAATTAGCCGCTTCTCATGGCTGATAATTTAACAAATTCATTGGAATAATACATGCAGTAACTATTTAAACATCTCATTACCGCCTGATCATTTATCAGTACTGATTAGAGCTGTCAATAGATAACAATAAAATGAAATTAATTGGGCAATATGTTGTGATTAATCACATTTTTTTTTCATTTTAATATAAAAGACTCATGGGTACCCAGAGAACCATAGAACCAATTTTCATTCAGATGTCCTGAGGTGAGAGGAACTGACAAGACATAATATACTGGTATCATATAATACCTACAGAAGAGGATTAGGGCCAGGTATGAGAAAAAATAATGGGAGGATTTTCACTATGCAGTTCAAGAATAATGACAAGAATAAAATAAACTCCTTTCGGGCAGTGAAGTTGGAAAGATGTTTAGAGATTGGTTGTCCCGTGTCAATAAGTCATCATACTAACTAAATAAAAAAGACACAACAATTGGTGTGAACAAAGCTAATTATTTGTAACTTACTGTTCATGACATCAATATCTCTCAAATATGTGTTTTTATTTAATTTAAATTTAATTAAGTTCACTCTTATCCAACGCGTCAGTCTTTAGATCTTCATCCTCCAAGATTTCTTACTGTCAATTTAGGGGGACTAAATTATGGAATACCTTTTCCCATCTGGCAAAGAATACCATCCCTATAAAATGTTTCAAAAGATGTCTAAAAGCCTATTTAACTTCTGTTTTAAAGTACTAATTCGCACACAAATACACTTTTATATCATGTTCATTTTTGCTTTATATTGCTTTTGTTATTGTCATAATAACTTCTTTTTGATGTTATACATATGTTTTTTCTATTATCAGTTTATTAGTTTTTCATAATTATGAAATTTGAGGTGGAGGCTTTAAATAAGCCCATCTGGGTTTTCTGCCAGACTATTTGTTATCTTTGTCATTTTATGTAATTCTAACTGTGCAAATAAAATAAAACCTAAAATATAACCTAAACCTAAACTTACAATGCTTCCTAAGTAAAATTGATTTATTAAGTTCCCTCAGCTTTCAACCTCCAACTTATTTCAAGCTGCATCTTGTTCCAGCCATCCAGCAGGTGATATTGACGAAAGTCTGTACACTTGAACTTTGTACTTTGTTTGCATGTTCAACTTTTCTTTTTCTGCATTTTCTGCATGTATCCCTACATGCTTCATCCATTGCTTCCTCAGTCATTTAATTAATCTTAAATCAATCATTTAGTTTTTAAAACCTTCTTTAGACAGCCTGAATCACTATTTCTATCATATATATTGTGTCTTGGCACTTTCTGGTCCCCTCACATTGAGCGATGAATCAACAAAACTGCCTTCTAAACAGCAGGCAGGAAGCTTTAGTTAGTCTCTAACATCCTATTGGTGTCCTTGGGAATTTGGATTAGCAGACACAATCATGCCCTGTGATGTTAATATGAATCGCGCTCTTTAACTTCTGTATATTAAAGAGCATAAAGTCAAAGCATTTCCTCTAGCTTCTGTTTAATGTTACTAGTTTTAAAGCATCCTTGTGAAGCATTAGTCAAAAATATGTTTTTCAGGGGCGTTCCCGGTGGCACACCTGGTAGAGCGCATACCACAGAGGCCCAGTCCTTGTAAGCGGGCGGCCCGGGTTCGAATCCGGCTCGGAGCCCTTTCCCGCATGTCTTCCCCTCTGTCTCCCCCTTTCACTCTCAATATCTCTCTCTCAATAAAGCTACAAAATGCCCAAAAAAATATCTTTAAAAAAATATATATGTTTTTCTTACCCATGTACGGTTTGGTCCCAGCAATGGACGTTGCCTTTAGGTCTTCTTTTACAATGGCTGCGATGTTGAAGTCTGTTAGATGCACGTGACCTGAAGAACAGAGTGGTTACATTACCTCAAAGAGAAACATTTGGAACATTTGTGTGAACCCTGTAAATCCTGGGTTTAATACAGGTGGCACGGAGCTAAAAGATCACAGAGCCCTGTTTACACCGTCAGTAAAACATTTAGGCTTTTGCCTTAGGTATTAATCGTAGCCATGGCTTACATAGCAGGTATCCCACTTTGTATGTAGCTTATGCATTAGATATGAGGATCAAAATAATTCTAATACACAACAAAATCCTTTAAAATATTGCCTTTTCCTTGATGCATACTTACCATCCTAATGCTGTTACGTTGATATCAATAAAAGCCAAAAAAATGCAAATAAACTGCAGCTTTATTGATGGAAAAAGCATATGTGTGATTACATTGTGAGCTGGAAAAGTGTCCAGACACCCAAAGTCAGAGTCAAAGTCAAATCACTGACCTGTGTCTCACCCTGCTGCAAGATGGCCCAGAGTCTTGGCCATGCACACTGAGCACACACTAATGAGCTGCATGTATGTGTGTGTGTGTGTGTGTGGGTGTGTGTGTGTGCGTCATACTAAGTGAGACAGAGCTGGAGAGTTTTTGCCGCAGAGTGAATGTTCGGATGAATGGTTGTCCCCAGTAACCCCACAAACAAATACAGTAAGCCCGAACACTAAAGCTGCGACTGTACACAGCAGAATATATTATCACACACACAAACGGACAACTTTGTGTGAATATAAAGCAGACACAAGCTGGCCAGCTAAAGTGTTTATTTACACAAAGAGACTGAGCTTTAAAGATAAGAGAAAAAATTCCCATCTCTTTCCCTCCTCGCTCAGTTTTTTAATCACTCTATTATCATACATTTTCCTTTTTAACTCCTACACTTTCCTCCATTAACCCCGTCTTTATTCTTCTTACTTCTCTACCTCTTTGTGTCCTTAACCGTTTAATATATGCTCACGTACTGTATTCAGAGCTACGGTGTAACGGTGAAGCTGGTAGTTCTGCACAAAGAGGGTTGGCGATGCCTTGCAGATAGAAAAGCACCATTGTTAATGCAGTGGGATGACTGTGACAAAGGTGCAGCAGGACTGAAACGTCAGACTCTAAGTGGAGCTTGAGTAAGAGCAGAGACTCTTTCACGTTTTCATATTTAATGATGTCTCCTGTCTCTGTCACATAGTTATATTCCTTTATTCCCTATTCTGTCTTCATCTCCCTCAGCTTTGCAGAAGACAGATTTAGGACAGGAGTTTTAGACAGTAGCCGGCGGGAAGAAAAGGATAACCATCATCACACTGCTGGGCCAAAAGTATCTATAGCAAAAATAATATGTTAAAAATGTTACGTAATTGTAAGTGTCATTCTGAAATGAGTTCAGACCTTTTTGGTCAAGTAAGGAGCCATACAGCTTCTGGCAGACATAAGCAAACACGTACAGGCTCTTAGGTTTCCTCTTGTTTGAGCATTGTTATATTTTCCCCTGATGTTAATGTTGAGTGTAATTTGAGGTCTACTTTGTTTCAGCAGGGCTCAAAATATATATATATATATATATATATTCATTATTTATTATTAAGTGGACATATAACTGCATTTTTTTAGTATATTTGTTACTCAAAATATAAGGTGACTAGAAACAGCAACCATTCCTATATATATAGCAGCAACCAGCAACCAGTCCTATATATATATATATATATATATATATATATATATATATATATATATATATATATATTCATTATTTATTATTAAGTGGACATATAACTGCATTTTTTTAGTATATTTGTTTAGTATATATATACAGTGTGATACCTCTGCAGTTTAGTTTTCCGTCCAGCTCAAAGGTGGCGGGATGCTTCACCTCCCAAGACTTCACAAATTGTGTGTTTTTTGTTACGGTTCTTTGAATCAATTTGCATATTTGTTTGTGATGGTGATGGATAAGTCAAACTTTTTTACCCCACAGTCAAACAAATTAAAGCTGAACTAAACAGAAAACTGGGAAAAAAACAGAAGACGAAGACACAAGAATTTGAAGTCAAGTGAGACCACTTTAGGTTCTGCTGTTTGAAATCGGAGAGGACAGATACAACTTTTTGACCAATGCTAAACGCTAACCCTAACCCTGCTATGGACAGCGATTTTGTTCTTATTAACACTGAAAGTAAGATGTTAATGTTAGACCTTGTTGTAAGCTAACACTAGCCCCCTAACGCGAGCTGCTAACGATAGCCCGTATCTCTCACATTGCAGTTAAACAGATCAAATCAAATAAATGATACAAGTTTTAGTAGGTCTTGTTGGTCATGATAACCGCGCCCCTGATGTACGTGGTTCGTGGTTCAAGACCAGCAAAGAGTTGGCGCTGTACTGGAACCAGAGCTGGCAGAGAGCCGGTTCTTCAGCAGTTGAAAATCGAGGAACTGGTTCAAGATAAGGCACCGGCTCCAAAACCGGCACTGGTAAGCGAGGTTAGCGTAACCAAAAATGACATCAAACATGGCAAACATTTTTTCTAATTATTCGGCTAATGTGCAGTGAAAAAAACTGTTACTCGGGGCGTCCTGGAGAGCATGACTGTTAGAGCACATATCACTAAGACTGAGTCCTCGCAGCGGCAGACCTGATTAGAATCCAGCCCGGAAATGCCCAAATACTTGCTTGATACAGTGAATGGATATAATAGACAGTGGTTCCTGAATGGCAGCGAATTTAAAGTGGATCCAGCGAGTGAAAAAAAGGAGCTTATTAATGGCAGAGTCCTTTTATTTGGAAGTACCATTTCCTGCAGGGTACTAGTGAGCCTTTATTTATTTATTTTAGTCATAGTAAGCAAATTATGCCCGATTTTTGTTACTATTTATCTTATTGATGTTTTGCTGAAAAAACAACCGTGTTTTAGAGGCCTGGATGTGAGTGAATCAACTACTGTGTTTTTAAGGTGTAATTGCAGCTCTTTGTTGCTTTTGTTCCCTCAGATTTTAAGCTGCTGTTGCATTACATGTGAGTAGGCTACTTCACTCACTCTGATAATGCGTTTGCACTCAATGAAGAGATGTTTGTTAAAATAATTCATGCAGGTCAGAGGGGTAGCATTTCCCTTTAATATCCAATAAAGTCTCTTGCTCTAAATTCTGAGGCCAGTCCATGAGATTAACCCCTGTGTGTCTCCATGTGAGTGTTGACTATGCAGTGGCAGAACAATGGTTCAGCAGGTTTTCTGCTGGCTTAGTTATCTAATGTGTTTTATTGGGATTACCTCCACAACTGTCATGGTTTGATGCTTAGGTTATGTCACCCTGTTTTCTCTTCTATTTTTAATTTCTGTTTGCTCACTGCTACCTCACAACACCCCCACCACTAATGACTAAGTGACTTTAGTCATGGTTCCATCATGGATTTCTCTGGGCCATTTTCACTATCAACACTTTTGATCATGTCTTCATTAATATACAGTCATGGAAAAAATTAACCCTTGTTTTCTTCATTTTCTTGTTCATTTTAATGCCTGGCACAACTACAGGTACGTTTATTTGGACAAATACAATGATAATAACAAAAATATCTCATAAGAGTTTAATTTAAGAGCTGATGTCTAGACATTGACAGACATGTTTTTTTTTTATAATGATTTTGGTTACTATCAAGAAAACCATGAAAAATGTCTAGATATCAGCTCTTAAATTAAACTCTTATGAGCTATTTTTGTTGTTATCATTATATTTGTCCAAACAAATGTACCTTTAGTTGTACCAGGCATTAAAATAAACAATAAATTGAAGAAAACAATGGTCTAATAATTGTTTCCATGACTGTATGTAGAAGCTTTATCTAACATGACTCAACAACAACATTGGCTTATTTCATGAAGTAATAAAGCTACAGCAGAGGTTCAGCACTCTCAGGTACATTGTCAACACTGTAGTAGCCTGCAGGCATGTTTTATTCTTACCAGGCTTGTCCCAGTAATCAGTGTTACCAATGTTACACTATGTTCAGACATACACCTCTTACATTAGTTGCCCCCTGTCATATTGCATCCTTTTTTAGTTCATTATTGTGTTTTAGAACCCATGTTCATTAATTAAAAATAAATTATTATCATTATAATAATACTGGGCTACACAGTGTAGGTAGTGGTTAGCACTTTCTTCCACACTTCTTCCGTGTGGAGTTTGCATGTTCACCCATGTCAGCATGGGTTCTCTCATGGTTCTCATGCTTCTTCCCACAGACACACTTGGATCAAATTGATGATAAATTGCCCATAAGAGTGAATGAGAGGATGAATGTTTGTCTGTTTCTATAGCCCTTTTAATACTGTGTTTCTGCGAAAGTGCAGCAAAAGTCCCGTAATGAGCTTTGCCGTCATTTCGCCTTAGGACATTGATACTGATTTCGAAACGACATAATGTTAGCATCCATTAACATTTCAATTGCAATACGGACCGAAGTGAGAGGAGACAGTAGTGCTATGTAACAGTGCAGCAGCAGTACGTGTACAATAAGTATAAGCGACAATAAGTGATGGCTGCTGTTTAATTCACGGTAAAATACCGGCAGCTGTTGTTGCCAGAACTTCACCTTAAAAAATACAGTGAGTGGGTTTTCTTGTGTAAATTTAAATGCAAATATATTATTATTATTATTATTATTATATTAAAACTGAATTTTTTGACTGAATAGTCCCTTTATTTTTAGGGTTATTGTGTCTCTTTAGTTTCTCCTTAAATGTTTTCTACAATTTATAAGTTTTATACAATTCCTTGATTTAGGGTAATTGAAAGCATCTACTATGGTGATATAACATTTTTGATTTTACGCCCTATTTCTGATGCAATTTGACTGTGTTTTACTGTAATTTCTACAAACATTTTTTACACTGAATTTTCCATCTTGCCAGCTCCGCAGCTTCACATCAATCCCGCCCTGAACAGTTTCACCATTTTAACAGGATCACTTGGTCCCTCCATTATCGCGAATCATGAACTTAAAGTCAAAATACCAATCGAATTATAGATTTAGAGTATCGTGACACTACAGTTATAAAGTAAATGTGTCTGCAGCAGAACCGCAGCAGAACTTGGCCAGAATCAAGCTGGGACCTTATATATCTGTGGGATCATTCATGGACCCAAACTACTGTATAGGATGACCGCTGTACAAGGTGTCCATGAGAGAAGAGTGTGAAGGAGCCGCTGCCAAGCCCGAGCCACAGCCCATAATAAAAAACAACTTCAGCAACTTCATTAAAATAAAAGCAGGCGCTGACACATCAACTATTCCTGTTCCATTTTGCAGAAGAAGATCCAGAGCTCTAATGGTAAAGATCAAGTAAGCGCCCTACAGATATTCAGTCATCTAATGAATATCTTTTTGTTGGAAAATTTCCTCACATTGGCATCTCTAGGTCCTATGAATTTCCACCAAAAAAAAAATCCAGATTTTGTTCCTGAAAACAATATTTATTATTAAGAAAGATCACATGCTGTACTTTTCCAAAGGATCCCATGGGTGTTCATGTGACAAACATATTCACAAGCTCATCTTTGTAATTGTTTGAGAAAAGAGAACTGTGGTTTCTCTCACAATACTGCTTGCTTTTAATGCATGCTTACATGCTCATGGTTTATAACCTCGACAGAGGCCCTCTTGGATCGTCTCCCAGCATCCCGAGACCATGTCACTAAACAAAGCAACATTGCACGAGCGTGAGTAAATTGTTTTTCTGTCTGTGAAGCACAGGAGGAACGGGTCAATTCCAGCTCGCCAAATTGACGTGGTGCGGAGGCAAACAGCCTGTTGCCCCCCATTGTTTCAGACTTCAGTGGAGAGGTAAAGTACAGGTCTGCACAGAAAAACAGAGTGTGCATACTGAGGAGAGAAGTGCCTATTGAGTTTGAAAGGACACGCACAGAGAGAAAGAGAGAGAGAGAGAGAAAGAGAGAGAAAGCACAGGTGGACGTCTGTTATCCTTTGTAAGGAGGCTGATGAAGCTGCATTTCTCTTTTTCTCCCTCTTTATCTCTTATCTACCCTGTTTTTCTTCCCTTGACAAATCTGTCTTTGTGGAAATGTTTGCTCATCACTTTCCTCTTTCTTGTCATATCCTTGTGGCTCTCCCTGTTTGTCTTCCATCTCACCTCTCTTTCTGTCTCTCTGTCTTTTTTTTTGTCTGCTTCCAGTTTGTAGCGACAGCAGGGCTGCCATCCCACATATCCCTTGAGCAGCTGCTCAGTGCCCTCCAAGTTCTCAGGACTTTCTGGTTTGTGTGGGCCTTTGTATGTGTGTTCTCTGTGGAAAAAAGTTTCTGGACACCGTTGGGCTGTACCTTATGGTTAGGTCTAGACTGCTTGAAACCAGCCTAGCGACACCCGCAGCCTGGGGACATTCTAAATAAATATAGACTCAAATTCCACTGTAATAATGAATATAACTTCCTCCATGATATTAAGCTACAAAAGACTGTGAAGAACACAGAATCAGCTTGTCTCTCTCTTATTTCTTTGCCAGGCTCAGTGACATCTTGGAGTCGTTTTATGTCTGTGAGGTTGCCAGACAACGCTAAACCCCAAGCCGTTTCAGGGATTTTTTTGCTTTTCACATTTAACTTTCTGTGGCCCTGCAATATATAGGTCCTTCACCTATATGGAATCAGCACAATCATTGCTACAAGTCTACACAACTCAAAAATGTCCTTTGTGCAGAATAATATAATGACATACATCATAAAAAAGAAAAAACGCAAGTTGAATTTGTCTGATAGAATTTTTTTCTTAATTGGATTGAGATGGAATTTATATAAACACAACTTTTCCAAGCGCACAAGTTTCATGAATATTAGAAAAAAAAAATGGGTCACCACATGCTTTAGCCTACATATTAAACTACTTGGAGCCTCTTCTGTCCTCTCCTCTCAGCTCTGTGTAAGCACCCTGCAGTTCTGTCTGATTTCAGTGAATATTGTCACATGACCATTTGTCTCTAGCAATCAATTATGGCATCCCAGTTGTGGTGAGGAGCGCACAATTTAATGTTTTTAACAGTATCTAGTCATTCCAAATGGTTTAAATGAGACATGTAGAATAAAGTGATTTTGACAGGAATATCACAATTCTAAGGTTCTTTTTGGTAACTTTTACTTGGAGTCCTCTCCTCTCAGCTCTGTGTAAGCAGCCTGCAGTTCTGTCTGATTTTCAGTGAATATTTGTCTCGAATGACTCCTCTCAGCAAGATCAATCATGGTTTCCCAGGTGCGCTGATGAGCGCAGAATTTTATATATCAACAGTACCTACTTATTCAAAACGGTCTATTTTTGGTGCCATCTTAAATTAGACAGGTAAAATAAAGTGATTTAAAACAGAAATAGCAAAATGTTAAGCTTTTGTTTGGGTTACTTTTTCAAACGGAAACTTTCGTAACCTATGATCCATTCAATGACTGTCAAAAATTTCAAATTAAGACAATAATGCCTGTTTTTACAGTTTCTTTCTGTGATAAATTATGTATTCTTTTAAGAAAACATACGTTACGATGTTTATTAACAAGACAGTTTCAGTGTGTGCAGAGGTCCGAACAAGCAACGCCTTAGAAACAGTTTCTCCGTGTCTGAAAGTATTTATTGGTCATTCATACTGTCCGTTCGGCCACGTACATGTACATGTGTGTACTGCAGTTTCTGGTCTTGGGTACATAAAGTACTTTATTCTTCTTCTTAATTAACATATTGATGAAGGGATTTACACTCTCTCTTTGTGCTGCCTTGATTTATAATGGTACCACTCCCTCTGTCTTTTTTATATGTCTGCATGTTGTGTGTCTATTTGTGTGAAACTGACACTAAAGATGGTACTTCCAGTAATCAATCATTCAGAGCAGGATTTTCCCTCGCAGCAGAGGAGGAAGGCATCATTAATATCACCCTGTCCTTCACACTCCCATGACATCACTCCGTCTTATTTCATCCAACATTTCAGAGAAAAATAACACCATGTAAATGTCACAGTGCTTCAACCAATGCACCCTGACGGCGTTGGCAAGAAATAAAAATGCACATGTGGACATCTTTTCTATGCTGCATTTGTTAAAATAGGGTATGAGGTATTTTCCTTCTTTATGCTGCAAGGCCTAAGCAGACAGCGACTGTGAAACCTGCCTCTGAGCATTGCAACTCCTTTTGATCTGTGCACAAATGATCGCAGAGGTTGGAAGTTCACTAAAATCCTTAGTCAGAAGCTGTTAAGTCTCAAATTTGGGGCGCTAAGTCAAGTTAGGTCACCATGTGAGTCAAGTCAAATGTTCTGACCATGGAAACCATTTACTGTGATTCAACTGTCTGGATGATTTTTTTTCTTCTTGATGACAGCCCATGGGAATTATTAATCCTCTTGGCGAGGGCGACTTCAACCACAGGTGCGAACTTTCTCAATTACTGCAACTGTTTTCTTGTTGAGTTAACGTAAGTAAGTAAGTAAGTAAGTAAGTAAGTAAACTTTATTTATATAGCACCTTTCACAGACATAAATCACAAAGTGCTTCACATAAAAATCATAAACATAACATAAAAATTTACATACAACGTCCTGAGGGGACTTTGCTGATGCAAATGAATGGCGCCACCCCTCCCTCTGAGCCGTCAATTCTGGGAGCTCCTCGCTCATCTGTAAGGAAGAGCGAGGATCTCCATGCGCTGAGGGCTCAGAGCGAGAGGGATGGCGAACAGCTAACTCTTTTTTTTTCAGTTTGTCAAAGCTTTGAAGACACGATTTTCATCGTAAGAAAATTACTTTTTTTTAAAACTTTTTTTATTTTTCCCAACGTGATTTCAGCGTGCATATATCTGTAGCCAGTAGTCAATAGTTTTAATTTTTTTTTTCATATGTCGTCATGTGTGAAAAGTCTAGAAAACAAACACTATAATCGGACTACTGGATTACTTTAAGCAAAGTATTTTGCATTTGTATTGGAATGATATACTGAGCTTTTTGATCCACATAACCAGTTGATCACTGAACCTCACAGTATGTACACAATTACAAAAACTTCAAAATGTAACCATGCTGGACTTTGGTTCCATCCCCTACCCTTTATATGAAATAACTGGTCTAGTATAATTAGAGAAGGGATCTTACCATGCTCATCAAGCAGTATGTTGTCAGGTTTGATGTCTCTGGAAGAAAAAACACAAAGAGTACAATGCCATTAGTATTTTTTGTTGGGTATGTGTTTTGTGTAGTGAGTAACATCAGGATCAGATTGTACTTGCATGTAACTTCTGTGCATATGTGCATATAATATTTAACAAACTAGTTTGCAGTGTTTGGAGAACATGCTGTAGTGGGATTTGCACAATCTGTTTTTTAAGAGATTACAGTCAGTTGTTCAATAGAATATTTAAGATTCAATAAAAGATATACCATAAACAGACACATTATGGCCACATTATGGCTTCAATTGCATCACGAATCAAATGCCAAAAAGCCCATTGAAGTCTAAGCATTTTCCCATGACTCAAAACAGATTATAAACTACTTTGTATGAGGCTACATCATGATGCTGTGCCTGTGGGTATGAAATAATAAGGTTGGTTATTTGTTAAAAAAATCAGCTTACAAAGTCACTGTGACACTGGAGACATCCGATTAGTTAAAGCAGAAGGTAGGAGATGCAAAGTTGCATTAACTCCACCACAAACAACACCAGTGGTGTCAGACTGAGATGACACCATTAGTCACCCCAATCTCATCACATCATATGCTCCCATAATCATTACAATGTGCTTTAAAGTAGCAATCTATAAGATCCTTAATTTTGGTTTCTTCTAAAACCTCCAGTAATAAACACATTGTGTTCCAGCGCCACACCTCCCACAGTCCACCTGTAAATAAAACCGTGTGGGTGGTCCTCTGATGTCTTATTTACTGCTGATGACGCTTGAGTTTCTGTAGGTGGCACTCTCCTCTTTGTCCTGCCAGCGAGGTTACATTGCTCATATCAGTTACCCAGTTCTTCTTCTACTTTTTCTGCTGCTGAAGTCCTAAAACAAAACACTTCCTGTGTATCAGAGTAATACCTAGATCATTAAGAGTAAACACTTCCCGGTGGTGACTATACAAGTAGGCTGACTCACTATTGTGATGAGTAATTCCACTCCAGTAAATTGGCATGTAATGCTCTAAATCGAAACTTTTAAAATGCCACTCTATTGCAACACTGTGTATCAGGTGTGTGAGAAAAACAAACTGAGATAAGATTGGACAGCAGGTTAAGCCGTGGGAGTAGCTGAGACACCTGAGAAGAGGAACAGGTGTAGACTGAGGCTCTTGCTAAAGTCACAGCTTCTGCTTGTTTCTCATCATCCTTTGTTTTTTTCTCCCATTTTCAAGGCAATGTTATTTCTCTGCACCTATCTTTTTTTCTTTTGCTTTGACACCACATAAATCCAAATGACATCCAGAGGCAACACAGTTACTCCAAATTGTTCTGGAAAGTCTGTTCTTGGAAGCAGAAAACTACTTGTGCACTAAAAGATGTATTGGATCTGGCCGTAAGACAACAAAAGTTTAAACTACTGTACAGAGATTTTATAAGGAAAATAAATTACATAACGTAGTACAGAGGAAAAGTTGTACTTGTACCTTTCTGGGTACTAACCGGGGACAAGGTCTGCAAATTGGCTACAGCTAAAAGTCACATACAATGCATCAGTTACATTTATTTCAATTTAACAATGCCGAAATGTATTGCCCCTGTCAAATAAAAAAAAAATACAGTTAGTACAGCTTATATTTCCCTGTTATAGCAAATTTATACTTCCACAGAAATTACATTACATTTGCTTACCTACAATGTCTTTTTGAAGTTGTTTAGCCAAAAGAATGAGCCATTACTCATGTTTTAATTCACTATTTATCTGTATTGTACTATGCACAATTTAAAATTCCACTACTCGTGTCTTTTTTGTAGTTTTGATGCTTTTCTTTTTTGAATCACCCTTTCTTGTCATGAAAGTAATGCACTTATTATGGTCTATTAAATTATCTGCTAGAACCACAGAAATTGGATTTTACAGAGATAATGAATTTTAACAGCGGATGTACAGTAAGTAAGTTCATTGTTATTTATATAGCATCTTTAAAAGCTAGGTTACAAAGTGCATTACACAAAGGTATGGCTAAAAGAACAGAAGATGACTACAATGCAGGCTCTACAATAAGAGAAGATAGCACAGTACAACCAGGAACAGTTAGAGCCATCACAACCAAAAAGAGTATAACACTTAAGAACAAAAACCCTAGAAAAAGGATAAGTCTTCAGCTGAGACTTAAAACACCCAAGAGAGTTTTCTGACCTGACTCCCAGAGGGACTGTTTCAGCAAACATACAGTCCTCTCATGTTTCAGTCTTTAACAAGGTACAACTAGCAGGCCTTGTTAAGAGACCTGAGGGGCCTAGCAGAGGTATATGGCTTTAGTAGATCACTAATATATTCTGGAGCAAGACTATTCTGTGTCGATGATGAGGTGGAACTTGAATTTGAGTCTCCATTTACCTGGAAGCCAGCGAAGTGACATCAGAACTTGGGTGATGTGAGAGTGAAATGGGCTCTAAGTAAGTAGCATTGCTGAAGAGTTTTGGACTAACTGTAACCATCAGCGTCTTTGCTCTGGCAAGAATAAAAAGCACTACAGTAGTCTAATTGTGCAGACACAAAAGCATGGATAAACATATCCAATTGCTGGAAGGATAACGGTGGCAGTATTTTAAAAATATTCTTCAAGTGAAAGAAGCAGGACTGAATGACTATAAATTTCAGCTGATTTTAGGGAGAGGATTTTCTATTAGTAGCCAGTGAACCAAGTGCAGAGTAGTTAAATTTGAAAAGTCTTCGAGCTGAACGGATAAGTAGAGTTGCTTCAGATTTTGGCCAGAAGATTTTCTATTTTTCTATCTAGCCAGTCAACCAAGTTGTTGGAGGATGTGAGTAGAGACCTGATTGTGGTAATAAAACCAGAACTGCAGTTTGACTGTGGTTTAATTGAAGAAAATTATGACACATCCAGGTACCAATCTCAGCCAGACACTTGTGCAGAGTAGTTAGATCCTTGAAAAGCATCCAAGCCTAACGGATAAGTAGAGTTGTGTGTCATCAGCGTAGCAGTGATTAAACACACAACTAAATTGGTGGATTAAGTGCCCTGAAGGGGAACATATATGATGGATATTAAATGTCTCAGAGAATTGGAAGGAGCACAGGTGGATACTTTGTCACCAGCAGAAAAAAATGAGAAAAAAAACAGCTGCAACACCAGATATGCAGACACACTTTTCCAGCTGATCATTAGGCTAGTATGATCAATTGCGTCAAAGGTCTCAGAAAAATCTAGAAGAACTAAAAAGTCAATGAAAAGCTGCATTAGATGTCAGAACAACACATACTGTGGATTCCCAAATTATTAAACAGTGACAAAAAGGCTCCAGTAACAATATCAAGGCCCCTGATGACAGTCATCCACTTCAAAGAACAGTTCACTGCCCAATGACATCCCTCCTGGCCACTTATTTTAATTCAAAGCAAAATTATTCTCTTCTTTCTTCTCATTTTCACTGATCTTTATATGTCCTTGACACTTTTTTCATGGCCTAACATCGTCTGTGCCACTCAGACTATTGCTGACTAGACGGGCACTTGGCGAAGGTAGACCTCCGCCATGACTATCTCACAATCTTAAGAAGATACATTTTAAAATGATAAATAATGAAAAAAGGGGGGTAAAAGTGTTGAGTCCTTTGTTTTGGATCTGATCCAAAATTGAATGGGTTCTTCCTTGGCCCTGCTATACCCTTCCACCAGGTTTCATTAAAAAATCAAGCCAGTAGTTTTTCCTTAATCACCTTTTTGTTTCTCCACCACTGCCCATTTACCCATAGAAACATATACTCAGTAGGGAGGCATGAACATCCTCATGTAGGGCAGGGTGATATATTGATATAAAAAAAAATATCGATATATTTTCATCACATATATCAATATAGTTTTAAAAAAATATTTTTTTACTAACCCTTACTAGGGTTTGTCATATTTAGCTCTTTTGTAATGTTCGTTCTTCTTTTTCTCATATAATGTATTTATTTCAGAAAAAGATAAGCCTATTTTATTTCATAAGATATTTGTATTTAAGATTTTGTATTCATTTAAATGTGCACTTTATGGAGCTTTGGTTAAAAAAAAGGTACAGTATTTATTTTCACTTAAATGGTTTCAGTAAAACTACTTGTGACATGTCATATTTGGCTTTCATTTTGACTGAACATTTGGTCTCACTTTGTGATAAAAAAATATCGGGATATATATCGTATATTGATATTCAGCCTAAATATATCGGGATATGACTTTTGGTCCATATCGCCCAGCCCTATCCTCACACACTGGAAAGAATCAAATTCTGATAATTACTATCATCTACCTAAGACATATTACTTTTCTTTTCATCTGAACAGTCCGTTTCTTTATGCAGCTGCAGACTAAAAGAGTGGAAGGGCACAGCGTGTTCTCAGCTTCTCTCTGTTCTCTCGTGTCTGGAACGTATCCCCACAGCTCGAAAGATGCTTTGAACTGGAGAGACGATATTCAATATTCAGCTCCCTTCTCAAATGTTATGCCTGTGCAAAATGGTCAAATGCAGCACTTATTTTGAGAATTACCACACCCTAAAATTGACATCAACATTACAGAATGAAGGCAATTGACTAGTACCTATTGTGAGTATATTATATTATTATATAGTATATTGGGATTCTGAAGTGTGTGTTTTTAATGTGACTTGATTTGTGTGTTTCTGCAGCACACTCATGGAAACAACCTGTAGCTGTAGAGCTGGGCTCTGGGGTGATTTAGCAAATCGAGTGGCGCGAGCCCAGGTGGGGGTGAGAAAGGTCGATCATGTAACCCTTAATTAGCTGACATTTGCCTCAAAGGCTGGCACCAGGGGAGAGAGGGGGGGGGGGGGGGGGGCCTGTGTCACTGCTAAGAAAAGCAGAACAAGGAAGCCTCTTTTATAGCTAAAGGCCAGGCTGCCATTGTGAAGCCACAGGACAAGGAGGGGCTGAGACAACTGGCTCAAGAGATAAAGCAAAGCAACCAGGCTCATTAGGAGGTGGCACGTGGTGAAAGCCAAGCTGCTGAGGTTCAGATGATGATAGCCATGACTGGCCTGTTCTTCTGACACTGGGCTTTAAAGACCAACTGTTTTAGCTTGAAAGCTCTAGCTGCACATTTTGAAAAACTGTAATAGCCCACAGCTAGCTTGAAACACTTGCTAACATTATCAAAAGTGCAACATATTTAAAACTAGAAAATTTCTAAAGAAATTTTGAGTGTGCTTTATCCAAAGTGACATACATTTGAGAGATCGTACAACACAAGCAAGCCAAGAAACAACACAAGAATAAGCAAGAATAAGTGGCATATATGTGTCTCTTTTTGAAAATTGAGAGGGATTCAGCAGATCGTATGGAGTTTGGAAGGTTTTTCCACCAACGGGGCACTACAGAGGAGAAAAGTCTGGTTTGGGATGTAGAGCCTTTCAGCGGCGGAGGAGCCAGACGTCTTTCACTGGAGGAGCGTAGTGGGCGGGAGGGTTTGTGGACCTGAACAAGGGAGTTCAGATATGTAGGAGCTGCTCTTGTCTTGTAAGCAAGAGACAAGGCTTTGAATTTGATGCGGGCTGCGACTGGGAGCCAGTGCAGAGATTAGTAGTGGAGTGACATGTGCTCTCTGGGCTGGCTGAAGACTAAACGCGCTGCCGCGTTCTGGATCATCTGCAGAGGCTTGGTGGTGCAGCAGGGAGACCTGCCAGTAGAGAGTTGCAGTAGTCTAAGCGAGATGTCACGAAGGCCTGTGCAAGGAGTGACATTGTTGTGTCAGGTAGGGTCTGATCTTCCTGATGATGTACAGGGCGAATCTGTATCTCACCCAAACATTACACTGCCGAGAAGTTCTGTGCATCCTACGCCCAAACTATAACTCTGACAGCTTTAGCAGATGAATGTGAGTGAGAAGACAAATTAACCACGTTTCTATGTATAAATTATTAGTAGAGTGGCATCTGCGGCCTTGAGCGCAGTTTCCAAATTTATTTTTGAATTTTTTTCTCTCTCCCTCAGCACTCTAGCTATGATGTCATCCACTCTAGCCTCTCCATAAGGTCACATTGGTGGGATTTTTGGTGTGGTTTTGCAGAATAACTTGAAAACCGTTTGCGAAAACCTTTAGAAGAGTCACAGCACCCTTGTCATTGCCGAGACGGTCGATTTGATACCTTTTTTGTGTATGTGCGACCAAAACTTCGGGAGGAGTACTCGACCGAAAAATGACACGGAAGAAACTGAAGAATAGTAAAATTAAGCCTGGTGGATAGTATATAGTGTGCTCTTACAAGCAAGCTCAATGACAGACACAAACTGTAGTTTAACACTGTCAGCTACTTCTCTGTGTCACACACACTCTTGACCTCCTTGTGTCATCACAAATTATTACTCCAAACTCTCCACAAAGCTGATAGTTGATATCTGATTTCATGTCTTTGGCCTATGGGGTTGCATTACTCATGTTTCTCAGATTTAAAAAATGAGAAAATGCTGTTGCAAATATTAACTAAGACTGGGGAAGTGTCAGAAACTCAAAAAAGTGGATTTAATTAGGCCCCTATGAAATCTTTTTTTTTTCTTATTACATTTCTGTGTTCTTTTTAATTGGCAATAAATTATGTGTTGCAATTCAGCACACAGTGAAACTAAGAATTCAGCATTTCAATCAGAAAATATTAAAATATTTTAGGAAACTCCACGATATTCCGTTTTTTACAGTTGATTCCATTTTCTTATTAAATCCCACGATTCCGTCCATATTTACCAAATCAAGATATCATAGGGCCCTATTTCATATTGAGCTTCACAAACTTCTTTTTTTCCAACACAGCATATTTCCCATAAAAGAAGATATTTCGGCTCTGCAGCTTGTGCTAACTTTGCACTTGCTATCTCCATTGAGATTCAGATTCAGGGAAATAAGGACTTGCACACACATACATCAGCAAGTTGCACAAGAGTCCTAAAGTTTTCTAAATAAACAAGTTTTTTTTTACATCATCATTCCATTTGTCTCTGAGTCTGACCGAAAGTTAACACAGCAAGGAGCAGCCTGAAACAGCCGTCATAGCAGGATATTTTCAGGTTGTAAAATAATAAGATTTGTTTAAAACAAAACAGAACAAATGAAAGAACAGTCTCAGACACAGTCAGTGTGCTCAGCCTTGTATAAGTAGTGGTTTTGCACTGAAATAGTCAATATTTTATAAACCTCAGAGACTTCTGAAGCCTGTTCTAGCAGTCACAATCAATACTCACACTTTCTCAGTTTAATGATCCGTGAATTAAATTCTATTTTCCTCTCAAAACTGACATAAAAAGAATTACCCAGCAATTACCAACTAAAGTCTTTCTATCAAAAAAAGAAAAAAAGAAAGTAGGTCAAACAGCTTTGTGGAGATGATGTCTGGGGAGAAAGCAGTGCTAATATTCACAGGATGTTTTTTGTTTTTTTACATGACTCAACAACTTATGGGTTATAGATATTAAGAAGAAAATAGAAACTTGTTCAAAAAGAGATTTTCCTATTTTTTTCATTTAATTTTCCCTATGCAGTTCATATTGGATGTACAGTCATGGAAAAAAATATTAGACCACCCTTGTTTTCTTCAATTTATGGTTAATTTTAATCCCTGGTACAATTAAAGGTATATTTGTTTGGACAAATATAATGATAAGAACAAAAATAGCTCATAAGAGTTTAATTTAAGAGCTGATACCTAGACATTTCCCATGGTTCTCTTGATAATAACCAAAATCATTATCAAGAAAACCATGGAAATGGCTAGTACACTGTAAAAAAAAGATAAACAATAGCATGCAATATTATTAATTAAATATAACTATGTTACAAGTTCAGTTAATAACAACTTAACAGGATGTGCCTGTCATTTAAAAATGGACTAATTCTATTGTGTTGGATTCATTCAAAATTCTCTTGATTTAGAATTACATACACATAAAGATTATATTTAATGTGATCAAAATCAGTAGATTCTATCTCAAACATTTTTATATTAAAGTTACTTAAACAACTGCCTCAAAATCGAGGCCCATTTATATTTAATACATTTTATCAAATATATTAAGTAAAATGAAATGACTACAGAATAATTTATTACAGTGTATGACTGTATTATTACTGAACAAAATATTACCGGTATGAGTGAACTTTAAATTAACTATTCCTTTGTGATCTAACATCCATATCTACTGTCAAAAGAAAACTGCACTGTGAGGTTGTCAACCTGATGAGCTCAGCTGGCAGTTTTGTCCTGTGTTTATTAGCCTTTGCAGCATCTAATAGTGCTGAGAAACAGATGGGTCTGCTTCAGCTCCGGTCACAACAGTGCTGTGTGAAGACAGGACTGCTTGGCTAGGTGACACCTCAACCATCTGCAAGCATTTACCACTTTGAACAGGATGCTTTCAGAGGTGACTCAACAGAAAGGCGTACGAGAGAAAACTGCTACACTGTTGCATTTAATTTAATATGTCATTTGGGGGAAATTCAGCTCTCAACGGAGATCCTGCACCGACTACTGACAATCACCAAAGTATGAGGTAGCAATTTGTAATCATGACTCATTCTTTGTCACTGTAATCGTACATGAAATTGTAGCTCGTTTAGGTGCACTCTTTTCATTCTGATTCACTGATTTTCTCATTTTATTTTCATCTCAGAGCAAAAAGAAAATATTCATCTAAGAGGACTTTACATAGAAATTGACAGCTGTGCATGAATCACCTTGAGAAAAAGAGAAAGAGAAAATAAAAATAGGGTAGGAGATAGAAAGTAGATAAACTGAGATAAGGGTAAAATGGGAGAAAAAGTGAGAGAAATGCTTTGTGAAGTTTAGGCTAGACTGATAGGGAGTAGGTGGACTGTGACAGCTATACATTTATTGAGTGAGACGGATAAAGAGCAATGAAAAGGCGGGGCAGCGACAATTTGAAGGTAAACAGAATGTATAGTGCTATTCTCTACAGATAAATTGAGAGAATGAAGTGGAGAGCCAATGGAACGATTTAGACTGGAATGGAAAAGAGTGGAAAAGACTTAAATTAAGAGAGAGAGGCAGTGAGCACCAAGAGCAAATTGAGCAAAGGAATGAAGTGAGTGATAGAAATACGGAAGAATGGAGGTAAAAATGTGGGGCTTTTCTGGGTGAGGAGTGAGACGGAAGGCCAGGAGAGCTGCTGTAAGCTGATCCCCTCGGCTTTTCTCTCGGTTGACTGACCCTACAAGCTATTAGCAGGATCTAATGGCCTCATTACAGCCTTCTATCAGAGGGAGAGGGGTAACTGAAGCCTGTACCTGGTCATATGATACTGCTCTGATACTGGAGCGGGCCAACACACCTGAGAACCAACGCTAATACACACACACACACACGCTGGTCATGCAACCACACGGCAACACACTCAAAGCTGACAGAGAGCTGACAGAGGCATGTCCATACACATGTGCAGGATAAGAACACACACACACACACACACACACACACACACCTGTTAACCCTCTGAACCATCCAGCATGCTGAACTTGAGACTTTCTGACAGACCAGATCATAGGATACCAAAGTTTCCATCAGAAAAAAAGTTACCAAAACGAACCTTAAAATTGTGATATTCTTGTCAAAATCATGTTATTCTACATGTCTCATTTAAAACCATTTGGAATGACTAGATACTGTTAAGAACATTCAATTGTGCACTCCTCACCACAACTGGGATGCCATAATTGATTGCCAGAGACAAATGGTCACGTGACAAATATTCACTGAAATCAGACAGAACGGCAGACTGCTTACACAGAGCAGAGGGGAGAGGACAGGAAGGGATGCAAGTAGAGGTTGTAAAAATGCAAATAGTTCAATATGTATAACATTTGGAGATCCAATTTCCCCCCAATATTCATGACGCTCGTGGGCATATGTGTTGTATGTATAAATTCCATTTTATTCCAATTTTTTTTTTAATCAGACAAATTCAACTTTTTTTCAATTTCTATTTTAAATTATGTCATAACTGTGTTATACTCCATATTTTTGAGTTATTCCCACTTCCAGCCATGATTTTTCTGATTCCATAAAGGTGCAGGACTTATATATTGCAGTGAAATACAAGGCCACAGTGAGTAAAATGTAATAAGAGCAAAAAATGCCCTGAAACGGTTTGGGGTTCAGAAACAAGTTGTCCAAACAAGCAGCCGTGCACAAACATTTTATTTAAACAGGATCTGATCTGATCTATAAAAAAAATAAAAAATAAAAAAAATAATAAAATGACTTTGATAAATCAAGACTATTGGATTAGAGATTCTTTTCAGTTGCTAATAAGCATTGGTTAATACCGAAGCCACTTTTTCAAAATTCTTGCAAACAGTCTGCATGACTAACATACATCTGGCCCAAATAGTTAATCTGTCCTCCAAAACTCACTCAAACCACCAAAATCAGCTCATTGGACTGGAACACTGACGACATTTGTTACTCAGGAAGAATAAACTGTTACTCACAGCAGACTGACCTTAAAAAACACTGAATGATGAACTTTAATCCTTGAAATTTTAAATAATTTTCATATGAATCTGTATTTTATTATAGAATAAGAATAAAATATTAACTTTATTGACTGTACTAAAGTTAAAAAAAAAAAAAGGAGAAGAACAAATTCCTGAAATAACAGGGCTGCAAAAATGATGACAAAAAAAAAAAAAATCTCAAATCATGAATCACTCCAAAGCCTTCCCTCTTAGTCTGTTTGGTAACGAGACAAAAACAGGACACTTGGATAGACTTTCAGCTGAAATTGCAATCAGCTGCGTTTGGAATAATTATAATTTAATTTAACTATCATTCAATCATTATTTGCGCTGTGTGCTGTGGATGTTTCAAACAGAAGCAGAACCACTGAGATTTGCTACCAGTCCTGATTGCTTATGTCTGTCATTCTTATTCTAGCTTTAGGCAAATTGACAAATGGACAGATTGTCCTCAGCCTATAAAACTCTTTCATTTAGTGGATTTCCACTTTAATTCCATTTTTTATGAAAAATCAATAGCCGCGACAGTGAAATTGGTGTTACTGGTGGTTTTCTGGGCATAGAGTGCAGCCAGTTTAATCAGAGGCTCTTTCATGGCTCTGCTGCTCTAGTCGCTCGCTTCTCCCCTCCAGAATAAAAGCACAGAGCTGTTTGAGATCGTGCCTCTCCCTCTCTGTCACAACAGAGGAGTAGAGAAGCTCTGGAAGCCCCAGAAAGCCTACAGCTCTGCTACATCACACACTGGAAAACAAGCAATACACACAGTCACACACAGTGTAACGATACGTGCACGCTCACAGATACACACAGTCAGAATCCAGCAGTTCTAAGTACCAACGCCCACCAGCCACTGAAGAGCGAGTCAGACAGACGATGCCTTTGAACGTGAATTGAAAGCCCAACTAGACCCACAGAGGCTAACTGCTGCGTCTCGCGCTCGCCCTTTCTTCTTCCTGCTAAAGAAAAGCAGCTCTGACAAGTGTGAGTGTGGCGCAGGTGTACATGTGTGTGTCTACCGCTGTGCTTGTGCACATGGGTAAACATTTTGTATGTGTGTGTATGTGTGTGTGTGTGTGTGTGACAGTAGCAACTCCGGAGCAGAGAGATGTTCATTCCTTATTCATTAAGAGATACTGAGTGCGTCTGGTTGACGAAAGTCGGGCCTGACAAGTCCCCAGTCTAATTTGGAGCTGATGTTTGGGAGACAGAGAGAGAGAGAGAGACAGTGAAAGCAGCCAGTCGGCACTAAAAAGCCAAGGCCAAAACTCACATCACAATTACCTCTGATGAATAATTCACCAAGTCAGAAACATTCAAAAATCTCTCTCCGCCCTTTTTTTCCCCCCCAACTGCTGCCTGTAGATCCTCCTGTTTGTCATCACGTCTGCGTGGAGACATTTCTCCTGCAGGCAGACACGTGAGTTAGATACACAAGCCAGCAATTAGCGATCTTTTTGGAGCTCGTAAACATTCTATCGTGTTCGGAGCACAAACCTCCTCCCATCGGCTAATCTGCTGTTGTGAGTCGGCTCGAGCTGAGGGAGATTTTCGACGACGATAAAGCTCAATTCACCATTTCGTTGTGGAAAATCAGAGTGCTTGCACCAGCTGGCGCCTTAATCTGCATTTATGAAATATGAGTGTATAATTTCTCAGTACTCTCCCTGCCATCCCTCCTGGTTCTTCTTTTTCCTTCTTCTGCTGGGAAATAAAACATTAACACGCTGCATGAATAAAGAATACTTTCACTTGAAGACATGACAAACGCTCACTATTTCCAGCAGCTGATGGAGAGAAATGACTCGTCTGCCTTCATCTTATCTGCAGAGCTGTATGTTATCTCTTCATCTTTAAGAGCATTCCATGGGAAGACCAGCTGAGACTTTTTCCTTTCACCTTCAATTAACCAGATAGGTGAATTAAGACCATATCCCCCCTTGGCAGCTTGGTTAAAGGCCTCCAGAGGAGATGGGGATGAAGGAGCAAATAAATTATTTGAAGCAGAGCTATACTTTGTGCCACTCCCTCTGAGAAAAAGAAAGATCCTGCACAACCGAGACTAATAAATGAGAACGAGGGAGAGAAGTGCATGGAAAATAATTTTTTTTACAGCAGGTAGAGGAAATAGCACAAAATGGGTAAAAAGGGGGGAGCAATAATGAGAGAGATTATGAGGGAAAGCATTATATACTGTTTGTGTGAAACAGAGAGGCAGGGAGAAGAGATAGGAGAAGAGAATCCTCCTTGGCTGAAATAGGCTTGCTGCTGCAACAGCTGGGTCTCAGTATGCTTCAGGAAACTGAATAAATAGATTGGACCATTTCCATGCAACGACCAAAACCAACAATGTGTTACTCAGTCTCTCGATACTTTCCAACTTCCAGTGGCACTCAGCCTCAAGCCCATTTGTTCCAGCTAAAGATGAAAATCTTTCAAAATGTGTCACAAACCAAGTGTGTGGTAGATTAAGCTGGGCACTGGAGTTTGAGCAAACTTTATTCAAACAGGAATAAATAATGTGGGGACTGTTTTCAGTCGTGGATGAATACACATTTTTCTCTTAGTATTTCATACCTGCAAATACTCATGTGTCTCCTGGGGTCCTTCTGTATTTCAAGGCTGTCTCCCAGTGCCATCAAAAGACTTTAATCTGATGTCAAGTATCTATGAAAAACAACCCACACACTTCATACAATTTCGACCCGTCAAAACAAACTGGTAACGCTCAACAAGAGTCAAGGGTCATATGCACAGCTAAGAGAGACGGGCCAGCTAATTTAGGCTATGTTCACTCTGCAGGTCTTAATGCTCAATATCTGATTCCTGCTCATGGTCCTAAACTGACCCACATGTGCAGAAGAACAATATCAAAGACGTCACACGCAGCACGCTGTGTAAGAAAGTAAACAAACATGAATCTACTGAAGTCAGTGTTAGTGGTTTGATTCTCAAGTTGTTGTGCAGTGGAAGTTGATGAAGTTATGAGCAGATGATAACAAGAGGAGGGATGAGGAGAAAGAGAGCAACATGTTCAAAAATGGCCTTTTGTGGAGCAGTAGCTGCTTCGTCAATACTGAGGTGTGTTCTCCCGTCAAAAATGTCAATATAGGTCGCGTGTACAGGCAGCGAAAAAATGAGTGATATTTACACATTTCACTGTCCGCTGTAATGTGGCTGCCACCATCTTGCTGACATAGTAGTGATTGACAGCCAAGCAAGGTTTAAAAGGCTGGATCCAGTTTGGCTGGAGGTTTGTGTGGTGGATGGGAGGAACAAGCGGTGGACTTGCACCCAGGAGGGCAGGGTTCATGTCCCATGTGAAAACAGAAGTAAACCATTTTTAACTTAAGTTACGTTCTTTATGTAAGTTACGTGAATCACTTTAGCGTAACTTACGTTTTTTACAGAAGTTCCGGCAGTCACGTGACACTTCTAACTACTTAATTTCCGGCATTTACGTACATTTTTTTACTGTTTAAACTGTCTTTTATAACGCCTCACCAGAAGTGTTTGCCCTAAACCTAAGGTCAGTGGTTTTACAACATAAATCCACAGAAACTGCAGTCTTTTTTACAACCATGCATGTGTGCTATTTTTAGAGCACGCCGTTGTATAGCGAGCCGTTAATATGTGCCCTGAAATGCGAGCCGTGATGCACACCTATGTGCCGTAACCTGTGGTACTGACACACAACCTCTTCTGCCGTTTATGTAGGAGAACTTGTTTGATGACGAGTCGGAGCCAGGAATGGAGGGGTCATAATATTCGATTGTGTCCATAAATTACTCTATATCAGGCTTTTGCTATATTTTTTTCTCTCTTGCTCAGTGGGTCAGCGGTCAGATCACACACCTGCTGTGCACACTGACCAATACTTTCATAACACCAGTCATCATTCTCAACCTTTTGCCATATTTTTCTCCAAGATGCACTGAATGTTCTTTTGGATTTCAATGTGCATGCTGCTGACAGTGTCATGGCTGTACAGCAGATGTAGTAACATTGCTTTTATGCTAACTTAACCATTATTGAGCAGCTAGCTGATTGTGTCATTACAGCTGCTTTCAGTGTTCCAGTTAATAATGCAGTCATGGAAGCAAAATGCTGTTGGTTTCATGGTTGGCCAACATTCTCTAACTCCACCATAATTTAGAATAAGAGCAGCCTTATTTCTTTAAATTCAACAAATGGTTGAAAAATTCACACCGTTTGCCCATCAGCACATAATGAAAAATGCATTATTAAAATGATTGCTTTTCCCTTTGAATTGATACAAACAACAATGCATCACACAGAAAAAGCTTCTGTGTTCTCAATAAAGTAAATGATGAAAGAGCACACTTTTCAAAAGCGTTACACTGGCTTTCTGAAGAACTTCCTTCCTTCCTTCCTCAATTAGTCAAGACCTTGGCATTAGGCAGCCTAGGGGCCACATCCGACCCGTTGTCTGTCCCTGTCCGGCCCGCATGAGGTTACCCAGCAATTAGAAGTCAATACAACCACAGTGCTTTTATTTTGCAAGTGATTTACTTATGTGTATACATTCCTAAAAATAGACTGAGTTTCCTTGTTACCTTGTCAAAAACACTTTAAAGTGAATAAATTGCTGGTTTAGTGCATAATATACATGCTCTATATTGTTTTGGTGGTTTGAATGTATGTTGTGTTTAAAATAAATGGAAAAGTGAGATAATGTTTGGAGTTTTTACTATTGTATTGACTTACTTCACTTTAATTTACATATCATAACGTGTATTCTTACCAGTAGCAGCTCAAAACTAGATAATTCACTACATTTTATCAAACGATGAAATTAATACTGAGCAGAATTTAGTTCACAGTATTGGTCTGGCCCTTCGCAACCTTCGCAGTATCTCATGTGGCCCCTTGGGAAATTGAATTGCTCACCCCTGAATTAGTCCACCTGCAAAAGTTGTTTGAATGTTTTAGACTGACCTCCTTGCAACACGTCAATGTGTGTGTTGTACATGTTTTATTGTGAGATTCACTAAAGGAACTTCCATCTTACCTGTTAACTGTGTTATGTCTGCAGGGTCTCTACCTCTGTCAGTTTGATAAGAAACAAACATTTCACCCGGTTCACCACTTGAACAGACACTGTTTCCTAATTGAAAGAGCATCTGCTGGCTGACGACATGCAACTCTTTCCGTCAGGAGTCAAAGACGCAACAAAATGCACCTGAGGATTCATCCTGAGATAATTGTTGTGGCAGTCGTGAGGTAAACGTACACACAACACACACACACACACACACACACACACCATCCCCTCTCACACACCATTTATCTTTCCACTTGTTTGGAGAGAGGTCTCTGAAGGTGTCACCTAATTGAGACTCATTCATTTGTCAATAATTCAACTCCTTTGAGATTTTAGGATTAAAAACACCACAGACTGTCCCTGAATTGAGCTCAACCAGATATATGTCACCCCCTGAAGGTTGAAGGTTTAAATGTTTGACAATTATCACACAGTGGAGTGCAATATACACGTATTATCAACCTTCCAAGGTTTTTCAAGCTTCAAGTGAAATCCATTTTCACTGAGCAACACTGTGGAATTAAATTAACTTCCATCTTGCATCATACATCATTCTCTGAGGCTCCTGAGTGTCCCATGATGATGCTGTCGGCTCTTTGATTTTCCATCCAGGCTCTATCAAGATGAGCTGCTGTTGTTAACCTCTCTGCTGCTGGGTCCCCGCTCCCTCCGGACCGCTCGTATCCGGCACACAGTGACACACAGTGCAAGAGCTCATTATTGAAAATAATTAGCGATATTACACACGGAGATGTCTGTTGTTGCTGCTGCTGCTATCGTATTATGGATCCCAGTATAGTTACAGACACGGACACAACTCCCTCCGGGACCGCGAGGACACCAAACCTTCCTCTAAACTGAGCCATTTCTAAGATTATAAAACAGCTTTTAGTCATAATCCTGAATTAACATTTCTGTAAGTCAACAAGGAATTTAAATTTCCGTTCTGCTTATATGGTTTATAAGCAACTAAGCGGCGCTCTCTCTGGACAGGAAGATGCTGCACACAAAGAAAAACATTTTGTTTTAGTTAGGTACAGTGAGATAAGAGTTTCAAGGACACGAGTCAGCTTTGTGCATGTTTTCTTTACGTACACAGAGGTGTGTTCACTGTCAGCTGTGTCGCCATCTTTCTCTTTTGTCTCTCTTGCTCAGTGGGTCAGCGGTTAGATCACACACCTGCTGTGCACACAGCACTGACCTATACTTTCATAACACCAGTCATCATTCTCAACCTTGTGCTATATTTCTCTCCGAGATGCACTGAATGTTCTTTTGCATTTCAATATGAATGTTGCTATGAGACAGACAGTGGCATGGCCATACAGGAGATGTTGTAACATTGCTTATAAACTAACTTTACTTTTTTGAGCACTGACTCGATCAGGCAGCTAGCTGATTGGGTCATTACAGCTGCTTTCAGTGCTCCAGTTACAGTAATCCTGAATAACAATGCAACCATGGAAGCAAAATGCTGTTGGCTTCATGGTTGGTCAACATTATTTAACGCCACCTAATGAAACTCCCACTTTAAAGATTTTTTGGGGGGCATTTTCCAGCTTTATTACTGGGGATTTCCACCAGGGACGGAACTGCTGCATCTCTGTTTTTCTCCGTCCTCTGCCCGGCATCAATCCCCACCAGGCGCTGAACGACAGCGTAGCGAGCCGACTGTATACACGCGAGATCACAAGAACACGCAATAATCCTGAACGTGCAGGAGACTGTGAGATCCCGTGATAAACTGTGTGTATAAAGTAAACAACAACAACAAACAGCTTACTTTGCTTCTCCGACCATCTATCCTTATAAAAACAATGTGGGTATTACATTGATTCTGTCTGGTTGATTTCCTGTCTGGTGCAATCTGGTCTGGTGAGTTTGATGTGGTTTAGCAACGGCTCGTGGCAAAAATAGAAATGCTACGGATTGATCACGCTGCAGAGCGGAGAGCCACGGCTGGGACGCTGCTGAGACGTTACACGGCGCGCCCGGTGGAAATGGTCTCATTGATTAGAGTGGCAGCGATCAGCATTGGTGACCGCGACGTGGCCATTCCACGCCGGGTGGAAATCAGGCTTTAGACAGTGACAGAGAGAATGGAAGGGGAAGACATGCAGCAACGGGACCTTTCGGCCTCAAGCTCGATTGTAACTGCGCTTGTGCAAGAAGAAAGTCAGCTGGGTCACTCCTCAGGGTGCTTTCACAACCCAAAGTTAAGTCCGTTCCAGTCGAGTTCTGGTGCAGTTAAATCTTTGTTACAGTTTGTTTGATTGCTAGTGAACGCTCCAATCTTCCTCTAGTGTCTAGTGCGGACCAAAACATCCAGTCCAAGACCACTTCTCAAAAATGGTGAGGTCCCGTCATAGCATAAAGATGAAATTCAAGTCCTTCAGTTTCACTGTGTAGGCTACCACTGAGCTAAAGCAAATTCTCATTGCAGAATTATCAACGTCTTGCTCAAAATAACTTAATATTTACATTTGTGGTAGAAGCAGATCCTGGTAGAGGTGCTTCGAGGCTCGCCTTCTCTCATTATACAGGTGTCTGATAGCAGCACAAATAATGGATCAACACATTGTTGATGACCCGGAGCCTTAACAGGAGCTCGTTCTGAGCGTTTCTCTAGAAATTTGTTCTGTAGGAACACCAGAGCAGGATTACAGCCAGCATAATGAAACATACTCCTTGTTGCTTTGATTATTTCTGTTTACATTTTTCAATACCAACTTTCCAACAACTAATAACAAATAATAAGTCTATTTCCGGCCCTCTCTCTTCATATACGCCCCTCTGCAGATTTTGTTTTTTATTTGGTCCTCTTACATTTCTGCACTGTGAAAGCAGACTAAATACAAAAAGAACCAAAAGTATCAATTTCATTCTGATTTGGACTAACCAAATGGACTTGGGTTGTGAAAGCGGCCTAGGCTACTTCCATTATCAGCTCCAGAAACAACCTGATGTTTAACTTTTGCAGCACCTGCCTGATGGGGTTGGCAAGATTTACGAGCCCAAAGTGGCATTTAACTTCCCCCAGGCAATCGGCCAGTCCTTAGTGTTGAGCCCTGCCTCCCTTTAAAACAAAACAAGCTCTATACACTGGATTATGGCAGGATTTACCCCAGTGCCATTTCATTCATTACTTAGGACAGTCATAGCACTGACCACTGAACGTTGCATAAAACATTTGGAAGGTCTTCACTGACTAACACACCTGTGTTTTCTATTAAGGTCATGCTGTCAAAGTTATTATTTTTGTCAGTAAATGGCAATGACTCCAGATCACAGAATAGGTCAGCTGAGAGATTCCTCATACCAACTTTGACCAACTTTGAACTTTATCCAGAATGTAATTTGTTTTTTAAGGTCTCTCTTTCAAAGAAGACCTTGATCCCAATTAGACTTCCTGATTAAATCAGTCTTAGATTAACTAATGTGGACGTCCGGCCACCTAACTGAGCCAATCTCCTGCCGAGCATATTCTGTCATAGTCATGATCAAACCCGTAAACAACATATTTACCGCCACGTCATGCGATTAATGTCATTAGCATCATTACCCCTCCTCATTATCATCAAAATCATCAAAGACCAGTGGGAGGAGAACGTGTGCATTCTGCATTCACACACATATACACACACACACACACGTGCATATACATGCACACAGATGCATTCTGAAGGCTTTAAGTGTATCACGCGCCGCGCCAAAGTCAGCACGTCCACATCTGAGGAAGGAAATTATATATTCAATTTCCATGGAGATGAGCTGAGAGTTACTTTCAGCGCCTCTTCCTATTTGAAGCTAATGAATGCAGATTGAAAAGATGTTGATTCCGTCTAAACAAACGCCCCCAACACCTGCACATCAAGTCTGTCCTCTCCAGCACTAAAATAGGAAACATAATTTAAATATTCATAACCCTCAATGGACTCAATGAATAAGCAAATTAATAATCCGTCCCATTTATTTCTCTCTCTCTCTCTCCCTCTCTCTTTTTCCTGTGGAAGTTTAAGAGCGTGGACAAGAGCAAGTGGCCTGCGTTAAGTAAAATGGCGTAATTTGTTATCTGGGGGAGTTGATGAATTAGTGTTCTCTGTTGCGGTGATGTTTTCTATTAGTCATGATCTGGGAAGGCCTCTCTTTCTATTAGCTCTTTGCTCAGTCACAAGAGTGGGGGAGGAAGTCAACGCTATGGGTGGAATATTGACATCACAGTGCCTCAGATATTGGAGCAAAGCACCATTTCTCCTCTGCTCGCCTTGTACACAACCAAATCTATGCACTGACAGTACTGTCATTAAAGGGCAAAAAGTATATTATATTATATAATATAGTTTTGGGAGGCTGTAGTAGTCTCATGCGGTTTTTCCCACTGTATGGTACGGCTTTGCTCAACTTACTTTTGGCACCTGGTACTTTTCTGGACCGGCAGAGTGGAAACAGCCGATCAGTCATGCTCAGAACTTAATGAAATTAATAATACAAATAGTTTCCATCTCCCGTTTAGCGCATTAACTATTTTTCAAAAAAAAATTTCTTTTTTTAAATAACCCAAGTGAGGCATATTTTCGTAACTTTTATTGAATTTTGGTGTTTCCATCGAGCTTTTCTCATGCAAATCTTCAAAATGCACAGAGAAATTAGAGAAACCGAACTGTTTCAGCAGCAAAGTTTCACAGGCAGCGGTTGCTGTTGACGGTAGCTTGGCGTTTTAAAAAATGGCGGTTTTGTGCAGGATTTCCCATGTCACACTAATAACGATTTTTCAATGACCAATCAGCTGTCTGCAGTATCATAACTCCACCCTCTGGTATCAGCTCAGTTACTTGGAACCTTGACTGCAGTGGTAAAGAAATAACAGGTTCTATCCTCAACTTTTGCTAAAGAAAAAACAAAAATGAGTGAGTCATGCTGAGTGGAGCCATGCAGGGTGATGAAGGAAAAGTATGTGTTTCTGTATGCAGTCTATGATCTAAAGTCTGCCCACAAGTGATGTGAATACAACTAATATAAAAATTTGCATAATCACATTTTGTGAGAAACATAATTCCTCCCAGATTCTGTTTTTTAATCAACATAAGTAACCTTATAAAAAAAAGCTTATTAATGTACTATTCCATTGTTTTATTCTATAGTATACATTCCTGGTAGCTTACTAACTTTAATGTTAAAGAATGTTTTGAGTTTCCATTAACTGGGGATAATAAGGTAAATAAAAAGTGTGTTACAAATAAAGGCCTTGTTTTCTCTGCTACTGAGGCAAGTAAATCAATTTTTTGAGATATAACCGTAACAACAAAAGGGATGCTTGACAAAATCATGGACACTGTTGTCAAAATCCTGTGCTTTGTGCAAACACCCACGCTGACAACCTTTGTTGGACTTGTGTGTAACTCAACAGTGACACACTTGCACAATTGGGAAATCAAATCAGCAGCAGGTTTCATTTCAGAGAGTATTTGGTAGAAAATATTAAGTATGAAACAGGGTTGTGTATCTTGTCTGCATTGTCCCTTTATGATAAAGGCATATTTGTAACGTGACACCGATAAGGAAAATAGCCACTGTTTTTATCTTTTCGCTCACTCAGTGTATTGAAAATATTTTGGCAGCATCATAGGCTGTAACAGGATATCCTACACTCTTTGAGTCACGTCAACAACTTAAAATAATAATATTGGGCTGCAGCCATGGCTTTCTTGGCCATGTGAGTATATGGCCCTGCCATAACAGCAGGTATTTCTGCCTAAAAAGCACTTAACCTGCATTTTATAAATTAAAAAAGGCTTGGAAGCAGCAGCATGGACAGAAGTGGTGCATTTCATGATGGCCGTAGTCTGCAGCTCAGGGTAAACTGTTGTGTCAGGTGTGACCTCTGTGTCAAGGCAGCTTGACCTTCCTGCACAGTGGCGGAGCAGTCTTATTATAAAATATTATGGAAGTAGACAGCCAAGGAGAAAAGAACACTGGGGTAGATAATGCTTAAACTAGGTGGTGAAAAATAAGGGAGAGAGAGACATACTCGTAACAGGAGGAGAAATAATGGAGCGACCAGTCAAAGCCTTTTTCTTTTTTTATGGATAGAGATGCCAGTAAGCCCTTCTCTACATTATTAAATGGTAATAATCAAACCACAATATAACGAGAAAAGTGCACTCAGTGGAGTGAAAGTCTCCACCAGGCGTACAGAATCCCCCGACATAACTTATCGAACCAAACCCCACTCAGAAAACAAGCATTTTAAAAGTTGTTTGCTTGTCCTCTTGAAGACAGACCTGACAAAGCATCAATTCAGATTTTTCACACATCTGCATCATGATATATTTATGTCAGCATACTTTTGAGTCATTAATTGCAATTAAATCACAGTAGGATCTGTGTATTTTGAGTACATATTGGTGTCTTTGCACTGTACCGGCAGTCATCCAGACGCATGACCTGAGAAGGCGATGAATTTCACTAAACTGTGTACAGGCCTGGATGATTTTATTATATTATTAATCCAGACATGATGGTGTTTGGCTTTCTGACAAATATGGGACTACCACAACAGATACAAAGCAGCAGTAGTTGTTATTTCAGCTCTGGTTGATGACGTAAGGTAAGCCGAATGGAGTTGTTTACACTGACAAGTAATATGAATAAATACAAATGTAATTTCTGAGTTCAAACTTGTAGGACACCAAAATAAAAAGCATGACATTTCATGATGCATAGTGATGCACAAGAAAATGTGGCCTTTAACAGACAAGGTAGGGCTTGGTTTTTTTGCATTTGACGGAAATACCTTTGCTATATAACTAAAGCAGTTGTTGATGACTTTCAACCAATCGGCCAGTTAAGAGGAATGATTTGTTAGAGTAGCAGTAGTCAGCAGTCAATGACAAATTAAACAATTGATAAAACAGGTTTATCAAAAATTAGGAATCACTGCAGTCCTACAAGGCCAGAAAGACGAAATCCTGCACACATGCTGCCAAAAGTATGATCTCCTCAAGGAGGAAAATAACAGAATTAATTTCACCTGTGTATGATGCGCTTGGTACGCAGGTATCCCAGAGCCAGGGCCAGCTCACAGATGTAGAGTTTGACGGTGCTCTCTGAGAAGTGGACGTTTTGCTGGAGGTGATAGCGCAGGTCTCCTCCCAAGAGCAAGTCCACCACCATAAACATGTCCTCCTCATCCTGGAAGGAGTACCTGCAGGGGAAAGCAGCCGGTCAGGATTGAAGAATGACAAGACCAGAGGGACACCAGGTAGTGAAAAGGACATGAGGTGGAGAAGAAGGAGATTTGGAACAGGATGAAATGGGTAGATGCGTAGCAAGGAGGTAAGAAGGAAGAGAGAGACATGGAAGTGGAAATAACAGTGGTGACAAAAAGGTTGAAAAATGAGGAGAGACATTGTCAGCAGAGGTAGAAGGGAAGGTAAATATGGAGATGTGGAAGTTGCAGGAGAAGAGAGAAGCAGGGAAATAAGAGTTGAGAAGAGTAAACAAAAGATGGTGTCACATATTTACCATAACACAGTGCTTCCAAAAATCTTAAAATAGCACAAAACTTTTTTAATTGAAGATGGGGAAACCCATGCTGGAAGAATGCTAACTGAGATGAATGCTGTGTTTATGATATATTCCTGTATCGCTTTAACATCGAAGATACATTGAAGAACACTTATATCCGTAAGCAAGTAAAGAATATGTCAAGTGCAGATTGAACTCATGTTAGCCTTGTGTTCCTCAGGCAAATCAGCGTTTATAAGACAGTGTGTAAGACCTTGCTACAAAAGGCTGGGCAGAAACAAGCGATTCAACAAAATTACCCATGAGTGACTCAACCCCATCATCTCTGACAAACCAGCATCAAGAGCCTCCCGGGGTCTCTGAGGGGAGATGCTGCTCGACTCTGTCTGACTACTACAGCATGCAGAAGAAAGGCACTCATCATGTTCTTTCACAGGGGAGGGGAGCACTTACATATGTGCTGAGTCATGCCTGGGGAAATGCTCATTATCCTGTCTGTAAGGCTAACAAGCGAAGAAACTCAACACAGAGTTCTAATTTGAACGTTTTTGACAGCAGACAGGATATTTCATAGAATGTGGACTTTGTGAACTATGTAAAAAGAAGTATTTTGTCTTCTTTGTCTTGATTTTTTTCACCTTATTTCATCACTACAATTCATATTTTTTCTGTTAATGTTCAGGCATGCTTAAATATCATACTTAAAATAACCGTAAAGCTCAAACTAGAGGATTGCAGCTGGGGCCGCAACCACAAACGAGCCGTGCCGAAGTGTACCATTTGTGACCGGACGAAGGTTGTTTTGGCCCCAGGTGCGATTGCTGTACAACTGAACTGCACCAAGGGATAAAATGAACCAGGATTTCCAGGATCCGACCAAACTAAACCACCCAAAATCCCCAGTCCAAGCTGCAACCTCTGGGTCTGAGCAGTGAGGCAAACCATGAAGTGCCTTAAGCTGCATTTTACCGAAAATGCCAGCAGGGGGCGCTGACGGCGGCTGCAAAAGCGTTTCGGTCCATCCATTTCAATACAAAATTAGAAAACTTCTCACTTGATTTATTACTTCAGAATCTTTTTTTAGGACAACATTATGGTCTCTATCGCTAGTAAAAAATCTTCTTCAAGACAATTTGATGTTAATAGTGTAAATAATGGCCCCATTTAGAAGAAAATAGAAGATAAAGAATCGTATGATTTGGGGCATGGTTACCTTTGATTGACAGGTCGCTAACAAGGCCAGCTGTCATCAGAAGAGAAGCAGAACAATGTGTATCCATGGCAACGTGTCAGTAAAGTTATGACGTTTACCGGTTTGGTCTCATAACTTTGACCTTTTCACTGTATTTTCACTTCATGACAGTTTATGTGAACGTTTTGTTCATTAAAATGTCTTGTTCAGTGTTTGGTTGGACTAACAGACACTCCAAGGAATCGCTGTTCAGTTATAGTAACATACATTTTGTTTTTGTTTTTTGCTAGCCAAAACTAACATTCCAGTTAATGCTACAGTTAATGCTAACATGAATTAGCATCAGCTTCTCTCAGTCAGGTTGAGGTGTAGAGAGGCTGTAGTCAGTGATCAGATCCCTCTCGCTCCTCCACAGTCCAAATATGGTCTGCTCCCCGTATCAAAAACTAGATGGCAACGAGTGTAACGCTGAACTCGATGCTTCCAACGGGCCACAAACCAATGGGTGACGTCACGGTGACTACGTCCATTATTTATGCAGTCTGATACAGTCGGATAAAATCCAATACATCATCTGCATTTATAAAAAGTTAATCATCATAGTTCCATTGTGTCGTCTTTGTTGCATTCTAGTTTCTACAACAAAAAGCAAATGGGGACAGATAAACAGAAAAAAAGCATAATCTCTGTTGTGATTACATTAGTGATCAACAGACAGATAATCCTGGCTTTTTTCCCCCTTTTTATTTTTTTCATGAATTGATGTGCGAAGTGATATTGAGAGCTCGTCCTCTTCTGTCCAAACAACACTGGCGCTATGAAAACCGTATAGCTCATTTATTGAGAAAAATCCTGCCTCCACTCAGCAACGTTGTCCGCTCAGATGGCTCCCTGCCCTGCTTCTAAATCTATTTAGTGTTAACAGGTTTTTCCTCAGACCGTAGAGTGTCTTGCCATTTCATTAAAGTGGACCATTACATATAGTATATTACATATTCCTAATGCCAGTGTGTGGTGTAAAGGTTTGGCAGGGAAAACGGTCTGCTGAGCTGTCTCCAACAGGAAAGGTGTCAAAGTAGCACAATGTCCTTTATTCATGAATGAAATCACATGCAATTTGAATAGCTATTTTTATGTTTTTTTTTATTTGCTTTATTACATATATTTTTATTTTCTATTATTTATTTATTTGCCTGAATATGCCTCAGTTCTCTATGAGTGTGTGAGGGATTTTCTGGCTGGTAATGCTACTTGTGGTCATCAATCTATTCATCCATCCATCCAGTCCTGTCATGCACAGCAAGCCTTTATCAGCATGCAGCCTACTGCTTCGCCATTTAAGAAGCTGTTGCACAAATCATCATTGATTTTTACATGCTGGGCGTCCCACAGGGGACACGCTTTTTTCCTCTCCCCTCTAAACGATGAGCTAATTAGTTACTCTCCCACAAGAAACTAATTCATGCAAACATTATATTTTTTTTTAATTTGCAGCAGCCAACATTTCCTGGCTCGCCTAAAGCTCAGTGTCCTACATCTGCGCGTTCAGATCTTCTTTAAAACGCTGCACTACAACCCCTTTGGAGTCCTTCAAAATGTTCTGTAAAAATAGGATGAAATGTCACCGAACACTTTTGAGAGTTTGCTTTTTTTCCACTCCAGACTCCACTGGTATGGGGTTTCTTCTGGCAAATACGTCTCAGTAAGGACCATCATCTTGGCTCAAACTCAGTGCTCAATGACCAAGGGCAGTTTTTTGCCACGTTGGTAAACTCTCCTCCTAGGGGGCCCTTCTCCAATAAACTGGAGGTGGTGCTTTTCTGCACGGGATGGATGGGGATTGATTGAGCTGACTCAAAACTGTCTGCTAAGGCTCAGATAATGCTGAGACCACTTAACATCTGATTGCCAATGGCCTCAGAGTGTGGAAAGACTATCTGTTAGACACCTGTCCTCAGGATACACACACATTTGGGAAAGATATGCATAAAAATACACACACATACAGTAGTGTCCCACTTCCTTCTCAACTCACTTTCAGTTAAATATTATGCTATATTATTATGAAATGAGCTGGCACAACATCTTGAATTTGAGTCACTCGAGGCTAAACACACAGATGCACAATCTACAAACAGTTCTGTACTAATGAATATCAGTTTTAGGGGGAAAATAATTAGAAGAGGCCAGCTTTTCCCACTTTAAGTGTATAATGCAGTGCAGCTGAATGGATGGGACCAGCTGCAATGCTATCAATCACTCAGACAAGCAGCAATGACGTAGCCACGCCTGTGGACACCAAGGTTGTTCAAGTTTTTGGCAAAGTTTATATGTGCATGTGTGTGTGTGGCAGCATTATGGGATGAAACTTCTGTAGAGCTCAGACAAAGACGTTATGTTTTCTGTGTGGTTCGTCCATTTCTCCGTCAGCAGAATTATGAAGAAAAAAAATGGCGAGCCAAGGAAGAAGCTATTACATTTTTTTGAGCTGATCCTAATCACAAGGAACTTTTTTTTCAACTTTTGTTAACGTTGAGAGATGAAGCATTTGTTGTGCATTCCCTTGGTGGTGGGATAATTGTGAAAACTAGTTTTCTAATCATATTTCATAGCTCAGCTGACAATTTCCTTTGCTCTTTGTAGTCACTCAACTGGAAACATCTATTGTGTTGTTTAAACGCTCTGAGCAATAAAATACAACACTTCTTCTTTTAAGCGTCATGTTGTTTTCACAATTATGACTAAAACCTCACCAACAAAGTAAAGGGAGGAACTTTTTAACTTGGGGGAAAAGGAGCATGTGAATGCTGCGATCTTGGAGTGCCATTTTTTCTTTTTTTTTGTTCTGGGAATAATTTAAACAAATGTGAGTATATTTACAGTACAATATTAAGGCTTGCTAAATCAGAATGTGTTATATAATGTAGCAGTGCTCAGTTATTGTTCCACACAAAGATATGAGGGGAATATATACAAAATCCATACAAACATAAGATTCATAAATTTTGGCTACAGCCATTTTGAGGCATTTCTTCTGCATTTAATGTGATTTATTGTAAAATAAACAGCAAATGTGAATTTCATCCAAATGTAAAAATACTTTAAATCAGCCAAAACAGGTAGAGCCTTATATATATATATATATATATATATATATATATATATATATATATATAAATAAGGAGACAGGATTACTTAAAAGCGACAGATCCTGAGAGGAGGGGACTTCAGAGTTCCAGCAAACTGATACGTGAAGCAACAGAGTGGATCTGTGTGTGAGTGTGTGTGTGTTCTTGTACTTCCTACATAGTGAGGACCGGAACACGTTTAAACCAACAGAGTGAGGACATTTTTGCGAAGTGAGGACATTTCGGCAACCTCACTTCTTTAAAGGCTTTTTTGAGAGTTCAGACTTTGTTTTAGGGTTAAGGTTACAATTAGGATTTAATTTATGGTTAGGGTTGGGCATTTAGTTGTGATGGTGAAGGTTAGGATTAAGGGTTAGGGAATTCACTATCCCAATGAGGGCCCTCACAAAGATAGAAATACAAGGGTGTGTGTGTGTGTGTGTGTGTGTGTGTGTGTGTGTGTGTGTGTGTGTGTTGGAAAATGATGTGACACTTGCGTCTGGCACCCTGAGAGGTGCACAGTTTAGGCAGGCATCATATTAACATCACATTCTCTTAAATATCAAACCAGTGCTTCACTTTGATACAGGATTTGCAGTTTGGACCAACATGACTCTGAGTTCATAGATAACTTTCACTCTAAAACACTTGTATAACCATTAGAGAGAATTGCCTGAAAATATTGTGTAAAAAATAAAAACATTGAGGCAGTAATGTGATACAGTGTGCAAAAATGGACAATATTTTCAAAAATTGCAAAGCTGAGTGTGTGTGAAATATTCATGACCCAAATGTAAAGCTTAAAACGAGCCCGGCTGCTGAAAACTGTAAACCAAGAGAAGAAAAACAAGCTTCTCAGTGGTTGAAAGTGTGAGCTAGAAAAAGCAGTTTGTGTTTGCTGGATGGACTCCATTTTACTCTGTCCATTAATCATTTAATTAACTCTCTTTGTCTCTCAGTCTCCCTCTCCTTTTAAGTCTGTTTCTCTGTCTCTCTCTCACACACTCACACATACACACACACACACACACATGCAGTGTAAATAACTCTAACCCAGCAGAAGTAGTTAAGGTGCTAAAGAATCTGAGAAGCTGCTGTCACAAGCATTTAGGGGACACGGACTAGACTTTAATTGCTCTTTTCTTGGTAGAGAAACTGGCTTCTTCCAGGAAAACTGCTGCTTATTCATTCAATCACTCCAGTATGTAATGAATACAGTGAGACTGCTATGAATCAAACAACTCTTCCATGACTTTAATATTAAACTTTATTGTGTTCAACTTAATCTCGCACTTTCATCTGCAAAGTTACAACTGACGTTACTAAATGTAGAGATTAAATGTGATCTGTGGTTTGCAGAAAGATACAGTGGCAACAGTTATTCTGCCAACTGGGTTTTTGTGTTAAAAACTGTATTCTTTCATTCATTACATTACATTACATGTCATTTAGCAGACGCTTTTGTCCAAAGCGACTTACAATAAGTGCATTCAACCTGATGGTACTAGACATAGACCACAGGAATCAAGTAAGTACATAACTTTAAGAGCTAACTGTCATTGCTACAGGAGTGCTATATGTTAAAGAAGAAAAGAATAGAATAGAAGAAGAAGAAGAAGAAGCAAACATTTTTTTTTTTTTTTAATATATATATGTGTTAGGTGACCATGGCTTAACCGAGGTATTGTTGGAAGAGATAGGTCTTCAGCCTGCGGCGGAAGATGTCCAGGCTGTCTGAGGTCCTGATGTCGGTGGGGAGCTCGTTCCACCATTTGGGAGCCAAGACAGAGAAAAGTCTGGAAGAGGTTTTGAGGCGAGTTGACCCACGGAGGGTCGGAGTCGCCAGCTGTTTGGCTGATGCAGAGCGGAGAGGACGGGCAGGGGTGTAGAGTTTGACAAGGTCCTGGATGTAAGTAGGACCTGAACCGTTAGCAGCAGAGTACGCCAGAGCTAGAGTCTTGAAGTGTATCCGAGCAGCCACAGGTAGCCAGTGGAGGGAGCGGAGGAGGGGTGTTGTGTGTGAAAATTTGGGAAGATTGAAGACCAATCGAGCAGCTGCATTCTGGATGAGTTGCAGAGGTCGGATGGCTTTGGCAGGCAGACCTGCCATGAGGGAGTTGCAGTAGTCCAGGCGTGAGATGACCAGTGCCTGGACCAGGACCTGAGCTGCCTTCTGAGTGAGAAACGGACGGATTCTCCTGATGTTATGCAGCAAGAATCTGCAAGATCTGGTGGTGGCGGTGATGTTTGTGTTGAGGGACATTCTACCAAACTTTCTTTTGAGGTAAAAATCCTCTTTGAACGTATTTATTTTTTAAATATCTTGTTCCAAATGCTTATTGCTGCTCTGCACTGACCAATAATCACTTCTAAAATGTAGTTAAACAGCTTTTTATCAACAGGTCAGTGCTACATTTACCGACAAAACGTGTGACGTATGGTGGGTGGTGGGTCGGTGTTAGGGAGGGACAGCAAGTCCATCAAGTCAATCAATAGCACACTTGAGTCCTCCGTGAAACCAGTTTAATCGAGTGGAAAACCAGCTCTCATGCTTGGCTGACATTTCCGTGTTTTCTGTCCCACAAGTCTTTCCATCAGAAAGCCAAGGTGGTAAAAACTGAAAGGGCTTAGCCGTCACTGACGGGGATATTGTTCTGTCTTCTGAGCAAACAACACTGACTGACTCACCACAATCTCTCAGACGGTTGCTCAGGAACAAAGCCGTCATACGGAGGGTCAACAGCCAGTGTGGCGATACACACAGCAAGGCATTTACAGAACACACGTGAACACAGGCACATACTTACTGCAGCCCAACTGTCTGATCGAGCCTGCGACCCATTTCTTAAGATGCAAAGAAACTTTGTTTTATAAGTCTTAAAATGTCCCAGATATAAATACAAACATCAGACATCTACACAAGTGAAACCCAGAGACTGATATTGGACTTTTGAAACCGATATTGATTTTAAAAGAGAAAAATTCACAGATAGTGATATGGCAGTCGACATATTACATTTTATGAGCTGGTAAGAAAATAAACCTTTTCTATGCAAATTGTGCACCGATTTCATACCAACATTACTATGCAAAGGTACTCCAAAGGCTACTTTCTGAAACAAACAACTTTATTAAAGAATATGTGACAGTATAACATTATAATATATTGTATATACAATTTATTACATTGTCAACTACGTACATCCCCATCTTTGGAGAGAAGCTTTTCAGCCATTTTTAAGTGATAGATGAAAGAACATTTTATTCATTCAGCACTCTGCTTGACAAACTACGTGTTGATGAAACCATTTACTCAACTCTATCATCCTAATTATCGTTTGAACAAATGGCAGACTTACCCAGGAGAACGTGGTTAGTATCCAATGTGAAAACAAAAGTAAACAACTTTTTACGTCAAATTTTTATATAACTTTCATGGCTCACAGTTTGTGAATTAGGTTTTTTTAGCTAACTCGTGTTGTTTACATAGCGTACATTCCTGTGGTTCACGGTTTTTGAATTATATTTTTTTACATAACTTACGTTTTTTAACTCTCGTGGCTCATGTCACATTCAGAACTACTTCACTTCCAGCATTTACGTACATTTATTTACTGTTTAAACTGTCTTTTATAACGTCTTACCAGGAAGTTCTTGCCCTTAACATAAGGTCAGTGGATTTGTAGCCTAAATTCCCCGAAACTGCAGCCTTTTTACAACTGTATGTGTATATGTAATGACGTGTGTGCTATTTTTTGAATGCTCCACTATCCCGTGAGCCACGAAAAGCTTATATGTGTCATTATGGGTGCAGGGTGGTATTGACAAACAGTCTATTCTGTTGTTAAGGAAGAAATCTTGTTAGATATACTGGCCTTTCACTCATTAAAGCACACCTAGTTAAAAATGTGTACCCTGCAGATTCATCCATAAAGTCAACAACTCAAGTATTTTTTTCGCCCCCGGAGACATTATGTTTTAGGTTGTCTGACTTAACACGATATCTCAGGAACGACTGGAGAGAATTTTTTTTTTAAAGAAATCAAGAATTGATACGCTAATTATGCCAAAATTTCATATTGATGTCTAATTTGTGACATCTTGGGTGTCCACCATTAAACTGTGCTAATTATATGGATCTTCCGTACTGCTGAGTAGAAGATATGTGAACCATCCACTTTTTAGAATTTGTAGCTTCATTGCAACAACATTCATATTTAGAGAATGATCTACTTTCATGGCTACACGAGTCTGGACAGAAATTTATGCAAGTAAAATGCAACTTGGCTGGTTGATGGAGGCAAAGAACCGCAAGGCAGTAATTCTGGTTTGATCCCGCTTCAGCACTTGAATAAGTGCACATAATTGCACTTATCAATGACTTTTTGTGCTGTACATACTGCATTTTAGATATTATAGCTGCAAATCAACATCACCCCTCTGGGACTGACTGACCTGGTGCAAATTCAGCTGTCTATTTAACACCTTATCAGCAAAATCTCCACTTTATTAGAGTGGGAATTAGTCTCCTGGGACAATAAAAGCCCTATTCCTTCTAAAAACAAGTGCTCCCTCTCTCCCTCCCTCTATGACATGGCGACACAGTATTTAGAAAGTGTTTGAATATGAATGAAGTCTCCACTGGCCTGCTGCCACTGCTGTCAAAATGAATTAGACATGGTACTCATTAAGTTATTTGTCACAGGAAGGCGCTGGGTCACAGAAGTTACCGTTAATATGACAACATATACGTGTATGACTGATGTGATTTAAAAGAGCCTGTTTCATGTTGAAGCTTTGCACTAACCTGCACTCAACGATGTGGCTGAATGCACCGTGTGTAGACACAGATGGAAACTACTGCAGCTGCTGCTCACGCTACACCTCAGCAGACACTGGTACACCACATTATCCCTGTACATTCTGTTTTAACGGTGCAGACTTTTCATTAGCCTTTAGCCTGTTCCCTCTTATCCTTTCTTTCTGTCTCTCTTCTCCTCTACTTGTTCTCTCTCCCTCTGTCTCATTCAGTCCGTCTTTATAGTGTCTGTATCTGCTCTGCCACACGTGCATTTCAATGTGACCCCTCGCAGGCCTGCAGGCAGTCAGTCTGGTGGGAGAGCATCCTGCATGGTGCTTTTAGAGGCACAGGCACCCCAGGCCACTTCAGTAATGGAAGTCTCCAGAAACCACAGGGGCTCACAAGCTATCGGTAATGTGTCCTTACAAAAAGGACTTCCTTTCTCTCTTTCAAAAGTAACAATTCAAATAATACTAAAACGGCTGCAATTTGAAAATGATAGAAATGGAATAACTCGTGTTTCTTCGGGCACAAAATATTCTATTTTTACGTAGATAACTGTCCATAAATCAGGACAGACACATTTTCCCAGTTTCTCATAACATTAAGTAAGTGCCTGAATGAGAATTGTTGCACTTCTTTAAAGGTAATGGAATTATTGGCAATATTCCCAAACAGACCCTCTTTCTTAAAGGGATATATCACTTGTACCCTATCATTAAATGTTCAAAGATCTTATTTTTCTCTCTCAGTATCCTATTATCCATAGCCTGAAATTGAGGAAACATACCCAAATTCAACTGGTTAGATTTTTTTAATCCTCATTTATTTATGTAATGGCCATAGCAGGAAATCAACATCAATAAATCTCAGTCATAAAATGGCTAATTAATGCTTTGTTCTTCAACACAACAAATGGCAATTACTGTGATTAGACATACTTACTATACACGCACGCACACACACACACACATTTCCACACACACTCTGATCAAAGCCCCTTGCTGAAACTGACACATCCGGCCAGCCGCTCAGGCTGTGACATGTTGGATCGTTGCCGACAGCCCTCCGACCTTCCTCTCACCCCCTCTCCCAACACCTCCTTTGACTGACAGCTCCCATCAGTCTGTGTCCAATGCTCCCTGATATTCACACGCACACATGCACTCTCATGCAAAAAATACATGCATGCACTACTGACAGAAAGCTCCGGGAATATATGATGAAAACTCAATTTGTAGTTAACAAGTGAGTATTTTTAAAAGTTACTTTTTTCTCTAACTTCCATCCAGTACTTAAAAGAGACGTACCCGAATCCAAATACATTATTCAGGAAAGCACAACTAATGAGATGGAAAGAGATTTATTCTACCTAGGGCTGGGTGATATGGACCAAAAGTCATCCTGATATTTTTATTTTTTTTTTAATGTATTTTTTTGGGCTTTTTCATGCCTTTAATGGACAGGATAGTTGAAGAGAGACAGGAAACAGGGGGCAGAGAGAGGGGAATGACATGCAGTAAAGGGCCGTCCGATGCGGGACTCGAACCTGGGCCAGCTGCAGCGAGGACTGTAGCCTCTACACATGGGGGGCCTGCGTAACCCACTACGCTACCGACCACCCCGATCCCGATATATTTAGTCTGAATATCGATGTACGATATATATCCCGATATTTTTAACGCAAAGTGAGAGCAAATGTTCAGTCAAAGTCAAAGCCAAATATGACATGTCACAAGTAGTTTTAAACCATTTATTTAAGTGAACATAAATGCTGTATAACAACAGGAATACCTTCTTCTTTTTTTAAATCAAAGCTCCATAAAAGGCACATTTAAATTAAAAAAAATATTTTAAATAAAATAGGCCAATCTTTTTTTGAAAAAAAAAAAAAAATTATATGAGAAAAGAATAACAAACAAAAGAACTAAAACCCCAGTAAGGTCATAATTTATATATAAAGAAATAAAAAAATTGAACTATATCAATATATGCGATATGGTCTAATTCCATATCGCATTTAAAAATTATATTGATATATTTTTTATCGATATATCGCCCAGCCCTAATTATACCCGAACTCTCTCCTCATCATTTGGTTAATATAAGAGAAACATGATTGACATGTCAGTGTGTCCGCGTGTGATTTATGTCAATCTTAATCACAAGTTAAAAAATCCCATTATGTTTGCAAAGTGGAACATTTATTTTGCTAACTGGGTGTTTAATTTACTACACATTATTGAACAGTGATCGCTGAATTCTGTAGTCGACCCGGTTAGAGCTGGACTAAGCACCCTGGCGCTGTCCAAGGTACCTCAGAGCATCATAAACTTACCGGTATGTGTGTAAGGGAGAGCACAGGGACTATTGTAAGTTCTTCTGTAAATTATCAATAAGCGTTTGAGTCAGGACTGCCAGACCCCCTGGACTGTTGTTGGCCTAAAGTTTTTTTAATGGTTTTTTAAATGTTTTTGTCTGTGCTGTTTTGTGTTTTCTCTGTACTCTCGACATCATTGTAAATGAGGGGTTGCCCTCAATGATTCCTCGAGAAATTAATAAAGGATAAATGAAATGAAAGTTATGCACTGATGATGAGGAGGCGGCAACACATGCAGGAGTAGCGAGAGAAAAAAGTCTGGTGTGGCAGCTGGATTCTTTCAAACCTCTAAATCTGTACATCAAAATTAAGCTGAGAAACTGTAGTTTGTAGCTTTAGCCTATAGGTTGATTTTCAAAATATAAGTAAATGCAAATGCAGCATTGTTGAAATTTAAAACGATTCCCTCAACTGAAGGATATTTTTCTATGTATTTTTTCTATAAATAGTTTCTAGTTCCAATGCCAAACAGAATCTTTAGATTTTTTCACAATTTCTGATTCTTCAGTCTCAGTTAACCCCATTTAAAGGGTCGGTGGGTGTTCTGTTAAACATGGTTTAGTTAAAAATAATAAACAAAGAGAGAGACAGAAAAAAAGAACAATTAAAGGTGAGAGTATGGAAATATATATCCTAATTAATTTTTATGCCAATTTGATGCTTTGAAGGCACAGCATTGCAAAAGCAGATAGAGGGACAGATCATTGTGCTGGTTGAAGAGATACAGATACACAGAATGGTGTCTTTGTAGATCTCTAGTTCTTAATCAGGAGGTTTTCTTATTCCTACAGCCCCTGATTCTGTGATTTTCCATTTTACAAGGTCACCTTGACATCAGAGCACATACTTAACATGCTGATATGATGCTTTCCAGTGTTTGGAAAAAAATGAGGATGAGATGTGCGCATTTTGCAGACACATAAAGATACAGTTTGTACCTTAGGTACAAGCACATGTCACTATTGCTACTTGTAATATTTGAGTCTTGAATTATGGTAGCTCACTCCATTCCATTCAAAGTGTACTCTATGTCTTTGCAGACTGTAGTGTCTGTACAATACAACATGTCTGGTATACTTGACCTTTTATGTCAAGATGCTTGGAGGAATTCTTCCCTTAGTTTCTTTAGAAAAGCATTGCCTTTGTGAGATATTGAGTCATTTCTGTTTGCTTTTCTGATGGAAAAAATCACTTAAATGGGGAATAACACTGAATGATGTCTAACTCTGCATAGAAATGAAATGCATTAGTGACATTGCATAATAACCGAGCAAGAAAAAAGACTCCCTAAAGCAAAGCTTTTACTTCACTATGTGTCAGACTTTTGTTGTACTTATTTTTTTCCCAGTTATGCAATGACGTTTTTTCAACAATAGCATGTTGCATCACAGCATTATTTGTCACAGAGGTCAGAGGTGACACATAAAAGCTGTGTCCTGTATACATTGTTAAAAGCACATTTAGTTGTGAATTCTAACCATTCACTGAAAAATGTTGGCAGACAACATTATCATCCTGTGGCCTAGTTTGTGGAAGAGAACAGATGAAAGATATTGGGAAATCTTGTATGAAATCAGTTATGTAATTTCCTTAATCCTAGCCAATCTTTTTTGGTTTGTGTTAAATTAGCATGAAATTCCCCTGAATAACTCATTCTACTTCATTCACGTTCTTTTTTAATTGGAACATTTACTGTTTTGAATCTCTACAAATTGGTTTAAATCCCATCTGTGTGGTTGACACGCAAATTCTGGGAAAGAGTAAAAAAAAAAAAAAAAACTTCTTAAAGACTCACAACACTCCATAGATTTATTTGTTAACAATAACAGTATGGAAATACATAAAACTGTGATTTGTCCCCTTCAAGATTCAACAGTTTTACCAGATGGCATTTCTGGAATATAAAACTAAGTCAACAACTCCACAAAGGGCATTTTTGCAGTGCTGTTAAATATGACTGCTCTTTTCCTTCTGCTTGAAAACAAATATGATACTCACACAGCCATCACACCAAACAGCAAGCAGTTAGTTTCTCCCTCTGTGACATTTCCTCCATCCACAAACAAATCAACTGCAAAATCTGCAGTTAAAGAGGCAGGAAGACTGAAAGCTGAACACAGCAGCATCTGATGCTGGTTGCCATCTCTTCCTCTCTGAGTCTGTCTGATATAGTGTGAGTGTATCTCTGGCAGCGCGGTGCCAATGAGGGCTCCCCTTACACCGTGGGTCTTAGTGCAGCGCACGCACAACGGGCTGCCCCGCCAGTGCTGGCACATCAATACACTGTACCACACTGCTAATGCCAGAGGTCTTTAAAATTAGTATTCCATATCACACTTAAAGTCCCCCTCCACTCAAAACTGTGGGTCTTTCTGTGTTTACAGCCATGGAAAAATATTAGACCATTGTTTTCTTCAATGTCTTGTTCATTAATTAATGCATGAGAGCTGATATCTAGACATTTTCCATGGTTTTCTTAATAATAACCAAAATCATTATCAAGAAAACCATGGAAAATGTCTAGATATCAACTCTTAAATTAAACTCTTATAAGCTATTTTGTCCAAACAAATGTACATTTAGTTGTACCAGGTATTAAAAATAACAATAAACTGAAGAAAACAAGGGTAGTCTAATAATTTTTTCCATAACTATGTCTCTGATAATCAAGCCACTGAGCATCATGCCCAGCTTGCACTGCTCTTTCACCGGTCAACCTAAAACGTGAGCATCGGCCGTGTGCAGAGTGGACACTAGATCCATAATTTCTCAGTGAGGGAGGAAGAGTAGAGGTGCTTCCAGTGGCTTTTGAGAGTTTTTTCTTTACTTTTTATGTGGGAAAACCATGGGGGAAAAAGTATCACCTGAGTATTTTGAACATTTTTCAAAAAATGTCTGGAGGGGGATTTTATACTAACAGTTTGCATGGAGAAGAGTTAAGAAGTTTGTTTCTTGCTCCTGTCTTTTAAGCGCATTGTTGCCTGGCTACATGCAGTGCACAAACACCTGAGGTCATGCCCTGTAGCTAGAGAAGTCACAGCAAGAGGAAAATAATAACAATAGAAGCAGATGGGGAAGAATAAAAAAATGGAGAAAAGGGAGAGGAGTTGAAGGTAACAGAGGACGAGGAAAGAGGTGAATGAAAAGAGGACAGACGACAGAGGAGGATGAAAGGACAGGCTGGGGACAAAGGAAAAATAAAGTCTGCTTTTGGTGCACGTAGCTTGCTCGGTGCAGTTCATATGCCTGCAGGTAATCTCACGCTGTCTCTGACCTTGAGCGCTTACCTCAGGACAATCATAAGTTACGCCAACTCAACACTGAGAGAGACAGAAAGAGAGAGAGAGAGAGTGGGCGAGTGGGCACAGCGCTGACCCAAGCACATCTCCAGAGGAAATCACCCCCTCCCAGAGGAGTTGATGCTGCCAAAAGCATTAACTTCCAATAGTTTTTTTTGTCCAACACAGCATGCAATCAAGCAAGAAAGCAAGCACTGGCATTGTTTGTCTGATGAGTCTGTACACTACACATCTCTCTATTCCTCTGTTGTTTCCCTCCCTGCCTCTGCTTTCTGCTGTGTGGCTATTCTCCTCTTTTCCTGTGCCTTGCCTATCTTCCACTCTTTTTACTGGGCTTTTGTCTCTTCTCAGACATTCCCACTGTGGGAGGATTTAGTTTTGTTTCCCTCAAATTAGTATTTAAAAGACAGCTATTGATTCTAGCTTTTAGCTAGCTTTAGAAAAAAGATATGGAATTAAACTGGGAGAAAAGGGAAGTGGGTGAAGAGAGGATAGAAAAGTGGGACAGAGGACAAAGGGTAGTGGGGGAAGGCGACTTGGAGAACATTAGTGCCACAAGTCACTCTTGTCAGTCAATCTTGGAAACCATTTGCAATTGGTCGGACAACGATTTAGCCTCAGGGGACAAGGTTTAATAATTCTTGGGCCTCAGTATAGCCGGCAGTATCTGGGAAAAGGGTAATGAATATCTGGGCCAAGACTTCCTCTTACATGTGCCAGCCATTTTCACAGTCCAAATATATAACAACTGGAAACATGGAAATAAGCTGGAACAACGTCTACAGCTGGATTGTGTGACAAGTGGCCAGTTTAGCTAAGTTAGCTAAGCTAATAAAAGCTAAATCATCGTCAGACAATCTCCATCTGGACTCTTTATTACCTACAGTCAACCAAGCCACTAGGACTACAAACAGGCTACAAACTGAAACCAGACTGTTTCTGATACCAAACAATGGTCCTGTTGCTTACAGATTCTGCCTTCATATAGTGGGTAATTGACAAATCAAAAAACAAAAAAAAAGGGTTACAGATATAACTAAAGCCAGGCTCAGACTAAAGATATTTTAAAAGCAGATTTTGAAATTGGGTTGTATCATGCACAATGTTTTTGGGTTATAATGCGATAGGAAGCTACGCACTACCTCACGTGATCTCATGGCAAGCCGATGTCAACAATCACAGACTGACATGGTATTATATGGTAGTAATGTTTTGCAGTGAGATAAAACAAAAGCAGAAGGTTTATCATGCCTGGATGAGAAATGGTTGTCTATTCATGAGTGAGAACTGGAAGGGAGATTTAGAGAGTCAGTATCTGTCAACAGTAGTATGATAGCTGCTAACGTTAGCCTCAAGGGCTAGATGTTGAGTGTTACTTGGAAATGCTGTCAGTCGGCCCAGCTTGTTGCTTTCATTTCAATTCATCATTCATCATTCATCATTGTAAACAGACCAAGGTCCAAGACCAGATTTGTTCACCAGTTGTTGGAAGGGGTGAATCAGGGTAGTCTGAGCCTGGCTTCACCTTCTATGAATTCCTCCTGACTATAAAATACATAAATGACCACTGATGATCACTGGCGGTCAGGAAGAATGAAACAGAAAAAGAGTAACTGAGGTAACTAGGTTCTATTAATTCTGGATTAAGGCCAATGCATACACCACAAGAACAGAGAAATGTTCTTCTCTCTCAAATGACGTCATTGGGTTCTTGAAGCCTTGGGAGGGAGAACAAATGTCTCTGTTCTTGACACATCATCAGAGGGCAGAACTTTTTTTTTTTTTTTTGCAATTGAGTTTCTCATGAAGTAAGAAATGTCTTGGCCAAAACTAACTATTCTTGTTCTTGCCACTTCGAGAAATGAACAAATTTCCTTGTTCTTGCGGAGTATGTATAAGCCTTTAGTGCCACAAATTCTTTATCATCCAGGCATTTTATTTAGACTCTGGCAGTCAGGAAGATGAAACTGAATGAAACGTTATTGTTTTGTTTTAGTTTTTTACCATTTTATCAGATGGGTATTGAGAATGGTAGTATCTGTATCAATCTCCAAATTTCTGGTACGGTAACATCCAAATAGATGTGTATAGAGATTCCTCTTTTAGTAATTTCATTGTTCACATTTCCAGACTGTTACTACTCATATGATTTGTCAAAACTGGACTACATTATCCTGGCAGTTATTCATCGTCCTTGCACAGACATTCCCTCCTCTCTACTTTCTGCTTGACAGAAAGAAAACCACGGTGGCTTACTCTCAAACGTTGCAGAGTGGGAGTGCTTATCAAGAATTAATGGTGCCTTTCAGACGGAAACTTAACAAGCCATACTTATCAGGCATCTCAAAAGTACGATTCCTGGTGCTCAATCAGCTCGGGCTTTCAAATTATGATGAATGAGTCGTTCAAAGTACCTGATGAGTCATCTTAGATTAGCACTTGCGGTTTGAATGAGCTTGTACAGTGTTGAGGCAAAGACTTCCTCGACCCCCAAATGTGGTGAGGCAAACGCAGAGCTGCCAAGAGAGGGGAGTTGCGCCCGTTAAAGTTGAGCTTGGATCAGTGAGCAAACTACATTTTCCTTTTAGCAGCTTCAAAGGGTGGGATGACGCGAGTGGAGGCTTGAGAGTATTCTTCAGCGGACAACACCTTTCCGAATGCATCTGCAGAATCCAGAGCTTTCTTTAATGGCTCTCTGTGTGTCTGTGCATTCACATATTTAATGGACAGGACACAATCACCATAAAAATCAAATGGGTGACACAGAGTGCCCTATAAAATCATTGAAATGGCTGCTATGGTTGATGGTAATAACCAGTGTTAACTACAAGCCTTTGCAGAGACGATCTGCTGAAGTGGAAATCATTGACATTTTGCTTAAAATTTTACACAGCAGCTTTTTGTATACATATTTAAGGAATGGAGGGCTTCACTTCATTTAAGGCAGTCTGAAGTAAGTTAAAAAGGAACTAGAGTAATTACCTAAAACACTAGAAAAAACACAAGAAGGGATTCAGGGTTGCGTGCCACAGGAAACCTGACATAACTGATCCACAGACATTTACCGTACAACCACACATTCCAAAACTTATTTTATTAAAGCAGTGGCTTACCAGAAGTTGACCAAGAAAGGATGTTCAAGGTTCTGCATTATCTGCAGCTCTTTCAAGACATTCCTCACTTCGTTCCGCTCCACACATTTCAGCTTGTTCATGTACTTCATGGCGTACATCTTCTTCGTGTCCTTCTTCTGTACAATGCAGACCTGATGACAAGATTACATAATAACAGATTCCTGAGGTGCTGTTGTCAAAATACTTTGTATTCTGCTTGTGCATCTCGGTCTTATTGTTCGGTACTTTCAAGGCTGCTGAATCATATTTTGCTTTCTACCATACATAATAAACAAAAATAGCTATACGTGTTTCGACCAGAATTATCATTGGTTATGTTGCATTAAACAGAGAAAAACAGTGTATTAGTTCCACTGAAATAACCCAGTATAAAATGGTTTCAAGGGTAGCAGTATGTTTTTTTTAATTTAATGTAACATGTGACAGGCAGCAGCTACAACACATAGAGTCTGTGGTGTGGTTGGCTGTTTTTAAGCCTCAATTCAGCATCTTTGACCATCAGCCTCTTGCTTAATGGACGTGACTATATTGTTGTTTTTTTGTTTGTTTTTGTGCAGAACGGCTAGCTAGTGCTAGTAAGCTAACTTGATTAACAAGGGGCAATCATTATTCAAAATGAATAAGCCAGCTGAGCAGGACATTTTTAGTGACCAAGTTTAAAGTTAACTTTGATGAAGTGACAACAAGTGAATGGGTCAAAGTTTTAATATTTAGCGACCTGTCAATCATTCAGTAGCCCCGCCCTCAAGCAGACCCTGCTTTATCGTCTCTAAATGAGACCATAATCTACAACATAAACATCATGCTGTATTGAAGAAGACTTGAAAGCATGAACATATTATAAGAATGTTTACTGAGGTAATAAATCAAGTTAGAAGTAGGCTTATTTTACAATTGACTTTCACACAAACTGACTTCTTTTATAATTAGTGGAGTCGCCCCCTGCAGGCCATTAGAAAGAATGGAGATTAATGGCACATCTATGTTGGCTTCACTTTTTCAGGCCCAAAGGAAAATATATTTGATAAAAAGAAATAAAAAAGTTATGAAAACTCATACCTACTCATACCTCTATTGGTATGAGTACCACTTTAAGGGCACTGGTATTGTCATCTTTTTTAAATGTAGCCAAGTCCTAATCAGTTGCTAATCTGCCTACTTTTAAAAATGTCACAACAGATTTATTAGATTCATTTTACTAGATTTTATAGAGTAATAATTAAGATAAAAGTCTTACATTCTGTTTGACATATTTAATCAAATGTTGCAATGCTGTAATGTTTTTTCTATCATTCATGGATGTTTGTGTCAAACTGTATTGCTTTTGACACATGAAGAGGTATAGTGCAATAACCAGAAATGTTGTTCACCCAACAAGGCTGGAGGGAAACTTCAGGATTCCTCTTTAATCTCTGTGATCAGGATTTTAATCCTCTCTTAAGACGTTCAACTTTTCACACCAGTATGTTTTGCATTTCAGAGATGGGAAACATCATGTAAGCACTCATTAGAATAGCAGTATCAAATGCAGACATTTTATAATCGCACTAAAAATGCAAAAACAAAAACAGCACTCAGTTTATTTATGCATCAGTTTAAATAAAAAGCGTGACTGTTGTGACGCAGCAAATGCAGAATATAACACCTGGTGCAATCTTGTTGGCTGTCATCACGTGTGTATATCAAAGTGTACATGAATGCGCTCTTTTGACAATGTTTCTGAGAATGGATGCTATTTTCAATATGCAGAGGAGCAACACTCCATATTTATTTGTGGTTGTGCTTGTCTGTGCTACAAGCGTCAATAAGCCAGTGATTACTGCTATCTAAGAGAGTGATCTGTGGACCAGCTGGCACAGTTAATCAGCCAAACCCTGATCACATCACTCCTCCCATTGAACAGCTTGCCATCTACTGTGATTAGACTGCTTATCTGTTGTTGGACAGAGTGTAGATACTGTGTGGGTGTGTGTTCACTGTATACATGAGAGTGTGTATGTGTGTTTCTATATGGGCTTACATGTACTGTAAGTAGTGGAGTGAATTACTCTGCAGTATTAGACTAAGCAAGTTGAAACATCACTTCAGTGTTTCTGTGCTTTTGTTTGTTGTCCAGCAAATGAAACCTAAACGCTTTACTAGACTGTTTGGAATACTTATGTACTGACAGAGGGGTGTCGTATTTTGTTTGTAACATGTTTAGACTATTTTAATAATTTATTAATCTTTAAAAGTCATTTTCTGAGCTGACCTTTCTAGCTTCTACATTTTGAGGATTTTTTTCCTAATGTGACACTGCAGTAAATGGAATAACTTTAGATTTTTGAAGTGTATATCTGATGATATAACGGATCAAGTCAATAATCTAGAAAATAAGCAAAGTAATCATAAGTGAAACTAAAAGTTAGTTGCAGCCCAAGAATCACATAAAACTAATTTTTAGTGTGATATTTTTAAGGATTCTGTGATATTGGATGAACATTTGATTTGGTTCCATATGTGATTGACATTCGTATTGAATCAGTTGTAGTTGCACATATATTGTTTAGTACTTTCACTCCTAAGCAACATGTCCTCCTGCGATGTCAGTGCTCGTTTCATTGTGGTAGGGCCTGAATTCACAGAGCACGTTTCAGCTGCTTGGGGCGACTTTTTATAGTTCAGTCAGACAACTCAGGTTATGCAGTGTATGTTTATTGAAACAGCAAAACATATTAGATTTGGCGTCTAGACTCCGACCTCATCACTCCTCAGGCAGTTACATGAGATATTGAGAAGTGATGTAGTAAAAATCCCCCCGTCGGAGCCTACAGGTGGATGCAGCAGCAGCAGCAGCATTGGCAGGCAGAGGGAGACTCTCATCTTAAATAGACTGCCAGATTGGATAGAAGGTGTGTTTTGGTGGAGGATGTATGAGGAGTCGGGCATGTCATGTATGGCAGCACAGCTCGAGTTGCCTACCTGAACTAGCTCGCAGGCGTTGCTCCATTTGTTTTTAATGTCAGTAAATCGTTTTTTCCACTTTACGTGCCTTGTGTTTTTGCTGGAGTGCCCATGAATTGAGAGGCAAAACTCTCCCAGACTCATCCTAAAATTAGCCTTGAACCGACCATAATCCAGATGAAGCTCCTGGACCAGGTGGTGGTACTTCCTGTAATTTCCTTGCCTAATTTCTCTTCCGTCTTAAGGTCTCATGTAACCACACTGATGTGTGATCTGTTTCCCCAACAAGTTCTCCATCAGAAACGGCAGAAGAGGTTGTGTGTCAGTACCACAAATTACTGTACGTAGGCACGTATAGTGGATCGCGTTTTAGGGCACATATGTATGTTTCGCGGCTACAACGGCGTGTTCTAAAAATAGCACACATGTATGGTCTGCGGTTGTGAAAGCAGGACTGCAGTTTCTGTGGATTTATGTTGTAAAACCACTGACCTTTAGCCTGGCTAACGCCAGACTATATCACAAATGAGATATAGTCTGGTGACTGGAAATGAAATCGAGTGTGCAAGGCAGCATGGGTATACCCAGACTAACTGACCTTAGGTTTAGGGCGTGTTGTGAAAGACAGTTCAAACAGTAAATAAATGTACATAAATGCCGGAAATTAGGTAGTTACAAGGGTCATGTGAGTGCCGCAAGTTACATAAAAAAATTTAAGTTACGTTGAAAAACGTGATTCACGTAACTTACGCAAAGAACGCAACTTAAGTTAAAATTGGTTTACTTTTGATTTAACAAGGTATGTGATCCCTTCTCTCTTGGGTGAAAGTCCGCTGTTTATTCGAGCCATCAACAACCCCAAGCTCCAACCAAACATGGGAATCCGCTCTTTTAAAACTTTGCTTGGCTGTCAATCACTACTACGTCAGCAAGATGGCGGTGTACAGGCGACCTATATTGAGGTTTTTGACAGGAGAACAGGCTGCTATTCCCAATACTGAAGTACAGCCTGTTTAACACACGGGTCCTTAGTCTTTCTCCTTATGTCTTCTGTTGCCACCAGTTATTTATGTGTTTCTAATTTTAATGTTTTACAGAATACAACAAAACAAATTTCCCCTTTTGATATGAATGTTTCATGTAACTTAACCTGTTGAGGAACATGGCTATACTTAAAAATGGACTTACTTTTCCGAAGCTTCCTTTTCCTATAGCCCTCAGGATCTGGAAGTGGTCGAAATTCACTGTAAGAAAGAAGAGCAGAACATCTCTGTTAATTACTTCTTACTTCTCATTGTGTCTAATATAATTTGGATTATATTCTGAAATATTCTCTCTGGGTCCTCCAGCTTCCTCCTGCAGTCCAAAGACATGCATCTTAGGTTTAGTTGGTGACTCTAGGTGCCCTTAGGAGTGAATGAGAGTGTGAATGTCTATCCCTATGAGTCTGGACTACGATAGTCTGGAGACCTGTCCAGGGTGTAACCCGCCTCTCGCCCAGAGTCAGCTGGGATCGACTCCAGCACCCCATGACCCGAGTTCGGATAAGCTGTTCAGGATAATGAATGACTGAATAAATCTGAAATCTGAAATGTTAATTATCAATACAACTACTCCCTCACTTTTAAAACAAGTTGATAAAACTTTATAAGATCAAAACTAGATACGCATAATTGTTCACCGCATTTGACCTTGAGGCTAAATACATTCATCAGCTGTATGTACTTGTTAAAATGACATTTTAACCCCTTAAAATGAAAACTAGGTCAGTCTGTCCCTATCAATAGAAACAGATGAACGGAAGCACAGTCAGTACAGTTACAGTAGGTTCACTGTGAGGTTTGAGCTCATTTCAACAATGCGGACAGTCAAACTGAAGCACACGGAGGTCTCTGGGGCGGCCACAGCGCACTGGCATAATATAGCAGAGAATTAAAATAAGCTCCTGCATAAGAACGCCTTTTATGATTATTGCATGTCTTTATCACTGAACAAAAGACTTGAGAAGATATTTAGCTCTCTCTTTTTTTTTTTTTCAGCTCCAGCCTTTTCTATCATTCTGCACACTTATTGAACATGATCGTGCGCGCTCGCACACACACACACACACACACACACACACACACACACACACACACACACACAACCTAAAGCAGAGCTTAACTTTATACCCCCCCACCCTCCATCTATCAGATACATTTATTGCCAATTGGAACTGGATGGGGCTGTTTGTTTCTTGCTGCCATGACAACCAGGACAGAAGGTTTTCCCTCTCTGCCATTTCCCCGAGGATGGAACAGCTGCTGCCCACTCTCTGCACTTATCGGACCACACACACACACACACACACACACACACACACACACACACACATTCCCACAAATACACACTTATATTGGACATAAACATTACCTGCTTCTGTTGCAGCAGTACAGCGTGCACACACACACTCATTCAGCCTGCAGCCACTAGATCTATTGGATGTGACAGTTAATGTTATGCTCTGTTAGTCACGTATCACTGGCACTTCCTCCTCTCACACTATCTGTGTTGGAGTGTTTACACAACCGGCACTGAAAGGGACCATATGAGACCCGCTTTATAACGCGCGCACACACACATATGCATGGACTTACTGATGATATATACCAAACATACACACAGATCCAGCTCTGATGGGTTTTTCAGAGAGACAGCTGTGGCCGTGGATGAGAGAGAGGCAGACACAGAATGAGTGGGAGGGAGTGAGATGGAGACTGTCATATTTTACCAGCAGAACTCTGAACGCTTTAATGTGCTGTATTAAGTGATGGACACATGAGTAACAGAGTGTGTAATGATTGAAATCTGCAGGAGTGGAATTGGCACATTGACAGCCTTTCCATGGCTCAAACTAACAGAGGAAACCATCTGATCGACCAACTCATCTGCTAGTCAATTTAGATTTGACTGACACATGCTAATCAGTGTGGATCGGAGTAATCAGGCTCGTTCAGTTCGAGTCAAACACAGTCTCTCGTGCCCTCTGTATGACTGCCTTTCTTTCTCTGTCTCTCATACTGCTCGTACATTTTGGCTGCATATGCATCTGTGCAGAGACGAGACAGAATGTACTTTTACTCTGGAACTTTTAATTTGAACTCAAGCCAATGTTTTTTGAAACCTGGAAATGGTCTGTAGTAGGGTTGCACTATTTGGAGAAAATATATATTTTTAATTATTTTAGTCTCATCTGTAATTTTTCAAATATTAATTGAAAAAGATATTCAAATGATCATCTCTAAGGTAAGCTGCAGAAATTCAAATAAAATTTAAGTTAAAAAAATAAAGAAAAAAGATACGGATTTTTTTTACGCATTTTTTGCGCAGGCAGTGCACCTGCCACACAATGATGACAGAGCAGACTAACAGCCAGAACACTGTCAGGAATCTGTTTTCTACATGGAAATATAAGACCCAGACAAATGAGCTCAGCAAGATGATTTTGAAATATTACAAAAGTAATACCAAGTGTTTAGCATAGATTATTTATTTAGCATTTTATTGAAAGTATTCAGTAATCTGTAGTAGAAAATTTTATTAGGCACGGGTGCCACCATTGGCACATGTTGGTTTAAACCAATGGCACACTAGCAACAACTGTCTGAGTCTTTTGAAAATGTTGAAAGGCCCTCTCATCTGCATGCCAGATGACCTTTCCATGGATGGCAGCATTCTTGTATAGTGCTCAATTTTATGTTTGTTACTTTTGGTAAATGAGTGAAGGACATTTGGTGCAATACACTGATGTAGGAACTATGCATATAATTTGTTACCACAGCAGGTAAAAATGGTACAATTATTTGTTAATTTATTCCTAATCAACAGATTGCCGGCAGGTGGTAGGGTTAATGATTTCAACTCTGATATGATGTTTTTATAACCTTTTACCTCCTTCAAAAGTACTGTATGGATTAATTAACTGGTAATTTCTTGATTAAAAAGCAGCTTTTCAGCCCAGAACCCCAGAAGAATAAAACAACTGATCCAATGTTGATGTAGTGCCATAATTAAACTTAATCAAACTGTTAACCTTAATGTTTATTTGCCACACTGATTAACAAGAAAATGTAAAAATGGAACTCAATATCTAAAAGGTTTCCGACCACTGGCCTATACAATAAACAATATGTTTGTTTTCTATGGAGTTTGGATCGATCGGAGTATGAAGGAGAACCTCAACACCTGGCACAGTCCGTACTATAGTGAGCACAATTTCCTACTTCTTAAATTTTCTTATTGTCTACAAATCCCATGATCAACAAACATGTCAGTCAGTCTCTCAATCCATCCAACTTCCACACCCAGTCTGTTGCACTTAGCCCCAAGTACATTCATTCCTAACGAAGACAGCTGAGAACTGGTTTTTTTTTTAGTAAATGTATCTCAAACAGTTGTTAGGGACTATTTTTAACAAAGGATTAATACACATTTGGTACACTTGTGAACATTTACAGCAGCACAATGGTGGATGTGGGATATTATCTGTATAAACAAAATCTAATCTTCATTATAATGAAGGGACATTTAAGTTGAACAGTGTGTGGTGTTTTTTGGTCACAAAACTCCACAATCATAAAAAAATCTCTCTCTCTCTCTCTCTCTCGTTCTCTCTCTCTCTCTCTCTCTCTCTGTCCATCCCTATCTTTCTCCGCCCTCTCACAAAGAAGCCTGTAAATCACTTAAGGGCCCACCAACGTGGGAACATCAGTGCTCACGCTGTTGCTCTGACGACTGAAACAGAACCCATGGGTCCACGTGTCACTGTGATGTGAATAAAGCATGATCAGCAGTAAACAGGGTCTCTCCATTAACCAGAGTCTCCTGGTTACACAAAGTGGAAAACCTATGTGGCACATAAGGGAGCATATGTGGCACACACATTATTCTCAGAGGAGATAAACATGTCTTGACAGAGTTCACCTTCATGCACACGCCTTTGTGTAAATCAACTCAAATTAAAATGTAGCGACATATTGCAAGATATTAGATTATAAAATGCCACGAGAGCAATATTAAATAAATGAATGGGTGCATCACATTCTCACATGTATTGTATCTAACTTAATATTAATATTTTGTGTGTATAATATATGGAGGGAGACACATTTCTGCCGATCTGGCCTGATGGTAGTGATTTCCTGTGCAACCACAATCCATACTGAAAAGGGTTCAACCATTTTTACCTCCACCAATGAGGTCATGTTTTCTGTGCAGATTGTCTTTCTGTCAAGTGGATTATAAAAAAACTAAAGTGTAGATTTGCATGTAACTTGGTGGAAGGTTGTAGCGTATGCCAAGTAAGAGACAAGCAGCACCCTCGGGCAGAAAATTTGAAGCCGATGCAGCCAAAAAAAAAGTGCTAAAAATGCAGTTCCTCAACTGGCCACTTGAGGCTCTCTCCAAACGAGAGTCAAGCCCCATAGACCCCTATGTTAAAATGCACAACTTTAGAGCAGAAATAAAAGCCTGGTACAAAATATATTCAGCTCTATAGCCAATTCCTCCCTCCTCACTTCAATTTGTTTTTTTATAACTCACCAATTTTAATTATATTAAGCTTGAAAAAAGTTATGCAATATTAAGAACATATAACGCACACTGTAAAAAAAAAATCTGTATAATTTACGGTAAAATACCAGCAGCTGGTTGCCAGAACTTCACCATAAAGAATACAGTGAGTGGGTTTTCTACTGTAAATTTAAATGTAAATATCAGCAAAAACTGTAATTTAGACTGAAAAATCCTGTTATGTTTAGGGTAATTGTGACATCATGGTATTTCTCCATTAATTTTACGTGAAAATTTTATATTTTTAGAGCAAAACTGTGTGCATTCTACAGTTCATGACAGTAAAAATAAAAGTTTTGTGCCTATGTTTGATTTACGGTTATTAAAATCATCTACTACGGTTATATACAATTTTTATTTTACGCCCTAATTCTGATGCAATTTGACAGTGTTTTACTATAATTTCTACAAACATTTTTTTTTTTTTTTTTTTTTACAGTTTATGGACATTATACATCCATATTTTATACAGTCTATGGGAAGAGCCCATTATATTTTGGAGCAGGTCAGAATCACGGGATGGATAAGATAATTCATTTTGACTTTGCAAGCTAGGGCATCGGTGCTGCATTCATGTGGTGTTAAAATAATCTGAAAAATGTGTTTCTCAATCATTTTCATGATCCATTTCTGCTATGAGTGTGTTAAATATTAAATGCTCTAAATAATAACACACTCTTCTTTCTAGTGTCCATGTTGGTTCCACGTCATGAAGACACTAAAGTTTTCATTCCAGTTGTGTTTTCTTTATAATTTTATATCTATATTTAAAACTGTTTAAAATCACCATTGGCTAACCTCAAAGCATTTACCCTCACTAATAAAATATATACAGTCATGGAAAAATGATTAGACCATTGTTTTCTTCAATTTCTTGTTCATTTATCTAGCCATTTTCCATGGTTTTTTTGATAATAACCAAAATAATCATCAAGAAAATGGCTAGATACCAGCTCTTAAATTAAACTCTTATGAGAAATTTTTGTTGTTATCATTATATTTGTCCAAACGAATGTACCTTTAGTTGTACCAGGCATTAAATGAACAAGGAAGCAAGGAGAAAACAAGGGTGGTCTAATAATTTTTTTCCATGTCTGTACACTTTTAAATGTAAGCATTTATTCATGTTCACTGTTGGATAAACAAAAACAACCATAAATTCCACCTCTGTGACCAGTATTACCTTGAAGCGACCTTTAAAGGTTCTGAAGTGTAAAATCAAAACTCAATTTGCATCTTTATTGCTCCTCAGAAAGGTGAGTGCATGATGTATACTCAACACACAGTGACCCAGCTGGCTCCTCCGACCTCAGGAGGAGAACCTTTCTGAGTCTGACGGGAGTTCCATCAGCGAGGGGGATTACTTTGTGTACAGTGAGTGGCTCTTTTTTTCTAATTCAAAACGACGTGTCTCCGTGTTTATTATTCCCTGCCCTGGGTGAGATCGCCCACGCCGTTTTGTGAAAGAGAAGTCAGGAAGGTGCACTGTTGCATTAACTCTGAGTTCAGAGACGCTCTGTGTATGTGTGACATTTCCAGAACAGCATGCTGGATGACTAAGCAGCAAGGTTAACCATGAATAATGATTTCCTCTTTGATAGCGGTTGCCTCCAGTGAAAAAGCCACAGACATGGATTTCATGGGGTAAAAAAAAACAAATAAATGGAACGATAACGATAATGAAATATGAACCAAATGGGTAAAACTTGCTGCTTTTGCTTTACAACTCTATAAAAAGAAACAAATGTATCAGGTCATCTCCTGCAGGACACCAGATACACAGAAAAAAAAAATCTCCAGTAAGGAAACACCTGGGAAAGCCACCTCACTTCTGACTAAATCACTGACTCATGTAACACTGACTTATTTGAAGTCCTTGGGGTGCAGCCAGGGTGGAATTAATTTCAGAGACTGCCTCAGATCGATAAATTCACATTGTGTTATCCACTCAGGTCACAAAGAAAAGGAGCATACATTGAAACCAAGAGCTTTGCCAATCAAACTTATAACTCCTTATGCTGACCTTGATGACCAAAAGAAATTAAGATAATAGCGTGCCAAGATTCAAGCAATTTCCGATAATCATAAAGATGAAAAATTCAACGCCAGGGCCAATATGTCCAGAAGAGTTCCATTGATGTCTTTAAAAAAAAAAACATTTTCGTTCTTCAAAGTCAAACTGTGGCTCCAGCCAGGGGTTTTCCCTCTGAGGATGACTAGTGGCAGAGCCAATCAGCACCAACTGTTTACTGTAAGTGCACTTAATGTTGTTAGCTAATAAGGATCTTTTAATGCAGGCTGCAGAAAAGATGGACACCCTTGGTTAGGCAATCAATTCCAGCAGTGACTCCTGCCACCACTTGTGTCAATTTGTTTTACTCATCTTCGCTGTTTATCATAACTGGATTTTAAATCACAAAAGAAAGAAAAGTCATAAAAGAATGTCAGTTTCTTGACTCACCATCGTCTGTGTCCTCGGTGACCGGAGCCTTGCTGGACTGTCCGAGCCCCATAGCTGCTCCTCTTTCAGATTCTCCTGTTCTGCTCCCTTAGCTCAACTCAGCATCGAACGGCCTCTACCTCTGAGACACACTCATAGCCTGGTCCACACTTAGCCCCTCACACACACACACACACACACACTGTCTCACGTGCTGGACTGCTCAGCACTAACACACACATACGCAGCAGCTGGCTCGGTTTTGCTGACTTGAACGGGTCCCGTCTTCCTCTTAACTCTCCACCTTGACACGACTACACATCATTGCACACACACACTGAGAGTAGAAGGCTTGAGGGAAAGGCACTGAAGCGCTGACACTCACACTCACACACTCTCTCACACACACACACACACGCACACACACACAGACAGGCAGTGCCACTACAGTGTAAGTTTCCCGTCTGTCTTCACCGCTGGTTAGATGAATGCAGGCAGACAGACGACTCTCGGCAGGCAGGAGGCAGGAGGAGGCTGGCTGATGCGTTTGTGGCTGTGACCCTCTGTTGACTGAGAGTCTAACCTGTGAGGGGAGGCAGGAAAACATGACACCACCAGCAGAGTGACGGAAGGAGGGACAGAGGGGGGGAGGGAGGAGGGGATGGATGGAGGAAAAAGTAGTAGAGCCTCTGAGACATGGACAAGCTCCAATACAGAATCTAATGATGAATGGAAAGACTGACAGAGGGTTTATTTTTAGATATTAAGGTACAAGAAAACATTGTTAGCAACCTATTGGGTCAGCAGTAACAGTAATGTAACGTAGTGGTCCACAGATATGAGTTTTTAATGGCTGATGATGATATTTAAAGAGCAGGGTGTCGATATATTATAACGATTTTTTTTCTTTCGCATCTGATGATATATAACCCGTGTTAGCGTGGGTTCTCTCCAGGTCCTCCAGCTTCCTCCCACAGTCCAAATACACACAGCTAAGGTTAAATTGATGACTCCAAATTGCCCGTAGGAGTGAATGAGAGCATGACTGATTGTCTGTCTCTATGTGTCTGCCCTGTGATAGTCTGGAGACTGTCCAGGATCAGCCCGCCTCTCACCCAATGCCAGCTGGGATTGGCTCCAGCCCAATTTTGGATTATCGGTTGAGGATATTGAATAATCAATTTTTCAATGGCTGATGAAGATACCTACATTTAAAGAGCAGGGCATCCGACACATGTTGGGGTTTTTTAGTGTTTGATAATACACGGTCGCCCATAAAGTTGGAATAATTCTGTTTCCAGACACAATCCTCCCTTAATTTTGGTTTCATTTTCATTGTGATATGTTTGTAAGAGATTGATTAATAACGTTTTGAGAAGATATACACTTTTTCTGTCAATAATTCAATAGCTAATCCCAGTATTTAGAGAATAGTGTGGACGATGTGTAATTTCCTTTCCTTTTTTCTTTTTTTTTTTTTTACATGTGATGGTATTGAACAATTTATTACATTTCACAAAATTGTTGAATTTAAATTAACATTTATTTAACATTGTTAATGTCTGCATTGTCAGATTTCTTCAGTAGATCTGCCCTCAGGGCTTTTATTTTAATTTAAAAAATGAACCACGTCAATACATTTCCACCGGTCATCAATAACACAAAACATAATAAATTCATATAATGAAATAAAACTTTTTTAAAATGTTATTTCCGATAACGCAAAATCGACCCCGATACGATTTAAATTAATAAGTGCTTGTGATCGATATACATTTATATAAGCTCCCAAGAAGCTACTATAACATAATTTGACAATTTTATCATTCAGCTCTTCCAATCATTAAATGAAATTCAATCCATTTTTTAATACCGAGAATAATTTTATAGTGAGAATTTCAAAATAAAGGCATGTCTGAAGATGAAATGCATCGATATTTTCATTTTGCATCGATGATATTAGATCAGCGATCATTGAATTGATATCGATATAGATCAGTGTATCCTTACACTCCTAGCATTGCCCGATGCTGATTATCTCAAATTGGCAATAATCGGCCCAATCACTTGACCTCTAAGTTATCAGTCTATCACTAATGCTCAGAACTTTATTAGAAATCAACTTCATTAGCAGAGTGGAGGGAAAATGACTTTCACGACTATTTTTACACATGCAGCTCTCTTCCCTCTGTCACCCCTCCCTCCTTTCCTTCATCTGTCATCTATCAATTATTTAGTTTTCATACTTTCATCAGAAACTCATCCCGCGGAGCCCCGTCTGCACTGCATGTGTGATGAATGGTATGATCGCTTTTCCCATTAAGAGCACAAAATTGGAGGCTTTTGATTTATAGTTTGTTGGCACTGTGTACTGTAAATGGAATCCCTCAGGCTGCCCTCTTCAGGACGCCACATTACATCAGTTAGTTAGATGAAAAACAAAATCTCCTATTGCTTATTGAAACATTTATGCTTAAATATGAATGCACATAAAAACAAAAAAATCCCAAATAGTGTGTGCATCTTAAAATGTCATATTCCTGGCACAGCTTCATCCTCCATAGAGATACTGTTATAAAGTAAGTTAAGTTTTTAACTGCACCAAAATCTCTTATTGTAATACAATATTTATATGACAGCTGCACTATATGATTTGCTATGGTATCATTCAAAACTAAATAACATTTTTTCCCATTATAATATCCTGGATGAATGAATGAATGAATAAACTGCATGTGAGGGATAAATAACTTCAAGTCATGGTAGCAACATTGAATCCACCAGGGAAAAACCCTTCCATGAATGTCATCCCCACACTGCATGATAAGGTCACAGCATATCTGAGGATCCCTTTTGGCTTTGAGTGAAATTTTGAAAAACTAGTGTGTGTATCCGCAGTGCTGAGCTCCCCGCAGAGGACATTGTGCTCGGAGCCCCGTTATCTGATCACATGGGACGAACATGCACTGAATAGAAAGTGACCCCCTCTGCATGCACGCAGGGCAGCTGTGGGCACCTACCTCTGAACGCCGCCGGTAGTTGAACATGGGACCATCTCCAGTCCGGTTTTTGCTGCAGAGACGTTCAGCGACGCGCAAAGCAACAGCTCACTTGTCCGGTGTTAGGACGACGACGCACCGGGACACCTGCCACCAGGAGACTCAGGGAAGCCACACGGCGAGACGTGACTTGCGGGATGCGCCGACACGGAGTGCAATGCGAAATCTCCCCTGTGTCTAGAGGACAAGAGGACACGGGACAAAAGGGAGCAGAGATGGGGTGTTTAAGAGGGGGGAAACTGCTCTGCGCGGTGCACTGATGAGCGACTGACCGCCACATCGCCGTCTGTGTAATGCGCTGGCCACCAGCGTGCGTCTGGAGAGGCACGTTCAGAGGCTGGACAGGCTGCTCTGCTGTAGCTGTGGAGCTGAGGTTCCTCTGTTGCTAGTAGACAGTCATATTTTTAAAAATAAATAAAATTAAATTTATAAAATGAAAGTGGTGTCCTCTGATGCATTTTTTTATAAGACATCGAACATATTAAACCTTTAAAAAATTACTGGAATATTATTTTGTAAAGATTTCAGAAAAAGAACACTGTATCATAGTTACAAGTTCACTGTTAACCCTCTATGGTACACATTATGATGCCAGTTAGGAAAAAAATGTGAGTGTTTTTTGCCTTATAATAGACTAAATAAACATAATCTGAAAAAAACATTTCAGAAGTTTTTGGGGTTTGTTGTCCGTAGGCAACTTTGTACCATAACAGTGCAAATCTGAAAAAGAGAGTTTTTAAATTAATTCTAACATAATTTCTAACATAAATAAAAAAACATGTGTAAAAGATACAGTCGCTTCAACAGGGTACAATACATAACATTATAAATTTAAAAACATTATAAAAGGAACTTTTTTAACCGGTTTCTTGTCTGAATGTTGCCTGTAGGCATTGAACCAACTATCCATTGAAATGGATGTCTTGAACAGTCTAAGTGTATGAAACTATCAAAAAAATGAAGGTTTACTCACCTATCAGTAGGAATATTTTTTTTTCCAGATGGAAAAGGGCCACAAAATGACGTTTTGAGTCATATTTTGTGGGGCAAAATGGCAAAGTTGTTTCCTTTTGAGAAGTCTGCAAAATAGGGTTTCAATATGGCCTCCTGGAGGTCATGTGACAAATGAAAGCGTTGCTAGCGGTTCCCTATACTGCCCTACAAAGCAAAAAGGCAGTAATTGCATTTTTGGTCAAAAATGAGTTATTATCATTTTCATGACTTTCAAGGCATCCTTTGTTATGTGACAAAACATCTTATCTGAAATGTGTGTCGTTTTGGAGAAAAATGGTAGTCGTTTGTACAGTAACTAAACGGCTGGATTACAGGATAACTTTAAAGTAATTTTTCTCAGTTCTGCACTCTGCGTAGTTACTGCCTTTTTGCTTTGTAGGGCAGTATACTCTTCCCTCTTTTTTTTTTAAATCACTCGAAAACAGGCATTGTAGAAATATGACAGGCCAAAAATGGGTATGTTGCTTGAGGGCAACACCGTAGTATAGAGGGTTAAGCACATCTACTTAACTTTATTGCCTAAAATTAAGATTTAATTGTCAGCATCAACAGCCAATCACACCAGCTGTCTGTTTTTAAAACAAACAACAACAAAAAAAACCCTATAGAATATAATAACACCTCATAATACTATATTTACATCTGCAGGGAATCTTTTTTTCCCATGTGGAGGTCAGAGGTCATAATCAGCTTTAGCACAGTGCCCCCCAGAGCTGACCCTGCATTGCCGCTTTGCTTAAAGGCACTTCAGCAAGGCAGATTGTCGACAGTGCTGTTCCAGGATGGATGGTGGCCCCCAGGTGAGGACCTGTCTCTTTATAGACGAGCTGAGCCTGCTGTCTCATAATAGCCTTTAAAACTATATGGAAATTGTAATTATACAGGGGGGGTAATGGACTCTAATGTCTCTCTGGGGTTCAATTGGAAGTTTATACTGAGCTCATTGTGTTTTATGATATCTATGGTTCTTTTTTCATCTCCTTAGCCATCAATGTAATATTCTTTAATATTCTTATATAGTTAGATAGATAGTGCAGTGGCGAACTTGAGCTGTCAGAGGGGCAGGGGCAAAAACAAATAAAAATGGAACCAGATGCATGTGGTGGGACACAAAGTTTTCTTGCATGTATCAGCCTATATGACAATGCAAATTCCTAATTTTAAGGCCAACCTAGAGGGCACTTCATAGACAATCATATTGTCTGTATTTACAGGCACTCTAAAGGGCACTATGTCACTTTTTCTCCACTGGACAGGCACCCTGAAGGCACTTCATCGTGTTTTTCTTTATAGGGAGGGAACCCTTAAGGGCACTTTGTCATGTTTCCTCTATTTATGGGCACTTTTTAGGGCTTTTCATTACATTTTCTCCATTGAAAAGCCACGCTAGGGGACACTATCATGTTTTCTCTGTTTACTGTCACCTTAAACAACACCTAAATGCCTCTTATCATGTGTTCTTTACTGGGAGGGCACTATAAAGATCAGCTTGTCATGTTTCCTCTAATTATGGGCACCTTTTAGGGCTCTTCATCACATTTTCTCCACTGACAAGTCACACTTTATCATGTTTTCTCTGTTTACTTGTACCTTAAACTGCATTTTATCACATTTTCTTCAAGGTAAGGGAATCCTATTTGTCATGTTTTATTCGCAGTAGGGGAATCTAAGGACGCCCTCCAAGCCCCGCCCCTGAGTCCACCAGGGGAGTTTCAATATACAAGGCCTATGAGCACCGTTACTTATTATTTTTAAGATGTACATTATATAGCCGAAAATAAAGATCACTCACTCACTCATTCATTATCTCATAAAGGTCTGGATGACATCATTATGACCGTACACTTCTATAAAGTTGTTATCCCAACAGCTTGTCACAGCTGGAATAATACTGTAAACCTGAAACATGAGATATTACTCATATTGAGATGAGATTCAACTTTATTGTCATTGAACAGAGTAACAAGTACTTGGACAACGGAATGACCATCAACCCGTCCAAACATATAGGTAAACATACATACAATATGACAAAGGGCTGGACAGGACAGGAAGACAGGAATGGAGGAAATACAGCATAACAAGAGGATAGGAGAGCAACATGAGCACATACTCAATACATTTCACAACATGAAAAACTTTTGACTTGCAATACGGGAGGGGAGTCGAGAAATGGAGATAGCCAGCGCAGACAAGCCATGGCACAGACCTGCTTGTCATACTGGGGGTACAAAGCGGCGAAGGTGTTGGGTGGGGGTGGTAGGGTGGGTGATTACATATCTGTATATGTGTCTGTCTGTGTGTGTGTGGGTGTGTGTGCCTGTTGAGTCGTCTCGCCATTATAACATGATGGCACATTTCAAGGTGATATGAATGACTTGCATTTTCAATTAACCTCAACTACTGTTCCTGTTTGAGCAGTGCACTTGACCCTGACTGGCTCGCAATGGAGGACTATTGTAATACATGACGCACAGAAGTGAATAACTAAATGTGTGGGAAGGCATGATTCAGTAGTCCCATAGAAATCCAAAACGCGTGTTAGTGTTAGCTCTATCATTCCTACGTATTGAATATCCAAGGCTTTTAAAACACAATATGTGTTTGCCGCATTGGCATTTGGTGTCGTGTCTCTCCTCATGCATGAACTTCTCTGGCTATTAACTACTAACTGTAAAACACATCAGTCCATTATAAGGCCTGTCACCTGTGTCCCCTGTTAATTGAGCAGGCCAAGGTCGAGAGGAGAACGGCCGAGTGGAGGGACTGTGGGACCGGAGATATGCTTACGGCACACACTGCACTTTTTCTTCCTCTTTGTGCCTCTCCGTCATGCCAAGACACGCTGGATATGGGCCATCCGTCTTCATAGAGAGGTAGGGGACAGACCTCCAGCTCTCAACACATGCTATGAGAGGAGACAAGCATCACTCAGAAACAGGTCAATCCCTTATCAGGGGGTTGGCAGCATCAGGAGGTGTGCCCTTCTTTTTAGATGACATGAGTGATGGCCGTGTCATATCTCACCCGGACAGAAACGGAGGACAGACACTCATCATGCAGGAGGCCTCGGCGTGTCTCACTGCTGCCCTAGTTTTTCAGTGAGAATTAAAAAAAAAAAATCATTCATAGACAAGTTGTGTTAGATTCAGATTTGAACTAAGGAATGAAAACAACATAATTTTTAAGGATGCAGGAGACTGCTCAGGTAGATATAAAGAGTTCAAATCTGTGAAATTAGCCCCATCTAGTGGATAAAATACACATAACCGGTATGGCAACAGCCACTATTATCAGAGGAAGGGTTTTATGGGAATTTAATTTACATCATCAGTCACTTTCATGATCAATATTACAGTCACAGTATCAACATCAACCTCCTCCCCAACGCAGGAATGATTCATTATGGAACACATGTATCAGGCTACAAGCCAATAAAACGCTTTTCTTTATATGCAACTCTGATTCCAAAATAGTTGGGACACTGAAAAATTCACAAATCCTTTAAAAATATATTATATTAGACCACCCTTGTTTTCTCTGAAAAGTATGTCCATCTATATCAAGGATGGGCAACTGGAGGCCCGGGGGCCGCATACGGCCCGCACCCTCACTTGAAGTGGCCCTCAGTACAACTACATGCATTTGAGCATGAAATTTTAAAAGTGCAGTGTAAAAATGCACAAAAGAACTTCTTGCAATTAATGTTGGTCTGCTGTTCTTGCACTAAAAAAATAAATCACAGTAAGTGGTTATTTTTTATTTGTTTCAAACCTTTTGTATTCCTATTTACACTGTTAAACATGCATTTGAGCATGAAATATGTTAAGTTACTGCACTGTAAACATATTTAAAATTGCAGTTTCATCATATCTGGTTAAGTGCACTGTCCTATATGTGGCCCTGTGGTAGTGTCGATGAAAAATTGTGGCCCCCTCCAGCATTTAAGATGCCCATAACTGATCTATATGCACTCAATACTTGGTTGGGGCTAATTGACTTGAACTACTGGAAATTGACTCTTCCATGTTTCCATAATATTCTAATGTTTTGAGATGCACCTGTATATCCTCTTGTTATAAAACTTTTTGGACAAAAATCACAGCTCACTCTCCTCTGCAGCCTGCTTTGATTCCTCCACAAAGATCAGAGCCGTCTTATCTGACACAATGGGTTGTTGCCTGTCATTCCTCATTCCTTGCATAATGGTTTTGGAGTAAACAGAGGGTGTGATAGAGTCTGTCCACAAGTATACGTGGCTGCATGTGTGCATCGTTAACACAAACAAACAGTTTGAGTCAGTCAGGAGGTGTCAGTCAGTCAGTCAGTCATGGCGATCTTCACACACTTGTTGCTTGTCTGGTCTCTGATGCCGCTGGTACTCAGTTACCCTTTCATCCCACCAACATGCTACTCCAAGGTGCTGAGCATGGCCCGGGAGCTCACACAGACGGCTGCGTATCTGAAGTGGGCCCCTGAAACTGTAAGTCAGCAGCTCTACACTGCAAATGATTTGGTTCTTACCAAGATTAGAAAAAAAATATATAGATTTAGAAGTGTGAGCTAACTTATCTTGTTTTAAGTGTTTTGAGTTAATTTCTTTTTTTAAGTGTTCAACATGCTTTTTTCTAGATTTAACAATCATAATTGAAGAAATCTTGTCAAGTGAAATTATCTGTCCATGCAGCAAGATAATTTCCCTCAGATTTAGTGTTTTTATCTTGTTTTTAGACACGTCTTTTTTGCAGTGTAGAATTTTGAAAGTTACCTTTAGTATCTTGAATGGTCTTTTGCCAGTCTGTTTTTTTTTTTGTTTGTTTCTTTTACTTTTTAAAAGTTTAACTAGTATTTTTATATATTCTACCAAGGACCACATTGAAAATAATAGGGTTTTTTTTTAAGTTTAAAAAAAAAAAAATGTAGATATCAGATATGCTTCAATTTAGTTTAATCCCATCAAATAAAGCTTAAATGTGAACAAATAAATCTGTTTAATATAATAATATATAATCTATTATTTCTTATTATTATATTATGCTGCCAATGTCGAATTTTGAAAATTATTGTTTTTCAATTTAGAGTTACTGCATGGCACACATGCCAGACCTCTACCTTGATGTCCATGTAAGTATGAATTATATATATATATATATATATATATATATATATATATATATTATATTCCTAGTATATTTATGATTATATATATTTGGTATATGGAAATGTCCACATTTGACAGGTAATCCAAGTTAAAATTCCAGATAGGTTTAGCTGATGTTTATCTCTCACATTGAGTCCTCTCTCTACACTAACATCTGTGGTGTTTTGACTGAAAAAGCTCAGCTGTAGATCACAAAGGGACACTAATTGCTACTCATGCTGAACGCAGAATGCTTGTGTGATGCAAAAAATGAGGGCCTACATCTCCCTGGTGGACGGGCTGCGGGATCGCCGCTGTGCTTACACCAGAGAAGTGAGGAAGCTGGGCGGCACTCTGAGGCAGCTCTTCATCTTCATGTCGGAGAAATGTCACGGGGTGAGACAATGAGACAATGGTCAAAATAATATACAACACTGTACCAGTTTATATATGTTAAAGACACATTTTATCTGTTTGCACAAACACTATTTTGGTTCATTATCTGTACTTTTAATGATTGCAAAATCAATTTGTTGTAGAAGCAATGCTAGTAGAAGTTGTAGTTTATGTTTTTTCAACCTTTTTTATCTGATATAAATTGCTTGTATCAATAGATTCGCCTGTCATCTTTTTCAAAAAGAACTAGTAACTAGTGAACACCCTGATTCCAAAAAAGTTGGGCTACAAACTTAATTAAAATAGAAACAGAATGCATGAAATTCAGAATGAAGTAAGCAGTGAGCATTAAATATTTTGTCTATGTACTGTATTCAATTAAATGGTAGCTGCAAGGTATTTGTGAATAATTGGCAGTGGCAGAAGAAGTATTCAGGTCCCTTACTTCATTATTTCTCCTAAAATCTAAAATTCTCTTTATTAAAATGACTAATTTGTTCATCATAATGTTGTTTTCTTCCACTGTACCTACGTGTAAGTTCCAGTAGGTAGATAAATAGATAGGGAAAGACATATTTTCAAATCACATGGAAAAAAAAAATTAGACCATTGTTTTCTTCAATTTCTTGTTCATTTTAATGCCTGGTACAACTAAAGGTACATTTGTTTGGACAAATATAATGATAACAACAATTTAATTTATTTGCCATGTTTTTCTTGATATTAACCAAAATCATTATCATTTAGTTGTACAGGTGTTAAAATGAACAAGAAATAGAAGAAAACAAGGGTGGTCCAATCATTTTTTCCATGACTGTATTACTGGTTATGTGACACCTCATGTGTGCCATGTGGGGAACATCTGCAGAATTGGATTATAATTCATATTATGCATTTAAAAACATCTGTAATAAAAATGAAGAATGGTGAGGCATCCACCTGGTTTGCATGTCACTCCCATTTCTTTTTAATCTATTCTGTTTCTCTTCATTCTGATGAAGCCAGAGTTACATTAAAACTGGGTCAAAAAGAGAATATTTGCCCATTTATGCATTTTTTTTCAAACAATTTGCGAGACAAGGGGCAGATATTCCAGTCAAAGAGTCAAATGAAAGGACTGGTGTCAGGCTCTCCCTATAATGATAACAACAAAAATAGCTCAGAGTTTAATTTAAGAGCTGACATCTAGCCATTTTCCATGGTTTTCTTGATAATAACCAAAATCATTATCAAGAAAATACCTAGATATCAGCTCTTTAATTAAACTCGAATTAGAAGAACTAGAAGAAAACAAGTGTGATCCAATCATTTTTTCCATGACTGTATATCTGATCGCCTGTCTGCTGTATTATATCCACTGAGCCAGTCTGAGCCACTGCAGTAACAGAAAGAGAAAAGTGATGAGATGCACTCAAACTGGCTGTCAGTTAATGGGTCACTCAGTGGGTCACTACACAGGATTAAACAGGGTTTATGATGCAGATTATGAAAACAGTCAATTCTCTGTGGACGTTTAAGCCTTCTCTCCTGAGCGGTGACGTCAGAAATGTAGGTTCCTGTCTGTGCAGAGCAGAACACCATGTCTTAATAAACACTTACAGCTAATTCATTTTCATTCAGGTCATTCTTCAATAAGACAGTTTCAATCCAGATAACAATATATTTATCATAAATGCATTTGAAATTGAGCTGCTTGCAACGTGGGGAATATGAGTCCTGAAAAAAGATCTTACTCCACCTAAAAACATCTTTTTCATCTTTTTTTTTTTTTTTATAGGACTTGGTGTTCACGATCTATGACTGTGCTGCACTGGAGCGCTATCCTGGATACTGAGACGACCATATTACTGTCTGACAGCATCACAGTCTCCATATGTACATTCTTCAAGCTTGTGCAGTGACAAACAGGCACAAGACCTATATTCAGTTGAAATCTATGGTAACAAAATGGTTTGTTTTCTAATAATAGGGTTAATTTCTACTCACTATCACATCTTTTCTATGGAATATTACTGAGAGACACTTCATGTAATAAACTTTGTAATAAACGGCTTTTTGTTTTTTCTCGTTCAATAGCTGATGAGGTGGTAAAATAAAAACAGCTAGTTAGTGGCTCGTTGCATCGGACTGCAGTATTGTCCATTCTTATTAAAATTCTTACGATTCATCTTAGTCTACTTTAAAATATTTGCTCTTTATCATCCCCTGATTAAAAACATGTGGGCACAATACTGCCCTACAAAGTCTAACTGCAGTAACTACGCTAAAGGTAAAACTGAGAAAAACTGCTTTAAAGTTTTTTAACGTGTTTTAACTGGCCAGCCAAATTAGTTATGTAACCCCTTTTACCACCGGCTCGTGTAGTAAAACCCACTTTATATTATAAAGATGAAGCTTTAACTCTTATGCAAATGATTTATGGCAAAAGGCACATCTCGAATAATAAATTTCAGTCTAGGGTCCTGTATAATTCTCACTTGTAAATGATGGAGACTGTAGGGAATGCTTACTTGTATATACCTTAATACTTAAATAATAAACACAAATCAATAAACCCACACAATGATCGCAGTTTCAGGAAATGTATTAACGTTTAGGAGAACACACATCCAACATTTTGCATTGAAAGAGAGATATAGAAAATAAGAAAATAGAACCCCGGGGTATAAAGTGTTTGTCTTATGTTAAACTGTCTTATTTTATTTTGAGTGCACTCTTTTTCTACTTTCGTTGGCGCGCTTTAGTTGGAGCTCATGAAGGAAACCTTTGATACCTGTACTCCCGTGTGTTAGTGTAGCTGTAACCGTAGCTGATGAATCACTCGCTCGTTGCCGTAACGACCGTCTCCGCCCGCAGCAGCTCGCAGCGGCAGCCCTCCGTTTTCCCTCGGCAACGGCGAAGCGACCTCCGTCCCCCTCAGCAACAGCAAAGCGACCTCTGTCGGCGACTCTCTCCCGAGACGACTCAACAACGCTCCGCCCCTCCGTGCAGGCGGCGGTTCCCCTCAGCGAGGACGGTGGTGTTAGCCTAGCTCCTGCTAGCTAACGGACCTGGACTCGTTCACCAACACACAAGCGGCGGTGGAGAGTCCGACTCACAAACTCTGAGCACGTCGCTCAACTACAGTTCAAAGTCTCTGTCACTCACGGATAAAATCCACATTGACACCGCACACAGTCCCTGAGTATCTGAGGTTCGCCATTAACACGTTGCTCCTTCTTCTTTTCCTCGCGCCCCCCCCCCCGGAAGTGTAAACATTCAGGTCATGAACTTACGCATGAACTCACGTACATAATGTAACGTTAAGAATTACTTTTAACTTCTTTTTAAAACATCCACACCCCATTAGATGATATTTTTAAAGTTATTAATTTTAAACAAAAAGTATTTATACATTTTAATACCTTATTTATATGAAACAGTTATTTATGGAAATTTTAACTTCACCATGAAAATAATGAAATATTTATCAGAGTATTACAGTTATATGTAGGTAAGTGATATAACCCTATCGTGTTTAATGGTACTTTCTATGTGAAGTAATCAGTGCTGCCTAAGGTCTGTTCCTCTTTTGTTATTTGTGCTGGTGCATTGATGTCATGACTTTACTGCTGTTGATCACCAGTCCCCTTGATGTCCGTGGTATTGTGTTTTTTTTGTTTTTTCTTGCAAGTGCATCTGTGTTCGTGATAGGAGGGCGAGGTCAGTGGTTTTTAAACTCTTTTTGCCCCAGGCACACTAAAGTCTGTTATCACTCTGTGAATGTTTATTTTTTGTTTTTACTTTGTTTTGTTTTGTTTTACTTTGATTTGAAGTTATATACAACATTATATAGATATAAAAAAGGACGTTTACCAATTTGGTCTCATAACTGTGACCCTTTCACTGTATTTTCACCGAATGACAGTTTATTTTAACGTTCTGTTCATTAAAATGTCTTGTTCAGCGTTTGGTTGGACTAACAGACACTCCAAGGAGTCTGGAGTATGGTAAAAAATAATAATCCATGGCACACCTGGACTCGTCTCAGGGCACAAAGTTTCATCCACAAAGTCAAGGTCTTTAATGGACGAATTGAGGGGCCATTGAATTCTTCGCAACTTGTGTTCAGTTTTTTTTCCGCATGACCTTGTCTATGGTGTGGCTAATGTTATTGTTTACATCTGTACGTTGTTGTGTAATTTCTGGGTATTTCTAAATCCTCATCATCCGTCATTTATTGCTGAGTGAATGGATCAAAATAACATAAAACCAACAGGCACTTAAAGGATTTTAGAAGAAGAGAATGAGTCAGGAGTGCATCAAATTAATTGAATGGGACAGCTTTGTAGTCATGGGAACAACACACAGTATAGACATAGATAATGGTGACAAGTTATTAGTGTGAAGGGATTAGTAGGAGCCTGTGGGCTTGTATGGACTTGTCTTTTTACTGTAGCTTCTTTAGGGATTTACACAATGAAATGAGTGCAAATCACTATGTATAGCACAACATGGAGCCTTTTTTTCCCTCATTTGTTTTGATGAACAAACAGTCCAGTACTCTTACATGTTCAATTTAAAATGGTGTGACTAATAATTTCAGTACTAATCACTTGTAGTCGATCTTACTCAGTAGTGCAAGAAGTATTCAGTCTTCAGATCCCTTACTGAAGTAAAAACACTGCTGTAATAGCACACTGTGACATTACTCCACTAAAAGTACAAAACAATCAGCATCAAACTGTACTTAAAAAATCAAAAGTAAAAGTACTCTTTATGCAGAATGCCCCCACTCATATTGTTAAATACTGATTCAATTTTACTGATTGATTTATCTTTATTGTCATTGCACAGAGTACAGTTACTTATACAACGAAAGAGAAGTGCAAAAAGGCAGTAAAGTGCATAGTGGAGAGTGAGGAGCCGGTGATGCATTGGGCAGTTTTCACCACCTTCTGTAACGCTTTCCAGTCCATAGCAGTGCAGCTGCTGTACCAAACAAAGATGCAGTTGGTGAGGATGCTCTCGATGGTGCAGCGGTAGAAATTCACCAGAATCTGAGGAGACAGATGGGCCTTCTTCAGTCAACTCAGGTAGAAAAGACGCTGGTGAGTCTTCTGGACCAGGGTGGAGGTGTTGAGAGTCCAGGAGAGATCCTCACTGATGTGGAGCTGGAAACACGCTCCACCTCTGTCCCGCTGATACAGATGGGGTGTGTGTGCCGCTTTTCTCCCTGAAGTCCACAATGAGCTTTTTGGTCTTCCCGGTATTGCCGGGTCGTTGTCAGCGCACCACTCTTCTAGATGCCGGACCTCTTCTCTGTAGGCCGACTCATCGTTGTTGCTGATGAGGCCAACCACTGTTGTGTCGTCTGCAAACTTGACAATGGTGTTAGAACCATGAACAGGTGTGCAGTCTTGGGTGAAGAGAATTAGAATCAGAATCAGAATCAGAATCACTTTATTAGTCCCTTGAAGGGAGATTTGTTTTGCAGCAGGACACACAAGACAAGGTACACAACGATACAAGACAAGGTACACGACGATACAAGACAAGGTACACAACGATACAAGACAAGGTACACAACGATACAAGACAAGGTACACAACGATAACATAACATAATAAGACCCAATAAATATCTAATAAAACACAGTCAAAGAAACGCCAAGCGCATATATAGGCGGAGGGAGTATAGAGGAGGGGACTCAGCACACAGCCTTGAGGGACGCCGGTGTTGAGGATGAGTGTTGAAGAGGTGTGGTCCCCTAGTCTAACAGACTGGGGACTGTTGGTGAGGACGTCCAGCACCCAGTTGCAGAGGGAGGTGTCAGTTTGGAGGGGATGATGGTATTAAAGGCTGAACTGAAGTCAATGAACAGCATTCTCACATAGGTGTTGTTATTGTCCAGGTGAGAAAGGGCTGTGGAGATGTATATATTCTGAATAGATTATTGGGTTATTATTATTGATGCATTTATGTGTGCAGCATTTTACTGTTGTCAGAGTAGAGCTCATTTAAAAAAAGAGCTAACTACTTAATATGCTGTGATGTGGTTTAATGTTTAATCTTGACCCAAAATGTATCTAGTAACTAAAACTGGCTGCTAAATGTAGTGGAGTATTTGCCTCTAAAATGTAGTGGAGTAGAAGTATAAAGTTACATAATGGAATTACTCAAGTATAGTACAAGTGCCTTAAAATTGTACTAAAGTACAGTACTTCAGTGCTTTGTCTCAATCTGTATGACACGTGTTGAACAGGTACAAGTCCACTGAGCTGAATGATCACTAGAGGGCGCCAAAGCTCTGCATTCACAGGTGAAGAGCACGTTAACATGTAGTCTGAATGAAAAGAGAATAACAGTGGAAGTTAATTATGATTTTAAAAATAAAGATCATGATATTAAATATAAAAAAACGGAAAAAAACTTTAAAAAAAACTTTCATTTCTTTCACCCAAAGTCTATTTTTTGTCTAACAATAATAAAATATAATAAAAACTATAACCAACAGCATTAGACACTGTAGTGCTGCAGTATGATGTAAAACAACAGTAAACCGGGGTCATAAATTAATCTGCACACAGCTCCACTTTAAGTTCAATATTTCTTTTTTTTCATTTAATGAACTTTATTGAAAAAGGTTGAACATACAAACATTTGTACATAGAACAGCAGACAGGTGCTCCAATGTGCCAACAGAAAAAAAAAAATCACAACAAATTAAGGTTATTATTAATAATGCCAGTAAACTTAAAAAAGTAGGGAGGATCATAAATAAATAAATTTTAAAAAAGGCAGGAAAAGGGGAGAAAAACAACAAAAAATAAACAGAAAAAAGGGGAAAGGATGTAAATTAATTATTGTTCTTTGAAAAACCTCCAAGTTCAGTATTTGTGTTAATGGTCCAACAGCTGTTTGAGCTGTCAGTGGACACGCCCAGCAACAACCCGGACATGAAGTCCTTTTACCTCATCAGCGCAATACAGTGACGCCTGCTTGTTCTCTGACAGAAACTACATTTCCATGACGGCGGTGGGCGGGTTGTTGGGTGGGTAACAAGGTGGGGCGTTTCCACGCAGTCAGAAGCAACAAGTTGCCCGGGCAGGCTGTCAGACAGGCGGTTACTCCATCGTGTTTCCAGCGGCAGGTGGTCAGCGCGCGTCCGGCACCAAACCGCAGCTTTTGAATGGGATTATGAGCGCAGAGGAGTGACATGGACGGGGTAGAATAACAAGTTTGAACTTGCTCCGCTCTCTTTTTATTTTCTCCTGGAAAGTGAACATTGGTATTGAAGTGTTTTTGACGGGCTCCGCGTGCGTAATGCTCTCAGTGTAGAGCCTTTTGATACTTCTTCTTTTTTTTTTACGCTGAATGTTGTTGCAGTGTCAATAATGGCATTCGCTAAGTTCAGCAAGATCCTCCGTCTGCCTACTATTGACATCAAGAAGAAAGTGAAGCAGTATGAGCACGTTCACCGGGACATCAACCCCAACGACTTATGGGAGATAGTTGGAGAGCTGGGTGACGGTGCGTTTGGGAAGGTCTACAAGGTGAGTGTGACTCCACAGACACGAGGCACCTGCAATCTCATGTCTGGAGCTCTTCAACTGCTCAGACTTTACTGACAGGTTTCCCACCTGTTGCCATGCTAAGCAACACTCTGTTCTGTTAGAAAATCTTCTTTAAATGTTTCATCACTTCCTAAAGTCACTCACATGTTTTCCCTAGATACATTATAAGCTGGTCTGTGAAATGTTCAAAGCAATAAGCTACAGCTTCTACATTCCTTTCTTTTTCAACTTAATTGCATCACAATAGAAACAGTATCTTGTATCTCATCAACTTCTGATCACCTGTTGATACTTCACCATCCCAACATTGCTCAGATTATGACTAATATGTCAGCTATGTGGTTGGTCCAGAGTTCACCTATAATACAGTTCGTCACCAAATTGTTGCCTAAGGTATCAGGGTTAGGTTGTTTTTTATGAATGAAAAATGGTACCTGTAATTTCTTGTCCTCATGTCTTATCCGGTATTGTATGCATCCTCCTGTTGAGATCCACTTCATCTTCACTTTTATACCTTTTATGAGTGGCTTGTTGACTTTTTTCTCTCCTAAAATTAGAGCTAGACTGAAATAGATTTTTTTTGTGTCTGATACATAGTTTTAGGAAGAAAAATTCACTCATTGCCAATAAATAGGGATGGATTTAATGAATTTGTGACTTGGGAAAAAAGTAGACCCTTCTATGTGGATTTTGCACCAATAAGACTATGCAAAGGTACTCAGAAGGCTTCTTTCTTAAACAAATAACACTATTGAAGAATATTTAACATTATTTTACATTATATATACGATGTATTACACTGACAACCAATGCTAGAAATGATCATAAAGAATAAATAAAAATAAAATAAATATCTGAATAAACAAATGAACTGTATGTTCAGTATCAGTCAATATATGACCATTGAAATGAAGAATACATTTTAAAAAAGCGATATGAAACTATTTCTAAATCCCTCCATGCATCGTGTTCTGCGCTGTATTTTCTGTAAAAACTATTTTTATATTGGCACATTTGTGGATACTTAGATGTCTGATGGGTTTAATAACTATTGGCTGCATAATGATAACTAAGTTTATCATAGTTTTAGTAAAAGAGACAACTGACTTCTCTTGTGATTTACTGCAAACATAAGGTTTAAAAAAATATCCACAGTCAACAAACTTCAAACAGCCACCCGACTCCCCCACTCCTGGCTGTGAATCGAGTGTGAAGCAGCCGCAGTGACAGTGAAAGCACCCTTCATTAGCTCTGTCCACTCCTCTCCATCCTCAGCAGCAGCCGCAGCAGCACTTTTGGCTCAGTGGCGTTATTTAATCTGGATGTGTTAGCTTGGTCAGTCCCCTTAGTGAAGCATGGCACAGGCGCTCTGTGTGTGCACTGCCCAGCAGAGCACAGTGAGAGTCTTTGACGCAGCGGGGGCCTCAGTGGAAGAAGTGATGCTTTACCAGCACGCAACAGAAAATGTACTCTTTTTCTAGAGGGCTCCACCTTATTTAGGTATTTTGTTTTTACTGGTCACCATACAGTGAAGAAACAGACATAAGAAGATATGTTCATTATTTCAGCTTCCCTGTTACCTCATATCTGTTCACACTCACTTTTGTAGCCACAGGGCTGAATTAAACATTACATAAGTTGTCCTATAATGTGTCTTTTGAGCAGAGGGAACATGTGAGGGGTCCTGTGGATGTGTTTTTCATGACCAGGCATAAATACAATAAGTGAATCATTCAGTATACCATGGGAACAAACAAAGCTTTCAGTTTGCTTCTAAGAAATTTCACGAGGTGCTTTAAAAGAGAATAAAAACAAGTTAGTTTATGGATTCTTTGAATCTATCTATAAAGCAAGAAGTGTGTGGATGTGTGTCTAGGGCATATCTCACTGATGCTTGCGCATGGCACGAAGGTGTGCATCCTCGATTCTGAAGATTTTTGAATTAATTTTTCAAAATATCATTACTTACGTAGAACGTGTTACAGCATTGCACTGTTTCCGATTGGACGCCTTTTAGGGGAGCTCCGCCCCATTGTGTGATAGGCCTACACCTGGTCAGTAACACAATTCACTCTGGATTTCCACGCCTGACTCTACCTATCTTTCAGAGTTTTAAAGTGCGCTACAAGGTTCGATTTTCCAATATTATTCGAATAGTTTCCAGCGAATATCAATGTTCAATGTGTATGTGCTGGATGGTGTGCGTACCTTATGAAAACTAAGTGTTTTATGGAGTTGCAGACGTTGTAGTGTGGCATGTAACGTATGAATGCATACTTCCTACGGGCTCTGCACTAGTTTTACTGAGGCAATATGACTCCACTTTGAAGAATTGGCATGTGTCCCCCGCTATATTCTTTCCCTTTCTTATACAAATGTCAAGCCTCTGCTTTGGCTTCTGTTTCCTCTCCTCGAGTGTGTTGGAGGAGGACAGCTCCACACCTGCATCTGTCAGATGGAGAGCGGGGAGGCAGAGTGAGAGCAGAAGAGGGCCAAGAGAGGAAATCGTGGGACTGCGTCAGGGGGACGACTTCCTCTAACAGCTCCCGAACCTCAGAGTAATCAGCCCGGTGTGGGAGGGGAAGGCCTCAAGTGGTGTCGCACATGTTTTCCGTTGTTAAAGTCTTTGATAGAGGAGGGGAACTTGATATCTCAGCTGCTTATCAGACTTTTATGAGCGAAATATTAAAAAAAAAAAAAAGGTTTTGGATGTGTGACAGGCAGAACAAGAGCAATACTGATTGTCTCTTCATAGTTTTAATTCTTGTCATTTGCACGTGGCAGGACCCGTGCTTGTTTCCGACATGTGTCTTTGAGATGAAGCACAGACCTCTTTAATTGTGCAGTGTTGCTTAACAGTGCAGTGCTCCTGTTAAAGTGACTCTCTAAAGGTTAATGTCACCAGTGGGACAATAACAAGGCACTTTGTTGCGTAAGGGGAGTGTTAGGGACAAGTTAAGCCCTGAGTGTATGTGTGTTTATATCAGAGGAACACTGTGACAGAAGGATCTCATAAACTGTAATATAATCCTCAGTGATCAAATATGATCTGATTTATTTCCAAAGTCTTACCCTGAAGGTGCCACTGTGCTGTTCTGCTGTTGGTCATCCACCGCTGATGAAGGGTCTCCAGGGTTTCTGCTAATGTAGCGCAAGACAGGCGGCCTACACATAGCCTAGTTATTGGGGAATTATTATTTTTTATGTATTTTGAAGATGTTTTTAAACTACAGCTACATTGTACAGAGGAGGATTGGGACCAGGTAGGAGAGAAAAAATTGAATTGAACATTTTTTTTCCATTGTGCAGAAAAAAGTCGAAATAACGAGAATAAAGTTGAGATGTCCAGAATAAAGTAATAATAGTAAAATAATAAAAATAAATAAAGTCATCAGAGGAACATTGTTTTCATAGAATCGGTGTCTATCCAAACACTTCATAAAATGAGCAATAACCTCAATATTAAAAGGTGCAGTAGAACTAAAATCCCCCTACACATAAATGAGATTTTCTTGGTAGTAGGCTACCATAACTATTGTTTTGGGGGAAAATCTGCTTTTTATGTAATTTATGTGATTTTTTTAGACATATATATATACATTGTGACTTAATGATGATTCTTTTTTTCTCCTACCTGGTCCTAATCTTCTTCTGTAACATTGGGACACCTCTGATGGAAATACATGGTTAGAAAGCTCATCACATGCCATATAAAATCAGCAGGTTTGAGATATTTACCTTCATGTTTCCAACTGTCACAAGCTAACATTACTTAACAACCTCAGCTAGCCAAACTGTCAGTAACTGTGATTCCATCTGTTATTCATTGAATAGAGAAAGTGAAGGGCCTAACCTTAATGCTGCCATCAGTCTGTCACTGGACTCCATCAAAAAGATTCTTGGCTGCAACCTGTGCTGGCCCCATGACTTGCCACAGGGCCCAACAGCTTTCCTGGGGGAAACCCTGGTCACAAAGTGATTGACAAGACAAAAAGAGAGTTGTGTCACAAAATGTAATGACTTTTTCAAACATTTCTCTGATCTTTTGTAAAATATTGCATAGTTTATTTCTTAAGTCATTCACATGAAAGTGAAATTGCTCTCGGGTCAAGCTTCTGGACATTGTTTCCTTTTTTAAACGGTCACATGACAAAAAGGTTAAGAACATTTTGAGCATAATTCAGTTCAGATGACAACTTAATGTAATGCAGCTGACAGGTGCTGCTACAAATGGTTTTAACTAAACATGAATTTGACAAAATAAACAAACTAAATACAGAGTATTTATTTTTCAATGCTTGTTCATGGTAAAGCCTGACCAATAAGTTGGAATAAAAGTGTATATCTTCTCAAAACTTTATTAATCAGTTTCTTCCAAACATATCACAATGAAAATGAAATTAACAGAGGATTGTGCCTGAAAATAAATTACTCCAACTGTGGGCGACCATGTATTATGCCTCGATATTGGCCTACCAAAGGCATATCAATATTGTTCAATATGAAAACTTTTTTACATAATATGCAGAAAACGGTGCTTGGGGTGATATTGGGGTACTATATATACATATATACAGTGTAAGTCTACTGACTGGGGGTGTTAGATTTGTCCGAATTGCTTGGCTATGTACATAGTATGTAAAATTGATTGATTGAAAATGTTAAAATAAAGTTGGTTGTACAAGAAAGCAAAGTCATATCAGCGCAAAATCAGTGCTCAATCCACACAGAAGTGGTCTGTTTTCATTCCAGCTGGAAAATGTGCAGTATTGGCTGCCACATCGGTTATCTGTGATTTTTTTTCCCACCTCTGAAATCAATACTATCCTTTTCAATAATCCCATATTGGTCAGTATTTAGTTATTGCTGTAAGAGGCACATAGGTGGAAACATGTACACAAACAAGCTGTTGTTGACATTCTCAAGTTCTCTGTGTCACAAGGTTACAGTATCACTGTTCACCATCAGTGTGCTGCTGTCACACAGTACAGAAAGGCGTTTTGGTACAGCACCTAGATTACAGGAAACGTAGCTTCCATGTACTTCATTTTCATGCTTTATGCCCTTTTGGTAAATCTTGTAAGGCCTTGACATTCAGCTTGAACTGTTGCAGCATGTTGTGCAGACCCCAGACAAAAAACTGTGGCGATAGTCACACATTTCTTCCTGTCTGTACAATCTTCATTCTCATCACAATCATCAAGTCTTCCTCATACTTAGAGTCATAACAAGAGAATGTCTCACTTCCCGTCTACCAGTGTGTCATAGGATGTTTTCTTTGTTTTCTACGCATGTCTGTCTATGCATGCTTGCACTTGTTGGAAAGAGTGTGTGAAGGTGTGTAGCTGCAACTGAAGCATGAAACAGAGGAGCTGCATGGTTCCCCTCACTAATTAATGGGCCACGTGCCACTGAGCACATTGGCCTGCTGCTGCTGCTGCTTGTGAAATATTTCCATAGACACGAGCAGGTTGTAAGGTTACGCCACATCAAATCCCCATTGTGGGATGAAAACCACACTGCATCTTATTGCTTTTAACCTTTGAAGTAGAGGACAGTAGACTTAAACCTGCAACTGTTTGTGTAATTGACTGCATACTATTAAAGTATTGCATTACTCTTGATCAAACTGAACTTTATTGGCTTTTGTTCACACTCTAAAAAGGGAAAACATTTTATTAGTCATATTTCTGCTAGTTTCATGCTGTTGTAACATGCATTCTGCATGTCTTGGCACTGTCTGGAAGGCAGCTTATTTTACTCCAAAACCTGTTTTGGCCTTTTTTTCAGTGTTAATGGTGCCTTTACAGCTGTGCAACTTACCCATGATGCCAACACACCTGCATAGCATCACAGATAAACAGATTTGATTGTGGGCTCATTGGACCATAGCACACTTTTCCACTTTGTGTCCCAGAGAAATGGGCAGCATTTCTGAATGCTGCTGATAAATTACTTTCACTTTACATGGTTGAGTCTTACTTTTACATTTAGTCATTTAGCAGACGCTTTTATCCAAAGCGACTTAGAGAAAAAGGGAAACAATCAAGGTATAGTGGGATAAGAGGCATTAGTGCAGCATAAGTGCTAGTGACAATTCTTTAAGGAGTAGAATTATCGTGTGGTGCTAGGAGAGAGGGTCCTCTCTGAAGAGCTGGGTCTTCAGGAGGTTTTTAAAGGTAGAGAGGGACGCCCCTGCTCTGGTTGGAACTGGTAGTGTGTTCCACCAACGGGGAACAACAAACGCAAAGAGTTTGGATTGCCTTGGCTTGGACGAACGGGTGTCAGAGCATCGTGAGGTAGCATATGTCTGAATCAGGGCGTTCAAGTAGCTGGGTGCAGTACCGGAGACAACTTTGTAGGCCAGCATTAGAGATTTGAATTTGATGCGGGCTGCAACAGGTAGCCAGTGGAGCTCGATGAGCAGCGGTGTGACATGTGACCTTTTAGCTGGTTGAAGATCAGCCGCGCCTTTCTCTTTAGTCTTTACTTGTATTTCAGAGGTACAGCGAAGAAACTGTTGTCCCAAACACTAGTTTTCCAACGTAGTAATGTCCTTCAAACAACCATGTCAGCTTTTTATGCAGTACTGCCTGAGGGGACGAGCTTCCAATGTTGGATCATATATGATGAAATCCTTACATTGCTTGCAAATGTGTTTTGAGGAACATTGTTCTAAAACTGTTGGATTTATATGATCCACAAAGTAGTGAACCTCACTCCATTCTTGCTTGTGAACATTTGAGCCTTCTAAAGATGTCATTTTTCTGTCACCTGTTAACAACTGACCTGTTTACCTGTGGAATTTTCCAAACAGGTATTTTTGGAGCATTCCACAACTTTCAAAGTCTTTTTGTTTTTTGACTTTTTCTAAATGTTTTTACTGGTATCAAAGAATTGACAAAATCCATACATTTGATAAGGTGTAGTGCTTAAAGCCCAGAAGACCTTGGATTTACACATGTTAGCCAGTATTTGTATTTAAACATTGATTCATGCCATTAGTTTGTTAGAGTTAGTAATTCCAGCACAGTCTGGTATCTGGCCGTCTGAAGATGTTTACCACCCGACCAGATGTTGCAGGATTGCTTCATGTTATAAAACAAGTGTTGTGCTGGTCTGCCTTCCAATGACAGATGGTGGAATGAGTGAAAGGCTTATAGAAGAATCACTTCAAGCGTGATTATCCTCTTCACTTAAGTGAAAGAGAAACACACTGGGTGTCATCAGTGAGGGGGAGGGGGCACAGGTTGCGACATCCTTTTTGTGAAGGAAAACCACAATGTTTATGTGAAATGCCATAGTCTTAACCCATAAGAACCCACGGTGACACCCATGTAACAAACACTTTAAATATTCTAGAACAGGGGTCTCAAACTCAAATTACCTGGGGGCCGCTGGAGGCAGTATCAAAATGACCAAAAAATCTAAATTACTTAAAAAAGACACAAAAAAGACACAAAATTACTAAAAAAGAGACACAAAATGACCAAAAAAGACACAAAATGGCAGTGCCATGAAGACGTATGCTGGAGTGCCTCTGGTGGGACCATCGTCACACTCCTCTAATCTCTGAGGCCAGCTGGGCCCACAGGGCCTGATAGAGCCCTGTTGAGTGGGCGTGGGCTCAGTATGCGGGGAGTTCTCGTGATGACATTATTACTGATGCCATACATGCTGGCAGTTAGGGGGCAATCTGTTGTTACTTGTGTTGTGTACTGTATTCAGGAAGTGGATCTCGTCTGTCATCAGATTCATGCTTTTGAAAAGTTTCTCAAGGCCTTGCATGAGTTCAAATGGTTGCAGAAAGCAGTGCGTGTGGTTGTAGTGTGGGTTGTCTTCTTCAGGACTCTGTGGTGTTTTTAGATTTCCTGCCTGGCTGACCTGCTTTGAGCTGCTTTGTACTTGTGACCTTCACTTCACACGTTTTGAATATGGGACATTTTGAAGTATTGTCACTACTTTCACATCCTGAAAAGCACTGATCTTGACTCTATCTTGGGCGCGACGTTTGAACTTCGCTCGGGTTATGTGCTTCACGCCCGCTCCATGTATGAAATGATGCAGTCAGCTGGTTGTGTAAGAGAGGAAGATTCTTGCTGCTGCTGTTAGAAGCCACAGATGCATGCAATACTTTGTCTCTTTTTGTGGTTAGGGTGTGCATTAAGATCAAGCGTAAAGTTCACATTTCTATTCAGATGCCTGGATCATAAGTAAGTCTCGGCTTTGTGGCCTTGAAACAGCGTTTAAGTCATTTTCCTGCACAGTAGGTTTTAAGTTCACGGAGATCATCCTCTTTCTTATTGTTCTTATTACTCTTATTTTTAAACTGGAATGAAAATAGACCCTTTCTATGTGGAGTGTGCAATGCTTTTTGCACCAATATGATTATACAAAGGTGGTCAGAAGTCTGTTTTCTTAAACAAATAACTTTATTAAGAAATGTTTTACATTATTATACATTAAATATTCAATGTATTACATAGTCAACCAATTCTATAACTGGAAAAGAAAAAGCTAAATAAACATTTTACTCTGTATGTTTTGTATCAGTCAATTGCTGACTATTTAAAAATAGATTAAAAATTAAATAAATAGCAAACACAATGTCTAAGTGACCCATAGCTTGTTTTCTGCATTAATAGTGTGTAAACAAGTGCATATGGGGCATTATATATGCTGATACCAACAAATACAAATAGATATGATGTCAATCGATCAATATGTAGGCTCACGATAATTACGATATCGACTTATCGTTCTATATATAAAATGGACACGGTAGTTTTTTTCTGGACTCAGTATAGTGTTGTTTACATGCCTGACTTTGTGTGCTTTTTGTGTTTGACAGGCAGTACGAATTGCTGAAAAAAATTCAGCTGTTTGTATGTTATTTGAATAATAAAATAATATAATACATGATGATTATCTCATTGAAATGTATTCTTAACAGAGGCTGAAAGTCTATTTACTTGTTTTGGCTGTAGTTTATTTATTTATGTTTTATTTATCTAGGATATTTTAAATATTTCTTTTCCACATCAATTCCAATGTTTAATATTCTCGAGATTTAAAAATTAATTCCTGTGGAAAAGGATGTACTTATTATGCTCTAATATAGTTATAAAACTAAAACAACATCGATACAATGATACTATTGTTTATCATGATAGTTTCTGGGAAAATATATCATCCTATAAAATGTGTTATCATGACAGGCCTATCAATATGCCTTTGATATGCCAATATTGGCTGATAACATCAGTCAACCATTGATAATAATGTCACTCTTCAATGTGTCTTTTTACACAAAAATGCAGAGGAGTTGGCCCCGAAGAAGTGGCCTTTTGTATATTAATTAAACTCAAACTGTGAGGTATGTAAGTCAGAGAAACACCTTTGGGCATTAGTACAGAAACCAAAAAGTCTAATAAAAAATGATGGCTTTTTATTAAGTGTTCTGTTCTCTGACACAACTGTAATTGAACAAGAAAAATACCGATGATACTTAGTTGACCTTTTGCCCAGCTGATTCCTGTGGAACAGATCACTATCCTGCACGTAGATGTTTAACGTGCTCCGCTTGTGCACCTTGTTCCTCTAAATGAGAGATCATCACTTCCACAGGCGTCTGCTGTCAGCGGTGAGGTTTTATTAGCTGCTGTCATTATGTCGGAGCTGAGAGCAACATTCCTGATGGCAGACACACAGGGAGAGCCTCCAGAGGAGGGGCAGCCTGCAGGTTTATGACGGGGCAAAGGTCCTACACACACACATATTCCCCTCAAGGGAACTGTGTGTGTTTGTAGGAACTAAAACACCGTATACAAGCCGAAAATACACGTCAGCATGTGGTATGCTCATTCAACCTGGAGGTGACTGACCCCGCGGAAAGTTTCGTGTTATCTCCTACAAGAGGTCATTGGTCCATTGACTCCATGTTTAACTATTCCTCTGAGTTTTCAGCCTACACTGTAAATTGGCAAAGATAATACTTAATGTAGTAAGAAAAGAAAAAAAATGAGAAAACTATTTTGAAAAGAGAGAAAAAAAATGTGGAGAAGCTGGTGTGTTTAAAAATACAAATAAAATTAAAGTCATAACTCGCGACAAGCCCCTGTACTGTGATACATCACTGTGCTTTAAACCAAACACACCCCCAGTAATGATTAATTTCTCAGTCAACACTGACACAGTATCAAGCATTGTTATTCCCAGTTTGATTCCCTTTGAAAAGGCCGTGTATATGAATACCAAATCTGCACACACACGAGGCTGGGAGTGTGTGCTTTTGTGTGTGTGTTTGCTCAGTCTGCCGGTACATACAGTATGTTTGTGTGCTGGCACATGGGTCAGTAACATCTGTTTTTTCCAAAGCAGCAGTCGGTGTGCTTCCCCCGTCATGGTTTGTGTCCTTCAGACAGACTGGTACTGAAAACAGATGGAAATATATTGGTGACAGATGGGAGGAGATATACAGGCAGGGATGACAGACGAATTTGGTGAGGGAGACAAAAGATGTTCAGTTTGGCAGACAATAAATGGTGAGGCAGGAGGGTGGAGAGGTGTGCTATGCATATGCTGCAGTAAGAGGATTAGAAACAGATAGAACAATTTGTAAGATGTGAAAAACGTTAGTGATTTGGGTAAAAATGTATGTAGATAGAAAAACAATGAAAGGAGAGAAATCCATCTTAATTGCACGGATATGATGTGTTTTTAAGGAAACGCGCTATAACTATACCGATTAGTTGGACAGTGATGTTGTGTTTCTGGACAAAATGGTCCCTGTTGGACGCCAAAAACTGAAACAAGGTTATGAGGTGGACAGCCAGATGGTGGCCACGTTCAATAAAGGTTCAGCCAAACCATCTCTTACAAATTGGGAAATTTGACAAAATTACTGCCAAAAAAAAAGGCAAATGTCTGTTTGCTTTTTTTTATTTTTAAATACAACATTTGATTGACAATTTATTTGGTTGAGACATGGTGTGATCAAGCTGCCACATTATGACGTCCACTTAACTTCCAAAGACGGCTACACTCGACAGCTTTTTTTGAACATAAAACACCTTATGGCATTGATGTATACATACTTTAGGTGTGAATCACCAGGGGCCCCACGATACGATTTTATCCCAATACTTGAGTCACAATATGATATTATTGCAATTTTTACAGTACTAACTTGCGTGGCGAAACTTCAAAATACAGGTGTTGTGTCGAAATCTGTTACCCCGTCAAATGAAGTTTCCTGAATGGTGTTCTCTGTAGCATCACCTCCGCGGTTGGAGTTAGGATTTAAGTTTAAGGCTAGGCCTTGTAGAGATAACTGTTTGGGGTTAAGGTAAACTTGGGGTCATGTTAAGCAACTTAAAGGATGACTGATTGGGGTCAGGGGTCAGGTTGGTGCAGGTTAAGGTAAGGGGGACACATATCGACGGGGAACAGATTTTGACATAACACCGGTAAGACACTCGGCTTATAAAAGAGGCCGGCTTTTATTTACTAAAAATTGTTTTTACACCCGGTTACTAAATGAGGCCAGTCATTAATAGGGGCCTGGCTTTAAATTTAGGAAATACGGTAAATATAATTGAAATCAGTGAGTTAAGTATAGGCCTCATAGCTATTTGTGTGTTTATTTAGATGTTAAATATGTCCTTTCACACTGCAAGATAAAAGAAGAAACTTTGGCGGTGGAAGTTGCGGCTCAGCAATAGTCGGAAGTCAGTTTATACTTTTCTGTTTTTACAATCTCTATAATAGCATTTTGCTGTAATTGGCCCTTTCCTCAGATCCCAGTGGTCTGTGTCACAGCTTGTATGTGGTCTTATAAGACATCACATGGAGTCATTTAATGAAGCCACATTAGAGAAAGACTTGTTCAGATGCTTCAAAATGTACGATAGCACTTTAACATTTTCGGTAATTAGTTGAAGAGGCTGAGTGTGTCTGTTTTTCTGCCAGGTTGGGTCCTCTAGGTTATCCTTTTGCACTTAACCTACATGAAAGCCAAGTCACTAATGAACGGGGAAACGGCCCGGCAGAGAGCGAGTGAGACGAGCTGCAAGACGGAGCAGAAACAAGTCCTTCTGATCTCCATGGAAACCAGAGCCCAAACAAAGCCAAAGACTGTTGAGGAGAGAGTGAAGAGTCAGAGGGTTAGAGTCAGTGAGGCGTTGTTTTGTCCTGGGATGGATACAGCAGCTACAGTGTCTAGTTAACTGTGCTCCCACTTCAGTGCTGTGGTTGTAAACCGTTATGTAATAATTTACAGTGTTTTCTGACAACAGGCGTATCTGTGTTCTGTTTTTCTTTGCCACTGTATTTTGTCACATGGATAAATTGAGAATGATGTGCCTCTAGGGCCAAATGGTAACAACTTGTGTCGTCCCTCTAAAGCTGGAATTATGAGCTGCATGTAGGCAAAATGTGCACCGTGGTCACTTTAAGACCTTTCTTTTCAATTCATTTGCTTTTTATTTTTTGTTTTCTTTTTGAACTCCCCACCAGAGTTCAATCAATCATCATGCCTTTGACATTTTGAAGGTGTGACTGTGCATACCAGCACCTTTACAGTAACCCATAAAACCTCTCTGTGCATTGGTTTACAGAGACGTTTACACATATCTTTTATTCAGAAGGATTGTGTAGTAATAATAGGTGTTACATGTGACCTATGCCCAACCAATTTATTTAACCTATCACAGAGATATCATATCTATCTATTGGTATCTATCGGTATCTGTGTAAATGTTGTCCGATATGAAAACTTTTATTATGCAGAATATATAACACAGAAATATGCTTGGGGTGATTTAAAAATGGTTGCTATTTATTTAATTTTTATGTTTTTTGTTTTTTTTTAGATGGTCAGCAATTGACAAATACTGAACATACTGATGTTTATTTAGATAGATTTTTTTATTCTTTATTTTAATGTTCAGCAGTTGATTGACTGAACTAGAGTACTGATGTTTTTAGCTTTTAAAAACCCCCACCATCAACAAACATTTGTTCCTTATGAAATTGGTCAGAAATTGACTTATTATTTTATTTCTATAATTTATTGACATCCTAATACATAGTTGCTATCATGTTAAATGTAAAATAATGTTAGATATTGTTAATAAAGCTATTTGTTTAAGAAAAAATCCTTCCGAGTGTATTTTTATATTCATATCAGCACAAATTCCAATTTTTTTTCATTCCAGCTCATAAGTATTGGTGCCTTTTACCCCTGTAAAATTGTCAGTCTCAAAATCAGTCTCAAAACTCCCCTATCGTTTGGGCTCTAGTGTGAAAACTTTGCTTTCATCCTAGTTTGTTAAGAGCCCAGAAAAACAAAACTAACTATCCCTCCCATTTTTTATCAAAGTTTGACTGTAGAAGACTGTAAAGATGCATCATCAATTCCAGGTTTAAAAGATGGACACGAATGCTGATATACTTGCTTTTATTCATGCATTATCCATCGTTCTGTCTGCCCATTGGTTGACTAGCAATGAATGCTACATTTCTGCAACATGCATTAAGTTTGGTCAGATGAAAGAGGGTGATGCCCCCTCCTCTTGTGTACATACTGCAGCACACACTAACATATACACACACTTATGCATTGATGTCATGCTAACTTACAGGAAGTCAGGAGGTCCCATGTGAGACACAATGAGGCGTTTCAGTGTAATTTCCTCCCGGTGCAGTGTATACACTTGGTAAGGTGCACACATAAACAAACATGCATGTTTGCATACTGTACTGGAGGACCCTTGACGAAACACATTCCCCGCTCCACGCATAACGTCTCCATATAAATGCATGAGGCTCAGCTCTGTCAGTGTACCCTCTGTGTCCACTCCCCCAACCATCTGAAGGCCAGAGGCACATTCCTCAGCTTTGTTCCCACTGAGATGCAAAGGTGTGTGTGTGTATGTGTATGTGTGTGTGTGTGTCCTTGTGTAGCCGGGTCAGGGGGTTGGCCGCTAAAGTTAAGACTGGGTTTGTTTGTGCACAGAATGCTGTGCATGACAAAAAGTTGATCCCATCTATTCACTTCACACACAAAACATCAGACCTGTTTTTGATGTGGTGGCAGACATTCATATCTGTGTTTTCCGTGAGACTAGTGTTCCACTGGAAAACAAGATGATGCAAACCCCCATACATTACAATACTCCCACCATCCTTCCACCACTCTATTGGTCTGTTAATCTGACACATGGTGAGAGACAAAAGACACATTACTGTATAAGAAGGCATTTGTTGTGAGAGTATACAGGTCTGGGAGAGATGACTTGGCAGCTTAAAGGGATGACTTGGATTTTATGTAGCGGAGCTCTTTGAAGTCTGTAGTCTTTGTATTGACAACTGTTGATGGCAGTCAAGGTGCAGTTTGGAGAAGCAGGAGGGCGTATCTAGGGCTGGGCGATATATCAATATAAAAAATCTATCGATATATTTTAAAATGTGATATGGAATTAGACCATGACGCATGTTTTGATATACAATGAAGACTGCAACCTTTATTCTAAGAACAAAACTATCACGAGGATAGTTTGGAGTTATTGAAGTGGGTTTATACGAGGTACTTGTGCACATTGAGTGTATTACTTTCAGTAGATTGCAGCTGTTGAGCCCTGAGTTTCGAGAAGCGGGCAGGAGTACTGTCATGAAACCTACAGTACAGTTTAGGACAGGGGCAGCAGCAAAACAACATATTTTAGACACCAGTGGTTTACTGTATTTAGATTTTTTTCAGCTCTTTACATTACCTCCAGACAGCCCTGTTTAAGTTGACATATGAGGAGCTGAAGCTGGTCTATGATCTCTTATCCAGACTCCATTGACAAAAACGATAATTTTACCTTGCAGAACACAGGAGCTGCCGCCCCGATCACTTAATTTGTTTGTGTTAATGTGTGACTTTGCTATTTAAATCGGTTAGTTTGGACATACCAAATTCACACAATAGAATGAACACACTAAACAACTAAGGCAGCAGCAAACCAGCAACTCCTGTGCGCTATAAGGTAAAATGACTGTTTTTGTCAATGGAGTCTGGTGAAGAGATCGTAGACCAGCTACTTTTCCTCAAATGTCAACTTAAACAGGGCTGTCTGAAGGTAATGTAAAGAGCTGAAAATATTCTAAATATAGTAAAAAACTAGTGTCTAAAATATGTTGTTTTGCTGCTGCCCCTGTCCTTAACTGTACTGTAGGTTTCATGACAGTTCTCCTGTCTGCTTCTCTAAACTTAACAGCTGCAATCTAATGAAAGTAATACACTCAATGTGCACAAGTACCTCATATAAACCCACTTCAGTAACTCCAAACTATCCTCGTGATAGTTTTGTTCTTATAATAAACGTTGCATTGTACGTACGTCTTCATTGTGTGCATGTCTTAAACCGTAACTTAAACTGAGCTTTTCTGTGATGGATATGGCAGATTAGTAACAAACATACAGTAGGTAGGTCTACTGCATGTCAGACCCCAGGCAGTGAGTGTACCGAGGCTGACAGCGCTGGTCACAGAGAGCTGAGATGTTAGCAGAGAAGTGAAAGTGTCTGGTGTCTCCGTGTTTACTGTCGAAGCTTGTTAACTGACTGACTGATGGTTTGACGGCAGGAGGAGACGTCCTGTTGACTCACACCGTGGGTTACCCGGGCGTGGGGGCAGTTCGGCTTCCCTGGAACTCTGTTTGACAAACACACACACGCATAGTCACGGCAAGCCTGGATAAGTCGGAGAGTGTGTGTTACTGTGAGCCTGTTCTGTTTACTCAGATGTTTTCCCACAGCCCCTGTAAAAGCGTGGAGGCATCAGACCCCCACCGGGCTGTTTAGTCTGTCATGTTCCTGCAGGTCACTGGGTGGACACATGCACATGTACGATTTCTTCCATTTTTCACCACTACATTACATATTTTCTCATTCATGCACCATATTTCGCACTCTATAGCTTCACTTTCTATGGAGGTGCAACTCTAAAAACTTGCTTACTGATTTTTGCCTGAATTAGGGCTGGGCGATCATATCCCAAATATATTTAGGCTGAATATCGATATACGATATAAATCCTGATATTTTTATTGCAAAGAGCAATAGAGAGCAAATGTTCAGTCAAAGTCTAAGCCAAATATGACATGTCACAAGTAGTTTTATTGAACCGTTACAAGTGCACATTTAAATAAAAAATATCTTACATAAAAATAGCCTATTAAATAAAATAGGCCAATCTTTTTCTGAAATAAATATATTTATATGAGGAAATAATAATGAACATTACAAAAGAACTAAATATGACAAACCCTAGTAAGGGCAGCATTTATATATAAAAGAAAATGTTTGACCTATATCGATATATGCGATATGGTCTAATTCCATATCACATTTTAAAATATATCGATATATTTTTTATATCCATATGTCGCCCAGCCCTAAACTGACTTCAGTTTCTTCAGTTAATCTGAGGCTTCTGACAATGCTGCAGCATGGATCACCACTTCTGTTTTCAACTCTATTTTCAGTCTTCCCTCATCCCCGGTCATGCTCTTGCGATGAACGTGTGGTTCTGTCTGCAGGCGCACATTAATGTTGCGTTTACCCACAAAATCCTATCAGTCAGCGTTCACAACAAACATCATGTGTTTGGCTCCTTGTGCTTCCCTCTGAGTCACCCCATGGTTTGGCTGTTTTGATGCTTTCCAGTAAGGCCCTGAACAATCTACTCATGTTTACATTTGCTTCTCTGTGTTACTCAGAACCACTAGGAACTCAGTGTCTCTGTCTGTGTGTGTCTTAGTTTAGCCACAAAGGCACTTGACGCCTTCTGTGGTTCCTCTTTTTCCTCAGTTGCTCAGGGAGGGTGCAGGGTTTCCTTTCCTGTTTTTTCTTTAAATGTTAGTTAGTCAACATTTTAATTGCTGTCCTGTGTTTCCTGATGTCTTGGATTCCCTTTCACTTGGGGTAGAAAAGCTTGGCTGGCAGTGATAGACACATGCAAGAAGCTGCTGTTTTTAATAGGTTTCATTCTTTCTTAAAGACTGATGTTATCAGTTTGATTTTGCATATTATTTCGCCTAAAAGCCTGACACAGCAAAAAATATTGCATGTTTAGTAACAGTGTGATTCATTTTATTCACATCCCCTTTTTTTTATCACTGCTATTAATAGAGGTTATGGTGATTAAAACTGCTCTGTGGAGAAGTGAAACTCTTGAGTTACACCATTTTACCATCCACTCCCTATTTAGAGGGATTTTTAGGGGGAGATAGCAGGTCAGCTGTAGATGCCATATAGAAGTGGTGTATATTATCTGAAAAATGGGAACCTGAAGATTAATTTGAGATGCAGCACAGTTAAGTCTAGTTTTTAAAATCTGTAAAAAAAAAATAAATAAAATAATAATAATAATAATAATAATAATAATAATAAATTAATGTTTTAATGGCTTAGAATATTATAATTGAAGTATATGTTGGCCATTCCCATGCTCAGCTATGTCTCATGAGTTGTTCTGAGAGTTTTTGGGTTGATACCATTTGTTATACAGTTTTAGTGCTCATTTTAATCATTTTCTTTACCACTTGAGAATTGATTTAAAAAAAAAATGTTAAACATTTCTTCAAAATACCATATTAGAACACCACAGCTTTATGGAACACCTTGAACAAATTATTTGCATTTTTTCTGTAAAAGTAAGTGTTAGACTCATCATGCATGTTTACTTGAATGTTGTGTCCCTCTGTCTCTGCAGGCCAGGAACAAGGAGACTGGAGTTCTCGCTGCAGCCAAAGTGATCGAGACAAAATCGGAGGAGGAGCTGGAGGACTACATTGTAGAGATTGACATCCTGGCTAAATGTGACCACCGCTACATTGTCAAGCTGCTTGACGCATTTTACCATGACAACAAACTGTGGGTAGGTATCACAGGAATCTGGTTAAGACAACCAACTTTAAGTGTAAACCACAAACTTTTCCACCCTTCCTTCTCTCTTTCTGTGTCATCTTTCCTTTACTGAACACTATTAAACAAAGATATTAAACGCACATTTCACTGCGTTTGCACATTTTAACACTCAAACTGAATTAACAAAGGAATATAAACCAATTTGACAGACTTTATAATTGATTTTAGAAGACACAGTGATTGAACTGGCAGTGTGCTGCTGCGTGGGAACAGTGTGGTCAAGACTAACTGGTGCATAATGCACCAATGGGACCTTCTGCTGCTGTCTACATTGTTACCTTACCTTCTTTTCACTGAGTTGAGGAGTTTCTGTGTCCATCCACCAAGTTTTCTTTGCAACCTTTCCAAACAAAAGCTGCAACACACGAACCTAAACAAGCAGCAGGGAAGTGAAAAAACAGGCCTGTAACCATGTCTGCTGGCAGGCTCGGGGGATGTTTCATTTCAGTCTGTTGTCTTATTGCAACAATATCTCATCCAAAATATATTTCTCCTAGATATGAAGCCTCTGTTGAATAATAAAGATAAGAAAAGTAGATTGCCTAAATAGGGATGACAGAAGACCCCATCCCCCGCACCCAGGCTGACATAATGCATCAGAAATGACCCAATCCTCACCCTGATGTTACAGCAGGAATGAAGATCGATTTCAGTTCAGTGTTTTCTACTCTCCAGTTCTTTTCCCTCGCCACTTTCCCTCACTGGGTCAAGCGTTCAACTCCCCCCCTGTAATCTCTCAGTGTATCTGGCCAAGAAAAATAATAGTGACCTCATGCTGGGGCAAGACTTTGAATATTTGTGGAATTACAAGGCAGCGTTAAGACTAAAGATAGTTGTCTTAGGGTATTTTTTACCCTTCTGCTTGTGATATTATTATAAATGTAAGATTTAGAGTTTAGATTTAACTGTTGTTGTTGCCAAACTTGAAAGTGAGCTGCTTTGGAAAAAGTCCAAAAACAGGCATTGTTTTGCTTGTCAAGCAATTTTGATAAATCTGCTCTGACATTGTGTTAAGAGTGCAAACAATAAACAGTGCGGTTGTTCTCAACCAGATCAAATTACGCTGGACTACATGCATGCATTGTTTTCCTGTGAATTTCTTGTTTAGCTAAGGAATCTGAATCCAGTTTAGGAATGGCGGACCCTGCCACTAACAACACAAACTGCTATATACAGAGATTATTATGCGGGCAAACTCCGGGAAAATTCTTCATCACAACATGCATGTCACACACCTTAAAGATGACAACCCATCAGGAAATGACTGTTTCTGCCTCCACACACACACACACACACACAAAGTTATGACAGCCCTGGAGCAGAGCTACTCGTGATTGAGCCGGCCATAGCTGGAATTCCTGAGTGTGGAAGGTGAACGTCCTCCATCAGTCAAAGCGGGACTGAGACTGTGTTAGTTTGTGCTGATAAGTCAAATGTACAAACATCCCTTCCTGCAGCTTCAAACTTCATGCTTCCTGTGTGCATGTTTGACTTTTACTTTACAATCTTACTCCCAAGCTGCACTCTGATACTAATGCTTCGTTTTCTTTTAGCTCTTACACATAATTTCTCTTAATATCTGCATAATCTGCTATCCAACCAGTTTTTCTGGATTAGTATAGAAGCTCTCGGTCAAAATGTACATATGAGCATCAGAGTGGTAGACTAATTATATACATCATGACAAAGTGAAGCAGCTAACCTCAGGATCTCAACAATTAGCCCTGTGGTTGGCGGTCAGGCCTCAGCAACCTCCGGTTGGGTGGACTGGGCAGGGGTGAGATGATGCATTCCAGTACTGACCCACCCGTCTGAGTAAGAGAGGGATAGAGGAAGAAAGAGAGAGAGAGAGAGAGAGAGAGACAGTCAGAGAAGGGCTGTTTGTTCCCGTTCAGGAACAATCTGGTCTTGAGGCTGGAGGGGCAGCCAGGCCTACAGCGTGAGAAAAAGAGGGCCTTTAACATGGGGAAGGGACTGCTGACATCAGCACACTGAGAAGAAGGAACAGAGGGAGAGACAGAGAGGGGAGAGCAGTTAAACAGATGATGAAGAGACACTAAACATAGAGGAGAATGTACACACATCATTTGGAAGCATAGTTAACTATCTTATTAAACACATTATCTCACCCTGACATTTACGCTGCCACCCAAATACTCCATAGGGATCCATAGAGACTGTTTCTCCAGTAATGGGTTCACTGTTTCCAACGGAAGATTTTGCTTAGCAATGTTTTTTAATGTGTATATCCATGCTTTGAGGACTATAAACCAAAATTCCATGTGCCTCCAACGTAAGGAGAAGTCTGAGACACATTAAATTACCTGGGCAAAACCCACTCCGCTGTCTGCATGGCCAGATACCACTACAGTTGAGAAAGAAAAGGGTATTTTTTCTTTGTCATTTTGGGGAATCAGAGTCGAGATCCAGCAGAAATAGAAGTGTTTGGATCCAAATATCTGTTCGACTCAAACTACTTAAAGTAATGATAGAAACAGCTTAAATTAAAGATAAGATCTTGTGGTTTCAATAGTTGTACAATGTAAAAGTTGACACTGATGACACTTATTGACACTGGAAAGCAGACCTCATATACACAGATAACTATAGCATTAGTCACGTTCATAGAGTGACAAACTCTAACAGTGAGTCTGTGTAATTCCGCTTTTATATGCTCATTTCTTTCTTTACGCTGCATTGCATTTTTGAAGAAGGTCATTGTCGGCAAATAGCCTTATACATCAGACAAAAGGAGGTGGGAAATCACTGTGAAAGTACAGAGCTGTGAATCGCAGGAATACTGCAATGTCAGCGAGGTCTGCTCCGTTTTACTTGAATGGTTTTTTTTTTAAATATAATCTTTAAGCCGTTTCTAATTTGGTTCAGGTTGTCTTGAAAAAAAAAAAACATTGATTTTTTTGGGAGAGAGACAGAGAGAGATAGCTAAAGCCTGTGTCTTGGAAGAGTGTGTTCAGCCCATAGTAGGTATGCTTTGCATGCAGCTTGACCAGTCGGAGCACATTCTTCACTGCAGCACAACACGTCAGCCTGAATTGTTTCAGGCAGGGAGAGCAAATCTGTCTGCAGAGACACTGACGGAAACACAAACCAGTTGCTTCTGACTCAGTAGTGTAATGTAGAGCTGTTTAGGTTGGGCAGAGCAGGGTGTTACTACTGAGGAGCAGCTCGTTTAGTGTAGGGAGGTGGTTTGTTTGGTCAGCGGTGAGCAGGAAAAGGGAAATGCTTCTTCTGACTCTAAGGGAAGCGGTACCATATGAAATATAGTCCAACTGATGATGGATTTTTGAGGCTGATTTTAATATTGATATTTGTTTGAAAAATATAGCAATCCATCAGCCAGTAGTATTATAAAGTAGAAAAGTGCACTCAGTAAAGTGCAGATCATTGCCATGCGTTAAGATTCTCTGATTGATCAGAACTCCACTCAGAAAACAAGCATTTTAAAAGTTGATTGCACGAATTCAGACTTTACACACCTGCATCATGTTGCAGTTATTTCTGTATACTTTTGATCCTTTTCTTGCAATTAAGTCAAAGTAATATCATTAAATTTTGAGAACATTTCGATTAAGTAACTCAACGCTGTACTTGCAGTCATCCAGACACAGTTCCTGTAGAAGGTGATGAAATTCACAGAGCTGTGTGCATCTCCAAATTATATTAATAATGCAGACATGAGGGTTTTTGTTTTTTCCACAAATCCAAAATATCCTTGCTATGTAACTGGAGTAGTTTTGGATGACTTATGACCTACCTGTCAGAGATGTGATAAATAAAAACAGGTTTATTTAAAATTATTAATCACTGCACCCTGAGGAAACAGAAATAATAAATGTGCAAAAACAATTTTAGGCTGATTTATCCAGTAGAAAAGAGAGTATGTGAACATACAGATGGACAAACAGATACATGCACACACACAGCAATCTTGAACAGACATGAACTTGTTTTTTCCCCAATGCTGTTCTTGCTGGTTTTAATGTGGGCGTGGTTATGTTGAAAAAAGGTGATGTCACCTTCTGAATTTATTGTTCAATCCAGAACAAACCACAAGAATCTGAATCTGAAGCTACACACAAACAATATATGGAAAATATCCATACAATCAGCAGTTTTTGAGTGTAAAACTTACATATTTGTTTTTCTAACTATTAATTAAATAGTTACTTATTTAGATACAAATATTCAATGTTACAGATACAGCAGAGCATGTAACACACAGACCAGACTGTCTCTGCCTTCTGTCATTTAAAGACATCTTAACAAAGTGAAAAATCCTCAATAACACGTGACAAAACCCAAACTAAAGGGGTTTGTCAATCCAAACTTCACAAAAGCTCATTGTTTAACTTGGAGAGCTGCATTTCTGGCTTCACATTCCTCATGTTTGAGTGTGTGCGTGCTTCTTAATGTGACTGCGTGTGCATGGACGTGTGCATAGTTTGTCACATTCGTCCATACCTGGGCTGTTTGCATCTTTTCCATCTGTAGATCTCTGTATGGCTTTGTCTGGACTGAAACTCCACGCCCTGTCCAGTTCCAGGTTGATGCTTTGACAGTGTTGTCATAGCGATTAAGTATGGATGACATCACATAGCAGGTATGCAGCGCAGCACCTAGGGTTGATCTTTAACCATTTGGAATCAAAAGATCACAGACTTTTATTATGAAATGTGTTTTTTTTAATTATCATTCGTCCCTCTTTCCTTTTTAATGAAACATTTAGAGATTTTTCTGTCCGTGTCGGAGGGAGACTGACTATGTAAGGAGAGGAAATGAAATTGTTGAAAGTTGCAGTTGGCCAACAAGACACCATTTAGGGAGCGTGTTCTCAAAATCTTTTCTCCTCCTCTCTCGCTCTCTGTTTTTACTTCACTGCTGAGCTGGTATTATATGTTTGGCAGTGTGTCCCAGGAAGTGTGTATAGTTCCAGCCTGACAGTTTATCCCACACTTCAGTCTGAATCCAGCTGTCCACTTTGTTAAGTGTGTGTATGCTACTACTTTCACCATGGATGTCAACGAGTGTTTGACTGATGTGGAGGTGGGGCAGCTCTCCAGGTACTGATGACATCACACTACCATCTGCTCCTGTTTTCTTCCCACATTTTGCTTTGGTTTGCTTACCAACCAACCTTTATAAAAGTAATAAATAATATGTTTTTTCACACTTCCCGGGATAATAAAATAGTGTGGCAGCATTCCCAGTCATTTGTTTGATAACCTTGTACTGTACTGCTTTGTCATTGGAGTTTTATGTTGAAGTTATTCATTTACTAAATCTTATTTTACTGCCACACTTGAGATTTTCTTAAATCACACTCAAGTTCAAGTGCCAAACTTTTATGGTCCATCAGTGCTGAATGTTTCTAGTCAGAGAACTGAAAACAATTCATTAACAATATTTTTAAAAATAACACTGATCTGCTCTTCATAATGTCGACACATAAAGTAAAGCAATTTTTTTTCAATGGTGGGCAGAACTTTTTCACGAGTGCTATGAAGTTTGTGCACACACACACACGTCAGAATAATATGCATTTACTATTTATTTCTCCAATATTTTTATCTACCTACTAAAATTACAGTGTCTTACAGTTTCTTACATGCCTTAGTTTAACATTTGAGTAATTTAAGATAAACAGACAAATCTCAACTCATCATATAAATGTAATATAACACTATACACACCATAACACATCATAGTTTAGGATCACGGGGTGGCACCTGGGGTGGCCAGGATGCTCCCTGGACACGCCCCTGCATATAAATCCTTGTTAACGGGGATTACAGCTGTCTATTAGGGCTGCAAATTGATTAATCCACCGAATTACTCTCTGGATTAATCATTTGGTTTGTAAAATATCAGAAAATATTTTTAAGTTTCTCAAAGTCCAAGCTTTAATTGTCTTGTTTTCTCATCCAAAAACCTAAAGATTTTCAGTTTATTATGATATAAAACCGAGAGAAACAGGAAGTCTCCACATTTGAGAGGCTGAAAACAGGATTTTCTGTGATTCTTGCATGAAAAATGACAAATTATGACAAAAATAGTCAGTCGACTAATCGACCAACTGTTGCAGTGGTACTCTGAAATAATACTTTATATTGAAAATGATGGCTCAAGTTTAACCTCGCCCTTTCCCCTCCCCTTTCTTTCCTCAGATCATGATCGAGTTCTGCCCCGGAGGTGCTGTGGATGCCACAATGCTTGGTAGGCCTCTCGCTTTTGCCCTCTGTGTGTTTTCGTTAGCATTCCACCCTCTTCTCTGTCACGAGAGTCAGGTTCCACACCTGTAGCGCTGCTGGGAATACACCTGTTGCTTCAGCAGTGACTTTAAGGAAGTGTAGGGACATAATAAAGGGTTTAGAGGTGTTTTCCCTATCCATGCTGATGTTTTAAAGCCTCAGTCCGTACTTTGAATTATCACAACATGTTTATTTTCTGTAGGAAAAAAACAGAAAAGCAGCATTTATCACAATTCTTTCTCCGAACATGAATGTTCTTCACCAGTCCGGTTTCTAGAAAGTCAGTCAGACATAGTGGAGTCCTCCGGTGTGGGAAAACCCCCTGGTCTGTTTTTACTGGGTAATCCACATCCTCATATCTGTCTGTACCCCCACTGCAGCTAACCAAACACAGACACAGTAGAATAAAGTCTGCAGGGCAGGACTAGCTTGCATGTGTGAAAGCTTTTCTGATCTTGGATTACTTATCCAGCAACACAATCTGAGAGACTTCATTGATATCATCACGGCTTTTACCGTTTTCTGTTTTCTCTCGCGGAGTTCACACAGTCCTCAAGACTTTGTTTTACCATGATTGTATGTACACAGTGTGTGGAATCTGCGAGGTGTGCACAACGGGTTTGGAGCCATCGTTTTCGTCCCTTTCTCATACCGCCATATTTAACCCCTTGGTGTCCTCCTCTCCTGCCCTTATCAGAGTTGGATCGTGGGCTGACGGAGCCGCAGATTAAGGTGGTTTGTCGGCAGATGCTGGAAGCTCTGGACTACCTGCACAGCATAAAGATCATCCACAGAGACCTGAAGGCCGGGAACATCCTCCTCATGCTGGATGGGGACATCAAACTGGGTGAGGGTTCACATATTCATACTTAAGAATATTGCTAGCTGTAGTTATTGTACAAAGTTGGTATTTAACTCTTGCATTCCTGGTAAGCAAGGTTTAATATATTGATCATTATTTACTGTCAGCATCATGATGTTTGTTTGTTCAAGCTCACATAAGTCAGTAAGTTCAGAGATTAACAGAACACCTGTTTAAACCAGAGTTTAAACAAAAAAATCAGAAACAACACCAGTGACTTGACTTGGGCTCGAGCCTTTTGACTTGAAAACACTTGATACCTTCCCCAAGCCCAAAAATTTTTAAGATCCACTTTGTTTGAACCAATCTGACAACATCCTAGCAAGTTGCAGGTGAAAACCATGAAGAACAGATACATTTTTACTGTGAATAAAGTTTTGCAAAACTTAACATTATTTATTTTAGTTAAATGATTACACTGTTGGTAAAATATCCTGTGTGAGAGTGCATTACAACATGTTTATAAGTTAAAATCTAGATCTATCTAGAATCTAGAATACAAAGACTTGAGACTAACTTGTGACTTGCAAAACAATGACTTGGTCGAATTTTGATCAATTTTTTAAGGCCAACAGCATGTTTTATTAACTAGACTTATTTTGATTAGTTTGACTCATTTTAAGTTCCATAAAGCAAATTCAACTAGTTTCTCATTATAAGTTGCCACAATAATAGAGCTTGCACAATGTTGAACTTGCTTTATAGAACCGAATCAACTGAAAATGAGCAACTCAGTAAACTTGCTATATGGAACAGGCCCCATGTGTACTCTATTTCTCTTTACATCCCATCATTCAGAGAAAACGGTGTCAGGGCCAAAATGATGCAAGTGGAACTAATCTCAGATAAACCCCACGCTCCCATTGCACATTATAGGCTATCTCTGGAACCCTTTTTTTTTGGCTTACATGTATGCTCGCTGTCATATAGGCTCAACACAGACATGTATGCTGTGATACACACACACACACACACACACACACACACACACACACACACACACACACACACACACACACACACACGCTAGGGTAGAGGCCCTGCACCCCTCCTGCACTGCAGGAAGATTACTGTGTGGGAAAACCGCATTCTCAGAAGTGTGCATATTTTTATTTATTGGCTTTTTGAAGAGTTCTCCACATTCTTCACATTGCACAGCTGAAGTTGTAGGTCCAACCCTCCCACCAGCATGTTTTGGATTAAAGCTAGTGCATGTAAAGGATGGGCAGATTCCGATAAATACAACTTTTTAATTATATCTGGGTCATGCATGATGTTTTTCTGTTCTTTTTGCACTCAACCATGACCAGCAAACCAGAAGCACTTGGTAGATAGTAGCTATATTCTGGTGCTGACTCTTTGCAGAACTGGCTGCACTTTTTTTGTTAAATTTGTGTCTGAATGGTTTATAGATCTATAGCTTTAAAAAGTTTAAATGACACATTTTATCAGCCACCATGCTCACTGAGCTGGACGTGTATTTCTTGAATATGTCCTTTTTGTCATTCCCTGACATTCCTCCCTAAGACACCACACTTGGATATAATCACTGGGAGTTGCCTCTTTAACTCTCTTTAACTCATTAAGTCACAGCAGTGACTCATTTACAGCCTCCAAACGTATCTAACTACATGTTAATTAAAACAAGACAGCAATTATGCTCCTCTGGGGTCAGCCAAATGCATTATATCCACATATGATACTTGACATTAAACATCATGTTCTTCCATGCAAAAAAAAGAGCCTTTTGTAAACTTTCCAGCTAATGTTTATAAAACTCTTAAGCAAATGTTTATCTTGGGCTATGTTCAGCAATTTTTTTACAATTTGAAAAGTTGCGTATTTCACTAGAAACAGAAGAAAAAAGTGTTATTTCCATCAGGGTCCATATTCATCCTGCTTTATCAAGGATCAGTAACAAAGGCAAATCCGTAAAGTAACATAGTAGTGTTATTTGTATTCACATTAATACTAAAAAAATATTTCTCAATATCAAATAATTTAAACTCAGTCGTGCTTATATTATTAATATTCTAGGAGTTTGTCAGGATTCCCCACAAAAACAGCTGTTACTGTACACTCATTTATTCCCTGATTGTGTGATGCATAATGGGAGTTTTTAGGTGCATAGGTCAGAAACATTTGCATATAATCATAATTATGCTTCTTTAGTGACACACCCTTGATGATTATTAAAGGCCAAACCCAATGATAGAGCAGGTTTTCTACCAGCTGCTCCAGAATAAACTGGTGTGTGTTTAACTTCTAGGGTGTTAAAGTCAACCCCTATTGGTAGAATTTTACCTGAATGTTTTAGCATCCTTTGGGATATTCATGTACAAACTCCTATTTGCTGTACAATTAAAGCAGTAGTACTATTTATTGTCTTTTTATGAAGTAAGCATTCTTTCTGCAAAAGTTTAGACTGCAACAGTCTAAAATTATATATTTGTCTGGGAGGTCAAAGATATTTGAATTGTAGTCTACAAAACCAAGACAGTCACTTAAGTCCCCGTAATAGAACATGCCAGTTTGTAATTGAAGCAGAGAGCCTGCTGCCTTGTGAGTCAAAGCCTCTGCCAAGCACTCAACCCTGGGCATGCCTCACGTAATATTCTTACTTTCAGAGGGAAAAAAGTGTTCTGCCAGAGTGAAAACAACACCCCTGTAATCTGAGGGTCATGTCAGGAAATGGGGGCAGCTTGTTTGGGAAACGGGACTGCTATAAATTCACCTATTCTGGCTTTGTGTCTCAATGTCATGACAGTTTTACAAGCTACAAACGTTGGTCTACTACAAAGGGGGAAAAAAAATAATGGAAGTTTTTGACCTGGACGTGCTCACTCTTAAATACCTCTGGAGAACTTGTTTCAACGATCTCACGTCATCTTTTTTTTTGTCTCTCTTTGTTCTTGTAGCTGATTTTGGTGTATCTGCGAAAAACACCAAAACCTTACAGAGAAGGGATTCTTTCATTGGAACGCCATACTGGTGAGTAAGACACCACACTACAACAGAGAACCATCTGACTTAAAACAATCAGGTTCACTGATTTCCTGTATTGTACTAAAACCCTGATTCCAAAAAGGTTGGGACACGTCAAAAGTAAAACAAAGCGATCAACTGAAGTCGTTCAAAAACAATATATTCATTGTTCAAACTGATCTATTGTAATACACACTCATTTTGAATTTGATGCCTGCAACACATTCCAAAAAAAGTTGGAACAAGAGCATGTTCGCTATTGTGTTACATCACCTTTTCTTTAAAACTGAAAACACTAATTATTGAAGTTTTGAAAGAACTTTTTTCCCCATTCTTGCTTGATATAGTATGACTACCATTGCTCGATAGTCTGGATGGCAGAATATGTTGCTCCAATGCTGTACGCATTAATGGTGGCTTCATAGATGCACAAGTTACCCATGATGCCATGGGCACTAACACTCCCTCATACTATCACAGATGCTTTTGAACTTTGTGCTGGTAAATATCTGGATGTTCTTTTCCCTCTTTGGCCCGAAGGACACAACATCCATGATTTCCAAAAACAAATTTGAAATGTGGAGTCGTCAGACCTCCTTTTCCATTTTGTGTCAGTCCATCTCAGATCGGCTCGGGCCCAGAGAAGTTGGCGGTGTTTCTGTGTGTTGTTGATGTATCATCATCATAATCCATAGTCAAGTCACCGTAGGTGCACTAAGTGTTTCAACAGACAAGATAATGTGGTGGTGTCCATCTCCTCTCCAGATGTGGATAGCCGTTGACTCTTGATGAGCTCATCCACCCTTTGACAGGTCTTAGTTTTTTGTCCTGCTGGGTGTCCACCCACCCTCCTCGTCAAGTTAAACCTGATGGGGTCGGAAACTCGACAAGCCATGCAAGGCAAGGACGCTTAGTTCCTTGAGGTGTTAATCCACCCGCATACCCATTGATGTATGGCTTTCACTTTACACGGTAGAGTAGCAACAAACTGTGTTTACCAAAAACAGTTTTCCAAAGTGTTCTCCAGTCCATGTGCTAATGCCCTTTATACAGTCATGTTGCTTTTTAGCACAGTGTCTCCTGAGGGATCAAAGTTAAAAAAACATGCATTGTAGAAATTTGACGGGCCAAAAATGGGTATGTTGCCTGAGGGCAACACCGTACCATAGAGGGTTGAAAAGGATTAGAAAATTGTGGCATTTGTTTTATTTGCTTTTTACACAGTGTTACAATTTTGCTGTAATAGGGGTTGTCATACAACCTGAGCTATTAAAATTATATTCAGCATATTTGAACATTATCTAACTGTAGACATGTAACCATCTTTGCATTAGCTATGTGTGGAGGATTATGGCTTGATGGAGGAAATTTCCTACAACCCACATACTTGAAACAAACATGATGATGTTTACACAAACTCAACCCAAAACCTCAACTCAGTGCTTTAATGTTGTTGTCACAACAGCAGGGTTCTCTCTCTATAGCTGAAAAAATTCCATTTGAAGTCTACATGGTGAACTTTGATCCATACCATGTTCTATAACAGCCAGTTAACCATTGACTAGAACAGGCTATCATCCATCTGGAAGACATGACCATGCCCTCATTTGGCACAATCCTGAAAAGCATATTGCAGACAGTTTATGTGTATACATTTCTGCTGAATGCACTGATTAGCAAAGTCAACAAGAACCAGGGAGCAAACATTAGTTTCTCTGCACTTGAGTAAGCTTCAGGGTTTGAGAGGCATTTATGCTGATTGTCAGCAAACACACGCTGATTGGAGGAGTGTGCTCCATGTTTACACCTGCAACATAGTTCCCCCCTACAGTAATCAGCAGCTAGTCACTTTCTGCAGCCCAGATAAAAGTATTGTAAATACCACCTGTTTATCTTTATGGTATCAGAAAGAATTGCATTGCGGGGGTGTGATTTCTATCTGTTTTGATTTAGCAAATCACATTTTTACAATATGATAGTTAAAAGTTTTACAAGATAAGTTACTTATTAGTTGTATCACGTGACATCAAGCAGTATCTGTATGCATGTTAGACCTGTGATCTTAAAACTAAAATAATTTGTGCCTCACTTGCCTCAATATCTTTCTTTGGTAAACATATTTGCCATATATGTTCTATTTTATCCAGAGGTTACATACTGCACATACTATACATTCAAACACTTACACTATAGTAGTAGAATAGTAAATAATATACTAAAGGGCAGGTAGAAAACCTCTCTAAACTCTAAATCCTACAGCTTGACTATTCCCATTGAGCATGTTTAATGTGCAGTGTGCCTTTCAGATTCAGTTTCACACACCATTTAATGGTCCTTTTGGAAAGATAGATAGTAGTCATTCTAAAAGTGAACAAATCATTTTGATTGATATTCCTTTGAGTGCACAGTGATAATAATAAAAAAAGATTTGTATTCAAAACAATACAACACCAGTTTGACTGATATCCCCTGGCTTGCACACACACAAAAAATCACAATAGAACAATAAATAAGAATGGATCTGAAAATAAACCCTTCAATATTTAATTGAATATCGCTGTCTCTGTCCCAGGATGGCCCCTGAGGTGGTGATGTGTGAGACGATGAAGGATGCTCCGTACGACTACAAGGCTGATATCTGGTCTCTGGGAATCACTCTGATCGAGCTCGCCCAGATTGAACCCCCGCACCATGAGCTCAACCCCATGAGGGTGCTGTTGAAGATCGCCAAGTCGGATCCTCCCTCCCTGGAGCAGCCACACAAATGGTGAGAAGGCTTTAAAAATAATTCAGCTGTTATACATTGGACAGTAATGACATGAAATAATAGGTACAAATTGTGAGGATAGAGCAGGGTTATGTTAGCCATAAAGCTGGAGAGATTAAGAATAAAACTTACAACTCTTTTTGCACACTCATTGCCTTGTAATTTACTGTAAGCACTCACTGTATCACATTGTCCTCCTCCTTTCTGCCTGCAGCTCTTTTTGCCCTTTTTATTACTTATAACTCAGGACTCAAGCGAGTGCCAAACTATCCTTCTTTCCTGTCAATTTTATGACTCTGAATGTTCCATAGCAGAAACTGTTGTGCTGCAGAAGTAAAGTTATCAGGTGCTGAAAGGACATTTGGGATGCGGAGCCCACTCAACATCTCTGTTGAAAGCTTTGTTTTACAAAGCACAGCTGTGCACAAAGATGATCCACATGTACCACCATCACATATCTGGAAATGTTCGGTTCAAATATTTTGTTATGTTGTAACCAGTCCTCCATCCCTTCCCTCCCACCTTCTTCATACAATTTTTTTATTAATACTCTTTGCTTGTGTTCACTCAAGGTCAAAAGAGTTTAAAGATTTCCTCAAGAAAGCCCTGGACAAGAATCCGGAGACTCGTCCGACCGCGGCACAACTCTGCGAGGTAGGTACTGATTAAATGCGCATTCATAACCTAGGAAATGTTACATAATGCTGCACTTTGAAATATGACGGGACATTGTCCTCGCTCTGTCCTTATCTTGCACCGACACACATATAAGGGGCTTTTTAATCTTCTATTTTAAGAACTGAATGGAGTGATCTAAGCCAGGGGAGTGAGCAGTGCCCGTTTTCGAGGGCACTGGCATGTGAGTGGGAGAGAGAGAGGTGGTGAACAAGAATGGGCAATAAGTGGAGTAGGCAGAGATGGGGTAGGATGGTGCTAAAGTTAAAGAACAAAGTAAAAAAAAAAAAAGGTGAAGAAAGGTGAGTAAACATTTCGAATTGTCCGCTTTTGAATCACCCTCTGAGGACTTTTAAAACATTTCCATCTCAAGGACAATGGAAGTTTTTGTGCCAAAGAATTTAGAATTATTACAAATGGAGATTACAAACCCCATTTGTTTCCCAACAACAGTAAATGCACATTTGGGCTGGTGACAGGAAAGGACAATTGTTTACATTTCTTTGGCACTGCTGGGATATTGCTAATGAGAGGCTGGCAGTAAAACATTCAAATCTGAGGATGAAGTCTGACAGAAGTTTCTCGACCTCTCAAGCTAGAAAAATGAGAGAAAAAGTGAACAGGGTGTGGATAAAAGCACGAGTGCAGCGTCTATTAAAATTCAGAGCCACAGTTTCCTGTCTGTATCCCACAGCTGAGGGAATGCCAGCTATTTACATTCCCACCCTCAGCCAATAGTATGTCTGGATTACCCCGAACTCGCCACCTCTGGCCAATTAGAGGGAGGCAGAGATGAAAATCCTAGACCCCGGCCCGCTGGGAATTCTGCATGTGCTCTCCAGTGGGGAGAGAGAGACGGGCGCGGTCCGTTTTTTGGTGCCGTGCTGGAGGTTTTAGATGTTTATCATGCCTGCTGCTCCTAACGGCTGTCAGATAGAATTTACTGGAGATAGTTGTGTGATGATGGCATTAAATTGTGCTGTGCAATGGATGTTGAATGAAGTCAGTTTACTGGAAGTTACTATCAGTCAGTGGATGTGACAAGTTCTGGGTCAGGCTTGCAATTATTCATTGGAGTATATGGATGTGGGAAACAGATGTAGTGCAGGAAGTGAACGTGAAGATTGTAATGAATCATAGATAAGAGTGTCTGGGGGGTACGTCCTAAACTTTATGACTGTTTGAAAAAAAATATAGAAAAGAGAAAAGGATGGTATTAGTTCAAACACATTTGGAGCTCTTGTGTCTGTCCCACATGTGTGCTGGTGAGGAATGTATACAAAACAACATGACACAGTATCAGTCACTGCTGCTGGGTGGCTAGCAGGAGACCATCTGGGTGACTTGTACTCATTACGCTGAATTTAGCTTCTCCTCCCACATAGTTTCTCATGGTTTTCTACAGTGCTTTTGTCTTGGCTTCCATTCATGAATGATATTGAATGTTTTTCTGATCATAGTGTGTCTGTATGTGAAGTAATTTTACCATGGGAGTATTTGTCTGTTTTATCTCTGAGCCAGGGCTTTGTAGTGGTTTCACAGCATTGGCATGGGTAGAAACAAATGGAGACACATTTAAACTTCTATACTTGTGAGAACCCTCATTGATGTCATACAATACCTTGAACCCATCAACTGTATGCTGAAGCTGAACCATTACCCTTTACTCTAAACACAATTTTAACATTAAAAGGTCAGTCAACCCAAATTACAAGATTTTTATGCCTCCACGCCAACAACAGCCACAGCTGGAGGCGTTATGCCATCCGTCCCATTTTCCTGAACGAGTTTCTTTGGAACACCAGGGAAATATTTCTTCTAATTTGTCAGAAATTTTCACTTGGACTCAAGGATGAACTAATTAGATTTTGGTGATCATTAGACAAAGGTCACTGTGACCTCATGCCCATCCCACTCTCATGAATGCTTTATCTTAGGAGCGGCCTGAGGGAACTTCTTCAGATTTATCACAAACATCCACATCCACAGACTCAAGGATGAATTGATTCATTTTAGTGGTCAAAGTTTGAAGGTCTCTGTGACCTGAGGTCCCTCCCATTCTCATAAACGTGATGCGTCTGGAATGCCCTGAGGAAACTAATTCAATTTATCACAAACATCCACTCGGACTCAAGGATGAACTGATCGTTTTGCTGGTCTAAATGGAGGTTAAAGGTCATTGTGACCCGACATCGGTACCATTCTCGTAAACGTGATCTAGCAGGAACGTCTCGATTGCTTTCATTAATCCCCATCTTCTTAGAAATCATAGGAGGAAAAGTAATTTCACTTCAGAACCTGCCTGAGATTGAATACATTTTTAAGTTTTCTTCAGAATCAAAGTAATCCTGTGATGGATCCCTGTGCATCCATGGTTTCATTGCAAACAGAAAAGGCTGATACCTTATTTGGCATTCTTTTAATGGCACAGTCTTATTTTATTCTGAAGGCGGGCCCCTCAAAGTCAGACATATTTTCAAAAAGAAATATTAAAGCCTTTGTTTATTTGGATAAACCACAGAGGGGGATGTCAGACGTTTTTACAGGATGCATTTTTCAATAGAAAGTAGTTCCTGTGAGGTCTGTGGATTAGACAGAGTGGGGGTTGGGGGTTTCTCAGTCTGATATTTCAGAATTTGGGCTAAAATAAAAGTCAAGTCAATTTTATTTATGCAGACCAAAATTACTACTTGTCGAACACCAGCCCTTGCCCCAAACTTAACCTCAACCTAATTATAGCCCGACCCTTAAAAACAACTCTTAACCTCCGAACCACCCTTTGAAGAAGTAAGGACTGGCAAAATGCCCACACATTCCCAAAAATGTACTCACTCAAGGTCTAAAACTTAAATCTATCCTCACAAAGGCAGAAGTACAAATACACACACTGTCATTGCTCCACAGGTAACTCTGCCCTCATGCAGTCCCCTCCTCCGCTCCCCTAATGGGCCATATTGTTCACATTTAACCTTTTCACGCCTAACCATGCATGTAAGACACAAAATCACCCGCCTCTTTGGGTTTAAAGCAACGTGAAACCCAAAAGAGAGGACATAAGCTCCACTGATCCACGTCTTGATCCATAATGGCAGAAAAAAAGCAGCTAGATTTAACAGAGCGGCCGTACTACTGCGTTTGCTTTCTCTTTGATGTGCCTCAAAGAAACTGCGTTTAGCTTGAGTATGGGAGGTCTGAGTTAACTTGTTACAATAAACATTTGGACGCTGAAATCTCAGATGTTCACTGCTGCAGGTTTTTCTAATGGTGCCCGAGGGGAAAGGAAAAGAGAAGGAGAAAATATTTAGTCTAAGTAATTACTAAATAGTGTAGACTAAGATCAGCAGTGGATATTTGTCACAAAAATCCTTCAAAATCTGCGTAGTATATAACTATTCCAGGTGTTTATATAGAAAAAGGGAGGCTAGTAGTAAAGCTGCAATGATGGGTTGATTTTGGCATTAATGTCTAGTGACCAGCATTACCAAGCCTGATTCTAGTGATTATATTTCTCAACTATAAGTTCTGCTTGATTCTGTTTAAACCTTGCTAAAACTCAATCTTTAACATAGTACTTAAATGTGCTATTTTACTGTTAAAGAATAGATGAACTATGCATGTAAACCACGTTATTTATTTAATTTTGCCCTTAAATACATGGACCCACACCAACATTAGCCACACCTTTCAAGCATAAGTATTACTGCAGCATTGAGTGTAGCTGTACGTGCTGAAGTCTCAGCATTTGTCCATCTCACTCTGTACCGCAAAAGGTTTGTTTGGTTTTCACAGTCTGATGGCTGATCCCTCAGCATGTGGGTGTGTACTCAGGAAGTGGTGGTGTGCTGGTTGGAGTCTGAATTAGTTGAAATGTGTGTCTTGAATGAATCTCTGGCTCTCCTCTACATCCATAGCTACTGTAAGCTTATATATATTTATATAAAAAAAAACTTCAAATTTCAATTCCAATGCTGTTTTGATGAGGACAAATGCATGACATCCTAAGACGGTGCATTTTAAAGGTTCAGTAAGCAACATTTATGAAAATATATTTGATGAAACTGTCCTTATATCCTAACAGACTTTCAATCTGTAAAAAACGGGAGATTTTGCTGTTAAATCATTGCCTTTCCCTTATAAATCTGATACAAAAGTTGATTTTATTATGGTTTTATTGAGCTTTAATGACATGAGCTGTTTTCTTCAGGCCATTTAAAAAAAAAAAAAGATGAATTTGTCCACACAAACTGATGTTACCATAATTTGTCTTATCAGCCATCTGAATTTTGCTGTATAATTTTAAATTATTTAATTTCTTTTTTAAGCCTACTGGTGATTTTCCTCGAAATAAGTTTGCTTATTAAATGTCTTCACAGCAGCTTCCTATCCCTGAGACCTACACAGTGTCTGACAGGCCTAAAAATTTTATTTATATACATAATATACATAATATTTTGGTGTTTATTGGAAGCTTATTGGATGGTTTCTCTGGTTCTCTTAATGGCATTTGCACATCTATAGAACATCAAATGTTTTCCATACTCTTATCCATATATGGTGTAATAAAATACTAATATTCTTTGGGCCCCACTTGAAAAATGCCCACCACGTTGGATTTTCAGTTCAAAAAGTAGGTTCTAGGCATTATTCATGCCAACTTTGGTGCTTGTATAACAAAGTGAATGACTGTCCTTGAATATGGACTCAATCTGCTGGACTACTAGTCATTGAAGAAATTAAAAGATGAAGCCCAATGCAGTCCTCAAAAAACATAATCCCCTGCACACAAGCAACTGTGACCAACAAATGTGCACACACACCCAGACTTATACACACTTCATGCTCCAGCACCACTTGTAGCCTTTTCCCTTTGTCAGCTGTTCCAATTAAATTACACAGGAGTGCAGAGCATCTGAATAATACATGATCAGCTGCACTCAACTTTTAATTTAGCTTTTTATTTTCCTTGCACTCAACTCATTAATGCCCTGTTTGCTCTCTGGCAAAATACACATTTTCTCTTTTCGGCAGCTGTTAAACGAAAGCAGCCATTTAAAGGACATGATGTAAGGTTGAAGGCTGCTACATCAGTGTGTTGTTAAGGGGAGAGTTGTATTGTGGAGGCACTATTGTTGTAGCTGTTCAGGAACAGGCAGGTGGCGGATGGAGTTTCTCCTGCAGTGAAAGTCTCCTGTAGCCTTTCCTCTTATGTCTGTCGCCTTTCACAGTCCAATGGGCAAATGTAATTCAATGCAAAACTTTTTTTTTATTCTGTAGCCTGCCTTTATCTGTTCCTCATCTCATCTCTACCCTATGGTCAGCATCCCTCAGGCAACAGTCTCATAATCTCAATGTTACTCCAATCCACAAATAAAGTGTCCTGTTGCTCTTCAGCAAATATTGTTTTATGGTTCTAATGGAGTTTATCGTGTGGTCACATCAAGCCTTTTAGTCTTTCTCTTTCTTGAACTAATGAAATGAAATTAAATACCAGGGGGGAGTGAGACAACTATAAGACAATTATCTTGCTATTTAAACACGTTCATTGGAACCTGAATCAACAATACATCTTTTTTGGTATTTTCATGTTGTCTCTGTTTTTTTGGAGGGAGGTTCAGAGGATGTGTACTGCAATGAAGTTGAGTTTTGAATGTGATTTATTTTCTGTTATACTAGGTGATGTTACAGAGACAAGCAGTTATATTATTAATTCAATTATCTTGTTGGGGAAAAGATTTATTTTTAAAGCTGTCAATGCAGATTCTTTGAATATGAATCAATTTAGGATGCTTATTAAACGTTATTTTGTTTTGGAAGGTTATATTGCTAACAGGAATGGTGATGTTGGACTGTATTTGGAAAGGTGGGAAAGGTTTACTGAAGTGGAAGGCTGGCATTTAACTTAACCCTTTATTATTTTCTCTTAGGTTATCAAGTTTACTGATATACTGTATGTTTTATGTGGTAGTCATTTAAACTGATAATTGATGAACCATCTTTTCTCTGTCCCCCGTGTCCACAGCACCCTTTTGTGAGATCGGTGACGACCAACCGCCCGCTGCGGGAGCTGGTGGCCGAGGCCAAGGCTGAGGTCATGGAGGAAATAGAGGACAATAGAGAGGAAGGAGAGGAGGACGACGCCATGGAGCTCACTGTGGTACCAAACCTCAATCTTTTTCTTTTTCTTATCCATCCCTTTATTATCTTGTCTGTCATTTTTTGTTTCCGAAAAACAATCCACAAGTATTGGACACTAACTGTTGTGATCTTCTAAAAAATCGGATACGTTTTGTCTTACACTTCCCCTGCTTTTGATGTCTTTGCTTGTGAACTCCTTTGAGCAACATTTAAGGGTCAAGACGGCCTTCCTGCCAAAAAACTGAAGGTCCACAGTGCAGAAGCCATTCATAAATCCACAGAGAGCATGAGAGTAGAAAGTGATCTCGTATAAAAGTGCAGTTTACCTCCTGCCCTCAGCACAAACAAAGGAACAGAAACCGGAATAAGGGCATTCACCCACACCCACGCATGGTTAAATATAGGTTCTGCCATCAGCCTCGCTCCTGTATAGAAACGCTATCACCTCGCAACCCCTGATGGAGTAAATTATTTAAGGTCGCACATTGTTCTGTTGCTATACTGTGAGCCTTAACTAAAGACAGACGGTTAACTGTACTCCAGGGGCGCACTGTGATAGAAATCCCTAAAAATACATCTTCTTCTAACAGGAAGCTGTAACCAGACAAATGTGTTGCACATGGAAGTTTTTCTCTCCATGGAAATTAATGTTTGCCCACTTTCCTCAACTTTCCCAATTATCAAAGTTTTTTTCAGAGATCTTGTGGATTTAACATTGTAGATGTTTGGATTAGGTTTAGGTTTCTGTGGGTAGCACTGTTTGTATGTGTCCAGTTCAGCTTCATCCTGTTCTGTTTACTAAAAAGGAATCCTTGAAACCCAACTCTTGTGTCAGAAGTTGCATCAAGAAAATGCATCCTCTGAAAAGTGCCTTAAAGCTGCAGTCTTTCTCATGGCCAGCAGGGGGCAACTCTACTAGTTGCAGAACGAAGTCCAATTGTATGAAAATCTATGAGAACATGACTCTACTTCCCATTTGATTTATTACCTCAGTAAACATTTTCATAATGAGTTTACACACTCAATCACTAGTTTCAAGTCTTCTTTATTACATCATGATGTTCCTTTTGTAAATGATGTTCCCATTCAAGGTGAAATAGACGATAAAGGAAAGTATACTTTAGGGTATGGCTACCTTGTGATAGGTAGGTGGCTGAATGGTGAATTTTCTTGTTTTGATCTTAGACCTTTGACCCTGTTTCAGCCTGGTTAAGTTCATTTAAAGTTAACTGTAACATTTTTGTTGTCTTGTTCAGGGTTTGGGTGTTCTAAAAGACACAGAGTCAGCTGGCTGTTCTTTTTGCTTTAAACACAAAAATGCTGGATTTATCGCCAACTGGTTTATTTGCTACTGAGCCATTTCAGTCTGGATTTATTCATAGAAAACTATTCAAATTAATCTAAATATTGTATCTGTTACTTTAAATAGTTTAGTTCTTTCCTGTAAATGGCAGAGTAAGTGTAAACATCAGATTCCTCTTCCCTGTGTTTAGGGTTAGGGTTAGTTGATGTTGTTCCAGTTGTTTACTCATCTCTTCCAGCAAGGTCCCTCTTTTACACACACAGCAACATTTTGACACATACAGTTTCAAGGCCCTGAAAGCCAGCCAAGCAGTTATCTGACCGTTTATCTCTTGCTATACATCACACACAGCCAGACAGAGATGTTTGCAGAGACATTAGAAAGGCTGAACCTGACCATAAAGATGTCTGGTGTTATTGTTTACATCTGCGCAAGACACTGCAGAGGTATAGTGCAGTTACAGTTTGACAGATGGCTGTGCATATAGTTCTGAAATAACATCTTCAGTGGTGTTTATAATTACAGACCATACAATTCCCAACACAAATCTGAACCTTCTGTAATTTGATTTAAATTTGTGAAAACAGCTTATTTGTGAGAAGAAAGCAAAAAACTCTATACTTTTCCTTCTGGTTGCTGATATTTTAGGGCATATTTGTCAATCATTTATAATATCATTTCCAATCCAATCCAAAATAAAAGCACAATAAAAATAAAATAAATAAATAAATAAATAAATAAAGATAAGTAAATAATAAAACACTAAAATCCAATATGATAAAATAGAATAAAATAAAAATAAATGAAAATCTTGCAAAAAGCAGCATTCTCACATTCGGCCACAGACTGATCAACAACCCATATTTCTTTTCCTGCTAAAGAAATGAGCATTTCTGATATAAACAAATATGAACACTACATTAAAATACAGGATGAATTTATTTATGACCATAAAAACGTGATTTAATTGTACTTTTGGTGACCTCAAATGACTTTAAGCAGAAAACATCAAACGTTTTGTCACATAACAACACTTCTCCTCTCCCTCCTCCTCCTCCTGAAGTCTCCAGGAAAAGAGCCATGCCAGACCAGTCAGACCAGTTTGGAAGGAGACCATTTTCCGGACACCCCGAGCCCCACCACGCCCTCCCCAACCACACCAATACCCCTACCCAGGAAGGGGGCCGAGCCAGAGTCACCAACAGAAGAGAAGCCGGGTGCCGTCATGGTGGTCCCCGTTCCCCTACCACGGCAGAACCTCCCGCAGAAAGATCCAGAGGAGCTGGGCGACAAACTGGCTGATTTGGTCCTTCTGGAGTCTGAGAAATCTGAGAGCGAGACCTCAACCAAGACCTCCAGCTCAGACTCGGGCATTGAGGATGGGAAGAGTAGCCCCACATCGGAGGAAAAGGTGAGGTTTTTTTAAACGTAGAAAATAAAGTTGTATTAACTGTGTTGTATTAAGAGATTTATGAAAAAAATCTGAAAAAAATATTGATGTATGGTGATTTAATAGCAGTATTAGTGTGCATGGCCTTTTTTGGCCACGAAGGTCACGAGAGGGAGTATCTGGCACTACATAAAAAATACTGATGCAATCAAATCAATTTTGTTGCTAATCTTTGACATATCCAAGACTCTAATCACCACCAAAACCCCAGCTCCCTACTATTTATTTTATGGGGAAAAAAAACATTTTTGTGGGTTTTTTTGGAAGAAATCATGGAATAATTAAAATACATAAACTGGCAAATAAAGGGTTAAAATTCTGAAAATTATTTAATGTTTGGTAGTTTTGAACAAGTCTGAAGTTGTTTTAGAGATTTATGAAAAAAAATCTGGGAAGAAAAATTGATGTATGGTGATTTAATAGCAGTTATTGTGTGCGTGGCTTTTTTGGCCACGAGGGTCATGAGAGGGTAGTAAATGCACCAATGGAGTATAAAAGACATGTAAGGGTTAATAACAATGGATTTAAAAAAAATATACTAAGAAGAAAAGTTCCTGCAAAAAGTCATGCCTCAAGCTTAACACAGCCAAAATGATCAACAAATAAAAAAAATGAGAAAAAAGTACAAAATTGCACTAGGAGGGCATAAGGGTTAAGTAACAATACTTAAATTTGATTTTTAAGGTTGCTGTGGAGACGCCAGAGACAGAACTGCCACCATCTCTCCCCCAGCCCGAGGCATCTGAAGAACATGTTGACATCATCATAGACCCCGCAGAACCAGAGGCGCCCAAAGTCCTGGTGACCGAGGACAAAAGCAGCCCCGTGCCTAACGGAAGAACATCGACTCCGAGATCGAGTCCTGCCGCCAGTCCTTCACCCACACCTGCTCCCTCTGCTGCTCCCACCCCGGTGCCGACACCCCGCTCTGAGACCAACGGTAGCCTGAACAAAGGTACCCCAGAGCGGACATCGACAGGAGGGAACGCAGAGGCTGTCTCGCCTTATATCAACGGAGGGATTTTAAACAAACGATACTCTTATTCAGGCAGCATGGCTTCAGAGAGCATGGACATGTCCATCAACAAGGAGAGCATCTCCATGTCTGCAAGGGTGAGTCAACATGAAGGAACACTCTCTTTAGTTGAAGGGATCATTTTGGATTTATTGAAGTGGGTTTGTAAAGGTTCGCTGTTTCAACAACCGTGTTTCCAAAAAAAGTTGGTAGGCTGGGTAAAATGCAAATAAAAACAAAATCTATCAAATTCAGAGTGTATGATTACAAAAAGTTCATCATTTTGAACATAAAACAACTGTTTGTACAGTTTCAATAAAATGTTTGTCAAAGGATTAGTAAAATATCAATGCTGCAAATTTTTGGGGAAATTGGGTTATACAGTCATGGAAAAAATATTAGACCATTGTTTTCTTCAATTTCTTGTTAATTTAAATGCCTGGTACAACTAAGGTACATTTGTTTGGACAAATATAATGAAGACAACAAAAATAGCTCATAAGAGTTAAATTTAAGAGCTGATTTTCCATTGATAATAAACAAAATCATTATCAAGAAAACCATGGAAAATAGATATCTGCTCTTAAATTAAACTCTTAAAAAGCTGTTTTTGTTGTTATCAATATATTTGTCCAAACAAATGTACCTTTAGTTGTACCAGGCAAAGAAAGCAAGGAGAAAACAAGGGTGGTCTAATAATTTTTTCCATGACTGTATGATCTCATCAAAGCCACCAGACTCCATTGATAAAAAAACATACATTTTATATTTGTTTGTCTTATTGTGTGAATTTGGTGTTTGTTTTCACACAATAACACAAAAAGTTCAAGGCAGCAGTAGACCAGCTATCTACATGTTCAGTGACGTAAAAATTACTGTTTTTGATGATGGAGTCTGGTATTTTTTACAAGAGCAAAGAGCAGCTTCATTCCTGCTGTGTCAACTTAAACAGGGCTGTCTGACAGCAGGGAGGAAAATATTTTAATATGTTCACTACAGGCCAAAAGTTTGGAAGCAACTTAAATTTTCTGTTCACAATGGTTTTCTTAAAAACCAGTATGGGTTCTTTGGATTTTTGGATGTGTTTACTACATGATCATACTTACTTTTATTGAATTGAACCATTTCCTCAACTTACCTTTAGGTATAAATTGATGTTACCAGACCATTGCTGAATAAATGCTAACAAAAGAAAAGAAGGGCTTAGTTTTAGAGTTGAGAAGATTTGGAAGAGTCACAACTTCAGTACAAAAGTAAAAAAAACAAATCACAGTTTGCATTATTCGCTTTATCTCTTTGGCTTTTGAGAGTTTGGATACAAAAATCCCAATAAATCTCAACTGTGTTCATATCTCTGACAAACTACCACAGAAATGGCTAAAATTGAAGCAGCTGAGTAAAGAAACATGAGCACAGATTTAAGGAATTAAGGATACACAAAGTCTAAGCAATAAAAACCCAAAGAGCTGATAATTATGTAAAAATGTGTTCTAATAAGTGACTCTATATAATAATCACATTTATTTTGTTGCAAAGTATAGCAATGAAACTATGATCTTTTTTTGTACAAATTTGATCTTGCTTCCAAACTTTTGGCCTGTAGTGTATATATGGCTATAAATGCTGTTATCTCCTTCCCCAGTGGCACTTAGATTAGCTTTGGTATTACTACTACTGCCTGTTTCTTCAATCTGGGGGCGTGCCAACCGCCAACTACTGTAGCCAATACACCAGACCTCAAACAACCCCACTTCAATAAATCTGAATTATCCCTTTAAAGAAGCCTGACCTTTACTATTGAGACGAGTACACCCAGGATATAGACGTATCCTTTATTCACTGAAGTGTTTCAGAAGTGAACAGGTCTTAAAGGTGAATAGAGCAGTATTGAAGTGTGAAGGAGGCAGCCCTCTGCCTCTGTAGGAAAACCCCTCCTTGGAAAAACTATTTCTCGGCACCCACAGAGGAACTGAAACAGCATTGTGTTGTGTTTTGGGGTGTGGGTGTGAACAGAGGAGAGCCTGTCTTCCATTAGGCTTGCGCTACACATCGCATTTAGGGAGGATACAGAGAATGATACGACTTAATGCTCTTAAAGCCAAAGTTTTTCTTTTTAATTAGTTATGATTTATTCCAATTTTAGATTCTGGGTTGAATTATTAAGACCTTTAGTCTATTTAAAGACCTCTGTGGAAGGTAAAAAACAAATCTCAAATGTTATTGTAAAGAAAAACAAGCTTTCTTTCACATTTATTTCTCATGATGATGCATTTTTGACATAATCCAATAGAAAAAGGAGAAAAAAAAGAATTCCCAGAATCCAAAGAGAACTGAACAATCCCCAAATTTGTGCTTCGCATGACAGTCCCAGTGAGGAAAGGAAGTTAGGAAGCTGAAGGCAGAGAATAGAGAGACCATTTCATCATTTATCACCAAGCCTTTATGAAGCAAAATATGCAACATTTTCCATTCACTGGGACCGACAGTGGCCTTTGTGTGGGCACAGTTCAGTATTCACCAGCACGAATGGAAGTTTCTATGCAGCTCATTGTCACTCTGCTGCTTCTGGAGGCTTACAGACCGACTGCGATTGAAATCCTATTGACTGCACGTGGAGTCGTGTCTGTTTGTGGCATGTTAAGTTTTTCCAGAACAGATTATTCAGCGGCAGCAGCCTGCAGTCAGAGTCAATGGGCTAGGTTTTTTATTTTTTTTCTGAACAGGAGGACACTAGCATTTATGTGTGTATGATTGAGATTATCTGGCGAGCTGCATGTGTGTGTATGTGATTTTGAGGAGTGATGGGAAGTTTTAGAGCCTGAAACACAAACAATGCATGCAAACAAACACACAGTCACATAGATTTATTGCTGCTGTAAATGTGTCAGGTATGTTTAAATAGAATCAACAGTACAGGACAGAGACAAGAAGCTTCTCTTCTCTTCTCTTCTCTTCTCTTCTCTTCTCTTCTCTTCTCTTCTCTTCTCTTCTCTTCTCTTCTCTTCTCTTCTCTTCTCTTCTCTTCTCCTCTCCTCTCCTCTCCTCTCCTCTCCTCTCCTCTCCTCTCCTCTCCTCTCCTCTCCTCTCCTCTCCTCTCCTCCAAACTATTTTTAAACCAGGAAATGACGACATTGAGCAACCCAGTGCTTACAGAGTAAACCCTGCCATATCAGACTTGTAAATATTGGCCGTGGAGCCTCATTTAGATAGCAGGCGCATGTGGTTTCCTAGCCATAACAAATTTGACTGTTCAATTATAAGGTGGGGTCACACTCTGAATCATTTTAAACACGTAATGTATTGTGTATCACTTCCATAGATGTTGAATGATCGGCCTGTGCTGTCTCACTGATACCTCCTAAAATAGACTTTGTACAATCTGTGAGTAAATACAAAGGTCACAGGCCTGGTCATGATCAGAAATAGCTGGAAAAACCTTAAATCTTCCAAATTCTGACTATTCTTGGAAGTAGGAAAATTGCCCAACTTTGTGCCACTGTCATTCATAGCCAGCAGAGATACAAGTCCTAAAGTGAAAACCAGCCAATTAAACTAAATAAAGTAGGTCAGCAGTGCTGTAAAGAATAAAAGGCCAGTCACAGTGTGTCATATTTACAGGAGGATTACTTCCTTCATGGCACTCCCCCATTACAGTGACAGACAGCATTTTGCTGCTCGTTACAGTCAAACCAGACTGACAGGAATATTAATGTCTTTGTCAACACACGTAGCTGCCTTTCCTTCCACCACATAAAAAGGCTACATTGGGAGTCACAATAGGAGGCACCAATATTTAAATCAAATCCCACCAGTTTAACACATCAAAGTCTGTTTCAGTGTCTTTTAGGGAGAACTGCTGCATTTGTGAAATAGTTGTATAAAGCCTTTTGAGGCTCCAAGGAGAGCTGCCTGAAATCTGATAAAGTGCCTCAGGTGATGTCACTACTATGTCAGTTGGGCTGTAGCTTAAAAAATAAAAAATAAAAAAATGGTGTAGAGTTGGAAAGTTTTTCCAAGACATACAGAAATACAGTTATTATGTAACATTTTAAATTATTATTTATCTATATTTCTAAAGTTATTCCCTCAAGCAACTATTTTTATCTACTATTTTTTCACTTTTTTACTTCTTTAATTATCTTTTTCATTATTATTATTTATTTCCCCATTCTTTTTTCTTCTATCCTTCTTGGTATTTAAATGTCTTTATTAAATATATTACTGTGACCCTGGCCATGGGGTGGGAGGGATTTACAGTAGTTATTATAAAGATGTTTTTTTTCTTCTGTAAGGATCACAATTTAATAAACGAAGAGTATTAAAAAAAAGTAGTTCCACCCTCATATTCTTCACTACCCAACATGACTTTAAACTTCAAACTATCAACTAAACTACGACAGTTTCCATCCATCAGAGCTTCAATACAGTGACTGTAACTGTTTGTCTTGTTCTTAGGTTCTGATCTAATCCCATGTCTTCCTCTCTTGTCTGACCTTTGCTCCTCTCTGTCTGCCTCTCAGGCCTTCTCCAGTAAGACTCTGAAGCGGACCAGGAGGTTTGTTATTGACGGCGTGGAGGTGAGCGTGACCACCTCCAAGATCATCAAGGATGATGAGAAAAAAGATGAGGAAATGAGATTCCTGAGGTATGAGAATGACTCCATCTGTCTACATAACACATATTAGGTTTCTGTTTTCATTCTCTGCATGAAGTCAGCCGTCTGTTTATTCTTCAGCTCAGCTCAGGGTGATGTGTGTTCAGTGGTAATTGGTCTATTCTACACTGTCTGCAATAAAGTTGGAATAATTTTAATTTTCAGACACAATCCTCTGTTAATTGTGGTTTAATTTTCATTGTGATATATTTGGAAGATATAGATGAATAAAGTTTTGAGAAGGTATACACTTTCTCTGTGAAATAATAAATCACATTGTCACAATAATTTCATGGAAAAAATATTTTATTCCAACTTTATGGGCTTCCTGTGTGCCCTTGTGCCTTGGTTGTGAGAAACTGTTATGGAAAATGACCCATTAAGTCACTTCACATAAAGTTGATAGTTTTGAAATTTAAAAATAAAATTTCTCTCAACTTCCTTTTAGACCTGGGGGAAGATTACTTAGTTTGCATTCTGGTTTTGGAAGTCCAGATGTTGAAACACAATAATTAATACAGTTTTATATTTGTCAGCTAACAACATAAATTACTTGATGTTTTTTACATGAACAAGTTTTACATTTGCAATCGTCTTCACCACATTGCATTGCCGTTTAAAGCCATAAGGAATTCCTGGTGCATTACTCCATCTAGTGGTACAAATATGACATTGCATGCCTGACGACAATAATATCAGCAGACTTGGGTTTCATTTTTACAAGGACACTGACTTGCTGGTTAGAGTCAGAGAGAAACAGAACATTTTTTTAATTCACCCAGAAAAACCTTCTTTTTTAAAATATGTAAAGTACTTGTATTGCTTTATACAGCTCTGGAAAAAATTAAGAGACCCTTGCAAAATGATCAGTTTTGCTGGTTTTACTATTTATAAGTATGCGTTTGAGTAAAATGAACATTTTTGTTTCATTCTATAAAGTGCTGACAGCATTTCTCTCAAATTTGAAATTAAAATATTTCAATTCAGAGCATTTATTGGCAGAAAATGACAACTGGTCAAAATAACAACAAAAAAGATGCATGATGTGTTTTCAGACCTCTAATGATGCAAAAAAGCATTTTCATATTCACCGCACATTTTTTTTTTTTTTTTACTTAGGAAGAGTTTAGAAATCCTTATTGGAAGGATAATCTCAACCTTTAATCACAGCAGTGGTTTTTATAATCTTCCTCATAAAATCAGATGTGGTTCACCTGATCAGTGTCTCATTAAGTAGAATGAGGAGGCTTGTGTTGGAATCCAACAAACACTGAATGAACCGGCTGCCATAGATGTAGAGATGATGATTTAAGAAACATTTGTGAGAGTGGTCTCTTATTTTTTTCCAGAGTTGTATAATAGTATTAACTATATTTGCTCGTCCTAGAAGGTATTAAGGTGTAAAACTCTTTGAGTCAAGTTGTATAAATGTAAAATAATAATTTGTGTTTGTGTGTTTGAAGACGTCAGGAGCTGCGTGAGCTCCGTTTGCTGCAGAAGGAAGAGCACCGTGCACAGGCGGGTCTCAACGCCAAACTGGAGACCCAGAAGGAACAAATGCAGAGACGTTTTGACCAGGAGATGAATGTAAGTCACACTCTCTTATTATATTTCTTTTTCTATTGTTCATAAGCACAATAACCACAGCAGGGCAGTATTATTGTACATTTCTTTCTGGATTTTTCATGTACTCAAGGCTGTCAAAGTATTTTCTTAGGGTGTAAGTCATAATATAGTATGCCATAGAAGAGTATGTAGTATTAGTAAGTGTCCTTAAAAACATTTAAGTTTGGTATTTCATAGAAAAAAATCACAATCTAGTAAATCATGAAAAAGTCAGTATAGTGTGCCATTAAAACTACATTTAAAAAGACAGTATAGTATGCCATAATGTTTGTATTAAAGCAAACGAAAAAATCTAATGTTATTTGAAAAATTGTCACAAAAATTCAAAAATGTCACATAAAGTATACAATAGTATAACATAAACTATTCATTACAATAAAACAAAAATGAAATGATTTAAAAAATAATGGGGGAAAATTGAATAGATCATTTGCTAATTCTTTGTGACATATTACACACAAAACTGTGTGTTCAAACTTTTTTTTTTTTTGCAATTATACACCAAATTCTAAAACTGATATGTAATGTGATTGCTACACCTTGGTGTCATAGAGCTGTTTTCATCCGTCACAGAAGTTTATAATATGCCCGTTCTTCTTATTGCTTCCCAGGCCAAGAGGAAGCACTACGATGTGGAGCTGGAGAACCTGGAGAAGCACCAGAAGCAGACGATTGAGAAGATGGAGGCAGACCACCATGTTAAACTCAAGGAAGAGACCAAACGCATCAAAGCAGAGCAGGAACGTGACTACCACAGATTCCAAGATCTGATGAAATACAAGAAGAAGGAGGTACATTTAAGATGACATGAGAATGAAAGCAGGGTCAAAGAAATCTTTCATTATTCAGCCTAAAAATAAATTAATGTTTGTCCATCTTCAGATATTTTGCTCCCTTCTTTGTGTGACTGTTTTGAAAGTTCATCAAGGGGGTTTCTGAAATGTGCCCCTTTTCAATATATTTAGGTAAAACACTCTGTGGATAAGCTGCCCAGAAGTCAGCGTAAAGAATCTTTAAAGCTGAAGATGAATACCTTCCAAGACATGTCAGCTAGAGAGGTAAGTTGTTTGTTCAAATGCATAGTTTATTGGACTGTTTTTTTTTTTTTAAATACTGCGTAATGCCTAAAAAAGTGCTGAGAAAAGAACATATCAATCAATAAAGTCTGATTCAAGACATTTTTTCTCTTGTGGAATAAGTACTTGACTACTACAGTAGCTGCTTTTTATCCATTACTTTCATATAGATATATGCAGAGATATACACAGTATAATATAAGTGGTATACATATACATCTCTGCATATATTTAAATATATATATTCATTGATGTTTATAATACTACATGCAAAAACTTATTTAACCTAATTAACATGTTAAAATATATGTTCTCCATTGTGCAATATCTGTAAAATGCAAAGTACTTTCAGGAAAACAAACAAACATAAAAAATATATATTGATAATAAATGGCAAATAGCAGAAATGTATGTATATAATGTGTATAGAACAAGGTTATTATAGTAAGTATAAAAGTATAAAACTAACAAAGTAACACAAGATTTTAGAATAAAACAAGAGTTTAAAAAAAAAACGATAACTAACTGAAACTGTATAGTGTGGTTACAAAACTAAAATTATAGTGAAAATGTCCTTCGTCCTTGTCAACTTTTTTCAGACATAATCCAGTGTTTCTATTTCTCTACTGCTGAGTGTGTGTGTTCCTACTTTGTGGGCTTCCAGGAGAGGTGCGAGTGAAATCACCATAATGACGCCAAATTGGCTTTAAAGAGAAACTTCTCAGCTTTCAGAAAACATTGGAATTTTCCCGATAGCGCAAACCTTTTAGTTATTATGGTAAAAGTGTCGCCGGCGCAACACTCTGTAAACTTTGGATGTTGTGCTTTCACTGTGTGCAAGTGAAAGTCTTCAATTCAACCATGATATTACAAATCACATTTTTTTGCGGCAGCACTGAAAATCCAGCAGGATACATATAGGGGCAACACTGCATAATCCTTTTTGGTTGATATGAAATGTATTTATTTAGCTAAATAGCTGCTGGTTAGTGAACATGCAGGGACACATGGTGAATATGTTTATTGAGACTGGGATGTCTACACTCGAAACCAATATTCAAAACACCCAATGACCTTATTGGGGCTGAGATGGATAAACCAAAGGAAATAGAGGCAAAATATATTATGACCTCTTTGAATCTCGCACTCAACACATAGCCAATTGCAAAAAATCTAAAACTAACACAAAAACTAAACTAAGCATTTTCAAAAACTAAAAACTAAACTAAAACTAGCAAACTCACTCTAAAAACGAATTAAAACTAACTGAATTTGAAAACAAACATTTACAACGAAATTAAAAGTAAAACTAATGAAAAATCCAAAACTATTATAATCTTGGTATAGAATGTATGTATATGTCTTATTTTTTATATTCTTATTCGGCCTTCTGTATCTATTGTATGTGTCTTCATCTTGCGCTGCTGTTACAAATAAATTTCCCCAATAAATAAAGTCATATTAAGATATGACTTTATTTAACCCTCATCCCTCATTGCATGTCTTTGCTTTTTCTTTGTTTTAGGAGGAGAAATTCCTGGCGTCTCAGAAGAACCACCTGGACTCCACGCTAAAGAAAATCATCTCCAGCAACAAGAGAGAGATTGCTGAGACGGAGAGGGATTGCCTCAACAAGAAACACCAGCTAGTCAGAGGTACAGTATCTGTTCATTACAGTCAATCAAACCTAAGTCTTAATGTGAGTCTTATTGAGCCACACTAGTGTAGTAGGATGTCCAGTGTTGGTCCAGACATGTTGTGTTTCACTGACTCATGGTCATTTTTCATGTCGTTGCTTTGTTT